>NC_138530.1:98994282-99636782 GCF_964234715.1 Podarcis melisellensis | reverse complement strand
TATGTTGAACTGATTGATTTCTGCTGGAAATGAAATTTTCTAGAACTAATCATGTACTTGCGGGCAATATCACATGCCAACAATGAGAATGCATTGTGCGGATCATAAGTTCCTTTATTCTGAAATATAATTGTGCATAGTGTATGGAGGAGTTTTCATATCCTTTTTGGTCTTCTCATTCTTGTCTGATTAAAAAAAAAAACTGACTCCATTTCAAAATCTCTTTCATCTCTTTCCATGCTAGGTGTGTATGATGAGCAAAGTTCTCATCCTGTTTTCAGTGTTTGACAATAACTTCCTTTGTTATCACCACATTGGGTCGGAATAAAGACGGAATGAAGCCATACAAAAATGTTCCCATTAATTAAATGCGTCCATTTGGTTCCCCTGGAGGTCATATGTATTTAGAGAGACTAAATTTACGCAAAATCTAACTAATTGGCTGTACAACTGCAGACTCCCCCAACCATTTTTGTAGCATTGTGTAGCCAATCATCAAAGCATAGTGGTATCTAAAGGTTGGTTAGAAAACTAATTTAGGGGAATTCGTTCAATATGTGCACTCATATTCACCATCAAGATCCCAGTACCTTGCAAAATCAGGGCTTTGTATCATAGAAATGGAACAATATGAGCTTTGACAGTTCATTTATATATAAATCTTAATGAATCATCTAGCATAGAAGGAACTAAAACATTGGGGTGAGGCTCCACTCTTCAAGGGATTAAAATTCAAAACTTTCAAGAAAAGAGACAAAGGTGTTCGCTGTGTAGCAAGAAGAGAAGGCATGGGGAGCAGTAGAACTGGTTATTTAGGGATATGTCAGGCTCTGATTAGCAATCGTCCCAGCATGTCCACCAGCTGGAGAACTCAGTATAAATGTCCTCTGTTATACCTTCTCATGCTATCTGTGGTTGTTATCTCACAGCATCCCAGTGAGGTAGATAGACCAAGAGATGAAAAGCTTTCTTTCCTATAATTATCATAAGCAGTGATTTGATCCTTGATTTTCTAGACCCAAATGAAATGCTCTAACCCAGACTTCCTCAACTTCAGCCCTCCAGATGTTTTTGGCCTACAACTCCCATGATCCCTAGCTAGCAAGACCAGTGGTCAGGGATGATGGGAATTGTAGTCTTAAAACATCTGGAGGGCTGAGGTTGAGGAAGCATGCTCTAACCCTCATCATCCATGAGGATTGGCCACACTGTCTGGGGCAGAAGTGAGTTGGAATCCAACAATATTGGAAGGGCACCATGCTAGCTAGGAGGGACATGGGTGGTGCTGTGGGTTAAACCACAGAGCCTAGGACTTGCCGATCAGAAGGTCGGCGGTTCAAATCCCCGTAATGGGATGGGCTCCCGTTGCTCGGTCCCTGCTCCTGCCAATCTAGCAGTTTGAAAGCACATCAAAGTGCAAGTAGGTAAATAGGTACCGCTCCGGCGGGAAGGTAAATGGCGTTTCCGTGCAATGCTCTGGTTCGCCAGAAGCGGCTTAGTCATGCTGGCCACATGACCCGGAAGCTGTACGCCGGCTCCCTCGGCTAATAATGCAAGATGAGCACCACAACCCCAGAGTTGGTCGCGACTGGACCTAATGGTCAGGGGTCCCTTTACCTTTACCTTTTACCATGCTAGCTACTTAGCCAATGTTGTTCAAACTGCCTAGAATAGCCTTTCTCAACCTTGGGTCCTTGATGTTGTTGGACAATTATTCCCATAATCCCTGACTGCTGGTCTTGTAGCTAGGAATGATGGGAGTTGTAGTCCAGCAACATCTGGGGACCCAAGGTTGAGAAAGGTCCCTGGACCTCTTTCTGTCTTCAGCCCAAATCTTCATCTCAAGCTTTTCCTATATTCAACATCTCCTTCCTTTCATTGCCCTCTGCTATGGATTGCATTCCTCAGTGTTCTTCAACCTTAGGTCTCCAGGAGGGAGTGTTGTCATTGTGTGTTTTTGTGTCTGTACCCACACCCACCCACCCACACCCTACCTTTTCCTCTGATGGGACTCAAGGTAGCTTATATATAAAAATGAGAACTGCTAAAACATAACAAAACAACAATTTAAAAGCAGATAGACATTGATAGAAGTAAAACTAAATACTTTTATAAAATCTGTTACAAGATTTAAAATGATCACAATAAAAACAAGATGGCACCAGCCCTTTCATTAAAAGCAGTCAGTTCCCAAAAGCCTGTTGGAACAAAAAGTCTTCAATTGCCGGTGGTAGGAAAACAAGGAAGAAGGGAGTCTGGCTTTTTTGGGTGGGGAGTTCTAATGTCTGGAAGCAACCATCGAGAAGGCCCTCTCCCATGTCCCTACCAAGCATGCTTGTGAGGGTGGTAGGACATAATCAGCACTTTCAATTCTGCCTGGAAAGAGACCAGTAGGCAGGGGAGCTGTTGTAGGAAGGAAATCGTATGCTCCTGTAGGTGAAAATAGATAAAGGACCGCTGGATGGTTAAGTCCAGTCAAAGGCGACTATGGGGTTGCGGCATTCATCTCGCTTTCAGGCTGAGGCAGCTGGCGTTTGTCCACAGACAGCTTTCTGGGTCATGTGGCCAGCACGACTATACTGCTTCTGGAGCAACGGAACACCGTGATGGAAATCAGAGCGCACAGAAATGCCGTTTACCTCCCCGCCGCAACGGTACCTATTTATCTACTTGCACTGGCGTGCTTTTGAACTGCTAGGTTGACAGGAGCTGGAACAGAACAACGGGAGCATACCCTGTTGCAGGATTCGAACCGCCGACCATCGAAATGGCAAGCCCAAGAGGCTCAGTGGTTTAGACCACAGTGCCATCCATGCCCCTGTCTGCTCCTATATCCAGCTCTGGTCAATGATCTGGCTGCAGTTCTTTGAGCCAATAAAATATCTTTATTTCAGTGGCCATTTATTTTCTCTTTGATTTTTTTTAACCCTTCTGTTTCTACTGGGCTTCATAGTTGTTGGCATGCTTTATTACTTTTTTATTGGTTGGGGTTTTTTTTTTAAGAAACAAAAAAACCAACCCCAGACCCCTAAGATTTCGTAAGTCACCTTCAGTGTGCATTCCACCCCCCATAAAAAGGGAGATATAAATTTTTAATATAAAATCAATAAAATGCTGTTTCTGAACATGGGGATTTGATGTAGCCATCGTGACTAATATACACTGACAGACTGATTCTCTCTGAACTTGCCTAATTCCCCTTTATAGTCATCAAAGCTACTGTCCCCCCTCTCCACAGCTTCTCGCAGCAAACAACAAAAATCACTTTTGGAACTAGTACTGTACAAAAATTCTACAAGCAGAAAATATTGCGTTGGATGCAGACTGTGCCTCAGGTGGGTGAAAAGGCTCTTTCAATCCATGGGAAGTGTTTGGTCCAGCAGATGGATCTTGCTGGCAGAGGAGAACAAATGACATTTGCTGATTCCCCTCTTCCTTAATCCCCCACCTCCTACACTGTGGCCCTCCATTGATTCCTTGGCTATGCTGGCTGGGGCTGTTGCAGATATTAAATATTGCACAGTTTGAAGCAACAGGAAGCATAGAAACTACAACTAATCCAGAATTCGGCAGCTAGCCTGGTGACTGGGAGTGGTCACTGAGACCACGTAACACCGGTCTTGAAAGACCTACATTGACTCCCAGTATGTTTCTGAGCACAATTTGAAGTGTTGGTGCTGACCTTTAAAGCCCTAAATGGCCTCGGTCCAGTATACCTGAAGGAGTGTCTCCACCCCCATCGTTCAGCCCGGACACTGAGGTCCAGCACTGAGAGCCTTCTGGTGGTTCCCTCACTGTGAGAAGCCAAGTTACAGGGAACCAGGCAGAGGGCCTTCTCGGTAGTGGCACCCGTCCTGTGGAACACCCTCCCACCAGATGTCAAAGAGAAAAACAACTACCAGACTTTTAGAAGACATCTGAAGGAAGCCCTGTTTAGGGAAGTTTTAAATGTTTAGCAGACTATTGTATTTTAATATTTTGTTGAAAGCCACCCAGAGTGGCTGGGGAAATCCAGCCAGTTGGGTGGGGTATAAATAAATTATTATTATTATTATTATTATTATTATTATTATTATTAATATTAATATTAATATTATTATTGAAATGAAATGTTGTCCAGGCCCATGGAAATATTATTTAAACTTTTACTGGCAGAATTTTCTTTAAAACAGAAATAAAACCTCAAAAATATCCATACAAAATTGTGTGCTGTCCAGCCCAGGCTCAGCATCTTACAAAATACAAAATAATCCAATCAGACCTATAAGCAAAGGTCTCTCTCTCCCTCCAGCCTCCAACCTGTTTGCTCTCCTTTTAGAAGAACCATTTACATGCATTGTTCTCCCTGTACCATTCAGAGAGAAACTCGACTTGCCTCTTTACTCCATTGGGTTTTGAAGACCAAGACTCAAAGCAACTTCTTCCAAAATGGAGATTGCAACCCAATACCTCTCACATGATCTATGTTTACAACCCTCACATGTTAGCTACCGGAGAACAACCATCAGTTAGTTAATCAGCAAAAGTTCCTCCACGTGAACTCACAAATGATATATTTCCTCGGAAAATGGAAGTCAAATGAACAGCAGCAAAACAAGATCTGATTTGAATTCCTGGCTAAGGAATGTCAAACCAAGCTCTGACTGAAATTAATTGAGGTTGTTTTGATTCCCCACCCACTCCCATTGCTGAAGAAGATCCTTGAGCTATATTTCAAAACCAAGTACCACTATGTGGCAAAAAAGCAGCCACGGTTTTCAGATATTTCCCCCTCTCAGTCTTCTTCTCTTCATGACTGGAGAGAGAGAGGGAGACCCTCATTTTGCAGTGAGAGAAGCTTCAAATTAGCAATTCTTCCTATAATGCACCCACACGGCTTTACCATGCCCAGCTAATGAACAGCCCTGTCCCCAAATGGAATTAAATCTCTAGCACTTAAACTTTAAGTGCTAATTGCCTTATAATGAAACCTTTAATCATCAGGTGATTAAAATTTTAATCTCCAAGGGACTGGAGCAGATCAGCTATATAATGATGAAGATTAATTGCCAACTTTTGCGGGGGGGATCCAAATGGCACTTCTATTCTTCCATAGGAATTCCTCTATGTTCTTGGCATTTATAGCATGTAGCGTGTGAAATTTCAGCAAAAAGGAAGATGAAATCATAAAGCCCAGCAGCTAGAGTTTCAGGCAAGCTATATCACCATGCTGTGATGTGCACAAAAATCCATTCGAGTCAAAGTGAAGACCAGGTGCAAAAGCCACCCACATCTCTATTTTGTATTGAATCCAAATATGCCAAGGCAAATTTACTAAACATCTTCAGCATTAGGAATTCCTGTAAACTGGGCACCTTCAGACTACAAATGGTGTGATGATTTGTAGCATGAATAGTGCATTCTATTGTCTTGCTTATATAAATTGTCTTATTCATTATGGCATCACAGATCGTCAAATAGGTGTCCATCATTTATAGTATTTTTGATGTTCGGATGTGAGTGCCAATGCCTATGCAGCCAAAACCGCAGCCAAACTCACCCTGAATTTTCCAGATTTGGAAGAAGTGGCAGAACTGTATTTCCCCAATATGTTCACCTCTATGTTTACCTGCTGTAAAGGATACTGCAATACAAAAGAGTAGTTTAAAGTAGGAAATTAGGGAATGTTTTCACATGTGATTTTTTAAAAATGTGGTATCTGCTATTCAGGAATAGCTTCAGCACTGTCCGCAAAAGAAACTCACCAACACTAGTGAAACATTCCAGGTTATGATGCAAAACATTGTGCTACACATCTTATTTTGTCTTAATATAGAAGATTTCCGAAGCGGATAGGTGAAAAGCCACGTGCAGTAAATAAAGGGACTGAATAAGGAAGTGTATGAAATGAGCATAATAGACATCCCTGGGGCCTGCCTACCCATGAGACAAGGTGAGGTGACTGCAGCTATTCCTGTTGGTTTCTGTTTATGCCACTGTGCAGGGCTCTTGGATTCACAAGACTCTGTTTTGCATTCCAGAGACATTCCAGACTGTGGGAAGTCTCACGGAAGACAGGAGACAGATGTGATGTTACTGGTTTCCTGTTCCTTTGTTTCAGTTGCTCTCTGCTCTCACAGAGAGAGCATGTATATTTCTTTTCTGTCTGCGTAACTAGAAATAAAACTCTTTAGCAATGTAGCTCATAAACTTCTTGGCTCCTTCCCTGCGTAATGGGGGAACATGCTTGGAGTCTCATCAAAGGCTCAGGTCGTTAATCACGTCGGAGGACTTGACCAGAAGAGTCGCTTGGTCGAACGCAAGTCCGATAATTCCCACTTCAGCTATTGAGTAAGGATGATATGATTCCCCCCCTTGTTCCCTGTATAAACCTTCACTCCCTGCTTCGTCTTCATACAGAGCTTCACTCACCCCTTCCTCCCTGGCAAAAGGGACCTGTCATCATCATCATTTTATTTTGTGGCTTGCCTCAGGTCCTAAAATGTCTTGGGCCAGATTCCCTTCAACTATAGTATTCCACAAGCTCTTTGGCACGTGGCAGGAACATATCCTGACACTGCAAAAGCTGATTAGCCTACAAAAGCTACCCATGAGCAGTGCTGAATTAGTAAAAGTTATCTCTGGACCTGTGCAGCAAGCAAGCAACAAGTACACAGCTATTTTATCTTATAACAACAAAAACCACATATACAACCACACACCTAATACAGTGGTACCTCGGGTTAAGAACTTAACTTGTTCTGGAGGTCCGTTCTTAACCTGAAACTGTTCTTAACCTGAAGCACCACTTTAGCTAATGGGGCCTCCTGCTGCTGCCGCATGATTTCTGTTCTCCTCCTGAAGCAAAGTTCTTAACCCGAGGTACTATTTCTGGGTTAGCGGAGTCTGTAACCTGAAGTTCTGGAGTCTAGTTCCCTTCACAAGTTCCCTCATTTTTGATGAGCAATTGCATGAGTGGACAGCAGAGCCTCCTATCGGTTCCCCCCATTGCCCACACATTGAGGGGGAATGTCTGGACACAACCAGGGTTTCAGATCAGGGGGAAAGCCTATGAGCATTCAGTAGACCCCACTGAAGACATTTCTCCAGTGTATGGACAGTGGGGAAGAGGCATCAGGGACACAAAGGGGAAGTGGGAGACTAGCTGGTGCAGTCCCAGCCTCTCATATGAGCCAGGAAGATACTGGAAGAGGGAGAATGTTACATGGAATTCCCTTCTTTAAAGGGGATCAGGGCACCTTTATAGTGGAATACCTATTGCAGGCATACCAGTGGCAGCTTTTGTGAATAGCATAATAACCACCTGGTAATATTTTGCAATGAAGTATAGCACGTGGATTCCTAATTATCATGTTAAACTGTAATGGGTGATTGTTCTTCAATGAACCACAAACAAAGGAGGATTTCAGGAGCTGGAATGAGCCATCTGCTTAAACTACAGGGACTTCAATATTTAAGAAATCACTTAGTGCTTGCTAGGTGTGGCAATGGATTCTGCTGTGCCATGCTATAAATCAAAGCTCATCAAAGCTAATGTCTGAGGGGCCTTTTCCAAAGTACTGAGGCCTGCATACGAACTTTCAAATAGAAATCTGAATTACACCCTGCATTTTAGTCTTCTCTTGGTAACATTTTAACACATCGCTGGCTTGTTGTTCTCAGTATGTAACCTTAGAAAGAAATAAGCCGAGAAAATGAGGTGTTTGTCCCAGGTACCAGTAATGCAGAGTGGCAAACGACAGATCCACAAGCGTTGCAAAATGAGGCACTGGAGTGCACTGTACTATCAAAAGAGGTGGATGCTTTCCCACACTATAAAAATAAACTCCTCTCGAGCAGCAAATTTTACAAAGGGGAACATCCAAAATTATGATCTCTACCTATAGTGGTATAGCCCATGCATTTTGTACCAATATTAAATGCTTAAAGAAACTGCAAGTCAGCAGAAAACCCAGATGTGTGGATGTGCCAATGAAGTAAAGCCATAAGCACAGTCCCTAACTTAAAATATAAGAAATTGAGCCCCATGCCTTGCTGTACTAAATGAGCTCTCTTTGTTTCTTTCATGCTGCTAACACTTTTGGGCGTTAAGCTTCCCTGTTTCCAGATCAGTCTATAACCCGTTCGCATTAACTAGGTGTGGGATTACTTCTCCTATGGTTGGCTAACCGCACAGTTCTGAGTAATTCCCCCCACCCCACCCATTACATTTCCTTGGAGATCCTGGTTAATCAGAAAGTTTAGCATAATTTAGTATTTCCCTGTGCTGCAGCCTTCTGTTAAGCACAGGGACTCATGCGGAGGCAGGTTTTTTGCGCCTTAGTCCTAGTGTGTGTGTATATATATAGCATAACCATTTTATGTCTGCTCTCCTGTTTCAGCTCCACCACACAGATAAATTGCAGCTGCCTGTGAGGGACAGTCAGCCGCCTCCAAAGCTAGCAACACGTCCTGTGCAAATGTGTGCGACGGAGCTCCGAAGCTGGCTTGTTGCTGAAGAAAAGCAGCCAGGGCGGTAGACCGGGGACACAGGGGCAGGAAGGTGAGGTTCCCTGCCCTCCACTTTTGCACATTCCAATTATCTCCCCATCAGGGCTGTGTATATACCAAACATTTAAGACCCACTGCTCCCCTCCCCAAGAATCCCGGGAATTGTAGTTTGCCACTCACGGAGCAACGATGGCCTTAACAAACTGTTGTTCCCATTATTCTTTTTGTCCATTGTGTGTGTGTAGCTGCTTTGGGGGTAAATTGGAGGCAGAAGTGCCCACCCCCAGGGACGGAACTAGGCCTTATTTCATTCAGGCAATGAAAGTGGGTCTAACTACTGTAATCAGTTGGTCCCTGTGTGCTCAAACCATATAATACACTTTCTTAGCTCCTCCGGTGATATTTCACTTAACGGACTGTACCACTTTAACTTGCAGGTGAAGGGCAGGATGTTCGAATGTTCTCCTTCATACAAATGAAGCACATCGGGCTTTAATCTAGCCTTCTTTCTAAAATGAGAACAATCCAATTTATACTGTCCCCCCCTCACCTACAGTCTGAAGTGATATGGTTTTATTATTATGTCATTTATTTATTTTTTACAACCAGTAACACACTTACTGCTTTTAAACATCAAAACCAATCCCCTACCAGTTAAAATATGACATAAACTGTAATATGATACACTTTAAAAGGTGTATCACAAAGAGTTTTTATCCTGGCATGGCATCATAATAAGTGTTCTGTATGATAAATGCACTGTTTTCTCAAGATTCCATTTACCTACCAAAAAACTATGTTCTGGGATCCACAACTTTCATTGGAACAATTTTGCTGCAAACATTATGCTGAAGGGCTGTGCCACAGTGGCTGTTTTAAAGCTCTGGTTTCCCTTCATTTTCAGCTGCTCTGGCTGCACCCACAAGAAAGAAAATATCAGAGCAGCATTCAGTACGGCCACCTCATTTACCTTCAAAGTTTCCATTTGCACCCCAAATATCCTTTCAACAAATATCCTGGTTCAACAGATTTCCCCTGTTGAATATCAGAATTGTTCTGTAGTTTCCCGAAGCCCTTCCGTGGTTTGTGGTTTACTTTTGCTAAGAGCTGATATATGGCCTCAGCATAGCTATGCTGACTCCCTATTTCAATTTAAACCCATTGCTGTCTCCCTTTCTGCAAAAAGCCAAAAATCTCTCCATTCTTTTATTCATAATCTCTTTTTTGTTGCTGTTGTTCTCTGCTTTTCTTCTCATTCTTTTAAATTGCTCCTCTCGGGGTTCTTGCTGTTTACTACTTGTTGGGTAAGTTGAACATAACCTTTAATTGTCCAGTATTTACTTGCTCCCAGTAGCTATAGGCTGTCTAACTTAAAAACATCTCTTTTCCATTGATCTCATTTGTTTGGCATAAGATTCCCCTCCCCCTGCAAGGACATCCACTGCCTTTCATAGACAGTGACAAAGTGCCAGATAGTGCAAATCTTTTAACAAGCAATGAACAGGCCATTCAAGCAAATTGTGGATCGGAAACTTGGTTTTATTGCCCAGCATCCATCTCTTATCCCGGGACAAACATTTTGCCCAGAATGCCATGCACCAGGTATATTACGGGAAATTAAGAGAGAGTTCCTACAATCATATTAGCGAGCTGATTCAAGGGAGAAATTATTGAATCTGGGAAGTGGTTTTGGCATGTAGATAGAGTATTTCAATTTTTGAATGTCACTCATTTAAGTGGAATGAAGGAGAGTAAAGTTGAGACAATATGTGACAACGAGGGAAGGGAAGTATACTGCATGAAATATGTTGTCTGTTTAGTTTTGTTCTCAGGAAGCTGGCGATGGACTGGAGAAAAACAAAAACTAACATGAAATTGTAAACAGTGCCTGAATTGGCTGAACTTTCAAACTCAAATCCAAATTTGATTAGAAAATATGCTGTTCTTCATTCCCCCCCCCCTTTAAAGTAAACCCCCAGGCTGAAATTCTAATTACTTTTAAGGACGAGATGGTTGGACAGTGTTCTTGCAGCTACTAACATGAGTTTGACCAAACTGCGGGAGGCAGTGGAAGACAGGAGTGCCTGGCGTGCTCTGGTCCATGGGGTCACGAAGCATTGGACATGACTAAACGACTAAACAACAACAACAACTTTCATTGAAATAAATAGAAAATTATTTCCAAGTAACAATGCAGAGGGTCAGACTACCTCCCCATTCTGGCCCTTCTAGGGAAGACAGTGTAGATTCACAACAGGGGTTTGAGGGAGGTTGCAGCTCAGAGGCAGATGAGGGGAGAAGTTAGGAAATTGTGGGAGAGCCAGAGCAGTTTGCTGACACGTTATCATTAGAAAGCATTCCAGTCACCTAGTCTCCCAGAACCCGGTGGGCCTTAAAAGTAGGAGAGCAAGGAGCTCAAAGACAGAGGACACTTAGTGGCACCCATAGAAGAAGGGATGATGATGACGAATGAGGAGGTGGGAGAGATGGGGGGTGGAGATTCATTCAGGACAATGCCATTATCCCAAGAGGCTGGGTTCTGTAGCCTCTCTCTGTAAAGTCTGAAATGAAAAAGGACTGTAAGAAACTTTTCCTTGTCTTTAAATTCTCCTGGGCAACCAACCGGGAGCCGCTGACAGCTTCCTGACAGACTGATCATTTTCAAAGCAATACTAAGTATCAAGACATTAAATTCAAGCATAATTCAACCCCAAATTGGAAATTTATATCTGGAAGAAATCAATTGACAGTTTTGCAAGCAAATGTGAATTCCTTTCTCAATTTAATTGTCTCAGAATAAAACAAACATGAACCCCCCTCAAAAAAAAGGGCTGGAGACATATTGGGTCAGAAGATGAAAAATAGCTTTTGGCAACCAGGGCTCTCAGCAGCATCACTTCATTTTTCCCCCAGAAAACTCCTACGAATTGTGAATCTGACAATATACTTTGCATGAGCCCCACACTAAAAAACATCTCATAAGCGCTGCTCCCTAATGAGCTTTGCTCCATTCCTGAAGGCAACTGGACTCACTTGGGCTAAGAAGTTGGCTTGTATGGATTGGTATATACAGAATGAAGCCGACGGAGATAATGGCTTCCAAAGGGAAATATATTTAAAACCAAGACATCAATGCAATAATGCTGTTCTACTTGCTGCTTAATAGGCAGATTCCCTGCTTGGTTGATAGAGTGAAAAAGGGGGGTGTTAATTTCTACGGTGAATTATGGCCAGGCATTGGGGTTATTCTGGACTTGGAAGGATGCAGTCTTTTGTGTGGAGGTGATCTGCAGATGTGTAGGGATATTTCAGTTCTCCGAACATACTGGCTGACACTTATGCAAATTAGCATCTTCCTCACACCTATGGGTGTCTTCCATTATAATCTGCCGGTTCCAGCTCAAGCAGTTTCAGGCATACGGTTGCATATATCTCCATGCAATCCCCATATGCTCCTATTATCAAGTTAGCAGGGAAATTTCAGTGCATCTGGCCAAAGCATCCTCTTGCAGGTAGGAATTAAAAGGAGAATTAATTCAAGCTACTCTGAGGACCATTTAATCTTACACCAGTTTTCCACTCGGTTTTGTGAGTGTAATCCTACACAATACACAAAATACAGTGGTACCTCGGGTTAAGAACTTAATTCGTTCTGGAGGTCCGTTCTTAACCTGAAACTGTTCTTAACCTGAAGCACCACTTTAGCTAATGGGGCCTTTTGTTGCCGCCGCACCACCGGAGCACAATTTCTGTTCTCATCCTGAAGCAACGTTCTTAACCCGAGGTAATATTTCTGGGTTAGCGGAGTCTGTAACCTGAAGCATCTGTAACCTGAAATGTCTGTAACCTGGGTCTATCCTACATAGCTTACTTCTTCACACCACTTACATCTTCACAATTTCGTCATTTTGCTGAGGAACCACTCGTAGATAAATTGAGAGGCTTAACTGCTTACAAATTACAGTTTAAGTGGTAAAAATATTGGTGGTCTGTTGATTCCCACCATTGAAAATCCCAGGGATAGCCAATGTGATGGAAGGCACTCTGAGCCACTGAGGCCACTTGAGCTTCAAGTGACAGAAAAGGATCTAAGAGTACCCCAAGAGCAGGCAACCTCCTAGCCATCAGGTCTAGGGAACCACCCACTTAAAGTGTCTTATTTGGATTGAGCTTCGGTTTATTGGCTCTCATCCAGATCACTACTGAGGCAAGACAATGGTCCAGCACATCCGCTGCCACTCGTGCAGATGTAAAAGAGAAGTAGAGCTGTGTGTCACCAGCAAATCTCTGGATAACCCCACTCAGTGGGATTAAACAGCATAGGATAAAACCAAACCCTGAGGGCTAATAGGATAAAACCAAACCCTGAAACGTATCCAACACAACAGCATTAGACAGATGCTCTGGCCATCTCTTGAGGTTCATCTGCTGTAGCTCCCACTGGATGCAAGCAATTTTACCCTCAAAGTTCTTCGCAAACATGTCACAGCGAGCTAACGTTGGTTCTGCAACCTCTCTCGACCCAGACTTTTGATTTGTGCTTATTGAGTCCACACAGTTCTTGAACTAAGTTTCAGGACAAATCTTGGTTATACTACAGGTGTGAATATCAATGCCCATATGCTATATTGTGAATGAACCAACGGCACACTGATAATTGGTTGGTTGTATCCCAGATTTCAACCAGAGCGTGTCTACTTGCACTCGCATACAACCCATTCATATCCGTTTTACTGTTTGATCGCCACCAGATGGCAGCATATCAAAACAATACAGTTGAGCATGCCCTGCAATGTGCTCTTATTCGGATAAGTCACAATCTGTGGGATGGAGATTGAGTTTAAAGGGAATGAGGTTCACTGGGCAGAGATTAACAAATGAAGGAAATGCAAAAATCAATTTACAGACTGAGAAAGAAAGAAAAATACTTCTCATTTGTGAAGACTGGGATTAGTTAATTTGGAATGAAAGCAAATAAGATGATGCTATGAAGGTATTCCAGTAAATGGACAGCATAAGGAAAATATGTGTTCTTTTCTTCTTGTTGTTGTTCAAATGAACCTTAAACATGGTGGTTGTGGAATGGTGCGGGTTTTCTGTCCTATGAAAAACCATACATTTTGATAAATACAGAATGGATATTTCTGGTCTCCTGAGTGATTGCTGATCAGAAATATTCTCTGGGGGTAATCCAGTGAATGTTAGTTATAACTAAATCTCATTTAAATTAGCAAGACTTATAGCCTCATTGATGCAGTTTTACTAATTTCAGCGGGACTTATTCCCAGATGAGGGTGTGCCTGGAGAGCTATGCATGCTTATTTCAGAGCAGATCACTTGGGATCATTGAGAATTGGTTCTAAATAAATTTATGTAACATTGCCTCGTTTTACAGTCCCTGTGGCAACCAGGGCAGGCCACTATTCATGTTAAACAGTGGAAGAGAACAGAAAAGCTAATAAGAGATCAACATAAGCATGCAGAGAATAATGCTGCATTAAGAAAGAATAATATATGCCAAACCAAACTGGTAGAGACATAGGTGGCACTGTGGGTTAAACCACAGAGCCTAGGACTTGCTGATCAGAAGGTTGGTGGTTCGAATCCCCGTGACGGGGTGAGCTCCCGTTGCTCAGTCCCAGCTCTGCCAACCTAGCAATTCAAAAGCCGTCAAAGTGCAAGTAGATAAATAGGTATCGCTTTGGTGGGAAGGTAAACGGCATTTCCGTGCGCTGCTCTGGTTCGCCAAAAGCGGCTTAGTCATGCTGGCCACATGACCTGGAAGCTGTATGCTGGCTCCCTCAGCCAATAAAGAGAAATGAGCGCCGCAACCCCAGAGTCGGTCACGACTGGACCTAATGGTCAGGGGTCCCTTTACCTTTACCTAACCAAACTGGTATTGTTTTTATTATTATCATTAAGAGTTTCCGCTTCGTGCAAACATTTTGTTAATATTAATTATGCGTTGTTGTACATTATTTTTTGACTAAGTGCCTCTGGCTCCTCCCCTTTTAGAACTGAGTCCACCAGTAGCTATTCCACTCGGCTTCATCTGACTAAGAACAGGAAGGGCCCTCTAAACAGGTTACAACTTCCATGTGGCTTCCCCCACAACCCCAGAACTGCCCACATCACAGCCATTCTACATGGTTCCATCTTAGGGAGAGGAGACACAATGAGGCCACTCGACTGGTTCAGATGGGGCTAACCTCCATTCACAGGATAAAAGTAAAAACAGAAGTAAATAGTTAAAACAAAAAAGAAAAGAAACAATAACTCCCTTCCCACAAACACCTTGCACCTTCATTATACACCTTTAGGCGCCAGGCAAAAATGTTCCTTTTAAACCAGGTCTTTGGTTGATCATATGCCCTTTTAAAATGTGTGTGTGTGTGGGGGGGGGGTTAGGGGGATATTGGGTTGTTGTTTTTATTCTCATTATGTATTTTGTGGTTTTATATCTTGATTTTATTCTGTGAACTGCCCTGAGACCCCCACTATAGGGCAGTATATAAATAATAATAATAATAATAATAATAATAATAATAATAATAATACATTGTGGAATATTAATCAGCCTTATAAAGCTAAAAAAAATACCAATACAAAATACAAATTAACATATAACACTTATGAACAATTCAAAACAACCTCCCTACCCCAAAATACACCCACCCAAGTTCTTTTCACTCCACCCTCCTAGTACCGCCCATGGCATTCTCACCTGAGGATAATGTAACTGATAGCACCATCCTCTGCATGCCTACATAAACAATAAATTCAATTGGGTCGTGCTCCCTGGTAAGGTATAGAGTTGCAGCCAAAGGTGCACTCCAAGCTCCAGCTGAGCAGCAGCCAGGTTTAACAGATTGGCTAGGACCATTGACACAACTGCTTGGGGGCAGGGGGAGCTGGTAAACGGCAATCAGGCCTGAATTGGGCCCCATCCCATCATGCATGTTCAGTGGGCAGAATGGGGAATTTTGCGCTAATGGAGTGTCACAGGCCTCACTCTATGGGAAGAAGCTGGGTCAAAATCACAGGGCTGGGTTGAGGGGCACGTCTGCCCAATGCAACTACCCCTAGCCCAGCATAAAGGGAGTTTCCAGTGTGAATTATATAACAATGCGAAAGAGTTGGCTCCTGGGTTTGCTTATTCTCTCCCACCTCCTCTTTTTACTGTGATTATTGTGCTGTGCCTATTACAACACGTAAACAGTCTTGAGTGCTTGGGCTGAGTACAGTAAATAAATAAATAGGTACCATTAATTTTGCAATTCATTAGTTTTCCATTTCACCTCTGTTGATTCATTTGGAATTCTGGACTGCAGAAGTATCACATAATTGCTTAGGCAAAAAGAATAGCTAATTTCATAGAACATACTGTTGATCTTCTATTTTGCTAAGTGCTTAATAAAAAATAATAAATTGTGGATTGCTTCAAACACCCACTGATCTTAAACGCATTAAGACGTGTTCTAAAATATAGGTGTGACTGATGGCACAAACATGCGTATGTCTATTCAGAAGAAAGCCCCCCTGAGTTCAATGAAACTTAATCCCAGGGGCGGAGAACTTGTAGCTCTCTAGATGTTGCGGACTACAACTCTGACTCTTCCTGATTGTTGGCCATGTTGTTGGAGACTGATGGCCAGTGTAGTCTAGCAACATCAGGAGGCCCACAGATTCCTACCCCAGGCATACAGCCTAAGCCCCGGTTTTCATGAACAATTCATCTCCCCACATTGTGACACTACTGGGTAAAGGTAAAGGCAAAGGACCGCTGGATGGTTAAGTCCAGTCAAAGGCAACTATGGGGTTGCAGTGCTCAGCTCGCTTTCAGGCCGAGATAGCCAGCGTTTGTCCACAGACAGTTTTCCGGGTCATGTGGCCAGCGTGACTAAACCACTTCTGGCACAACAGAACACAGTGACAGAAATCAGAGGGCACTGAAATGCCGTTTACCTTCCTGCCACAGTGGTACCTATTTATCTACTTGCACTGGTGTGCTTTCGAACTGGTAGGTTGGTAGGAGCTAGGACAGAGCAACGGGAGCTCACCCTGTCACGGGGATTTGAACCGCCAACCTTCTGACCTGCAAGCCCAAGAGGCTTGGTGGTTTAGACCACAGCGCCACCCAGTGATGCTACCGGGGAGGAAAGGTGGGATATAAATTTAATGAAGAAAAAAATACATGATAATAATTAAGGGAAAACAGCCCTGCCCCTGGTCCTGATATCCACACACTGAGCATAGACATCTGAAGGGAGAAGTCCTGTGTGTGAAGACTTCTTTGTGATCCCTGCATGAATCCCTGAATCCAGATCATGTAGGCCCCTAGAGTTCTGTCTTCAGATGTCTAAGCTCAGCGTGCAGATGTTGAGGGTAGTGACAGCAGTGAGGAGTTAAATGTTGGGGAATTCAGCCACACTTCCCATTTGTCACACTAAGCTCCTTCTCAAATACAATGAATGAAGGGGCCTACAATTGTCCTACCATATATTGCCCTTTCGGAACATTCTGAGTGTGTCTGGATTATGGTAGCAGGAATGCAGCAAGATTTCCCAGTTATAGGGATGAGTTTAGGCACAGGCTAAGGACTTAGCAAACAAACCTAGACAGCATCTTAAAAAACAGAGACATTACCTTGCCAACAAAGGTCCGTATAGTTAAAGCTATGGTTTCCCCAGTAGTGATGTATGGAAGTAAGAGCTGGACCATAAAGAAGGCTGATCACCGAAGAATTGATGCTTTTGAATTATGGTGCTGGAGGAGACTCTTGAGAGTCCCATGGACTGCAAGAAGATCAAACCTCTCCATTCTTAAGGAAATCAGCCCTGAGTGCTCACTGGAAGGACAGATCATGAAGCTGAGGCTCCAGTACTTTGGCCACCTCATGAGAAGAGAAGAATCCCTGGAAAAGACCTTGATGGTGGGAAAGATGGAGGGCACAAGGAGAAGGGGACGACAGAGGATGAGATGGTTGGACAGTGTTCTCAAAGCTACCAGCATGAGTTTGACCAAACTGTGGGAGGCAGTGGAAGACAGGAGTGCCTGGCGTGCTCTGGTCCATGGGGTCATGAAGAGTTGGACACAACTAAACGACTAAACAACAACAACAAGGACTTAGCAGACAAGTGTATACTAACACATACTGAGCAGGGGCAAGATCAATATGGACATTTCCCTTCTCCACTTAATGTTGCTGGAACATCTAAAGAGTATTAAGGTGGCCAAAATATACCTCTGCATCTGCAGAGTGTGAAGCAGTTGGCTGTGTACTGCAAGGTGCCTTAGCATTCACCCAATGCTGGCCAACATGGTGCCATGTGGACGCTGCTGGAGTCCAGTACCCAAAAGCCCCCGCCACCATGGCCAATGGTCAGCAATGATGGGTTTTGTAGTCCAGCAACATCTGGAGGGCGCTGCATTGGCTTACCCCTGATCACGCCATGCACTGACATTCACTCAGAGATTTAGGCTGCAATCCTATATGTGCATGGCAGGGAATAAGCATCATTGGCATCTCCTACTAACTAAATTTCAAAAGCCGCACCCCCCCCCCAAATTCACATGGGGACAGCATTTTGAAGAAATTAAGTGGTACCCAGGGAGGCACAGACAAAGATGGCGAGAGAGGTGTGAGCCCAAGACTAACTTCCCTCTCATCCCAAGGATACAGGGGAGGGGGGAATAAAAAAAGAATCTTAATGCAAACACATTGCAAGAAGGAAACGTCTTAGACCAGGGCTAGCCAATGTGATGCCTTCCAGATGTTTTGAAATACAATTCCCACAAACCCTACCACCCTGGCCGATGATCAGGGGTTATGGGAGATGCAGTCCAGCAATTTCAGGAGTACCACATTGGGTATCTTTGCTTTAGGCAGTGGTATGTACACAGTCTGATGGCATAGTTTGTAGCTTGCACCCTTTTTTTACCTTACATGGAAGTTTTTCCCCAAAGAGAAATATTGTAGATAGAGCAAACTGCATCCCTCAGTGCATTAAAACCCATAATAATGCCTCTAATACAAGCTTTTACAATGGTACTGCATATCTAGCCCTGTGATAGCCATTTAAACAAAAGAGCCAGCGAAGAACTTGCAAAACAGGCCTGGAAGAAAGGAAAACACATTTCAGCACTCTCATTATTCCTTTCTGAAACCATCTCTTCCAGACAGTGATTTCAGTAGGCTGCTTAATAGCCTGCCGGATAGAATATCACTTGATCAGCCCTGCCACCCCACCCCCAATGCAATTTGCAGCGAGCAGTTCAGATATGGCAAAAGGGATGGTGGAGAAACAGCCGCCCAGTCATCAGTGTAATGTAATAATGGGATGCAATAGTGGGGGTGGGCATGGCCGCTGCGTATTCAGGATATTCTCTTACCTATTCCCGAAGTCATATCAATAATTAATTGCTAACACCTGGCAGAAACCATCCAGCAATATCTGTTCATTATTGGTTAAGTGTTAGCTGATATTGTTCAACAAATTTCTGATGTGCTGGTGGCAATCTATTGAATATGTAAAGACTTGTGTCTCTGTATATTAGCATCAAAAGACAGGTGTTTGCGCTCTCTTTCTCTTTTCTCTTTTTCTTCTTTGCAGCCAGAGAAAAATGTGTTTTTCAATAAACACTGAGTTTAAACATTTGTAGGTTTCTTTTTTGTTTCTTTTTTAAAAAAGCATGCAATTAAATAAACCAAAACACCGTTCTTTCATTGCCATGATAGATCTTCTGCAAGTATACATTGGAATGTTGAGATTAAAGGATGCCAAAGCTTTCTTCCTAAATAAATGATTATTAAACTTCACGAAGTTCTATATTTATTTAACGAATTGGTCATCACAAAAGAATACAAAAATGTGAATGAGTAAACAAATGACATATACTGAACAGCTCAAAGGTAGTATTTTGCTAAAAAAAGACTGTAGCGCTCACTAGCAGCTGCAAAATGCAACATTATTTCAAGACTCCTTTCGACTGTGTGAAGCGATAAATAAATTTAATAAACTGGAGCTTTACACTCTCACCCCAGAATCCTGGGACATGTAATTTTTCCCATATAATTCTACAATTCCCAATATCCCTAACAAATGACAATTCCCAGGATTCTCTGTGGGAAGGGTGTGTGGTTCAAAATGTGCCTTTGAAACCCTTTCAACTACATTCTGTTGTCTCATAATCTGGTGAAGAACCTCTTTTTATCCTGAGGCCCACATTCCCCCAGGATTAAACTTCTAATTATCTCTGCATTTTAAAGTGCTTTAACCACTTCTTGGATAATATTGCTAACATAAACAGGATGGGGGAAGCTATACTCCACCAACAGCACCAGTAGACTCAACTCACTCAACCCACATTGGGGCCAAATGCCCATTTCTCTGTCATCCTTCCTGCTCTACAGAGACACCCAAATAATGGGTGGGAAGTGATATGGGGAGCCAATAGATGCCCTTAAGGCTTTTTGAAATAGCTGCCCTGGAATCTAAGAAACTTTGCAGCTGGAGCAGTTGTTCCACTGCAGACATTGCCAGCATGACACTCTTCAGATGTTCAGGAATTCAACTCCCATCAGACACAGCCATCATCCCAGGAGACTTGCCCTGCCTTGCTAAGCTTCTACTGTACTCTTTTCCTCTCACTCCTTTCCCTTGTATTGCTGAGATTAGGAACCTGATTACCTATGTGGCCTCCAGGGCTTGATTTGGGGTAGGAGGTCGGTGATGGAAGTCTTTGGGCAAGAAGCCATCAAAAAGCCCTTCCCTATTTGTGAAATTGGTGGAGAGCCTACATTGACCATTAATGTTTTAAGATTATGCAAAAGGATGCTATGTCAGGGACCATGCTGAGGAGGGCTGCACTGAGGAGGAATGGCGGGAGCCTCCCCCTCCCCCTCCCCCTCCCCCTCCCCCTGTTCCTGATCCAGATCCTGAATCTTCCCAGGAGCAGGAGGACAGTATAGATTTGGAACAGTGGTTTGCAGAGGGACATAGTTCAGAAGGCAAAAGCGGGGAAATACTGGATGGGGAACAGCTTGGAGAAGATGCACCGGGAGAGAGGGAGTTAACAGATTCACTGTCTCTGGAAAGCATTCATCTGCTCAGCCCAAGGTCAAGAAGAGCTGATAAGGTGGCAGCACAAAAAGCACAGTGGATATGAGCTCAGGGTACAAGACGCAGTAGTGACATGGGCGATTAGGGAAGAAGTGGGTTAAACCCTTAATTGGGAGCACCGCCATTCCTAGGAAGGGATTCTTTGTTCTCTCGCTATGATCATTAAAGTTTCTAACTGGTAAGAAGACTCCTTTCCTTTGTTCTGCTTATCTACTGCCAGAGGGGAGAGGAAGCCAATTCCGTGAAGCCTGATACCCTATAGATTCAATGCCATGTTTTTATTTTTATTATTATTATTATTAGCAGAGACCGTATTAAATCTTATTTAATAAATAAATTTGTAAAAGAAAAGCCCTTCCCTGAATAGGCACAACCCCTCTTCACTAGGGCTGCCATTGCTCATTCTCTCTCCCTCTCCCCTTGCAGTCCCAACAACACAGGCAGAGCTGTCCCCTCACCAGAGCTGTTCCCTCAAACTTTGCCCAGCCTGCTTGCTTGCTTAGAGGTGATGGATGTGAACAGGGAAAGACTGGAAGCAGGAGGAGCTCCAGGGGCGTGGCAGAGGGTCCCCTGACATGGTGTGGCCCTGAAATAAACCAGTGAACGTGCAAAATGAAAGCACATTATACTAAGAAGGGAGGTTTCCAAATAAGTGTTTTCTCTCTACTCTTTTCTCTATTTTTTTTGCACCTCTTTCTGGTTTACTGCAACAAATCTGGGAAGAAGAAAAAAAGACACATGAACAAAAACCAGCTGGAGAACAGAATGACAAAGCAATAATATCATGCTACTAGCCAGAGGGGGAATAGCCTGCAGGAAATCATTAAAAATGGCATTGTTATGCAGGTTCTCCCATTCTAATTAACTGTTAACGCTGAGAAGCTGAGAGTTCTTATCCTACAGCAAAAACAAGTTGGTGAGGAAGCTGGTCAATTTTCCAATTTTGCTTGGTAATCAATGACATTTTTACCAGCTTTGTGAGAGTTTGCAATATTCTAACTGCCTGTCAAAGCCTTTTGAAAAACATACCAACAACAACAAAATCCCTCCTGATCTTGTTTTGTTTTGTTTTTTATTCCACTTGGGACTCACTGTTGCTTCAATAGTTCATTTGCTTGGCGTTCTGGGAAAGTAGTTTTTAATCATTAAATAGAAAGGTGTATCAGAAAAAGAAAAGCGAATGGTTCAGCCATAGCATGTGCTTAACTTGCTCCCATTGTTGTCTGTAGGATAAGCAGTGTTGATTTTACATAGCTGTGCAGTTTTCCCAGATGAGAGCCAAGTGCAGTGGCTGGGGACCAATGGTGGATGAGCTACCCAGAAGGAGCATGCTATGGTCCCCTCCAGATATTATGCCTCTCTTCTAACACCTCATTGAGCATGCTGCTTTATGGAAGTGAGTCGTGGGCAACTTACAACTGTCAGGACGATGCCTCAACACCTTCCACATGCACTGCGCCAGGAGAATTTTGGGTATCAGATGGCAAGACAGAATTCCAAAGAAAGTTGTGCTCTCCAAAGCCCACATTCCCAGCATGTTTGCACTCAGTGACATCCACACTGGCTTGTTCATGTCTGCAGAATGGAAAAGGTAGCATCCCCAAGGATGTGCTCTATGGGGAGCTGGCTTCAGGCTTAATAAAAAGGTAAAGGTAAAGGACCCCTGACAGTTAAGTCCAGTCACAAATGACTCTGGGATTGCAGTGCTCATCTCACTTTACTGGCCAAGGGAGCAGGTGTTTTGTCCACAGACAGCTTCCAGGTCATGTGGCCAGCATGACTAAGCTGCTTCTGGCAAAACCAAAGCAGCACCGGAGCGGTACCTATTTATCTACTTGCACTTTGATGTGCTTTCGAACTGCTAGGTTGGCAGGAGCTGGGACCGAGCAACGGGAGCTCACCCCGTCGCAGGGATTCAAACCGCTGACCTTCCAATCGGCAAGCGCTAGACTCAGTGCCACCTGTGTCCCTTCAGGCATAATAGGCTTCAACAAAGCATCCTATTGTAGCCAGTGAAAATATGCAGTGGAGTATGCCTGATTTCAGAATATGTGTGATGCTCGCACTAGTTCATCTTTTTTGCAAATGTGTCCATGGGCCCTGAAAGGTTGCCAACCTCCACCCTAATAAGCGATGGTGATTTGGGTGCTTAAGCTTTTTCAGTACACAAAAGGTTATCAGCTTTGTTAACAGATAACATCTAGCAAACCTTTTAGGCAGGATAACACACTTTCATCATTAAACAGTTGTAGGTCAGAGACACACAATGGACAAAACAGTCCTGCTTGAAAACGTTTAGCAGATCACTGTGAAATGTTATTATAAATAATCAAGTTACTCCTTTCCCACTACTTGGGGACTGAAGCCAATTAATTTGACTAGTAATCTCATCCAAAAAGGGGAATTAAACTTATGTCAGGGTATGCATGATTATTAACCTCTCTTCTAATGCAGCTGGCAAACCTATCGAGTATTTTCTGAGCTCCAAATATTAATTTTCTTTGAACAGTGTTTTTTTTTAACAAAGTGCTGCCTTTGGGGCTGTACTTAAAGTTAGATGGATTGAGTTCAGTGGTTTTAATTAAAATTATTCAATTAACCCAAACAAAGCTGACGCCAGAGCCTAACAACACTTTCAAAACTCTAGTAAATAATTACTAAGTAAATAAATCCTGAATCAAGACAGACTGATTCTTCTTTCCTTCCAGAAATCTTGTTCACAGCAACAAAAATCCTTTTACCCATTTGTATATTCAAGTAATTAGGCACTGAAGAGGCTACTTAGATCCTGAAGGGACATTGCCATGGGGTGGCGAGAACACAAGACTCTTAGAAAGGTTGTGCTGCTCCAGACCAATGGCCAGTTGAGTCTACAGTCCGAGTCAAGTTCAAGCTGCATAGTTTTATACCACCCATAGGCTCAAAAGTATATCTTATACATTAGAATTTGACTGACCATTAATAGTATATTTGGAAGGCCTAGCAAGGGCATGAATAACCTTAGAGACGGCGCTGTCAAAAGAGAGAGGACACCTCTGCACACCACAAATACAGAAGCCAAAAATTCTGTCAACTTCACTCAAAACTCCTTTTTAAAAATTATTAACATCCCAGCTCTTTCGCTTTCATATAGATTTGTCAGATGCTGTTGAACCTTAAAAGCAACAGCAGCTCCCCATGAAATAACCGGAAGAAGCACACTGGCCATGATCCAGGAAAGTGGGCAGTCTACATGTGAGAGATCCAAATGTTTTGGGCAACAATTCCCATCAGCCCCAGCTAGCCTGGCCAATGGTCAGGGCCAGTGGAAATTGAAGTCCGAAACCTATGAAGGGATAACTCTGCATTACAACATTCACTTTGCTTAATCCTCATTTCTGGCCAATTGTCTCATCCCCTGACACTGTGTCCATTACAGAAATCCTCATGTTCCATCTTTCTGTTACACAGGGTCTTGCACGTTCTGAGAAAAGCTAACTGTCCCCCCCCAGGTATACCTCAGTAGTTTAACTTGGCTTCTGTTGCCTAAGGAGACACCTCAAGTCTCTCAGAGTATGAGGGCTTCCACAGTCTTTCCTGGGCTCACTTAGATAAGAAACATTGCCAAAAGATGAGTTCTGGAACTTGCTGTGTTAAACCAGCCTAGAGGACTTGCATCCAGGAAGGTATTTCTGTAGAGAATACAAAAAGCACAGGTTCTGTCAACAAATGCAGGACATACATTATTGCGATAAATGAAAAAGAAACAAATGGAAGTGTAGGAAAGCTTCCTAGGCAAGTGTTGGAAGTGAAATTAAAATGTAAAATTTAGGAAGCTCCCACATACCAAAATGGCTATACAGTCAAAGCTAGCTATAAGGAATAATGCTCACAACTTCAGAGACCACAATTCGCCCAGAACAGATCTGACATCTCTCCTAGGTAGTATTTTTCCCCTGCCACCCAAAAAAAACTAGGGAAGGCAGAGTTTAGCTACTGAGGAGCTAGCCCAATCTGCTTCAAAATGGTCAAACTAATTTAAGATGCTAATTTAGGATCAGCCAATGTTAACCGCATTTTTGAAGACTCAAATGGGGTTGCATTGACAGTAATTCCTTTGAAGTTGGATTTCACTTAATATGCTAAAAGGATTCTCCAACTTCAGTTCCTTATAATACTGACGGTGCAATCCTAGTCATGTCTACCCAACAGGAAGTTCAATGAGACTTACTCCCAGGCAGCGCAAGCTGGTCCACTGGGAGCTACTGGGCACAGCCCTCTTACTGAATCATAGAATTGCAGAGCTGGAAGGGCACCTCTAGGGTCATCTAGTCCAACCCTCTGCAATGCAGAATTTTCAACTAGAGTATGCATATGTCAAGCATTTCTTAAAAAAAGAAAAATAATCCTTTTCAAAATCTCAAAGCCGCACATTCTTCCTTGCTCCTGTCCCCATTTTATACTTCTGTCACTGGAATTTTTGTCTGTGAACTCTCTGAATGACTCTGCCAATCCTAATAAAAATATATATCACTATGAAAAAGTTCCATGTGTCTCCAAGGAGAAAAACTAGGTGACTGATCTGGATTCTAGAAAGTCAACTCCCCACATGAAGGCTCTTACTGTTAAGAGGACTGCCCAGAATAGCCACTATAGCAGATAAGGGAGGAGTTAGCAGGACTGCTTAAAAAAAATAAAAGCCCTATTTAGTAGCATTAGCCTATCAGAATCATAAATTGTCTACCTGCTTCCCTGAAGGCCAAAGAAACAACTGGGAGTGTTTCGTCCCTGGAGCTTTCCCCCCCTTAGTTTAGCTTGTTACGAAGAGACTGAGTGAGTGCAACGGTGCATCTCTATATGTTTATAGATGAGATTATGTCAGGAAAGGCTTTTCCATTATAGTTAAATATATCTGCTCACTCGAGTAGTCTACCCTTATGCCACAGTGGAGGAGGGAACATGTGGGAGATAGCGCCTTGCTTTCCTTTCTATGAACATGAAATTGCAAGTTGGAATCTGCTGCACTGATAGCTTTAGAGAAGCTACAATCACGTGCAGTCGCCTTTCTTGAGCATGTGAGCAAATCCCATTGGTTGCCATTTTCGAGCACAATTCAAAGTGTTGTTGCTGACCTTTAAATCTTGGGATGGCCTTGGCCCTGTATGCCAGAAGGAGCGTCACTACCCCCATTGTTCAGCCTGGACATTAAATCCAGCTCCAAGGGCCTTCTGGTGTGTTTTTTAAGTGAAGAGAAGTGAAGCTACAGGGAACGAGGCAGAGGGCCTTCTTGGTAGTGGCACCCACCCTGTGGGATGCCCTCCCAAGGATGTCAAGAAGATGAGTAACTATATAACTATATAACAACTATATAACAACTATATAACTATAGGTGGGCCTTTGGACTGATTCTTATGAGCAGTAATGGCACATGGCCAGGAAAGACAGTATATGAACTGACCCACTGTCCCATTAACTTGTTGCTGTATGTTTAAACATAAAATGTCAAGTGTCAGGGGACAATCACACACATGTGGCCATTGTCCAGGTGCTTGTGGTCTCCTGCATAGTCGTTGTGTAAGAATAAACACAATTATTCTTTGCTTTATCTCAAAACGACTTTGCCAGCTTTCCAAGACACAAACGAAAAACCAGTGCTTAATTGGTCTCCAGTGGGAAGCCAGTTTTTATAATATGAAAGGACATTAACTTATAGAGAGAGAGAATGACAGTCCTAGGCTACTGAATGACTTACCCTCACCATTAAAAGCCAGTGTTGACCTTAATTGCCTTTATATACTTTACCGAGACAGTAAAAGTTTGTAATGAGAATACATTGTAACATACTAAAATGTTTCTTGCTTATTCCCCACCTCTACCACCACTTTTTTTTAAAAGAAAACATCCTTGTAAGAATGTAACATTTACGGAGATGTCTGTAGAATAAATCCCATTTATTGGTAACAGGTATTCATCCTCCTTAAACCATTGATTTATTGGCTCTGTTTAGCCTGCTATGCATTTTCTTGTAATCCACACAAAAGAAGTAACAAAAAGAAATTGCCATGAGGACTTCCATTTTTTACAGGCCCTAGCCTCTAGGGGGGCACAAAAAAACCTCTTTATTAGCTCTGCTGTGCTGTAACTGCTGTATTACCTTTTAAGACCCAGGGTCACATTCCTGCTGAACTATTGCTGTAAAATGCCAGCGTATAAAAATCCCAACCACTCCCTATACACTCCTGCTTAAGTTGTAACGTTTTATGCAGCTGCACAAATTGAGTTAAAGAAAGTATTTAGTAAGCATAATTCGAGGCTTTGAAAAAATGCATGCCCTTTCTGATATTGGGACTTGGGCTTTCTGAAAAACTGTATGTCATTAAGACAGAAGAATATATATTTAGCAGCCTTTTTATTCCTCCCTTGAAAGCAACATCTTTAGCAAAAGCTGGGAAAAGAGAGGTTAGAAGTTAAAGCTTTGGGAATCACTTTATGCTAATTCAGACATTAGCCTGAAATTCAGTTCCTTTCATATGACAATCTAGCTCTTTAAAATCTTAGTAATAATGAGCCTGTGATAAGTAAGGATCCTTCTGGTGTTTCCCGCCCCCTCCCCATTTTAAATATTATTTTTCAGAAGTCAGGACGGATCCAGGGTTTTTTGTGCCTCTAGGTGCCCTGAGTGATTTATGGTAGATGTGGTGGATAAAAGGAGAGCTGTGCAGTGGTACCTTGGTTCTCAAACTTAATCCATTCCGGAAGTCAGTTCCAAAACCAAGGCACGCTTTCCCATAAAAGTAATGCAAAATGGATTAATCCGTTCTAGACTTTTAAAAACAACCCCTAAAACAGCAATTTAACATGAATTTTACTATCCAACAAGACCACTGATCCATAAATGAAAGCAATAAACAATGTACTACAGTCACACAATCAATCAGTAGCTGAACTGAGTTCCACACAGTCACAAAAAGAAATTAAAAAAGCCGCAAAAACAAAAACGCAAAATAAACAGCAGAAAACAGACAGATCTCAGCATAACACTCAAATCGGAAGCGTAACACTCAAAACGGAGCATGTTCGGCTTCTGAAAAAAGTTTGCAAACCGGAACACTTACTTCCGGGTTTGCAGTGTTTGGGTTCCAAGTTGTTTGAGTGCCAAGGCGTTTGAGAACCAAGGTACCACTGTGAACACAAACAGAGCATTTCTCAGAGCTTTGAGAGGCACGGTATCGTTTTGTATGTGGCTTGCCCAGGTCAGAAGTCATTCCCTCTGCTCTTTACAAAGTGAGAACATGTCCCATTGTCCACTTCTGCCATGAAAACTGAGACATTTATTTATTTATGTCCACATTTATATCTTACTTTTCCTCCAAGAGTCTCAGGGTTCTCTCCCTACCTCTGAATTTTCCTCACAACAGCCCTGTGAGGGAGGTTAGGTGAGAATCAGTGACTGGCCTGACAACACTCAGTGAGCGTCATAGGTGATTTGGAGTTTGAACCCTCATCTCTGGGGTCCCAGGCCAGGGGGAGGGGAGAGAATGTTCAGAGCTAAATGAGCAGCAAATGATGTGCTTTTGTTGTGGCGTCAGGGTGGTTTTTAGCTAGAGGACAGGAAGCACGATTTGCACCTTCTTCTCTCTCTTTGTTTTAAAGTACTTAGTTTTACTTCATGTATTGATTCCATGTTTTATATTTTATATCCTGCCATTCCTATATTCAGGACTGCTTACAATATGAATAAAACAAACTCTAAGTTTAAAGCAATATATTTCGCAAATAAAAAAATACCATTAAAATGCTATTTATAGAAACAGGAGAGTGAATAAAATATAACAAGAATAAATACATAAGCAGCAATAAAAGCCCTGCTGAAAATGAAATACGAGGCAGCTGAATCAAATGGTGTTTTTGTTGTTGTTGTTGTTGTTGTTTTATAGAAGATCCTTTGAGAATGACATTTGTATACTTCTACAGCAGTGTTTGGGAACCTGTGGTCCTCCAGATCAGAACATGGGGACAGACCACAGAGGAAACAGGACTGTAGCTACTGTATAGGCAAAGTCAGGCTTTGGAGTCTGGTATTCCTGATGAGGAGACTCTTGTGAGTCCCATGGACTGCAAGAAGATCAAACCTATCCATTCTGAAGGAAATCAGCCCTGAGTGCTCACTGGAAGGACAGATCCTGAAGCTGAGACTCCAATACTTTGGCCACCTCATAAGAAGAGAAGACTCCCTGGAAAAGACCCTGATGTTGGGAAATATGGAGGGCACAAGGAGAAGGAGACAACAGAGGATGAGATGGTTGGACAGTGTTCTCGAAGCTACCAGCATGAGTTTGACTAAACTGCGGGAGGAAGTGGAAGACAGGAGTCCCTGGCGTGCTCTGGTCCATGGGGTCACGAAGAGTCGGTCACGACTAAACGACTAAACAACAACAATAACATTCCTGGTGAACTAAAAAAAAAGGGGGGGTGAGATAATTCAACTGATTAAACTTCATTCCCAAAATTTCTGATAAGAATGGTTTTGGGCAGTGCTATTTTTCTAGAAAAGAGGTGCCAGAGCTCACCATAAAATTCTCTTTTGCTTTCTTAGACTGGCAATGGCGCCCACCTGAGAATTGCTGGAGCTAAGCTCCAGTGAGCTCCAGGCCCTGATTTTGGAAAAGTGAATGGTTTGAGTGTTGTCCATCAGCTGATGAAAAATTCTGCTCTGCTTCTTGGAAATTCCAATCAAATATGTCAAAACAAGGCATATTTGCTTTAAGCAGTTTCAAGGTCAAGCACTTGAAAAATCAAGATATCACAAACATGCTACATCTATGGGTCATATGGTTCAGCAGGAGGCTCCATTAGCTAAAGTGGTGCTTCAGGTTAAGAACAGTTTCAGGTTAAGAACAGACCTCCGGAACGAATTAAGTACTTAACCCGAGGTACCACTGTAATCTGTTTAATTCATGATCCTTCCCCCCACACCAACATTATTCAGCTCTCTTTGAATTACAGTAGTACCTCGGGTTAAGTACTTAATTTGTTCCGGAGGTCCGTTCTTAACCTGAAACTGTTCTTAACCTGAAGCACCACTTTAGCTAATGGGGCCTCCTGCTGCCGCTGCACCACTGGAGCATGATTTCTGTTCTCATCCTGAAGCAAAGTTCTTAACCCGAGGTACTATTTCTGGGTTAGCAGAATCTGTAATCTGAAGGGTATGTAACCCGAGGTACCACTGTACAGTTTTACATATGATAACAGCGTATGTTATCATTTCAAGAACTGGTGGGTGTTCTTGGAATATGTACAGTATTGGACAACCTACATTACATTGTTAAGTTTCATGTTAAAATTAAAACTAATGCCATTTCACATGATATCATTTGAACACAGGATGTCACATGGAATGGATGTATCTCCATTCTGGGGATATGTTGTGTAAATGGCATTTTCACAAGGGCAGTTGCCCTGGAACTGACTTGCATTTCATTGAATCATCAAACAGCAATTCACACACATATCCAGTCTTAAAATCTCTTATGCATGTTTATTTAAAGTGAGGAAAAATGTAAAATCGTAAGATTCTAGACCTTATGTTGGGCAGAATTCTCTCGACCCACCCCCTGCTTTCCTTACTCTACTTATTAAGACAAAAGTTTTCTATTAAGAAACAACCGGTGTTGAAAAGTAGTTTTCTTGGTTAACTTTCCATTTATTTCCTCAGTAGAGACCCCATTGCCACCCTGATTCCACACGTATATTTTGATTCCTTATTGACATTTTAGAAGCCTCTGATTAAAAAAGGATATAGAAACTAGACCAATAACAAAAACTCTTAGTTTGTTGGTGGACTTCTCTCACACAAAAATTAAAAATAAACCAACCTTCAGCCAGCTGCCGATGATACAGAGTAAACTGCCAACCAGTCACACGCTGTGAAATTTAGCTCTGGAACCTTTTCTGTACGTGTGACTTCTAGTATAATTCTAATGTAATATGGATGTGGTGGTTGACAGCACAAATGGTCTTCACTAAGTAGTTTATTGCCAGTATAAAGGGTGAAAGAAGCATAGGGACCACTTAAAAATATTTATTATTGAGCACAGCGTTATCAATAAGTAATCAGGAATGTTTCAGGAGTATAAGAAACAACACAGCTTCCATGCAGGGATAGTAGGAAATAGCTCAATACGTTAGATTAAAAACAGACATTAGGGAACTGTTAGAAATAATATATATGTCTGCTTCATGGTTTTGGTATGTAAATAAATAATTAGGTAGTTCCTAACACTAGATTAGTGCTTAGTCCCTGGTCTCTGCTTCCTATTATTAAATCATATTTAATCTGAGGGACAAGGATGCCACAGCTATAGTTATTTCACACTACTATTGAAACAAATGTGTGTTCCCAATATGGCATTTTTATAGTAATTATTCATTGTGTAGCAAAGAGCCTTCTGTGCGAAATTTTCCACCAGTGAAAGTTTGCAATTCCAAAGAAAAAGTGTACACGGTATTTTTAAAAACCTGTTGATTAATTTTCTACTGAGATGCTTTCCTAGCTAACTTATTGGGATAAAATAAATAATTAGTTCCATTAACCTAACAGGTATTAGAAGCATAGCTGTCAATGTTTCCCTTTTTAAAAGGGAAATTCCCTTATTCCGAATAGGATTCCTCACAAGAAAAGGGAAAAGTTGACAGCTATGATTAGAAGTCGCCCCAGAACTGGCCCTATCGAACATTCTCCAAGATAATAATGCCCACTCACATTACAAAGAGCTTTTAACACATCTACTCTCAGCAGCCAGAAGCACCATAGCCAGAACACTGGAGAGACCTGTCAGGAGTGAATTCAGTGGTACCTCGGGTTACAGACACTTCAGGTTACATACGCTTCAGGTTACAGACTCTGCTAACCCAGAAATAGTGCTTCAGGTTAAGAACTTTGCTTCAGGATGAGAACAGGAATTGTGCTCTGGCGGCGCAGCGGCAGCGGGAGGCCCCATTAGCTAAAGTGCTGCTTCAGGTTAAGAACAGTTTCAGGTTAAGAATGGACCTCCGGAATGAATTGAGTACGTAACCAGAGATACCATTGTATGGATCAATGGTACCAAATCCGAAGGGAAACAGCCTTACTAGAAAAGCTAACCAACAGACTGAAACTGACACAGGGACAAATAGAAGAGGATGCCTTCGCCCTGGCATGGCTCGCCTTTATTACACACACTGCCCAACAAGGCAACAAGAATCCACCAACAGCATACAAATCAGTCTGGCTTACCTGACCCAACAAGCGAATAGAAAGAGACCCTACCCAGTTGATGCAGTCACAAAACCCCACATGTACACTATATGAAATAATTTAAGCTTCACCCCCCCCGCTCCCCCCACTCTTTTACCCCAACCTTACACTGTACCAGTGGCGTAGCATGGGGGGTTGCAGGGGGGCCGGCCGCACCGGGCGCAACATCTGGGAGTTAGGGTTAGGGGGCGCAAATCCATGGGTTAGGGGGCACAAATTACTTGCCTTGCCCCGGGTGCTGACAACCCACGCTACGACACTGCACTGTTCACAACACTAATGTCTCTTATTAAATGTAACTGTTCTGTAGAAAAGACTCTACAACCTGAAAAAAGAGACAACGTACATACTTTTGTAAACTAAGAAAATCTTTAATAATTAAAAAAACACACCATGAAAAGAGTTCCAATTTTTGCAACAAAACTAGTCTAGCGAAGCAGACTTAAGTGTCCTTTTGACACAACACACATTATTATCATTATGCTTTTGTTTTGAAACATTTTACTGTCCTGAAATACATTGGGATTTAGCTTGGGGTAGGATAAAATGTCCCCTGAGAAGCATATGCAGAGTAGCTTCTAAAGTTCATACTAGATGTGCATAGTTTTTTTTTATATTTTACCATCTGTCCCCTGTGCAGTGGGTGGAAAATCTATTATTTACATGAAAGACAGGGGGGAGGGTGAACCAACCTGCTCCCTAACTTACTTTATAGCACTTTGTCACTTCAAGTGATTTTCTTCCAGTTTAGCACAAGCTGGGAGAAAACCAGTTAAAACACTGAAATATAGTCAGAGTCGAGAGTGGATTTCATGCTCTTTATTCAGCTCATAGTGGTGAGGAGGGAATGGAAGTTCCCCCAAAGTATCTGCTTTATATACATTATTTACACAATGGGCCTCACGTGATTGGCTAATTCCGGAATTCTCCTGTAGGCCAATCAGGTTGTGGATTCACTTCCATCTGGAGCTGGATTGGGTGGATCCTGCAGACCAATCATACTGCTGCATTGTTCTAGGACCAATCAGACTGCTGCATTCTGAATCCTATTGTTCTAGGACCAATCAGACATTTTGGATCCTATTCAACTCCGTACATAACAAACACTTTGCAGGGAGGCAAAGTGAGGGAAGGCAATATGTTTCACTCCTCTCCCCCTGCCCTTCCTTTCATATAAACAATTGATTTCCCCCCATCTCCACATCATAATGCAAACAGGGCAAGGGTGTGTGTCTATCTGCAGTGCTCATTGTGCCTGGTAGGGTGGACTTTAGGGAGACCAATGGTTGGTGGTGCCAGAGCTAATGGCTGCCAACTCATTCTTCCTCATTTTCTGCCTCCTGGCAACACTGAAACTAAGGAAGAGGAAGCTGCCACAGACAGTGCCATCCTCTGGAGTGGTTGTAAGGAGAAAAGGCAGCCAGGGGTTACTAGGCCACACTGAAGGTTGGTGGTTCTCTGCAGTGAACCAGCCTCCGTTTGCTGATCCATCATGTCTAGTTTGGCCTTTAAAAAGGTAAAAGGTAAAGGACCCCTGGACGCTTAAGTCCAATCAAAGGCTACTATGGGGTTGTGGCACTGATCTCACTTTCTGGTAGAGGGAGCCGGCGTTTGTCCACAGACAGCTTTCTGGGACATGTGGCCAGCATGACTAAACCGTTTCTGGTGCAATGGGACACCGTGATGGAAACCAGAGTGCATGGTAACAAGGTTTACTTTCCCGCCGGAGTGGTACCTATTTATCTACTCACACTGGTGTGCTTTCAAACTGCTAGGTTGGCAGGAGCTGGGACAGAGCAATGGGAGCTCATCCCATCATAGGGATTTGAACCGCCGACCTTCTGATCGACAAGCCCAAGAGGTTCAGTGGTTTAGACCACAGTGCTACCTGCGCTTAATTAGCATGTGGTTGTTCCATGTGGGGTATATTTAAATATCTGAAATGGCATGGTAGCCCTAGTTATGGAAAAAGGATAGCCAGCTTTTTTTGGGGGGGGGGGAGATTTAATTGGGCTATGTCAAAGAAAGTGTAATGCATTTATGAAAGCATTCAGTATGGAAGGTATTGAAGCTTTTTTGTGGGGGTGAGGGTGAGGAGGGAAAGGGAACTTTGACCAAGAGGAATATCATATTACAATTATTATAAAGGTGTCTGACTCATACACCTAACAATTCACCTCCACTCCCCCCCATTAGTAAAGCATAGTCTATTAATGCAGTTTTTGTTGCTAAAGTCAGCAAAGAGCCCTTTGTACCCTACAATTGAAGGGCATAACGTTGTGGTATGAAGACAGAAGTGCAGATGTTGCAGATGTTATTCTTGGAGGTAGAGAATATTAGAATGGTCGGCTATACCTTGTAAGTGAATTCAGTGCTGCCGTATTGAGAAAGCTATAAGCAGGGCAATGTATAGTGAATATTTTAAGGAAATATAAAGATTCATAGGCATAATCAGAAGATCTTTTACTATAACTATAATTGGAAATGTTGATATTGTTGCATGCCACCCCAATCTCTCTTCAGTTTGTAGTTGGAACAAACAAAATTAACTTAAAGTAATAAGCTAGTGCTATCTTTTTTATGGAAAACAGAAGTGCCTGGCGTGCTCTGGTCCATGGGGTCACGAAGAGTCGGACACGACTGAACGACTAAACAACAACATCTTTTTTATTTCATGGTACAGTGGTGCCTCGCAAGACGAAATTAATTCGTTCTGCGAATTTTTCGTCTAGCGAATTTTTCGTCTTGCGAAGCACGAAATCCCATAGGAATGCATTGAAAATCAATTAATGCGTTCCTATGGTCAAAAAAAGTCCAAACAAAGCCAAATTTGGTACAACAAGAGTTTATTAAGTGCTCTTTAAAGTTACACATACTGTAAAGAGCATTTCAAAATTCAAACCCAGAATTTTTTTTAAAAAACAGCAGAGTGGCCCAATGGTCACAGAAAATCATAAAAATGCAGGGGGGGGGGAAAACAAGCTTCCAGATTCTTGCAAACCCCTCCCCAACACCAAGTCCTTGAATTCCAAACACCCCAACCCAAAATCCAAACCCCCCAAAAAAAGTTTTAAAAGCTTAACTTACCAAATGGCTGCAAAAGAAGTTTTGGAAAAGCTTCAAAAATCACCAAAGTCTTTAAAAACCTCAAAAAAGGCTACTATGTACACTGCGTTCTATGAGTTGTCCCTCGAAGTCAAGTCGCAACTGTATTAACGGTGTTAAGAAAAAGGAAACAAACTTGCAAGATGTTTTCGTCTTGCAAAGCAAGCCCATAGGGAAATTTGTCTTGCGAAGCAGCTCATAAAACGGAAAACCCTTTCATCTAGCGAGTTTTCCGTCTTGCGAGGCATTCGTCTTGCGGGGCACCACTGTATATGGCACTGGTGTATAAAATGAATGATGATAAAATTATCATTCATCACTCACAAATTTCAAGAATTGTACCAGGTGCCTAGCTGCCCCATTGCAAACTCTTCAGTGATGGAAGAAAGGCCCAAGCTATATTTAACATTCCTCCCCCTGCCTGGGTTATTTTTCTAGGATACTATATGAGAACAGTGTAGGAATCAGTGTTTTTTCACTGGGAATTTTGTCATTCAGAACAGTATTCCCCTTGTAAATATGTGGCCGTAATTGGCATCCTCAAATGTTTACCCTTCTGCCCTTGACTGAACCTGAGAAGCAGATGGCAGAAACAGTTCAACAAATACTTGCTGGGTCATTGAAAAAAACCTGCCAGACTGCTAAATTCATTGGCAAAGTGCCTTGTGGCATCAATGGCTGCTTCAAAGGAAAACTGCTGTGGTCTTTTGATGTAGCTTTTAAAGGGAAATATGCAACATGGCTTATTATTTTAGTCTTTTCTTTTTAACAGCCATTGTCATAACCTGCCAAACCCCCTGAATTGGAAACTTTGCTAAATGTGTTTTTGCTTTTTTCTTAGAGTTACCTACTTAGATGTGGGTCAGAGGGGGTATAGGCCAGCCACAAATCTCTCCTGTGAGGCTATGTTTTCTTCTTGTCAGCGGCTACCACAGTAGCATACAAAATGGGCAGCAATAAACCCAGAGCCTGCAGACTTTCAGAGCGTCGTTGCTGTGCTTACAGAGGGCTTGCCATTAAGACACACTGTGGTGCATCTAGCACAAATCTCTATGTTAGTTCTAACCCCCACCCCGTGCTTTTCTGGTTGATAAATCAGTTCATGGACATGCCTCTATTTCTTGAATTGTACAACGGTGACGGTGACATTTAAACCTTCTGCTGTGTCAGGGATGTAGTTCAGAGACAAAACAAGCCCAGAGCAAAGAAGCAGACAAAGAACTGTAGGCAGTCAGGTCGTCTCACTAAGGAACTGTGTCAGAGTTTGAGGCTTTATAAAGCATGGTAGAGCCCTACTGGTGCCCTAGTGCCACCTGACAACTACAGAATTTGATATTGCAATAGAGTGCCTACTGGTATCTCTCTTCTGGCAAGTAAGGAACCAGGGTCCCTGCCTAGAGTCCATGCACCTTATATGTACTAGATTTCTCAACATAGAATCATAGAAGAGTTGGAAGGGAGGCCCGTGGGTTCCACCAGGCCTTTGGCCAAGGCACAGTCTGACCCCCCCCCTCCTTCTGTAATCCTCATAGAACTCTAGCCCAATGGTTGCCATTCATTTGACTCTGAATTGATTTTAGAATGAATTGATATTAGAATATATTTCAATTAATTGGTTGTTATTTTATGTAAACTGTGTTATTTTTACTGTTGTTAGCCGCTCAGAGCCCAGCTTCGGCTGGGGAGGACGCGAGCCAAATAAAATTTTATTTTTATTATTATTATCTAGTCGAACCCCTGCAATGCAGTAGCCTCAGCTAAAGCATCCATGACAGATGGCCATCCGACCTCTGCTTAAAAACCTCCAAGGAAGGAGAGCATTCCATTGTCGAAAGGGGATCATTCTATTGTCGAACAGCTCTTAACATCAGAAAGTTTCTCCTAATGTTAGCTGGAATCTCATTTCTTGTAATTGAAGCCATTGGTTTGAGTCCTCCCCTCCAGAGTAGGAGAAATCAAACTTGTTCCCTCTTCCATGTGACAGCCCTTGAGATATTTGAAGACAGCTATCATATCTCCTCTCAGTCTCCTCTTTTTCACTATACACATGGAGGTATGGTTACCATGTAATTTCCTTTTCACAAAAACATGCAGGATCGTACCAAGGGTTTATTTAGTTCAGAGGGCTTTTCACCAATACTGGGCAATCTGGTGCTGCAGGAAGACCACAAGCAAGTGTGAACGCAACAAATATTCCCATTAAGTTTTGGAAGTTGTAACACAGGTCTGTATGTGTAAAGTGAGGTTTCTTTCACTTATGTAGTTTCTTACTGCACTAATGCTTGCATTTTAGCATGTTTTAGTACTTCCCTCCTGTGGGAGGAAGGACAGTATACAGTAAGATGATGACAGTGATGGTGGTGGGTAATAGCAGTTGATCAGCCTATACTCCTCCTTTCTCTAACAGTAAGTAGCTATCACAACTTTCAGTGGCAATGAATTCCACAAGATAACTATATATTATTAATTTTTGTGTGTTTTGAGTCTACTACTGACCAACCCACTTAGGGGAATCTGAGTTCTAGTACTATATGAACAGAACAATATAGAACTTTCCACCTCTCCATAACATGATATATATTTTTATAAACTCCCATCAGTTCCTCCCATGGGCTGTCTCATCTCTTCGCTACCCCAAATGAATAATCCCTCCACACTTCAGGCTTTCCTCTTAGGGAAGGTAGTTCAGCCCCTGAAGCATTTTAGCTGCTCCTCCTTACTCTTTTCCAAGCTGTTAGAATATCCCCTTTAGGCAGAGTGTATTTAATGCTAAACTTTCCAGCTTCAAAATTCTCACTCCACCAGTACAGTTCGGATGAAAATAATAATAATATGTGCCTTTTTGCCATTCCGCTCATGATTTTTCTAAGGAGGAAAAGAAAGCAGAACTGAAAAATACAGAGCTGCTTCTTTGATACATGTTCCCCATTTCCTTCAGACAACATGATAAAAGCACAATTTCTCAGCTCCCTACAATATCAGGTGAGGAGACTTGGAGGAAGCAGAGCTGGCTCATTTATAAAGCGAGTTTACTGACTGCAACCCAGGCCAGAGGTGCCAGACTATTTTTGTTCTGGGAGTCCAAAGCTACACAGCCATGGGTGGGACCAATGAGTGTAACACCACACCAAGAGTAAAATATCTGGCTTGGGAGGAAAATCCATGGTGCCTAAAGCCTTTCAAAAATATTGATTATTTTTACACTAGATTATACACTTTTACCCCACCTTTTAGCCATGTCAATCCCAAAACAGCTTACGTTAATAAAATACAGTGGTACCTCAGGTTACATACGCTTCAGGTTACATACGCTTCAGGTTACGGACTCTGCTAACCCAGAAATAGTACCTCAAGTTAAGAACTTTGCTTCAGGATGAGAACAGAAATCCTGCTCTGGCGGCGCGGCGGCAGCAGGAGGCCCCATTAGCTAAAGTGGTACCTTGGGTTAAGAACAGTTTCAGGTTAAGAACAGACCTCCAGAACGAATTAAGTTCTTAACCCGAGGTACCATCATAATGCTAATTCTCAAAGAGCTGCAATGGGATCAAGTACTGGTTTTCACCTTTGAAATCCTAATGGGCTGGGTTGTGGGTAATTGTGTGCCCACCCAAAGCCACTAGGTCATGGGGAGGGTTCTTTTCATGAGTGCTCCTAAAACCAGTACTTGATCCCATTGCAGCTCTTTGAGAATTAGCATTATGATGGTATCTCGGGTTAAGAACTTAATTCGTTCTGGAGGTCTGTTCTTAACCTGAAACTGTTCTTAACCCAAGGTACCACTTTAGCTAATGGGGCTTCCCGCTGCCGCAGCGCCACCACCGCAGGATTTCTGTTCTCATCCTGAAGCAAAGTTCTTAACCAGAGATACTATTTCTGGGTTAGCGGAGTCTGTAACCTGAAGCATCTGTAACCTGAGGTACCACTGAACATTGCACTCTTGGTGCAGTGATCATTAACAAAATGGCTCCTTATGCTCTTCAACCAACAACCTTTGGTGCTGTCTCAAAGTGACTTGATCCTGGCTCCCCAGGAGAGGGTGCTGCTGACACACCAACAGAAATTTTAAAAATGTAGGGCTGAGCCAAAATTTCCCAGAAAATAATTTTCTGACAAATTTTGCAAATGTTCTTTATCAACCTACCATTCATGAATATTGTGTGCAGCTGTGGATTCCATTTTAATAATGTTTAATGTTATTTTAATGTTGAAGGGAACCATGGTCATTGCTCCTAGTGCTTCTTGACCGTCTCTCTTAGCTCATTGTTGTCTTCATCCACCCATATGAATAAATAATACAGAACATGGTTGCTTAAAAAAAAGAACAAACTGCAGGGGAATTTAACCTCAAATAATTGTAAGCAAATTCTCTTCCCCATGCCCCCCCCATTAACTGCTCACAAATTGAGTGGAGAATTTTGGGATGCAATTTTCACTGAGTCCTAGCAAAAAAGATTACAGAAACACAGCTGAGGGCAGGATCAGGACCCTTCAAGGGGACTATAGATCCTTACAGAACCAGTCTAGTGTCTCTTAATCCAAGTGAGCCACCCAATGTGAGATTTAGTTTCACTTGGATTGTACTTCAGTCCAAGCTGTTAATATAGTGGTACAGTGGTACCTTGGGTTACAGACGCTTCAGGTTACAGACTCTGCTAACCCAGAAATAGTACCTCGGATTAAGAACTTTACCTCAGGATGAGATCAGAAAATATATGGCGCAGTGGCAGCAGGAGCTAAAGTGTTACCTCAGGTTGAGAACAGTTTCAGGTTAAGAACAGACCTCCAGAACGAATTAAGTTCTTAACCCAAGGTACCACTGTATTTCGGAAGTTGAATGGAATCCGTTCCAGAAGTCCATTCGACTTCCAAAATGTTCGAAAACCGAGGTTCAGCTTCCGATTGGCTGCAGGAAGCTCCTTCAGCCAATCGGAAGCCGCAGAAGTAGTATTGGACGTTCAGGTTCCAAAGAACGTTCGCAAACCGGAATACTCACTTCCGGGTTTGTGGCGTTCGGAAGCCAAAAGATTTGACTTGCAAGGCGTTTGGGATCTAAGGTACAACTGTATTTCCAAATATTGGTGAAGAGATTCTATCACCTGAGACATTTCAGCAAAGGCATCTTTTGTCATCCCTGCATGGTAATCAACACCTGCTAAAAATAAATCATTAAATGTATTAAATGTACACTGACCACACAGAACAAGTCAGACACTTCTGGCCAGTGGATCAATGAAATGCATACTTACCAAAATGCCAAGCAGCCTAATAAAGTTTGAAGTCTATTTTCAGTCCTCATTATATGCACATTACTCTTAACAAGAGTTCATTCTGCTTTCTGTAGCCAAAATCTAATTTGATCAGGAGCTTTATTAATAATATCAACAGGCACATATATTAATTGAATTCTAGCGATTGTAATGAGTGAGATAATTAAATGTTCTTGTTAGCTTCCTCCCCTGGAAATTTGTGAATTGTGTCTTGTTAATAATGCAGCAAACATATTGGATAGTTAAAAGTTTTTCAAAGTTATTTATATGTTTATTTCATAATAAAATAAACTCTAGACTTTGTGAACACCATTAAGAACCTAAAAAGTACAATTCTCAGTGGTCCCTTTGGTTTATTATAGAGAAAATGAAAATTCCAAAATAAGTGGTCTGAGAATTACACTATAAACGTTAATTTAAAAGCCACAGAATTCAGATGCTTTCTCTGGGTATACTATTAAAATTCTGTCCAAGTGAGTTAAAAGGTTTGCTCGTTCTTATAGACCATTTGTTAGTCACCTGTTGAACAACCTAGTGCTCAAGGCAATGCACAACTTTCCAAAACCATCAGTATTTTATTTCTTTTAATGTTTTCTAAATTGCCCTTCATCCGGAGGGGTTGTAAGCAGAAAACAACAACATATGATGTTCTGCCAATGGACAGAGAGGTTATTTTGGGATTTGGAACACAATGAACACACAATGGGGTGGAGGCAAAAGATTTTATTTAATAACAAGCAGAAAGCACTGCAATTATTTTGCATCCCTTCTTTTGTTCATTGAGAATCCTGTCAGTGACAGACATGAATCCTGAGGCAGGAACTGGAGTAGGAGATAGAGTCATGGCCAGTACACAGCATTTTCTAAACCTATCCTGAGATAAGGTTCTGACCAGCAGAAGTCTTCATGGAACTTATATGTTATTGGGTTACACAAAGCACATCTGGTACTTGGGATATTATCAGTGGCTTTGCTTGCTAGACCAAAGGGCTACTTAATGCTTGGCAGGCAGTGAACATAAATCTAACTCCCTATATCAGGTGCCAACCTGGGACCCTGTTCCTACACAATACCATCTCAGGATATAGCTACCTTTCAGGAACCAATATTTTATGTAATCATAAGAGAGACATAGGTTTACTCACTTGAAGGGCCAAGGTCTTCTAGGCATGAGAGGTGCACCACCAAAAACTCCTCAAAACTGCCATGGTCTTCCATGATTTCCCATTACATCTGAGAAAGGCAAAACAAAGTCCATTAAGACAACAGAATCTATCTATATCATCTATCTATCTATCTATCTATCTATCTATCTATCTATCTATCATCTATCTATCTATCTATCATCTATCTATCTATCATCTATCTATCTATCTATCTATCATCTATCATCTATCTGTTGGAGATAAGCAGTGTCCAGTGCACAGCGGAATGATGAAAAGTATGTGCCAACATGCTCTATACTACTTTATTTACAGTTCAAAGCTGGTAAGTTACAGAAAAACATCTTCCCTTCTGCCGGAGCAGAGAAAGCGTCATCTCTCCTCTAAAGCACGGAGAGAATCACAAACTGAAACTGCAAAGAACAGTGAAAAAAACAGGAAACCAGTGTACGTCATATCCAGTCTCCTTTCCCGTGAGAAACCCAACAGTACAGACTCTGTGGAATGTAAACAACCTGTCTCGTGACAAGCACTTCGCTGCACAGAGAAGAAAGCAGAAACCAACATCCTCCCCCTTTCTGTGAACATCTCTGGGCAGCGTGTTCGTACAATATCAGTACAAACCCAACTTCTGCACATAGGTACAGTGTTGATCCCTTGATACAATCTTGGACAATACATCAGCAGGAATTTCATTACCTAGCATATATGACACCGTTACGAGTCCCTTCTGAATACGTTCCCTAGCATGTTGCAATTTCAATTGCAAGTGCTTTGTGCTTTGCTTACAACCTTCAGAATTCAGCAAAGCCAAACATGCTTTGTTGTCCTGGTAAACCTGGATTGGACATTTGACAGGAATTTTCATGTCTTTGCACAATTGTAACAACCATTCACAATCTTTAAGTGAATAAGACAGTGCATTCAGTTCAGCTTCACAAGTACTTAAGCTAACTGTTGTTTGCTTCTTGCATGACCAATCAAATAGACCCTGATTGTACTTATAGCAAACTCCAGACGTACTTTTCCTGTCTGTAGTGTCACTTCCAAAACTTGCATCTGCAAATATCTCAAGACCACCAGACTTCTGATTGTTAAATCTCAGTCTGTAATGCATAGTGCCTTTCAAATACCGCGCTATGCGTTTCAGAGCTTTCCAATCCTTAACAGTAGGATTGTTGACTTATCTGCTTAGCACATTACAGCTAACAGCAATGTCTGGTCTTGAACATCTGGCAATGAAGTTTAGCTTGCCTAGCACACTTCTGTACAGTGTAGTGTCAGAAAATGCTTCTTCAGTGTCATCTACCTGATAACCTGTTATCATCGGTGTGTCTACAGGGTTAGCATCCATCAGGTTTAGTTTGCTTAACACATCAGCAATTTTCCGTGACTGGTGTACTAGAACGTTACCATCTTGATCTCTCTCTATTTCCAGAGATAGGTAGTTGTTTACCTCACCAAGATCTTTCATGTCAAAGTGCTCTTTCAGTTGAGCTAGGGCGTTATTGTACATTGTGACATCTTTCCAAAAGAATAAAAGATCATCAACATAAAACAAACAATACAGTTTCTTTTGCCCCTCCTCTTTGACAAACACACATGGATCAGCTTTCCCTTGCTTAAAACCTAGAGAAAACAATACTTCAGTGAGTTTTGTGTGCCAACACCGTGCACTTTGTTTGAGACCATAAAGGGATTTTTTCAGAGCACAAACAAATCCCTGTTTTACCTGTACGCCATCAGGTGGAAGCATATAAAGTGATTCACCTAGAGATCCGTACAGAAAAGCTGTATTCACATCATGGTGACTAATGTGTAGATTTTCTTCTGCAGCTAGCTTGAGCATAAGCCTAATGCTCTCATACCTCACTGTGGGTGAGTAGGTCTCGTGATAGTCTTCACCTGGTACCTGTGCAAAACCTCTGGCTACCAATCTGGCTTTGTGTCTGACTATCTTGCCATTTTGATCAGTCTTCGCTTTGAAGACCCATTTGCTTCCAAGCAATTTCATTCCTGGAACTATTGGAACTAGGTCCCATGTTTTGTTCCTTTCCAAGGAATCAAGCTCAGCCTTCATGGCATTTAACCATGGCTCAGCTTCCTTTGAATCCAAATCCTGGATTTCTTGGAAACTTGAAGGTTCAAAAACCTTCTTGGAGCTTTTAACAGCTGTTACTGCAATCTTAGCAAACTCATCAGCAAATCTCTTTGGAGGTCTGCCTTTTGTGGCTCTCTGTGACCTGCGAATCAGCCTTAAGTCTTCAACACTCTCCTCTTCCTTCTTAGGAGAAAAGTGACCTATTGTGAACAATGGTTCCTCCAATTCTTGATCAGAGCTTTCAGAGGGTCGCACAGAGGCTTTCGCACTCTTGAAATCCTCTGAATCATCTGATTCAGTTTCAGACTCAGAATCAGAACCTTCATCAGTGGGTGTGGGTTGTTGCGGTTGCTTTTGACTATCCTCAGTCTCATCACTGTCATCAGGATAACATTGGAAAATTCCCACATTCTCCCCCCACTTGGCATTGTACTCAACACTTCTTGTGAGCTTAATTTCCTTAGAGTCAGTCATCATTATTCTGTAAGACCCTTTCTGATAACCTAGAAAGATACCATGCAATCCACGCTTGTCTAACTTGGAGTGTTGTGGTGAGTGAACCCACATGTCAGAACCAAAAATTTTCATGTGTTTGATGTATGGCTTCTTGCCAAACATCTTCTCATAGGGGGTACAACCAATCGCTGAAGATAACCTGCGATTATAACTGTAAGTGAAACATGAGAGAGCTTCGGCCCAATAACTCTCTGGAAGATTTGCATCATGCAGCAAGGTTTTTAACCCTTGAAGCAATGTTTGATTTGCCCGTTCCGCAAGTCCATTCTGCCATGGCGAGCGAGGACTAGACAAATCGTGTTGAATTCCTTTCTCAGCCAGAAAAGCTTCAAACTGCTGAGAAGTGAATTCTCCCCCCCGGTCAGTGAAAAGAATCTTTATCTTCTTACCATGCACATTTCCCAACCAAGCACAGAATTCCTTGAACCTAGGAAAAGCCTCTGATTTCTGCTTGAGATTGTACACATAAATATACCTGGAAAATGCATCAAGGAGAACCATGAAGTACCTATTTCCACCCAAAGAGGGCGCTAGTGGTCCAACCAAATCAGCATGAATAATTTGGTATGGTTCTGTAGCTTGCCTACTAGACACCTTACCTTTCGCAGCCATTTTCACCTTGTTTGCTGCGCATGCCTTGCACTTCATGTGGTACCTGCAGGGTTTAATAGTCATACCTTCAACCAAGGCAGGCATTTTAGATACTGCCTCAAAATGCAAATGACCAAATTTTCGATGAAAATCGTGAATACATTCTGCATGCAAACTTTTGTTAGAACCTGCAATGCAACAAGTGTCATCTTGCACAACATCATCATAATACAAAAGAAACAAACGATCAACAAATTCAGCATACAATTGATAATCATTTTTCTTAGTGATGATGCATCTATTGTTTTTAAAGGAAACGTCAATCTTCTTCTCAATCAGCTGTCCAACGCTGAGCAGATTATGTTTCGCATCCGGCACATAAAGAACATCCTGTATCGATAAGTCCAAACTGTGAAGAACAACAGTTCCGTAGCCTTTACTGGGAATTGTGTGGTCATCCGCCTGGTGAATTGCACCTTCCTGTGGTGTAAAAGACACGAACAGTCGCTTATCATTGCACATGTGATGCGTTGCAGCTGAATCAACAACGAAGAAAGATCTAGACGTCTTCTGGACCTCTGCAACCTCTGCAACCTTTGGAGCGAAGCGTGAGACCATTGCCTTGTGCTGCGTTGTCCTGGACACCGGACCTTTGCCTTTGCTCTGGCCTTTTCCACGCGATGAGCTTCCACTGCGCTGCTCTGTCTTGGCCCTGGGATATTTGCATTCCCTCTTCATATGGCCTAGACGTCCACACGAGTAGCATTTCACTGCCTTCAAAGCTTTGGCGCCATCTGGTGGTTCCACTGCACTATGGGATGATGACTGTGAAGTCTCCCCCTTGTTGATGCAGCTAGCACCGCGGCGATCCGCTTCATTCAATATCACGGCAGTAACATAGTCCACTGTCAGCTGAGCAGTTGGCTGTACAGCAATCTGAGTCACAACAGACTCCCAACCTGAACCCAAAGATTGTAGTATCATGAAGGAATACACAGCCTCTGGAAAGTTGAGTCCTCTCTGTTGCAGCTCATGTCTCAGATTCTGCATCTCCATCAGATGTATACGCACATCTCCACCTTCAGCAAGAGCCATATTATGCAGCTTGTTAAAGTAAAACATAGTGGATCCAGCTTCTGTTCTCAAGTGAGCCTCTCTCAGAGCGTCCCAAATTTCTCTGGCTGAGGTCTTATCACGCAATAGACAGAGCTCTTCTGGGGATACTATCAACGTAAGAGTTCCCCTTGCTTTGGAATCCTTAGCTTCCCATGCATCTGTAATTGGAGCTGGGGGGTTGTCTGTAATCACCTCAAACAGACCCTCTTTCCGCAGAGTTTTTCTTATTGAGCTTAGGAATCCCAAAAGCATCAGCTAGCTTTGTGCAGCTAGCCATCTCTGCTGCTTTAAACAAGCTGCTTTATACTGGCTGCGTCTGCTGCTTCAAACCTCATTCCAAAGGCAAATTCAAAGTTACTTTCACTTTCCCAGCCATCCAAGCATTAATTAGAAGCTGGCAGGCTGCCCGGAGCAGTAGCACATACCTTCATCAATCATTTTGACGTGCAGAGCAGATACCGTGCGTTCCGTCTCTCTGCCGCTGTTCCGATGCTTTGCCGGCACTTCGTTTCTTGCTCCTTTGTTCCTTTGCCAGGAGCCCGACTTCTGAAGTCCATTCTCAAAACACTGCGTTTTTCTGGGCCCGGAACCAAATGTTGGAGATAAGCAGTGTCCAGTGCACAGCGGAATGATGAAAAGTATGTGCCAACATGCTCTATACTACTTTATTTACAGTTCAAAGCTGGTAAGTTACAGAAAAACATCTTCCCTTCTGCCGGAGCAGAGAAAGCGTCATCTCTCCTCTAAAGCACGGAGAGAATCACAAACTGAAACTGCAAAGAACAGTGAAAAAAACAGGAAACCAGTGTACGTCATATCCAGTCTCCTTTCCCGTGAGAAACCCAACAGTACAGACTCTGTGGAATGTAAACAACCTGTCTCGTGACAAGCACTTCGCTGCACAGAGAAGAAAGCAGAAACCAACACTATCATCTATCTCAGTGTTTCCCAACCGGTGTTCCGCGGCACACGAGTGTGCCGTGAGACGTTGCCTCGTGTGCCGCGAGATGCCTGGAGGGAGGCGGGCGAGTCGGGCGGCGAGAGGCGGGGCGGCGGCGGCGAGGAGAGGCCGCGCCTCCTGCTGCTGCCTGGCGCTCCTCCTCGCAGCCGGCAGCGCTGCCTGGGCGCCTCCGCGCGACTCTGCCTCGCTGGGTTTGGTCTCCCAGCAGAGACGGGTCACACGCGCCCCTCCCTCCCTCCCTCAGCCTGCGCGGAGGGAGAGCCAGAGAGAGGCATCGCTCCTGCGCGGCGGGAGAGGGAGCAGCCGGAGCGATGCCCCAAACGAACGCATGGGACCGGAGGGGAAATCCTCTCCGAGGCGGATTGAGCGCAGCTGAGAGAAGCCTTTCGAGGAGCTGCCGTGTCCCCTGGAAACCCCCTTCCCAGCTCTGCCTCAGCCGCCGCCGCCTCAGTTGCCGCCGTCCCTCAGTCCCTCGCTCTGCTGCCTCCTCCCACCCCCAAAGCTTGGAGGTTCCCCAGCAAGGGGGAGGGAAAAAACTTTCACTTTTGTGCGTCCCTCCCGGCGTGACGCTGCGCGCTGACGTCACGGGGCGGGGCTTTAATGGTGGTGTGCCGCGAGATTTTTTTTCAGTAAACAGGTGTGCCGTTGCCCAAAAACGTTTGGGAAACACTGATCTATCTATCTATCATCTATCTATCTATCATCTATCTATCTATCTATCTATCTATCTATCTATCTGTCTATCTATCATCTATCTATCTATCTATCATCTATCTATCATCTATCTATCATCTATCTATCTATATCTATCTATCATCTATCTATCTATCATCTATCTATCTATCTATCTATCTATCTATCTATCTATCATCTATCTATCTATCATCTATCTATCTATCATCTATCTATATCTATCTATCTATCATCTATCTATCTATCTATCTATCTATCTATCTATCTATCTATCTATCTATCATCTATCTATCTATCTATCTATCTATCATCTATCTATCTATCTATCTATCTATCTATCTATCTACTATCTATCTATCTATCTATCTATATCTATCTATCTCTATCTATCATCTAAATATATCTATCTTAATACCAGGACATAGAAAATTGTAGCTACTTTAAAATGCCTGCGCAAAACAAAATTTTAACTTGGTACTGAGGAGGTTGTGATGTCAACACCGGTCAGCCTGTCTAGGGGAGGGTTTCGGGACCCCACCACAGAAAGCCTCTCTCCTCCCTATATGCATAAAAGTGACAAGACTTTGAGAAAGTAATAAAAAATAATTATTTTCATACAAAAATGTTGCAAGTCACTAAGTTGTTGATAGAATTTTTATAATGTGGAAGGGAAAAAATGGTCTCATGAGAGAGGAATATTCACAGAGTGGGTGCCAGAGCAGAGAAAACCATCTCAAGTCTTACTGAGTAAATGACAGAATGTACAACATGGCCCCTTGAGATTATCTTAACGAGCAAGGAGAAAACATAAATGGGAGACGCTGAAGGCTGTAGGTTTTTTGCTCAGTTACCTACTCAAAGTAAATCACAGCGAAGAAGTGGGATTTGTGTCTGAGGAAACATGCATAGAACCAGGTAGCATCTGTACTTTTTAAGCTGAGGGTGAGGTGTAATCCAGTAAAAGTGGGACACCATTGCCCATTTTCTTCCTCTCGAACAAAAGAGATTTATGCCAGCTCTTTAGTGCCCTATTGAAATCAGTGTGGCTGCGAAGTGCTCAGTTTTGCTTAGATTGTAATCTCTTCAGGTTTTAATTATTACAGTACTATTATTGCTTGGATCTAGGTGTCTTGAATGGACTCCTATTGGTCCTGGACAGAACTAGGAGATTCAGTGGAGGGTCCCAGTGTTAGAAGGGAGCAGAGAGAGAGAATGTTTATTTGTTCTTTCTGTAAATCCCCTGTGGGATTCATCCTGTCCTGGAGGGTCCTTCATCCCTCTGGAGTATATTAGAGGTGGGGTGGGTGGGGGAGACAAAGGGTGGGCTTCAGGGGGAGGGAAAATCAAGCAAAGGGAGGAGCATCCTTTGAGCTAAACTCTGCTCAGGGAATGCTCCCACCAATGGAAGTCCAAATATACAAAACATTGTCTGATAGCACCTTAGAGACCAACTAAGTTTGTTCTTGGTATAAGCTTTCTTGTGTATGCACACTTCTTCAGATACACTGAAACAGAAGTCCAGTTACTTCCATCAATGGAAGTCCAGTTAGTATCCAAGCCACAACACACACACCCTGCCAATATATCAGTACTAACAGTCAATTCCTATGAATGTTTGCTCAGAAGTAAATCTCTTAGTATTCAGTGGGGTTCACTTTCAGGTAAGCATGCATAAGACTATAGCATTAGACTTCCACAACATATATGTATCACTTCAAATCTAAAACTCTAGCAGTCGTACGTCAGTGGAGGAAAAAAAAGAAAATGAAATGTTAAAAAGGGGAGCACCATATTTTCAGTGGAATATTTATCTCACAATTACTGAATACAGCTTTCTCCTTGCTTCCATGTTGCAATAAAAAGAGCCACTGTAACCAAAAGGTTACACTCTCTCTCTGTGTGTGTGATGATAATTAATATTTTTTTATTTATTTCTAGAGTGCCTTATTTTATTTCACAATAAATAAATACTTAAGTCAGTATGGGGGGTGGGATGAAACAACCTCTTGTTACGATACTTAAAACACCCCTTGCCAAAATTATAAACTATAAGATCCCATCCAGTATATGTACTCTAGTCTTACGTATTGAGGGGAAGGGGTCTAGTTTTTAATTATTACAGAAAGGGAAAGTGCTGCATTTCCTGGAATTTCATTCTGTGCATTAGCACAAAGAAGGTTCATAATGTTCAATAAGACTCAGGCTGCAGTTAGCTACCTGAGAGTAAATAGAGAGAGAGAGAGAGTGAAAATGAAATGAACTGCTGAGAACAGATTTGACATTACCTTAGCCTTAATGCATATTTTTCATGCCACTTGCCAAAATACATTTTGCTTCAAACAGCAGAATTTCTTCAAAAGCAAGACGATGATCTTTTGCCCATTAAAAAAAAAATGAAACCTACACAAATTGTTTATTTCATGCTCATGTTGCCTCGGGCTGATTAGCAAAATTAGATTTCATGCCAACCTGCCCAAGCAGTTAGTGCCCAATTAGGATCTTGATGACATGGGCTGATGGACTGAAAATAAATTCACACAGGCTACTGAGTGCATGTCAGCCTAACACATTTACCATAATTTTTGAAGGATCCACTTTACTCTAATAGACCTCATTTTTTTTTCTTTAAAAGTCTTCAACATATGACACCACAACAAAAGTGAATGCGTTCACATACTGTACCAGAACACTGATTTCCCATAAAGTTAGCAAATAACAATATATTATTTTCTTAATTTTGGTGCAGAAGAAAAGGCATTAGAAAAAACCCTCTACAGCACAGGTTGTCCTTTAGAGAGCTGTACTAATGCTCTAGAGATATATATTTCCACCTGCTTATTATGCAATTGTACTCACTGCTGCTGTACAAAATCATGGGCATGATTTGGCCAGAGTTAAAAACTGTGAAGCCTAACCCTATGCATGCTTATTCTGAAACAAGTCATACAGAGATCAATTCAGCATAACCCAAATAAGCACTGACATAATTTCAGTCTTAGAATTCTATTGATTTCTGCACATGATCAGTCCTCTAACACCGAAAGCAATGTGACTAACTTTCACTGGGCTTTGTGCCCAAAACAAATATCAGGATGAATTAAGTTCCTAGCTTTAAAAACAGGTCCTACTCAGTTTTGTCCATTTGAGAAGTGAACAGTAACGGACCCTCAAAGTGTCCCTATTTTCCAGGAACAATCCCAGAGTTACAGAAGCCATGCCTGTTTCTGATTTGATCCTGGAATGTCCGCTTTACCTTAGGAAGGCCCTATTTTCAGTGGAGAAATGTTGGAGGGTGTGGAGTTATCTGATAAATAACTATGCAACCTTTAGAAGACATCTGAAGGCAGCCCTATATAGTGGAGGTTTTTAATGTGTAATGTTTTATTATGTTTTTATATATGTTGGGAGCCTCCCAGAGTGGCTGGGGCAACCCAGTCAGATGGCTGGGGTGTTGTTGTTATTGTTGTTGTTGTTGTTATTATTATTTGAATAGGACTTCTCTATTTCTGTCAGAAAAATGTTGGAGGGTATGATATAGCAGTGGCTTACATACTTATAGTTTATAGTTAAAATTTGTTAATGGGAACAGTGGTTGTAATTAAAATAGATATTTTGTGTTTCCTCACTTTCCTGTATCTACTGTAGGAGTGGACCTTTTTTTTCCAACCTGAAGGCCACATTCCTTCGTGAGAACCTTCTGATGCCCACATGCCAGGGGTGGGAAAGGTCATGGGCAAATGTGAGTGAAGCCACACACTCACCTCTTCTCCAGGTCAGCAAGAGGCATCATGACAGTTCAGGTATACTTTCCAGCCAGGCAAAAAACTCTCAAGAAGGGCCTGCTATGCGGATGGAGGCTTGCCTTAGGGAGGGTTGCGGCCTGGATAGCGAAGCTTGGAGGGGATATAGAATATAGTGCAGAGGTCAGCAAACATTTTCAGCAGGGGGCCGGCTCACTGTCCCTCAGACCTTGTAGGGGGCCGGACTATATTTTGATGGGGGGGGGGAATGAATGAATTCCTATGCCCCACAAATAACCCAGAGATGCATTTTAAATAAAAGCAGACATTCTACTCATGTAAAAACACACTGATTCCTGGACCATCCGTGGACCGGATTTAGAAGGTGATTCAGCTGGATCTGGGCCCCGGGCCTTAGTTTGCCTGCCAATGATATAGTGCAAGTCTAGAGCTCTTTTCTGTGTTACAGTGATACCTCGGATTACAGACAGTTCAGGTTACAGACGCTTCAGGTTACAGACTCCACTAACCCAGAGTTAATGATCACTGCACCAAGAGTGCAATGTTCAGTGGTACCTCGGGTTACAGATGCTTCAGGTTACAGACTCCGCTAACTTGGAAATAGTACCTTGGGTTAAGAATTTTGCTTCAGGATGAGAACAGAAATCACGTGGCGGCAGTTAAGAATGGACCTCTGGAACAAATTAAGTTCTTAACCCGAGGTGCCACTGTACAATAATAAGGGAATTATTGTTAAACTTGCATTCCATTCCATTATTGTTCCACAATATTCCACTGTTTTCTGGAAATGGCTTTTAGGTCATGTAAAAGCTCAGATAAAATGTTGAAATTAACAGTTGTGAAACTGGAATAAACTGCCATGTGAATGCAGCCTTACCTCTTACTGCTTACACATTGAAATATTGTTATACGTAGTCTGTTCTTCTGCTTTAAAAATCAATGAAAAGGACAAGGAAAGCTCTATTTATGTTCTGCTTATAGGGAACACTGCCAAGCATGCTTTTAGGTACTCAAATCAGCATTTTATCTACTGGGTGTCAATGAAAGGGCAAGGTGATAGCCTCAAAAGCAAAATAACATGGCCTTAATTTCATCAATAATGAACACTTCTGTTCTTCAGAATTAAAATTTAATAAGGTTTTGTTCCACAGATGGAAGCAATATTTGCTTATACATAAGTGAGGCATTATAGGAAAACTAGTTCACTAGTTACAGTCATGAAGAAAATGAGACAGGGAGAATGGGCTGGGGTATTGTTGGGGTGGATTGTTGTTGTTTTTGTATCTTTATTTTAGATTTTGTTGTGATTTATGTGGAAATTGTTCAGCTCGGCTATGTATTTTTAATGTTTAATGTATTGTTTATGACTACTTTTGTTACCTTGCAGTTATGCATTTTGTAAACTGCCTTGAGCATGGCTTGAACTTCGAAATGGAGGCATACAAATAAAATTATCTACACATGGAAAGTTCAAAATGCAACTTAGCACTCTTAAATCACACAAGTTCTATTGAGTTTGGAAGCTGGTCCTGTTGAGTAAGTGTGCTCAGGATTTCCACATGATTATTTATAGCAATCTGGGTCTCCTTCCTATGAATAAAAGGTGCCATGTCCCTTGGAAGGTCAAATATAAAGTCTTACACGTACTTACTATTTCAGTAAATGCCGTACTTCAGCCACTTGCCTATTCAGCCCCCAAATTGCTGAGATGCAAAATGCGTCACACACTGGAAAAGTTTTATTCTCTGGAATTTATTATCTGCTGTTTGGTACCCTTCTCCCTCTATTATATTGACAGTTTTAATGCTGCTTTATTTTTGTATTGCATGATTTTAAATTCCTTGTGTTCTGGAAGTTGCCCAGAAAGCATCAGTAACTGGGCTTATAACAAGAGATGGATACAGATTATCCCATCATTGGTAGTAGCATCCTCAAAGTAGAGTGTCACTCAGGATGTTTCCCTTCTTCCCTGCAGCTCCTAGGCTCACCTGAATTGTTCCAGAGGCTCTTCCCATTCCTAAGAAAATAAATCTTGGCTTTGCTTAGATTGGGTAGCATTATCACACAGTAGCCACTTGCATAGTAACTCCAACCTGCTTGAGCATTTGATTACATTCCACTTCTCTGATTTGCAAGTTTCCCAAATGGTGGCATGTGCCACGAGAATACTAAGCTTTACTGCGTGGCTTGAGAATGGTCTGGAGTGAAGGCACAGAATGTGGTCTGCAGTTAAATTTTAAAAAGGTCTGGCTCTATCAGCTATCTGGATGAAAGACGCCTTGGAAACTTTGTGCAAGCCACTCTGCCTTCTTTGAAAGAAGGTCGGCGTATAGATAGGATAACCAAAATACATGACTGCTGGAGATGATGAATGACCATGTCAATCTGGTAAGAGATATCTGCTTCATTGTTCTTGGATTTGAAACACCAACTATATTATTTCATTAATAGCTATCTGAATTCTTTAGGATTGGGGTGGTGAAATTGAGGGCTGCGTTCTCCTGCGGACATCCTTCTGGGGGCTGTATTCCACTGCTGGGCAGAAGCAGAGGGAAGTGGCCTAAACAATCAAATGTGATTTTTACCTTTCCACAGCAGGCTCCATCTCAACTGTGCAAGAGAGAGTTCTATACATCGATATCCCTCTCATACCCTCTACCCGTTGATCAAGGGCAAAAGCCCTAAAGAAGAGTGGATAAGGGGGAAAGGGATGTGTTCTGAGGACAGGAGATGTGACCCATAGTGGGACATGGCCTGGGATGAGTCCCAGTGGCTTGATAGGGAAGGACAAGAGGGTCTCATTTGGCCATGGGCCTGAGGTTTCCTACCCCAGCTGCAGATACCTTGATGAAACAAACAAGAGTGTTCACAGCAAGTATGGATAGAAAGGAGAAACACAGTGTCAGAGGCTTAATGCTGTCCAGCTGGCATAGATAAGACTCCGGGCTCCCACCCAGTTCCAAACTATTTGATTTATTTGACAAAGTTCAAAAGTACATCTTCAGCGTTTCCAGGGGCGCCGACTTATAAAAAATATTGGGGGGGCGGGGGCCCATACCGACTTATAAAAAATATTGGGGGGGCCCAAGACCTCCAAACCGCTGCTGCTGGGGGAACGAAAGGGGTGAGCCCCGGGCTGCCCCGACCTTAAGTGAACCTGTGAGGGCCCGCCCTTTGCGGCAGCCGTTTGGCTGCCGCCGTGGGCGGTGAATATTAATGAGCTAGGGGGAATCCCCGCTTCTCGCGGGGCTGACGCCAGCCCCACAAGATTGTTGATGGGTCGAGAGCCCGCAACCCCACCCCCTCTCTAGATCGGGAGTGGCTTTGTTTTAACTCATTACTGAATGTATTTTAAAAGGTAACTATCGTCAAACAAGCAAAATAAAAAATACCAACATAATTTTGTGATTTTACAAAGCATAATATAACTAATAATTTTCTTAAATTATTGGGGGGGCGGAGCCCCCCAAATGAATTTTTGAGGGGGCTCGGGCCCCCTCAGGCCCCATGGAGTCGGCGCCTATGAGCGTTTCAATTAGCGTCCGTCCCCTTGTTGCACAGTTGCCGCGTCTACTCTTTCTTTTTCCTTTTCCGTACCCAGCATGCAAGTCTGCGGAAACCCCTCCCCTGACTTCCTCTGTGTACAGAATGACTTGTTCCAGGCTCATCCTCCTCCCTCTCTACGTCAGACCCACTGTCAGACGACAGGCTGCTAATGATCTCTTTAGGCTCTCTATAACTGCTGGTTTCTGTTCTTTCATCTTTTCCCGTTTCCCTCTCCCTGACACACAGGCTGGTTGAAAAATGATTTGGGCCCCTGGGAAGACAACCCTCATCATCTTGTACTTTAAATCTCATGACTACCACCCATCCCGTCCCCTTTTTGGTCAATTCATCAGGCGGTTGCCAGCTCCCATTCCAGGCAAAGCACGGGTTTTAGTCTGGGCCCAGCCAGATTGTTTTCAACATTTTTACTAGGTGAAGTAAATATTTCAGGTAGCAACATTTGCTTCAGATGCTCACTGTGATGCCAACACTAAGCTTTCCTTTCATTGTGAACTTCCTACAGTATATTTTTTTTTTTTTTTTTATAAAAATTTTTATTAAGATTTTTTACAGATACATATTTAACAAACAGAATAGGTTTCATAACATCCTTTCATTCTATTGCGGACTCCCTCACGTCTCCCGCTTCCACTTTCATCATTAAAAACGAATTTTTCCAAGCAAATTATCATCTTGTTTATGCTCTTAAGTGCAATATTTAGGTTAAACTCAAATAAAAAATTATAATTTAATGGTAGACAGTTATTTCTGCTCTGGCTTCCTTGTTAGGATTCAACCAAATTACAGTACTTTTGTAAATAAATCTTAAATTTCTTCCAGTCTTCTTCAACCCTCTCCTCTCCCAGGTCGCGGATTCTGCCAGTCATCTCAGCCAGTTGCATATAGTCCATCAGCTGCATCTGCCATTCTTCCAGTGTGGGTAGATCTTGGGTTTTCCAGCTCTTAGCAATAAGTATCCTTGCCGCCGTTGTAGCGTACATAAAAAATGTTCTGTCCTTCTTTAACACGTTCTGGCCGACCATGCCCAGAAGGAAGGCCTCTGGTTTCTTGGTGAAGGTATACTTAAATACCTTTTTTAACTCATTGTATATCATTTCCCAAAAGGCCTTCACTTTAGGGCAGGTCCACCAGAGGTGAAAGAATGTTCCTTCATTTTCCTTACATTTCCAACATTTGTTATCAGACGAATGGTATATTTTAGCCAATTTCACTGGGGTCATGTACCATCTATATATCATTTTCATTACATTTTCCTTCAGAGCATTACATGCTGTGAAGTTCAGCCCGGTGGTCCATAACCTTTCCCAGTCCTCAAACATAATGTTGTGCCCAATATCCTGGGCCCACTTTATCATAGCCGATTTAACCAATTCGTCTTGTGTGTTCCATTTCAGCAGCAAGTTATACATTTTTGAAAGTACCTTGGTCTTAGGTTCTAGCAGTTCTGTCTCCAGTTTCGATTTCTCCACCTGGAATCCTAACTTTTTATCAATCTTAAACACTTCCTTAATCTGAGCATAGTGTAACCAGTCTCGCACTTTGTCTTTCATTTTCTCTAAACTCTGCAATTTCCAATTGTCTCCATCCCTTTCTAGTATTTCCCAATATTTTGGCCAATTGGCCTCCATATTGGGTCTTTTTCGGGCCTTAGCCTCCAAAGGTGACAGCCACCTCGGTGTTTTGTTTTCTAATAAGTCTTTGTATCTTGTCCAGACATTAAATATTGCTTTTCTGACAATATGGTTCTTAAAGACCTTGTTGATCTTAACCTTGTCGTACCATAAATATGCATGCCATCCAAATGCATTGTTAAAACCTTCCAAATCCAGCACATCCGTGTCCTCCAGAAGTAGCCAGTCTTTTAGCCAGCAGAAAGCTGCGGCTTCATAGTACAACTTTAAGTCTGGCAGGGCAAAGCCCCCTCTTTCTTTTGCGTCCGTTAATATCTTAAACTTAATTCTGGGCTTTTTGCCCTGCCAGACAAATTTGGAGATATCTTTCTGCCACTTCCGGAAGCACTCCGTTTTATCTACAATCTGCAATGTCTGAAACAAAAATAACATTTTTGGCAATACATTCATCTTAATAGCAGCTATTCGACCTAACAATGAAAGTTTCAATTTTGACCAGCTATCCAAGTCTCTCTTAATTTCAGACCAACATTTTTCATAATTATCTTTAAACAGACTCAAATTCTTTGCTGTTATGTTTACCCCTAGGTATTTAACTTTCTTAACCACAGTTAACTCTGTCTCTCTCTGAAACCGTTCCGACTCAATATCTGTCAAGTTTTTTCCCAACACCTTGGTTTTTTGCTTATTTAGTTTAAATCCCGCCACCCGACCAAAATCTTGGATTAGTTGTAGTACTCTTTTCGTACTAGATTCTGGCTCCTGTAATGTCAGAACTAAGTCATCTGCAAACGCTTTAAGCTTGTATTGTTTCGCTCCGACCTGTATCCCTTCCACCAACCTGTCCCCTCTAATCGTGTTCAAGAGCACCTCCAGGGCCGAGATAAATAATAACGGGGAAATCGGACAGCCTTGTCGTGTTCCTTTTTCAATTTTAAACTCTTCTGTAACCACATTGTTAACTATCAGTTTAGCCTTTTGTTCTGAATATATTGCATCAATCCCATTCTCAAACCCCCGGCCCACTCCCATTTCTTTTAAATTCCCTTTCATAAACTTCCAGGATATGTTATCAAAGGCCTTCTCCGCGTCTATAAAAATTAAAACAGCTTTAGTATTTATGTCTGTTTGTAAAAGCTCCAATATATCTATAATGTTCCTTGTATTGGCAGACATATGTCTACCTGGGAGAAAGCCTGCCTGGTCTTTATGGATTACTTTGTTTAAAACCCTCTTGAATCTACTTGCCAAAACGTCTGCAAATATTTTGTAATCCACATTTAAAAGGGAGATGGGACGGTAGTTCTTAAGCTGTGTCTTTTCAGTTTCCGATTTTGGTATCAATGTGATGAAAGCTTCTTTCCACGATTCTGGCGCCTTCTTCCCCTCTAAAATTTCATTGCTGACCTCCATCAGTGGTTGTATCAAATAGTCTTTCAATGTCTTATAGTACTTGGAGGTCAGCCCATCTGGTCCTGGTGATTTGCCCTGTTTCATGTTTTGGATGGCCTGCTCAATCTCTTGTCGTGTTATTTTGCCATTCAGAATTGATCTATTTTCTTCTGACAACTTTGCCAGTCCATTTGTCTTTAAAAATTGTTTAATCGCTGCTTCATCTTGTGGCCCTTGAGTGTATAATTTTTTGAAATATCTCTGGAAACACTTTCTAATCTCTCCGGGGTTCTGGATACATCTTCCTTCAATCTCTAAGTTTGTCACTGTGTTTAACTTTTGTCTCCTCTTCAACTGCCAAGCTAGCAGTTTTCCACATTTATTAGCCGACTCAAAAGTTTTTTGTTTCATTAGTTTGATTTTCCATTCTATTTCCTGATTTATCAGTTTACAATATTGTGCTTGGTAAAGTTTGATTTCTCTCAGAATCGGCTGGGACTTCGGATTAAGTCTTAACTTCTTCTCCAACTCCTTGATTTTTTCCAAAATTTTATCTTTCCTTTCGTTTTGTTTCCTTTTCTTTACTGTGTTCTGTTGTATCAGGAACCCCCTCATCACGGCCTTACTTGCGTCCCAGATAGTTCTTTTTTCCACTGTGGTGTTCATATTGATCTCAAAATAATCCTTTAGGGCTTTTTGGGCCTTCTTAGTAATCTCCTGATCTCTAAACAGGCCATCATTCATCTTCCATCTGAAGGAACCGGTTGGAATCAATGTCATGTCCATTCTCAGTGCGTTATGGTCGGAGCATGTCTTTGGGCAGATTTCCACCTTTCTGATCTTAGGTGCCAGACCTCTAGTTATCCATATCTGGTCGATTCTTGTCCAAGTCAGTTGGGCTTCAGAGAAAAATGTTCCTTCCCTTCCCAAGGGGTTTCTCACTCTCCAAATATCAATCCAGTCCATATTGTCTGTCATTTCAAAGAAGGTCTTTGGTAGTCTCCCATCTTTAGAAATTTTTTGGCTCTGTGACTTATCCATGTTGGTTGATACAACTCCATTCATATCTCCCATCATAATGATGTTGTTGTAGTCCAGATAGTCCAGCATAGTCTCATGCAACTTCTTATAGAATTCCGATTTTCCTTCATTTGGAGCATAAATTCCTAATATCAGTATTTTTTCCCCTTGATGTTGTATTTCTATCGCCAAAATTCTTCCATGCTCATCTTTAAACAGAAATTTAGGTGAAAGGCTCTCTTTTGCATAAATTACCACACCTCTCTTTTTAACTGTATCCGAAGATATAAATTCCTGACCAAGTCTTTTATTTATTAACACTTTTCTGTGGAGCCTGGTCACATGTGTTTCCTGTAAGCAAATAATGTCCAAATGTTCCTTTTTTAAAATGTGAAAGATTTTTCTCCTTTTTCCTGGAATGTTACAGCCATTTATGTTCCAGCTCAAAAGTTGCAGAGACATCCTGAATATATCTGGTTATTCTTGCTGTGGGGGTACCTTATTCTCAGATTTTTGGGGGTCCGAGGGTGCAGGAACCCCCGGAGGTTCAGGCCCTGGGGGTAATCCAAGTCCCTTATGAAGATCTTCTCCGTGTGCCACCAAAAACTTGTCTCTATCCTCCGGCGTTCTAATTTTGGTCTTCCTCCCTCTGAAAGTAAACGATAAACCTTGGGGAAACTCCCACCTGAAGATGATTGAGTTGCTCCTTAGCAATTTTACTAATTCCGAGTAGTCTGCTCGAAGATCCAACAGCTGTTTAGGAATATCCTTATAAATTTCAATTCTTTTGTCCAAAATATCCAGTGACTTTCCGTAGTGCAGGCCTAGAATCTTGTCCCTTTCCTCCTTTGATCTCAATATTATCAAACAGTCTCTGGGCTTCTCCTTCTTTATAAGTCTTCCAAGCCTAAAAGCAGATAGTATTTTAAAGTCTTTTTCTTCTAAGTTCCAAAACTTGGAAAATTCTTTGGTAAGGAACTCAGTTAAGTTACCTTCTTCCACTTCTGGAATTGAGCGTATCCTTAAATTGGCCTCCCTGTTCCGAAGTTCTGTCATGGAAAAGTAGATCTGGTGTTCTCCTACTTGTTTGCTGAGTGGTCTTACTTCTTTTTCAAGCTGTCCCAATCTTTGGCTAGTGTCTTCCGCCAGTTTCCGATTTTCACCTACAGCCTCCTTCAATTCTCCAATAGATTGAACATTCTGTGCAACTTGTCCAGTTAGTCTATTTAAACTTTCTGTGTTTAAGTCAATTTTAGCTGATTGCTGGTCAGCCTTTCTGTCCAGAGCCTCCAATTTTTCAAAAATTTTCTCCAAAATAGTGCCACTTGCTCCTGAGGCCATATCTTCCAGTTGTAATTCCTCAGTTTCTCCCTCCCCTGATTGTAGCAGGGAAGCCGCTTCTGCCTCAGGAGGCAAAGTAGTAGGCAAAGCAGGCACAGATGATCTACGCTGTGAGACTGTCGGTAAAGTTAACGTTGTTTGTCTGGTTCTTCCCCTTTTTCTTGTTCCACTCATTCCAAAGTTATCTAAAAACCAAGGTCAAACTGAATTGTTCCCATGAGAAAGTAAGAGCCCAGATGGTAACACTCAAACAGGAGGCCGGGAAAGAGAAAGTAAAACAAAGTCACTGCTGTAAATCCAAAAATCCTCTAGGTGGAGCTTAGAATGTCTTTGGGGAGGAAGTCCAATCCAATTAATATTAGTAAGTCTGAATTGATCTCCAAAGATCTTCACAAAGATAAATTTTAGCAGAGTTAAAACTTAAAGCCAAACATTGTTTCCAAAAGTGCTTAGACCACAAGTGTTTCAAAGTAACAAATTCAAACTCAGTATGTTCCAAAGTTCAGATTCAAAGTATCCAAAGCCTGCAAGCTGACTGCTCAGTTACTCAGGCAGCTCCAGTACCTGGGTTTCTTACTTTTATTTGTAATCCAATAGATCAACAGAAGACAGGTACCCTTGACTCAATGAAGGTCCAAAAATCAACCACTTAAAGTCTTTAAATCAGCCAGAAACAACAGTTTAAATAGGTGCCAGATCAGTCAATGCAAAACGTTACTCTTTGTCTCCACTCCTCCTGCTCTTTACTTTCAAGTTCAGTGTCAGCGGAAGACGGACTTCCTGTTTTTCGTCACTCCGCTTTCAGCCAAATTCACAATTTTTAGAGGCTTTAGAAGTATATTGTCCAAATTACTCACGGGTTGTTGCTTTCCAAAGTTAGCAGTTTCAAGAAGAAAGGTCAGCGCTCACCGGCAACAGCGACGCGGCTTCGCTCTGTTGATCGCGCAACGACCCACAGCGCCGCTACCCCCTCCGCGGTCCGGAGCCCCTTACGGGGTCCCTTCGTCGTTTTAGGGGCTGCTTTTGGCGCCCGCCGGGTCTCAGGACCACAGGCTTCTGCTGCCTGTGGTTTTTCTGGATGGGTCCCCGCTTCGCCGTAGCGGGCGACCCGTTTCGACGGAGCTACCCTCTCCCGTTCAGGAGCTGGCAGCCATTGCCGTTCGCGCCGCCTCCGGAAGTTCAGTTATACTGAACTTCCTACAGTATAAGCTTTTGAGAAAAGAAAAGAAAAAAGTTAAAATTGCAACCTAAATCTATATGTTTCAGTGCTCCATTGTGGAATATCTATTAATTCATATGTATTTATTAGTAGTTTTTTTATTATTATAAAAAACCAAACTCCTGATGGCCCGCAGAGTTATTTTAATGGCGACACTTCATTTTCTGTCATGTATATACCAAACATCTAGGTTAACCAAGAAAAACCATGGGCATGGCTCAAATATGACAGGAAAACATGGTTTCCCGCTGCTACATCAGGGCAGCCAATTCAGTACCCTCCAGATGTTGTGAAACTCACTCTAATCATTCCTGCTCATTGGCCGTGCTGACTGGGATTGATTACCCGAACAATCATATATGAAAGGCATGCTATTTAACAGGAAAGAAAAAAAGGAACAAGCAACATGTCAGAAATATTTTTAAATGGAAATCTCCAATCTCCTTTTCTATTGTTTGCCAGCACAGCACTTGGATGCAGCCTGCAAAATGACATTGCCTCTTGAAGTGATGTTATACCACAGTGTGCATTTAGGAAAAATCAAAATAGCTGCCTTGCTGAAAAATGCCTTTGCCACTCATTAGGACCACCATTATAATCGACTTCAGGTAATCACAAACAGGCAAGGAAATGTTTGGCATACCCAACAGGGGAGGAGACATGTTATGAATGCACGCCTCAGCTTTCCTAATTGGCCAGTCAGGTGCTGGCATTAGGAGCTGAATTTCCCTCCTAAAAACCCAATTGGTTCTCCACGTCATCTTCCACAATCTTTCTGCAATGTATCTTCCTGTTTGCCTAACAAAGCTGCGGAGATCCCAATTTAGCATCTATACAACTAGGAAACATTCTTCAATTGTGATTATAACTATGCTTATGTATCCAAAAATCCCTCAGCACAATACCCATGCATGCTGTTTTAAAGCTTTGTACTTATTCTGTCTTTGCTCCGCGTTCTAAATAAAGGATGAAATGAGAAAATATCTGGCCCGCAAACAGAGAGAATATTTATTCTGCACTCACCATCAAACTGCAGTGTGGTATATTATTAACTATATAAGTCACACAAGTCAAATAAACTCTATGAGTTACAGATATAGGGTTTAAAAAATAGTCCTGAATTATTATTTTTCTTTTCATCTCTGCCTAATTGCTTCTTTTATCTATTGTTTCTAGTTCAACGCTAAAGCTTTTGGGACCCTTTCCCCCTCTAAACAACAACACTATATGTTTATTTCAGGCTGCATTCCTTCCTATCCCAGAGGCTTTGTGTGTGTGTTTATTTTAGTTTTGAAAAATATTAAAGATTTAGGGAATTCTTGATTTTTCTCCCACACTCACTTGCTACAATCACAGCATCCACCGTTCCTCCCTGTTAAAAGGGAATTATAAAAGGCACTCATCCTTGTACAAGGACCTGACAGACTTTCTCTATTGCTATCTTTTTCTCTGGAGCATCTCTCTGCTGAAAACATCAGACAGGATCCAGCTAGTAGACTCTGACTACTGGCAAAGTCCCTGACCCGCAGTAGGGTCCGACATCCTGTCAGTCACCTGAAGTATTGATGACATCAGATGACCAATTTCCCCTGACATGCTATGCAACATTGAGCGCTCACACTTTACATTGTGGGTGCCCTTTGCGGGATCGCGCGTGGTGCTACAGTTCCCAGGGTGCTTACTGGCAAACAGGGACTGGCTTGCCTCTCAGTGTTAATTTTTGGAGGTTCACACCCAGCCTCAGTAATCAAGTTTCTTGCTGGGAGGTGGGGCCAGCCCCATTTATAAATAGAGGGTGGAGCCGACAATAGCCAGGCAGTCGGCTCTGGAGATTCACCCTCCCTTGTTTAATGTTTCTTGTTTGCAGGTTAACTTTTTCTTCCTGTTTAGCGGGCGCTGCTACGGTCTTTGACTGGTTGCTGTTGAAGGTCCAGGAACAAATTTTCCTGCATTGGCAGGTTTTGTCTTCCCCGTAGCAATTCGTCACAACTTTGGCAGTTATGGCCTTGGGTGGAATCCTTTCGTCTTTTCTTCCCTATATGGTGTGTGTGTGTGTGTGTGTGTGTGAAGTGGTGATTCACCCCCCCCCCGTGGCAGCGATTCCAGGGTCCCCCTCTTAAAGGGGTTATATATATGGGTGTCACTGGCCGTCAAAGGTCGTCAGTGAACTACCCTGTGTGCAGGGATATGGGCTCAGCTGCCTGCTACACTTACGTCTTGCAAAGTGCCCCATATCCCATTTACCCTGATGAGCCTCAGTTCCCCCTGGCTGGGGGGCTGGGAGGAATACACGCCCAAGGCCTAAGCCAAGGTCTTCCTACATTCGGAAGTTTAATAAAGTTGTGGCCTAATTTTAATTCCATATAACATTGTCAGAGTCTTTATCCTTCCTTATGTTCCCTGGGGGCTGGGGCTGTTGCCGCCTGTTCACGCAATGGGAAATGCAAGCAGAGTGAAGCTGATAGGTGGCAGTGTCAAACCCGGCTTTCTGCAGGAGTTATCTGCACTTCCAGGTCCCCCATAGGGGACTTGGTAGTGCAGCCAATCCAGTGGGCTGGAAGTCTACCACTTATTTAGGTGGTGATTGCAAGTTGCTCATTCGGCAGCACATCCGATTCCAGTCGACTTGAAGTCATAGGCTATCCACTAACAGGTGGTGCTTTCAAGCTCATCTTTGGGTAGAAGCCAGCTTCTACACAGTGAAGTTTCCTACAGGTAACTCTGTATTGCAGCCAATCCCAGCAGGATTGCTGTCACTACCAATCAGCTGATTGGCAGGGATAGCTAGCTGCCCTAGCCAATGGACAATCAGGAGTGTACTTGGAGGTTCTCATTTTAAGGTTCTCAATAGTGGATGTTCCAACCTATTGCCACATATGCCAAGCTGAGCTCTCATAACGATGGCAGCTCATGACCTTTTCGCTATCACATGGCAGCCATCTTGAGTTTGCCACAGAGTATAATTCAAGAATGATAGTTGACATCAGGCAGGTGCCCTTACTGTGCTCTTTTCAGCACCCTGTAAACACATTTTTTTTGTGTGTAGACAAGCCTGCCCAGATATTTAGAACGCTGATGCATGCTTCAACCTGCATTTAGTTTACTGCCAATTTTAATCTTTTGAACGTTTTATGAAAATAAATTTCCGTCAGCAAGACTTTGTTCCCAGTTGAGTCTATCAGTATGATATGCATACAGTATTTGCAGTTGTAGCATTCCCACTTTGTCTGGGAAGGTAATGAATCAAGAGGCCCTTTCTCGGCTCCCACGGTCGATAAAGGGTTCCACTATTTGGAACCCAGATAATAGACTTCTGGCACAGTGATGTGCATGCCTATTCAGAGCCGAGCTGTGCAGAGCTCTATGGGCTTTACTCTCAGGTAAGTTTTTATAAGATTGCAGCCTTAAGCTGATGGTTTCCACTTCAGACTGGTTTGTATTAAGATATGGATAGATCTGTTTTATCTGTATGCATTGCTTTCTCTCTATTCTCCTCTTTGCTCCCTGTGCTCATCAAATACTAATCCTCCTCCTAAACCTCTACTCCCTTGTGTTATTTCTCATCTTCATGATTTCTTTTTTTTTGCAGATCCTTATGCATAGAACTCTCTCCCTTTGGATATTCTTCAGGCCTTTTCTTTGTCCTCTTTTAAGAAATTATTAAAAACCCATCTTTTCCCCCCTTCTCCCTCTCCCTGGCATTTCCCTCTTGATGTTGTTCTGTTTTGATCCTCTGTGGGTCCCCCCTCCCCTTTAACTTTGAGTTAGCTATTGTATATACTTCCTTTTATTCTCTTTTCGATGCTATTTCTAACTTTGCCCAATGTGTGCAAAATAATTGTTGCCCCTTCAAGTCCCGTTCTGTTTTGCTTCATGTTTGTGTTAAGATTGCAAACATATCACCATGCACTATCTACCACAATTCAGGCACTTTTACAATATTAAACAATGGTGCTTGGATGGCAATATGGTAAGTCCCATCAGGTTCAAGGGATTTTACTCCCAGATAAGGATGCAATGTTATAGCCACTTACCTGGGAGTTAGCCCCATTGAACTCAACAGAAATCACTTATCAGTTGACGATTAAGAATTGCCCTGTAAAAGGATCAGAAGGTGGGATCATTTTTCTACACCCAAAATCTGAAGAGGCCAATACATTTTAGTTTGTAGGAAATATTATTAATAGGCACAATCAAAACTGTTACTTACTTATAAAATATATGAGTTGCTTCTCCCCTGCACCGAAATGTGTGTGTATATATGTACACACACACCCCACTGAAAACAACATAAGCTACATATACAACATACATTTAAAGCATATTTTAGATAAAAACTTTTATCCCCTAAATAATTTTGGGAACTGAAGCTTGTCTAAGGTACTTGGAACTGTAGGGGGAAACTACAGTTCCCATGATTCTTGAGGGGGTGGAGTTGCTATAAATGTATTGTATTCACCCATTTTTAAAACAAAACCATGATAACCTCAAAACAGCAAACTTCTAAATTTGCATCTATAAATCAGCATGTTCAAGTTCCACGCAATCTCCGTCCTCTTCTTTCCTTCTTGGTGATGCATCAGACGCCCCACTCCACAATGCTGTCAGCCTCATAGTGCCCAAAACAACAAGCCCCTTCCTTAACCTTCCTAATCTTTAGATTAATCTTTACAAAATCTTTACAAAAAGGTGGGATGCGATTTGATGAGCCCACTGTGAACTCCACCCCCCAACTCCACAAATGGCAGCAGGTGGAAAGGAACTTGCGAAACAGGATGTACACATTACAGGCTTAAACTGGAGTTAGGTTGTTCTTTTTCTCAATTTCAGATGGAAGCCAGTTTTAAGACAAACACACCAAAGTACCATTTTTCATAGGAAAGAAAGAAGATATTTACAATAGGCAGGCATTGTGACTGATGTCACATGTACGCTGCCTCTCAAACCAGCACTGGGAGATCACTGTACACAGAGGGGTCATTGGGAATGTGTACACAACTAACTTCTCATTATCATTGTACCTTTTGCATTACCAAACAGGGAGAGAGGAGGAGCTATGGGATTGCTATTCCTGCCTGCAGCCAAGCATGTACTGCAACGTTTGGTTTTGGCCTCAGGGCGACCTGGAAGGTGGAGAGTGTTTTTGTATGTACAAGAGTGAGAAACAATGTGATCTGTCAAGAACAATTTATTTGCATGCAGAGTGTGCATTTGCAGGGGCAGTATAAGTCGAAAAAGCAAGGTGGTGGAATATGATGACCTAGCCATGGTTGGTGTCCAAAAAACAACCTTCACCTGAATCATTAGTAGAGAGGAAAGAGGTTATTTGTTTGTGGACAATGGAAGAGGAAGGGGCTTCATGGCAGACGTCTCTTTCTGTCCCGTGTGTGTGTTTATACACGTGGATTACTGTGCCGTATGGTGTGAAAAAAGAATGGCATGTCTCTCAGTTGTACAACAAGTGACATCACAAAAGAACCAAAAGGAAAAAGCCCCCTCCTATTCTAAAGTATTAAGGATGAAGAGGGACGCAGGTGGCACTGTGGGTTAAACCACAGAGCCTAGGACTTGCTGATCAGAAGGCCAGCGGCTCGAATCCCCGTGACAGGGTGACCCCCCGTTGATCGGTCCCTGCTCCTGCCAACCTAGCAGTCTGAAAGCACATCAAAGTGCAAGTAGATAAATAGGTACCGCTCCAGCAGGAAGGTAAACAGTGTTTCCGTGCGCTGCTCTGCTTCGCCAGAAGCAGCTTAGTCATGCTGGCTACATGACCCGGAAGCTGTCTGCGGACAACTGCCGGCTCCCTCGGCCTATAGAACGAGATGAGCGCTGCAACCCCAGAGTCGGTCACAACTGGACCTAATGGTCAGGGGTCCCTTTACCTTTAAGGATGCAGAAGCAAATACAGACTTATCTGACTTTAAACATGGTGCATTAAAACAACAACAACAAAGCCCTCTACTTTTCTACTGAGTTCAGTGGGCTTTCTTCAGGCAAGTGTATATGGAATTGCAGCCATTGTTCATTGATATTAAATTAAAGGAGCTGTAAATTCAAGAGAAAACACCATTTTAAGAAGAACATAACACAATATGATCCTGGACTTCCAGCATGTTGGATTATGCCTGGGAAAGCTCACATTCAACTCCCCGCTTATCCATGAAGTTCTCTTGATGACCTTGGGCCAGGGGCATCCTCTCAGCTTAACTGACTGCACAGGCTGGTGGTAGTCATGCTGCTGCTGTTGCAAGGATGAAATGGACTCTAAACAGCCTAGAGGGGTTTTTTTTTGTAGGATATGTAGGTTCTAGGTCTGTAGGCAAGTGTATTCCCCCCCCCCATGCTTATGGACCATTCCATTTGGTAAACATCCCACAATGTGTTGAGTAACAATATGGTCAGCAGAGCTGGTGTTTCTCCATTGCTCCATGGGCCTCTTTGTGCAGCTGCATGTTGGAGAACATTCCTACTTGAAGGCGATGATAATGGCTGGATATTGGTTATTTTAATCCAGGTAGAGGAGGAATGGAAATAGGCATGCTGGGAGTGTTTACAGCAATCGCCACAAAAAAGTCCATAATACTAAAGATTCTATTTCCATCCCACTGGCGGCATCTTGAGCCTGCATATGAGGACTTAGCAGGGCCATAAAAACAAAAACAGAAAGTTAAAAAACCCCAGCTATTTAAATCTAACTGTGGCTTTCTATTCTTAATTTCATACCCTTGAAAAGTAATAGGGGGTTAATGCTACTTTCCCTCCCTCTCCAAAGTGATTACGAAGATCTATTCATTGCACATTCCACATCGTTTTGAAAATGGAGGGCTTTAGATGCCTATGAGCAGCTATTATTGGGAGCCTTATTAGCAGAAGTGGCAGTCAGTAAAAAGCTTTGTTTGGTTTCCCAGCTATTTACAAACATTAACTAATTAAAGTATACACCTGCACTAGGGCAACTAAAATCCCCAAAGATATATAAACACTTCACTAAAAGACAGAGTCTGTGTATCGAAAAGGGGAGCGTTCCCCATCTTTATGGAGTTTTTCTAGAAAAGAAACAGGCAGGGGAAAATCCAGCCTAAATCAAGCACTTTTAAAAGTGCTTCCCATTCATTTCAAAGGGAACGTTAAGCACCTGCCAAATTCTTACTGATTGAAATCAATGGGATTTGAAAGTGCTTGACTTTGGCCTGGATCAGGCTCACAAGTTTTAATCCATTCGGTTCAACAGATTTAAGGTATTAGTGGTACCGCTAATGGTTTTGTCAATAGAACTTCCTAACACTTAGCATTTATTCTCCCTGCTGGATAAATCCGAGATGCAAAACATTGGAAAGGGATGTGGAAATTCTCACAGGACACTGGTGATGCATGGGTGTTGAACCAAGAAGCTTAGGAAAGTGGAGGAATAGCAAAATAAAAAATAAAAAACCTACCCAAAGGGATGAAAACAACAATTTCACTTAACTCTTGACACAGATAGGCAGACCTTAATAAATGAGAAGAGTTGAGAACTCCTTTTGATTTTATATTTTGGGGCCAAAGCCCTTCATTGCTGCATTTCTGATAATACTGTTTGACATTTAGTAACAGGAAAAAGTGAGCAGAAAAGAGCAGTATAGTTCAGCTAAGTGTCACATCCAGGATGCAAGTGAATTTTGAGACAGACAGGTTGAAAAGGATTGAGTTAGGAATTGAAGTATGATCTACAGAGTGACACTGATGTGACTATAGCCTCCTAGTTCAGAGAGACCCAACTCCAGATCCTGCAAAGCTTTGACTAGTCCCAGGAACACAAGGCGGAAAATTCAGTAAAGGAAAAGCAAGGGCGAATACATGATAGCTGCAGTGGCTCAACACTTGCAACAGCTTATGTTTTTTCGTTCTTAGCTGTAATGGAGGGGTTGTTTGCAAGCCAGTGCAAAGTAGATAATTTAAAATGTTGGTTTGGCAATTGCTCCAATGATAACATGGGAAAAGCAAAGATAGCAGGGGAGGGGGCAATATTGAGCTCACTTGCAACAGCCTGAATACAGGTTGATAAAGGTGCTGTGCATGGATTATTGGGGGGGGGGTGATGTGGGTTGGGGAGAGGTGAAGAAGAAAACTGCTCTATGAAGAGGTAAAATCGGTCATGATTAAGTGGGCACAAGATATAGGTCATAACATTAGGCTGGAGGATTGGGAAAGGTTATGGAAAATTGATTTAATATTTACAGATTGTTCTCTGTTGAAAGAAAATTGTATGAAGATGATGTATAGATGGTATATGACACCAGTGCAGTTAGGAAAAAAATGTACAAAACCAGCTCAAATATGTGTTGGAAGTGTAAGGAAAAAGAGGGGACATTTTACCATATGTGGTGGGATTTTAATGAAATTAAAAAGTTTTGGGAAATGATATACAATGAACTGAAGAAAATGTTCCATCTAACATTTGTTAATAAACCTGAAGCATTTTTGTTTGGGATTGTAGGAAAAGACCTGCCAAGGAAGCTGAAAAATATTTTCATGTATGTGGCAATGGCGGTGAGAGTCTTAATAGCACAAGGTTAGAAGAACAAGAAAACCCTGACTAAAGAACTATGGCAAGAGAAACTGATGGACTACGCAGAATTGGCAAAATTGACACATAAACTACAGGACAAGGACACCTGTGACTTTAAAGATGAAAGGGAACCTTTTACAAAGTATTTAAAGAAACAGCAAAGTGAATTGGACTCCTTGGCAGGTTTTGAATAAACACTCACAAACTTTTTATTGACAACAATCAGTCAGATAAATTAAGGATTTATACAGTTTTGTAACATGTAGAAAAATCAGAGATTGGAGCTGAGGGAGGTCAGGGGGAGAGGGGAGGGGGAGTCATTTTATGGGGGGCAAATGGGGGGAAATCAAGTATGATATGTTTTAAGATAATATGTTTTGTTTAAATTCATAATAAAAATATTTTTAAAAAGAAGAAGAAGAAGAAGAAGAAGAAGAAGAAGAAGAAGAAGAAGAAAAATGGCTTTAAACAGGTATTGTGCTGCAGGTCTTTTGCTTAGAGTCACTCACATAGGGATAAAAAGAAGGAAACACTCTGCAAGCAGACTAAATGGGATATGAAAAAGTTTTAACAACCTACACTTCCGACTGCTGCTTGAATTTTGTGAGTTTAAATTCTGCTACTGGAGGCTCTCTCCTGTTTCAGAGTGAATTTAGCTCCACATTTTGAATCCAGGCACCCAGCTGATTCTTTTATAATTTACCCCACACATGTCGGTCACAGGGATTCAAATATTTTCCTCCTACAAATTTGTCCTGTGACCTCTTCTCCTGCTTGACCTCAGCCTCGCTCCCTCTGCATTCTTCTTTCCAAACCAATATAAAAAAACTGACTGGGTTTGTTTGGCTCTGTGTGATGTTTTCCTCTGAACAGCTTTTTAACTGTGCCAATTCCTGTAATTCATGCCAGACTTTCCCTTTAGCAATCAATTATAATTTACTCCCTCAACTACCCAGTAGTGAAGTTGACCACAACAATATTCTCGTAACAAATTATAGTGGAATCTCCCAGCAGCAAATCCATAATCAGTACTTATAATGGCAAACATTTTTACTTGGAATAAGCATAACTGAGTTCAATGGTACACGCTTCATTATAATGCTCAACCAAATATTATGTTTTCTACCACGTATCACTGATAGCGCATGCTGTAAACAGAACAGTTCCATACAACATAGCTGAACTTCAAGGCTGTTCTTTCTGCAAATCTTATTCTCAGTGGGAAAGAGTAGACTCTTATTTTTGACTGAGAATAAGATTTGCAACTACAGCCTAAGAAAATACCTTATTAGGGCCAGGCCGATTTTGTTGGACTCCAAGTCCCATCAGCCCTGGTCTGTGGTCAGGAATGACCGCTCCCCGCTTAAAACGGGGGGCGCCCTTTGCGTGGACGCGTGCAGCCCCTAGACCTGGAGCGGCTCCAACAGCATAGGCTAGGCTATGCCATCCCTCAGGTGGGATACCTGGAGGTCTCCGCCTACCTCAGTCAGTTGTCCAATCCCACCTGGGGGAAAGAGTTGCCAAGGAGACCAGGCCAGGTAGGGGAGGGATTACCTGCCCACACAAAGGAGGGAGGATTTTACCTGGGAATTCTCACTTGGCTCCAGAGCTTCTCCCACCCTACCCACCCTCAGTCAATGTCTTATGTTGCAGGTTAATTTTCCTCACATGTTTTGCAAGTTAATTTTCTTCACAGGTATGCGGGCGCTGCTACGTTAAGGTCGCTGTTAAAGGGCCGGAAAGGAATTTCCCTGCATTGGCAGGTTTCGCCTTTCCCGTAGCAAAACGTCACAACTTTGGCAGTATCAGGCCTTGGGCGGAATCCTTTTGTCCATCTTCCTCTTTGCGGCGGCGATACCAGGGTTCCCCGTTAAAGGGGTTTCTGAAGGGAGGCTTTGACCGTACGCCGGAAGGTCGTCATTGCTCTCCCCTGCGGCGGCGGCGTTACGGGGGCGGCTATCTCTGCTTGAACATATGTTCTCCAGAGCCGGCCCATCCCCCCCCCCACACACTGGATAACCCTGATGCTCCCTAGGTCCCCGGCTGGGGACTGGGGAGGGAGAACGCCCAATGCCTGAGCCAAGGTCTACCCACATTTGAAATTTAATAAAGTTGTGGCCAATTTAATCCCATAGCACGTTGTCTTGAGTCGTTATTCCACATGACGGGGGGACCGCGCAGGATCTGGGGACTCCGCCTGTCCACGCAATGATGGAAGTCCATCTACTCTGGTTTCAGCACTGGATATATAAATGTATTTGAGCTTTCACAAGCTGGAGCTGAATGTGATAGTGAAATGAGGTTCAAATTAGAAAAGTAGCTACCGGTAATTCAATTACTGCCAACTGTTTGTGCAACATAAGGAAGGGGAAAAGACTGACCAGGCCCAGATGAAGGGGAATCACCAGATAGTCCACTGCACTAGGCATTCAGAAGTAGACTTCCTCTGAACATAGAGGTTCCATTTAACTACCACAGCCAACAGCCAATGACAGACCTTTTCCTCCATATGTAAAGTCTAATTCCAATAAATAACTCCCATCAAGTGTAATGCATTTTTTTCTGTAAATAAAGCTTGCTAAAAGAAATGCAATGCAATATTAATTTCAGGTTGACCTCCGTGGAAAATAGTGTCTAGCCATACTGCATGTTGTTGAGCATGAAAATGGAAGAAAAAACACAAACCAAGGGTAAGGCTGTATGGTTTCTTGATCTAAGAGATGTAGGAATGAATGTAAAGATTTAGAAACAGTACATTTGGACCAGAGGAGTAACATGGCACCCCCCTGGTCACTTTCAAGCTCTGCCAGAGCTTTCTTTATAACACTCAGCAAGCGGTTGCACTTCAAAGACAAATGGCAGATTCCTCAATGTCTTCCTCCTTCTCATTTACTTCCATTGTGCAGGCAAAGTGGCCACTTGCACAGCTCAAAGCGTGTATCCCAAAATAATGCACATGAAATAAATGAAACTTTGGGTTGAACTGCTTAATCAAATTCATAGATCTGCACACATCAAAGGGTCAATGATGAGGTAGGCCCACAAGACATAATAGTAAATTAGTTAGGTGTAGCAGGAACAAAACTTCACAGACATCTAGATGTATTTACTAGGGAACATTGGTTCACAGGGCAGGTTCCCTTCATGTACTTCACTGGTTTTAATCTGAGGAATGGATCAGCTGTAAAACAATATCTCCACATAGCTATTGCCATGTTTATGGTGTGCCACTAAGGAAACAAAGTTTTTCAAGAGCAACCTTGAAGACCTTAGGTCAGGATGACAGATAGGATTCACCAGTTTCCAAGAAACCTTTTTGCTGACAGATTTTGGTCTTTCTCCTCTCACTGTCCTCCACAGGACTCCAAAAAATGCTGGTGTTTCAAGGAACAATACATTCTGAATTTATGCCAAAGGTCGATAAGTATTGAATTCATACAAGAAGCATGAATTGTTGCTCACAGCCTCCCACTCCTTCTAGTATAAATAGAATATGTTTAGTTAATCAGACTCTGAGTTTGCTGTTTCAGTCGCAAATGATTTGTTCAAGCCAAATATAGGAGTTTCAGTGCTCACTTTAATGATCATCCACATATTATGGTTAAAAATTATCCCACACTAATCAAAACTAAACTGAAGCAACAGTAATAATGGAAAGCAAGCCATTTAACAACAAATAGCAGGTTGGTGCTATTTGGGTTTATAAAATAAGAGCTATGGCTAATGGCAATATGTATGCATATTTACTGTTTCTATAAATTTACCTCATCAGCCCCTATGTATCAAATAAATGCATCTCATATCTTTAAACCACTGTGCACAAATTTAAAAATAGAATCACAAATCATTAAATATCAAATTAACCAGGGCCTGAATTAGCTTTAAACGGTGGTACATCAGTTGTACATCCCAGTGTTTCTTCATTCTTTTACTAGCAGAGCAAATCATATTATCACTTTGCATGATGCAGCCAAAGTTAATCTCTTCTGATCTAGGACTCATTTTGGGCTGCCAGCAAAGGTTTTTGGGCTCCATTATCAGTTTGAGGGTTTGTCTTGAAATTTGTGGGTATCAAGGGTGTCCTGAATTGTTCTCCAGTTCAGATTACAACCCTGGCACTTTCTAAAGAGTTGAATCTGGCACCTACTGTACATTGCCCTTTTTTTAGTTTTTTCAACACCAGGCTAAAACATTTTAATTTTCCCGCATGCTTTAATTTGTGGAATGCCGTTGTCTCCTGAATGATTGTAGCTGATGCCTCATATTATCTATTAATACTATGTCTTTATTGTATATTTTAGTGTTTATGATAGAAATAATTTATTTAGACTTGTTGCTCACCACCCTGGAATCTTTTAGATGAAGGGCAGAATGCAAATGTTTGGAATAAATAAAATAAACAACCGGGAGAAGAATTCCCAGCTTATCTCCCCAACTGTGCCCTCTTTGGGCAGGGGTGTAGTTAAGTGATACAACATCTGCCTTGCTCGTGGAAGTACTAGGATTAATCCCCAGCATTTCCAGGTATGCCCGGGAGACATCTTGGTCTGAAACTCTGGAGAACTGCTTCCTGTCAGTGTAGTCCATGGGTAGGCAAACTAAGGCCTGGGGGCCGGATCCAGCCCAATCGCCTTCTCAATCCGGCCCACAGACAGTCTGGGAATCAGCATGTTTTTACATGAGTAGAAGGTGCCCTTTTATTTAAAATGCATCTCGGGGTTATTTGTGGTGCATAGGAATTCGTTCATTACCCCCCCTTCAAAATATAGTCCAGCCCCCCACAAGGTCTGAGGGACAGGTGACTGGCCCCTGATGAAAAAGTGTGCTGACCCCTGCTGTAGTCCATGGTCTGACTCTGTATAAGGCAGCTTTCTATGCTCCCAGTGCCCTCCCACCTCAGAATCCAACCCTCAGTCCTGCAAATCCTTTCCCTTTCCATGCAACCAACACTTATTCAGTGAGGGTATGGAAGCAAGAAGAAGGAAAGGAGAAGATGACCTTTGCAGTAGCCCTTGGAAAAAACCCCAGGTCATTTTTGTGTGTGTGTGTTATGCACATAACAGAAAGTGTAGGGAAATATCCCCTCTTCTCTCTTCTATGGCCAGAGTGTCATGCCCTAGAGCAGGGGTGGCCAACTCCCAAGAGACTGCGATCTACTCACAGAGTTCAAAACTGGCAGTGATCTACCCACCTTTTTTGAGTTCAGGTCAAAGTTGTTGAGTTTTTTTTCAGGGAGGAGGTAAAATAAGGTTGAGCTTTTTTAAGGGGAGCCACAGTTGTTCAGCTTCTTTGGGGGGAGACAATGATGTACCAGTGATCTACCGCAGAAGTGCAGTGATCTACCAGTAGATCACAATCTACCTCTTGGACATGCCTGCCCTAGAGTGGTTGGCAGAAGCTGACTTTTCCCTAAAGAAGGTAAGGGGGACCCAGTTGAAAGAGAGCAAAGGCCCATCTAATCCAGCCTTCAGTTCTCATCATGGTCCACCAGTTGCCTGTTGGAAGCCTGAGTCCAGCAGCACTTTTTGAAGAGTGGGAGGTAGCTCATTTTCTAAGCCAATCCAAAATAAGGCAGGATGAAGCCACCCATCTTTAGTCCTATTGATTTCAATAGCAGAGGAAAGAATTTGCATTTTGCAGCCTTATGAGTGTGTCTGTGGGTTTTTTTGGTTTTTTTTAATGATTCTGCCCTAGGTATATTTTATTATGAATTCATGAATATGGATTGTTTGCTAAAGTAATTTCTGTACATAGACGTATGAAGAGGCATAATATATCATCAGGCAAAATGTAGAGCTGAATAAAATTGATAATGTAGCAGCCACAGATATTTCCATTTAACATTTGACAGTTGCCCATCAGCTTGAGACTCTTATCATCTAGCCTGTCAAGGAGGCGATTTAATTTGTCCCAGGCTGCCACACCATTGGATTTCTTTGCAGCCTACACTTAAATGAGTACTTTAATCAAAGTGTTAATTTATGTTGCTTTATCAAGACGTGATTATGGTGATAAGCCTTTTACAGCTAAAACTTTCAGAGTAAGGGTATGTACTGATAAATACTTATTTTCCAGGCAGAAGGAAATGATTTACCGCTGGAGTTAATGTTTCATACAGAACCCCAACTTCATTAAACACAACTCACTCAGTTAATGGCACTGTGAATTTGTTTCATTTTATCAAATTGCATTAATTAGGTAAATGTGCTGAAAGTTGATTGTGAAGAAATGTACTTTCCCCTGGAATAGCTTTAAAAAGTGGATAATTGGATTAATTTGTCCTTCTTTTCTTCCCTATTAACTTGGAATGTTGCAGATTATTCCTTGACTTTATGGCATGAATTGTTTTGTGTTTAACATGATTCTCATTAAGTAATTTAATTGTAGGGGCTTTAAATACAACTTCACCTTGACTGGACCTCTGACACATGACTTGTTTTTACAATTACAGTAAAAGTCACCAATCAGAAATCATAATTGAAGAGGTGCATTGTGGTTTTTCTTTATGAAGGGGTGCAACAGCAATGACACTTTTCATTGTTGAATTTCTGTTTGAAAAACAAGTGCCTTTCACCGTGACCTCGTCTATTTAAACAAAGCATCTAGTACAGTACTGTTGCCCTACAGGTTCCCTTTGGTATAATGTGCTTCAGCAGGAGAAGCATGATTCATAGTGATGTCTTGGTGCACTTAAATTATAGGCAGAGATAGCTCAAACTATTTAAAATTACATTAGCTGGAAGTAATTATGGACATTGTGTAGAATGGAACAGGATAGGTGGCTTCCATTAGAAATCAAGCAATGGTCTTTTGCATTTTAATATTTTGTTGTTCTTTATTCCAATTACTCACTGACCCCAGAAAGCAAGCTGGGTACAAGCTGTATCACAGTGGTTTTTCACTTATTTAACATTCAGAAAAAGGCAATGCTGAGTTTGTTTGGGATGTCAAAGCCCATCTCTTGTTATTTCTGAGGACTAGTGCTGGCTGAGATTGATATAGTGGAGAGATGAGCCAGAAAGGGTTTTTTTATGCAATAAATTCCACTAAATACCACTAATTGCTTCCTGGAAATAAACCATGAAAATACCCTGCATGTCCCTTCCACCTATCCCTCTTTCCTTGCTCTAGAATTACAAAGTAATTCAAGTTACACACGTACCACCATATGCAATAATATCCAAGAGAAACCAGAACTGAGAAGGAGAGAGAGAGAGAACAAACATCTGGCTAAAATGAAGAGAAACACAATTTCATTTCATCTTCATCAAAATATTCAAGGAGCAGGGAATGAAATACTACTAAATGCATCAATCATGGCCCTTTATAAACCAACCATTCCTTGGCAGGCAAACAACAATGCTCACCTGGGCTGTCATGAATCTCAAGTGGAATGCCTAAAAATATTTCACTTGGCTACTATGAAAGTTTTGCAGAGCCAGGCTGTCTGAAAAATCATACAGCACCTTTATAGTTGAGATCTAAAGTAGTATGAGAAATGTAAAGGGTTCTTAAAGTAGTAGCTAGCTTAACACACTGGGAAAATGCTAGTCGAAAACTACAGCATCACAGAGCATTTTCAGAACATATTTGTTGGATAAGTTCCTTTTTTCACATACCTCTAACATGCATCTGATTCCTGGCAGGTGAGAGGGCGAGGAACAAAAACTTTTTAGCTAAATCAGACCTGTGTACCAACAAAAATATATGCTGGGACACCAATTCAGCACTTCATGTAACAGCTTGATTTGGCTAAACTGGTTCAGCTCAGAGATCAGTGTCCACTTTCATTCACTGTTGGGAAATAACAATAAACAAACAGCAAAAACTCTTGGCACACTCTGAGAAAGTGGCAGCCTCCCTCAATAAGACTGATCCTTGGATTTTCACTCACGATCCTGTCGACCAGTGGTTTTCAACGAGTGTGCTGTGGCACCCTGGAGTGACTTGAATGATAGTCAGGGGTGCTACGGGCCACACTGGCCTCTGTCCCTCTTTCCTTCCCTCCCTTCTTCTGGTGCCCTCTCACTTCTCTGCCTCTCCAAGGCTTCCACAGCTCTTTGTTGCAGCAGCCCTGGCTAGAAGTTCCCCAGGTGAATGGTGCTTCTGGGGTTGGCCAAGGGGTGCCTCCCAGGCCCCTGTGGGGCCGTGGAAGGAGACACCTCTCTTTGGGGCAGGGAGAGCAGCTCAGACACCAGGGGCAGCAGCAGCTGTGGACCAAAAGACTTTCAAGGAGAGGGGAGAGGAGAGGAGGCTAAGGGAAGACTCCACAAGGGAAGGTGTTTGAAAAAGGATGAGAGGCTACCAGCTTTGCAGGCAAGGGGTGACATAACTGGGCTCCTGAGCCCCACAGGGGTGCCGCAGAAAGAATGTAGTTGGTCAAGGGAGCCGTGGACTCAAAAAGGTTGAAAACCTCTGCTCTAGACACTGAGTCAGGATTACCTACCATCACAGCCTCTGCTGAGGTTGAGCAGTGGTGCAAACCACCTCTAAAAGATGGAATGGTGTCCAAACGTGAACATGAAGCCTTTTTTCTTTTTCTTTGCTTCTTCACTGACACCATGGGTAATGCTGGTAAAAGCCACTTGGAGGTTCCCATTTTGTACAGAGGTAAACCAGATGTTCACAAGACGACAATTAGGAAAGGGAGAAATGAAGGATGCCATTACATTAGTCTGCAATGATACCCATTCCTTTATTGACCTCAATCTCTGTTGTTTTCACTCCTAAGAGTGAGACTATGTGGGAATGTTGCCACAATGACACATTGCCTTCACTGCAGCTGACACTAGTACCACTGACTGACCAAGTGGAAGCCCCTTGTAAGGCCCAAGGGTTTGAAAAAGGAGATAGAGTTTCTACCCGAGTATATTTCAGAGAGTGTTTTCACATAGTTTCAGTGCAGAAGGTATCTTTCAGCCAGGTCTGCATCATGACACTTCCAAGTCCAATTGTTCCTACGTGGCCAAGACTTTAAATGCTAAATCAGGACTACCCCACTTTGGTCCCTCTACTTTCACCCATATGCATATGAAACTGGCAAGAAGAGTTCAGGAAAAGAGAATACCCACCCATAACCCCTAAAGAGGGGTGTGCAGAAGAAGAAGAAGAAGAAGAAGAAGAAGAAGAAGAAGAAGAAGAAGAAGAAGAAGAAGAAGAAGAGGAGGAGGAAGAGGAGGAGGAGGAGGAGTTTGGATTTGATATCCTGCTTTATCACTACCCTAAGGAGTCTCAAAGCGGCTAACATTCTCCTTTCCCTTCCTCCCCCACAACAAATACTCTGTGAGGTGAGTGGGGCTGGGAGACTTCAAAGAAGTGTGACTAGCCAAAGATCACCCAACAGCTGCATGTGGAGGAGCGGAGATGCAAACCCGGTTCCCCAAATTACGGGACTACCGCTCTTAACCACTACACCACACTGGAAAAACAGTGTTTTTCCAAAGGCTGTTCACTGGCTTATGCAAGCCCAGCTGGAAGAACTATCACTAAGTTGCCAGGAAACAGGGAAGACTGTCTTAAGGGAGGCATTTCCCTTCTATTGGGCAGGAGTAAATCATATGGACTTTCTCAAGTTATCTTGAAGTTTGGATGTATTAGCAAAAAATTAAGCCAGGTTGTTAATTAACAGCCCTTGCAGAAGAGCTGGGACAGGTTTGGAAACTTCCCTTGCAAAACTGCATAGCTGCTGATTATATATTTGCAACAAAAGAAGGGCTATGTGATTTAATAGGCTCTACTTGTTAATGACACCACCAGAGAAATAGAACAGAATGTAGAAAATATTGAAAAGGCAGGTCCAGGCTAACAGCTTCACATGAGATCCCTGGGGTTGGCTTGCAGGACCTCTAAGGGGGGGACACTATCTTCCGCTATGCAAGTGGCGCGGGTGGCACCATGGTCTAAATCACAGAGCCTAGGACTTGCCGATCAGAAGGTCGGTGGTTCGAATCCCTGAGACGGGGTGAGCTCCCATTGCTCGGTCCCTGCTCCTGCCAATCTAGCAGTTCGAAAGCACGCCAAAAATTGTAAGTAGATAAATAGGTACTGCTCCGGTGGGAAGGTAAACAGCATTTCTGTGCGCTGCTCTGATTTCAGTGTTTCGTTGCGCCAGAAACAGCTTAGTCATGCTGCCCACATGACCCGGAAAAACTGTATGTGGGCCAACGCTGGCTCCTTCAGCCTGTAAAGCGAGATGAGCGCCACAACCCCAGAGTCGTCTTAACTGGACTTAACTGTCGGGGATCCTTTACCTTTACCTTTTTATCTTCCACTATTTCATTCTAGCCCTAATAATTATTGGCATATTGTATACTGATATTATTATTAAGTTTGCTCTCTGTGTTTTCTAGAGCAACTACAAGTATCAGCAAAGATGTAAATGAGATGGAAATGTTCAAAAACATGGAGATGGAGGGAGGGGATGGAAGAGCTCATGAAGACTGAGTAGTGACGCTATTATGAGTTGGATTAGGGAGTCCCTACGAGTTGCTCCCTTGCCTTAGCTGTACATATAATTCATGTTCATACATAAATGCACAGGACACTCAATGGAGTTCTCTCTTTCTCTCCCAGTGAGAAGATTCCATCAAAGGGGAGAAGCCTGTAGTGGGAAAACATCTGCATGTATGTTAAAAGCTGTTTAAAAAAAAAAGTAAAAGAGAGTTGTAAAAAAGAAGTTGTAAAGGGGAACTACAGGATGGTCTGTGAAGGTGTTGTAAAGAAAAGTGCTGACACTGATAAATGAGCCTCCTAGACTTTCACTGCGACTCCTGATAAGACCACCGTTGTATACGTGACTTGGATATTGTAGTTTGAAAGGTAGAGCCTATATAAAGCTTGTGTTTTCTTTGGGTGGGTGGACTCCACTTTGTGGGTTCCCCAGCAGCTGTTGTCCTGTTTGACAGGATAAAGCTGCTTTAAACTTTCCTTGGTGTGCTTCTTGAATAAATATACCCAACCACTCCATTCATTCATTCATTCATATCAGCATTTAATAATGGTGTGTGCTTTTCATGAAATCAATATATCAGCTTCAAACACTTGAATTATAGGAATGGGGATCTGCTCTGTGTGCACAATGGGTTGATTTGAGAAAAGCTTCTCATGTTCTAGCAGTGTTTCCCAAACTTGGGTCTTCGGTTGTTGTTGGATTACAGCTCCCATCACCCTTGACCACTGGTCTTACTAGCTAGGGGTGATGGGAGTTGTAGTCCAACCACAGCTGGAGGCCCAAATTTGGGAAACACTGTCAGATTATGCCATCAACAAGTTGTTATGAGTTGGATTAGGGAGTCCCTATGAGTTGCTCCCTTGTCTTAGCTGTCTATATAATTCATGTTCATACATAAACGCACAGAACACTGAATGGAGTTCTCTCTTTCTCTCCCAGTGAGAAGATTCCAAATAAAACACAAACAAACAAAAACCACTGGTGTGTGTGTGTGTGTGTGTGTGTGTTTGTGTGGTCCTCCCTCACACCAATAACTCTTTGGACAGCAGCATAAATGCTTGGGGAGTGGGATACATTTCCTCTGGTCCAGTCTTTCCTTGGAATCCATGCCCCCCCCCCATAATTCCTATTGGATACACCTCCATAAAGTTGTTGCTGAACAACTGGAGCTCTCATTCAGAAATTTGGCAGGCTTAGTCCCCTCAGAAGGTGTGACCGGTGCCTCCCAAATGAATCCAATTCTGGCAGAAAGTGAAAATGATACAGACTTTGTTTGTTTGTTTTTAAAAGTCAAACTTTAAAGGTCCTCCACATGAAACCCCTTGAATGTGCCTGCCTGCAATTAGGCTAAGCTTAATCCACTTCTCGAGGGGCTCTTGTGTCTGCACATTTCATCTGCTTCTGTGAAGAGCTATCTACTGCCATTTTTAGCTCCTGCGCTGTTGTGAATGGGGTGGGAGGGTAAGTGAGCAACAACTTTATCCTTAACGGATCCAATTTTGTCCCGAATAACAATTTGAATTGGCAAGACATGGGATGGCTCGGAAACAAAGCTACAGATACAGATGCTAGTCAAGTCTTGTGACTGGTGCCCACGCCTTGTAATTAGCAATCCCTCCTCACAGTTTTCCGGCTGCACATTCATATTTCTTGGCTAATATTGCAGCAGTACGTTCCAGTGCCAATGTTAATTCACAGCACCACCTGTCTCCTCATAAACCCTTTTGTTGCTCTTGTTTTATTCGTATCACTTTCTGTGGCAGCTCTACATGTCTAAAGGAAGTGAGTGAAGGTTTTTGGATGCTGTTGATGCTGCAGGTGGATAAGAATTACATCACCTGGTGTTGCCATATGGTCTGTTGACACTTTGTTCCTATTTTGTTTTTGGTTTTTTTATATTAAAAAAGGGGGTGATGGCCACTAGCTTATATGGAAAAGCCAGATAGCTAGATATTAGACAAACACATGGAGGATAAATCTATCAAGTGCTATGAACTATCATGGTTAATTCATATATATACACACACAGTGTGTGTCTCTGAATTGCATATTATTATTATTATTATTATTATTATTATTATTATTATTTAAAGTTTTCTTGGTTTACAAAGGTTCACAATGTCTCTTTTTTCAAGTTACATTTTCCATAGGTCAGTTTCATTTGTTGAGACATTAGGGTTACATTAGGAAGAATTTACGGTATATACCGTCCTATACCTGGGCGTCTCAGGGCAGTTCACAGAATAAAATCAAGATATGAAACTACAAAATACCTAGTAAGAATGAAAACAACAACTCAATAGCACCCCCCCAAAAAACCCCCCACATTTTAAAAGGGCGTAGGGTGTAAATAAGATCAACCAAAGGCCTGGTTAAAAAGGAACATTTTTGCTTGGCGCCTGTATAATGAAGGCACCAGGCGAACTTCCCTGGGGAGAGCCTTCCACAGATGGGGAGCCACTGCAGAGAAGGCCCGTTCTCATGTTGCCACCCTCTGGACCTCTTGAGAAGGAGGCACACAAAGAAGGGCCTCAGAAGATGAACACAGAGTCTGGTGGGTTCATATGGGGAGAGGTGGTCCTTGAGATATTGCAGTCCTGAGCCTCCTTCTAGAGGCCAGGGGAAAATATGACCTTCACACCTCTTTTTGTAAAAGTGGTGGTGAGGCATCTAATTATAAGCCTGCATTTTTATCAAAGCTTATATATTTCAATCAAGGCTTGTATTTTAAAATGAGCTTAAAAAGGATTTTCAAATGTTTCATGCCAGGCAGAAAACCTTGGCTATCCTCCTAGATAAGGGGCCCCCTTGATTTATAGCAGGAAAAACAAATTCTCAAAGTCATAAAAAAAGGGAATTACATACACTGCCCTTGCAGGTTGAGAAAACACAATTAGGAATGGGCAAATAGTAAAATGATACTATGGGCCTCTCTTAAACCTTGAGCTAAATTTTCAAAAGCCAGGAGCAAATGGGGAAAAACATCTAGCTGACAGAAAGAGCATTTTTAGGAAATCTTCTAAAGCTGTTTCTTTCTTAAACTGAGAGAGTTAAAAAGGGCAATAAATGTTGGGAAAGGCAACTGGCTTGGCTGGAGAAGAAGCTTCTTCCTATTTTATTTTGAGGCTGGAAAGGGGGAGGTGTAAACTAAAAGAGGCTTCTTTAAAAGCTGTTTTTTACTGAGTTCCTTCCTTTTTACTTTACAAAGGTTTTATTCTTTTAAAAGGCTACCTATGATAATGTATGAAATATATTAGCTTAAATATATTGGCTTAAATGTAATTATGCAAAGGATTTAAGAAATGCTAGATTCTTAGAGTCATATTGCAATAGGAGACCAGAGGGGCAAATGAGCCTAGCCCCCCTTGCCAGACAGGAGACGCCATCGAACACTCCTGATATATAGTTGTCAGGCATTTGTTTAAAAGACCCTCAAATGAAGGAGATCTTTCAATGATGATTAACTCAAGATCCTTGAAGATAAAAATGTAAGATTAACCATTTGTTTTAGAAGGCAATAGGGCAAGGAGGGCAAGAGGTGAACTGGTAATTAAGATTCCATGTAAGATATATTATTACTTATTTGTCATTTATATATAGCTCTTTGTCTCCCTTATAAGGATAGAAGGAAATGGGTGTATCTATTGTGATTGGTTCTAGCAAACAACCAATAGGAATTTCAACCAGGCTGATTGGACAGAGGCAGCCACAGGAGGAGCAAAGGGGGCTGGATTAAGGGAATATAAGTGCTGGCCAGAATGGCAGGAGGGCAGGCCAGAGCTTGGTAACCATATACCACTGAGCCTCTCATTTATTTGTCTGACAAATAAATTAATATTTTAGTTTCTCTATTGCTGCGTTGAATATTTCATTCCAGCTAAGCGTTAACCACAAGCAGAGGTGCTACAGTGGCCCAGTGGAAGCATTTGCGCACACACCTTTTGGGGGCTTGTGGCCCTCCAGGTGTTATCATGCTCCAACTAAAGGGGGAAGATAAATTGTGTTTGAGTGTCAGATTTTAATTCAGAAAGACAATGGCATGTGCATATGATATGTATAGGTATATGTATATGTGTGTATGCCTTCAAGTAAGCAGCTCCTGAACATGTTCCCAGAATGCCTGTTTTTCAGCTCAGCCCATCACTCAAGTGTCAATGCCATTGTGTGCTGTAGATAACATAATATTGTAGTAAAGGGTTTCTTCAGCATTTTTAGAGATAAGTGAGACAAAACTGGAAAAGCTCCTTCTTGTGCAACAGCAACTACCAAGACTCTGGCTGTTAGATCAATTACATTTTTTCTTTAAACATATATATATATATATATATATATATATATATATATATATATGCAGGTTTTGGTGTCCTCGGGTGTCTTCCCGTGTAAAAGTTGGGGTGTCTAGGCGACGTTTCGACGAGGTCTCACTCATCATCTTCAGGCTGGTGCTTTCGGCTTCTTGTTACTGGAACAGAGCAGGATCTCAGTGTTTGAGTTCCTATAAATACTGTTGAGGGGGTGTGGTGTATAGCCTCCAATGTTCTGGGCAGAGAGGAAGTTCCCAGGCTAGTGTGCCTTTTCTTCTTTTGTTCCTTAATTACTTGAGGGATATCTTGAGTGATTTCTTGAGTGATATCCTGAGTACCACTTAGGTGGGTCATTAGGTGTGGATTAGTTGCTAAAGTCTTTGTGTCTTGACCTCTTGAACTTTGTGAAGAGTTTTTCTGAGAAGATGGCTGTACTGCACTTAGTTGTGCTCTGGCTTGGCTTCGTGTATAGGGGCGAGCTGTGGTTTTGTGGCCTGTGTCAGCCAGATCTGTGTAGGGATTGCAGGGGGGTGCAGCATCCGGAGGTGCCACCATGGTTTGGCTACTGGATGGTGTCTGTAATTTATCTGTGGAGAGGGTCTGGGTTTGGGTCTGGTGTGGTTGATTGGTGATGGCGTTCTGTGTGCCTCTGGATCTGGTGTCAGTTTTTGTGGGGAGGGCTAATTTCCAGATGTCTGGCAAGCGGGATGTGTCGTCACGCTTGTTCATGTTGTGAGGGTGTTTCTCTATCTCGATGGCTTCCATGATTATTCTCTTGTGGTGATGTTCCATGTTAAAGAGCAATTTGGAATCTGCAAAATTAATTTCGTGTCCTGTTTCTTTCATGTGTTGGAAAAGAGAGGAAGTTTTTTCTTCTTTTTTGACGGCATTCTTGTGTTCTGCGATACGTGCATTTATTCGTCTGTTTGTTTGTCCAATGTACGTGGCTGGGCAGACTTTGCAGGGTATTTCATAGACCCCTTGGTTTTCCAACTGGATTTTATCCTTGGGGTTTCTGAGGATATTGGCTATTTTTTGGTTGGTGCAAAAGGCTGTTTTGATATTGTGTTTATGGAGGATTTTGCTAATTTTATCTGTAGTGCCCTTGATATAAGGAAGGAGGGCCATGCCATTGTTTTCTTCTGTGTCTTGGTTTTTGGGGGGTGTTTCTCTGCCCAGAACATTGGAGGCTATACACCACACCCCCTCAACAGTATTTATAGGAACTCAAACACTGAGATCCTGCTCTGTTCCTGTAACAAGAAGCCGAAAGCACCAGCCTGAAGATGATGAGTGAGACCTCGTCGAAACGTCGCCTAGACACCCCAACTTTTACACGGGAAGACACCCGAGGACACCAAAACCTGCATTCCTGTACCCGTGAAAATCTACGAAAGCAAATATATATATATATATATATATATATATATATATATATATATATATATATATATACACACTACTCCTCTGACCCCAACTGAAGTATACAATGTGATTGACAAATATTCAGATTTTCCTTCACAGACCATAAAGCAAGCTGGAATCCAATTAATGAAGAAATTAAGCTGGTTTTGAATAACTGAATATCCACATATGTTACTAATAGATATATTGTAATTTGTTTCTTTACGTTCCTGTTTTCCCCTCAGTTCTAACACATCATTCGTAAATTAATTGTTACTGGGGGGTCACGGTATACAATTAATAGTTTAAAAGACAATCTAATACTTTGAAATGTTAATGCATGGCATCGTAATTCAGGATAGTGAAATTCTTAGATTAGTACAAAGAAGCTTATTTTCTATTTAATAAATTGGAAGGTTTGTTTTAGGGTGGGATTTCCTCCACCCCCCACCCCCCGCCAAGACTAAAGAACAAATTAATTTTAGAGAAAACTTAGCTTGATGCTGGCTTTGATTGGTTCTATGATATGCTTCTTTTGTCGGCTGATATCATTGACTGCCTTAGAAGGTTTGTTATGTTTTCTGATAGTAAAAATGCCCATTAGAGCTGGGATAGCTCAGTCAGCAGAGCATGAGACTCCAGGGCTGGTTGTGAGGTTGAGTCCCATGTTGAGCAAAAGAGTCATGCATTGCAGACGATGGATGAGATGATCCTTGTGGTCCCTTCCAGCTGTACAATTCTATGGTTCTATGGATGGCAGGATAGGAACCAGGAAGGTATTTCCTTTGCCTGCCCCATAATGGCTGGATAAGCTCAATGGCATCAGTAGACCTGTGGGACCTTTCCTTGTGGGAAAGAGTACAGAACGAGGGCTCTTTCCCTCAAGCCCCTCATCACATGCCATGGGTTCCTCTGGCAGAAATTAATGTTTCGTACATGATGTCAATATTGGTAAGTTGGTATATTTGCAAAGTTCACATGCAGTGTAATACTGGCCATATCTACACAGGAGTAAGTCCTACTGAATTCCTCCCAGGTGAGTGGGGCTAGGATTGCAGCAGATTTAATTAAATCTTAATTAAAACAAATCGAAAATCTACCTCCAGGTGCAGTTTATTGGGCTACATATTTTTTTTAAAGGCACTGTTAAAAAGCACAGCTTTGATTGTAAGCCAGAAGCGAGTAATATGGTTTTTGGCTGCATTGTTCAATTGATTAGGGACCCAAAAAGAGCTGGCTACATCAGAAGCACTCATACAAGAGTACTTCTTGAGCTGAAGAGCCCATTTAGACACTTCCTCACATACCACAAGGCAATTTTTGCAGGCCTGTGTCTAGTCACTGATTTAGGGGCTCCAGAGAGAACAGATTTGCAAAGTCCACCAGGGAGTTTTAAAACACACACTTAAAAACCATAAAAAACAAGCATGTGCACTAAGAGTAAAACCACCATAGCACAAAAGTAAGGCTGCATTTCTAACCCCCCTTACCTGGGAACAAGCCCCATCGATTTCAGCAGGACTTACTTCTGAGGGATATGAAGGTAATGGATATTATTTCATCAACGATCCTGATATTGCTTGCAACTGAGTAACATGGGAGAAATGCATTAATTATGGGCAATTATTTCTGATATGTGGAATATTTTCAAAACACATTTTTAGAATTAGCGGTATTAACAGATGTTAATTCAAAATCCAGTGTTGCAGAAGAAGAGGAGACCTTTGACCCCATATTTCCCATAAGGCTTTCCCTTTTGTACTAGTATTTTCATATTATTTCCAAGTTAAATGAACAAGACAATCTTTGCATATGGCCTGTGTTATCATCTTGCGTTCTCCCCATTTGGTGGCATTGCGAACAGTGGGATAGGGCTTCTGACATTTCTGGTGCAGTTTTGAAACCTCTCACCAGCACTCAGGCCTCATCCAGCCCCTTAACATGGAACCCGGCAAGAGGAGCTGTTGCCTGTCCAACGACAAATAGCCTGTCTAGAACAGGACAAAGATATTCCTTTGTTGTGTCAATATGAGCAAGTTGGAAGAGGAGGTCTGCAGCCAAACCCATCTGAATCACTGGAGAAGCAAGAAGCGAACATGGCAAAGCAGGAAGATTTGACAGTTTTTGCTTCTGTTTAAGGGTGTTTTCAGAGTAGTCTTGAAGTGTACTTGCATTAAACAGTTTTGAAGTGTGCTTGCTTTGGACAGAAGGGGAAAAAAGAACAGAGCTCAAACCCTGCCTCTTGATGTACAATTTTCAGCAACAGAGGTAAAAGCGAAAGAAGCTACGTATACTTTCTTAGATCATATTGCTGGCCACCGAAACAGGATTCTGAAAGATTATGAGATGAATAATTACGATTGTGTGCTGCACTGCTAATCAACGATGTGATTACAGCCTCTCCCCATCCACATGTGCCAAATCTTAGAAATGCACCTGTTGTTGTATTAGTTTTAAGAACCCACCGACGAAGGATATAAAATAGCTCAGCAGCCTGGGCAGTCTGCAGGATAATCCACTAATCCAGATAGATGAAAGAAAATGCAGATTTTATGCCCTTTTGTGGATGGCAGTCTTTCAAAAATGGATCATTCTGTTTAGCTTGCCAAAAGGAAATGCCGTCTTTGACCTGCATTCTTAGACACATATACAAAAGTACAAAAGTGTCAGTGGAGCAAAGTGGCATCTGTTAGCATTCCTTCATCAGTTTGTGGGTGGTGATATATAAGCACACACACACACACCCCTTGGAAAAATAAAACAGAATAGAATATAGAATGCATATTTTGCATATAACTTTTTAGGGATAATTCCACCTTTTTTTTTTTTAATGTTCGTTTGGTGTCCTTTTTCTACTAAGAAAATTAAAACGATCTTCAAAACAGTTACATGCATTTCTGCTATGCATATGGGCAGACTGATCCTAGATACATTTACAAAGTAGTGTGTTCCAATAAATTTATAGCCTAATCCCCACCTCCCCAAAAGTATGCAGGAGTGCAAGTAACATCCTGCCATCTTCAAAGCCCAGGAGGAAAAATCTAATATGTATATTAGTACAGTGGTACATTGGGTTACAGACACTTCAGGTTACAGACTCCGCTAACCCAGAAATAGTACCTCGGATTAAGAACTTTGCTTCAGGATGAGAACAGAAATTGTGCAGCATCGGCGCAGCAGCAGCGGGAGGCCCCATTAGCTAAAGTGGTGCTTCAGGTTAAGACCAGTTTCAGGTTAAGAACGGACCTCCAGAACAAATTAAGTTCTTAACCCGAGGTACCACGGTACAAGGAACAGGACCAGAACCTCGCCTGCCTCCTAAATATACAGGCCCCAAAAAACTGGGTCTCAATACACTTCCATCACAGTTTATTCTTAATTCTCAGTAACATAAAAGACATAATTCAGCTCTGCTCATACATGACTAGTTATGTGCAAGTAGTGACCTTGGGTGGGTATTTTCATGATCTGCATCAAAGCACATTTTCAGCCAATTCACTGGAGCTCAAATAAGCCTTGTGGCCCACAAGTAGATGCATGTTCAGGTAGACAACATGCATGAAAGGCTGTTTCAAATGTGGATCCATGTCTCTTCTTGAACTGGAGCAAATATATTTGTCTGCATTCTGTATGAATGAAGTCTCAAGAGTTTGGAAAGCATTAGTCTGGAAATCTAACACCCTGAAAAATAAATATAGAGTTTCTACTAGGAGATCAGTTAATTCAGAGCTACCACCTTTGGGGCATGGGCAGAAATGCCTTCCAATCCCATTGCTCCAGATCCTTTAATAACATCAGATTTCTTTCCCTCAAGCAGGAATCTTACATGTGCAATGTATGCTTCCTACCACAGTGCCATAGCCACAATAAATTCAGACTCTTTGAAAACATGTCCTCATTAAACTCTATCCCCTGGAAATGGATGGGGCATTTCATTCTACTTTTGTCATACACAGTACTCCCAGTTCTATACTCTGGCTAACATTCCTGAGCTGAGTAATAATTGAAGAGTTGTCACTCTCAGGCTCCAGGACTTGCTGCACTGTGCAATTTATTAAGAAAATCTCTCCCAACCAGCATGCAAATCTATTTCACATTTCATTCCGGCTAATGGATAAGTGGCACTAAGTGTTGAGTTTCTCATTACCTGGATGTCAGAAATCCACGTTTGCCATAACTGTACCGTCATTATTGTGTTTTAGGGTGCCAGGCATGGAACGGAGCCCATGCTCAAGAGGATGTGAAAGTAAACAGGCAAAGGATGATTTACATTGCCCACAAGCGAACCATTCACTAGCTTGTTATAAGCCATTCATTTACAAAGCCATTCAGTTGGGGAGTCATGCTTCCAAAGAGGATGAATGAGAGCATCTCTCACAATAAAGCTTGACTTCCAGTGCTGATGATATTAAGCATTGAAAGTTAGGAAAGAGACTACAAATATGAGACATTTATGTGCTGTGTGTGTCTGTGTGTGTGTGTGTGTTTTATAAAAAAAGAGTAAGACTGGGCTTTTTCTCATTTTTTTACACCTACAATACATTATTGTGCATACGTTTTTTGGCAGGAATCATGTTGCTATCATTAATACTGTCAAACGTTTACCTGTCATGTGTACTTACTTGCCTGTGCTGAATTGGGATTTATTGGACCTCTCTTCTCTTGTGGTTCAAAATGTAGGGGGCTTGACTCATAATTAAGGAACTCTGCTGGTGGCAGTTCCTATAGAACTACCTATTTTTTGCACCTCTTAAAAAAACACCTGGGTTTAGTTGTTGCCCATCACTTCTAGATTATATATCCATAGCTTCCCTTCTGACTGTCAACTACAGACTCACCCTGGAATGGAAAACAACTGTGCAGAGACAATTATATTTATTTTCATAGGAAGTTTTGTATTTTTTTTCCACAGGAAGCTCTTTGTTTGCACAGAGTAGCAGGGTGTATGTGCCAAACACTAAAAGAACTTTTGCCCCGATAAAGGAACATATATGAGCTCATGTCACAGATATAACCAGCATGGGGTAGGGTGGAGGGTGGGGAGAAATGTCCTGTCGGTGAAAAATTGACCTTTCAAAGAAGTCCCAAAAGGCCAAAAGTGAAGATGTGCACATCCACACACACACACACACAAACACAAAAATAATCAGTTCAAGGAAACATTTTGGAGGATTTGAAATGGTCACCACAAGATTGATAGATGGCAATGTGATGGTAAGATATAGATAAATATCACTCTTAGGGTACAATGCGAGAAAGAAAAAAGGACACTGCCCAAGGTTGGCTACAAAAAGGCAAGGATGTCAAAGACTTAGAATGACAAAGAAGACGTACAACACAATCCTCATCACATTTCCTTAGAAGTGCATCCATACATCCTATTTAATTCAGTGGAGCTTAACAAAGTGTTGCTAGGATTGCACATTGAGAGCACATTTCTCGTAAATTGTATTTTAGGAACTGTGGCTCTGTCAGGGGAAAGTTACATTTCCCAGGATGCTTCACAGTGGTGCTTTAAATGTACAGTGGTACCTCTGGTTACGTACTTAATTCGTTCCGGAGGTCTTCTTAACCTAAAACTGTTCTGAACCTGAGGTACCACTTTAGCTAATGGGGCCTCCCTCTGCTGCTGTGCCACCGGCATGTGATTTCTGTTCTCATGATGAGGTAAAGTTCTGATCCTGAGGCAAAGTTCTTAACCCGAGGTACTACTTCTGGGTTAGCGGAGTTTGTAACCTGAAGTGTTTGTAACCCGAGGTGTTTGTAACCCGAGGTACCACTGTATGGCGTGTATGCAGCCTTACACTGTGTACGTCCAAGAATGTCTCGCTGAGTTCAGTGGGGCTTACTCATAGGTAAGTGGGCCTCAGGTGAGTGGACCCCCAGCAATTGCAGCCTCAGAATGCCAATGCCTTTGAAGCTTGCATTTGCCTCCAGGAGATCCCGTTCATTTCTAAATAGACAATTTGTAGGACTTTCCATGAAGTGTCATTGATTTTTGAGGATATTGTCCCTGAAATATACTGGGATTGACAGTAATGACTTTTTTATATATATAATAATTTTTATTAACAGGCCAATCACATCACATTATTTCCAAATCACATTAGTTCCAAATTATACAGCCGAATGTTTAAATTTTGTTGGGGGTACCCATACTTCCAGCTCAAATTGGGATTGACAGTAATGTCAGCCTACCTCAGGGGGACTGCCTACTGCTCTATATACCAGCCTGGTCTTTGAGATTAAATGGGGAGCCCCCAAAAACTGGAACAGTTGACAATGGGACAGTAAGGGGTGACAAGGGAGAGGTGGTCTTCTGCAGTGGTACCCTGATGAAGGAACAATCTGCCCTCACAGATTTAGTGGAGACCAACCCTAATGAGTTTTAGACTTTCCTCGTAAAAATGTTTTATTATTCAGGTATTTGGTTAATTGACTGGATATGTTTTGTTGCTCTCGTGCTGTGGTGCAAACTTGATTTGTTGTGGTGGCTGTTTGGTTTTTCAAATTGTTTTATTTTATTAGGTATTATGTAAATTCATGCCTTACCATACTCTGAGATTTATTTTAATGAATATCTTGCTGTTTTGTTTTATTATGTAATATATATTTTTATGTCGTACCCCGCTCTATGATTGATTTTAATGAAGATCAGGTTGTAAATTACCAAATTAAACAATAAATAAGCCGAAATATGCAAAAGCCACTGCAAGATTGTTGACAGCCTCAAATAATTTTGGAAAGCTGGTAGAAACCATGATGCTCCTTCTTCAGCAAAGCTCATTCATCAAGATGCTTAATCATACATTCTACCATTTATCCTGGGACAAAGAATCATTAGACTGACCTATCTACTAGCTGCCAGTTCATTGTGGTAAAAAACTGATATGGGCTATATCCAACTTTTTCAGACTCAGAGTCAGCATTAATAAAAATGCAAGTTACTTATGTCCATTTAAAATGGGTCTACTTTGAGTATAATCCACATTGGATGCAATCCTAAAACACAGAAAGCTGCTCCAGAAAATTTGCCGAACTTCATGGTAAGTTACCCATTCTAGTGAATAGTTCAAGAATTCGCTGAAGCATTCATAATGAAATATTTTCAAATAAGAACATGCCAGTGTGTTGACAATTTCTTCATAATTGCCTATCCATAAAAGAAAAGTTGTTAAATAAAATTAGTTGAGATATTTTCTAAGATATCATGGACACCCCATCCTAGCCTATGTCTTTTCCATGGTATTAAACTGAAAGGATTGAAATGACTTCAGATGCACTTACTGACGATTAGAAAATGGGCCTAAAATATCTGAGATTAGACAGTTAACTTTTTGTTCTTGCAGAAAAAGGTTCTTAGCTTAAATATTCCATTGTAGTAACTGTTGTTTCACATAGCTACTCATCAATAAACGTAGCTTAGCACTGAATCATAATGAATCCTACTCTTTGATTAACAGTGCTATGTGTTTTTAGACACATTGTTTAACAAGTCTAAGGCAGATGTCTGAAAGGTAAGAGTCTCTCAGGGAAACTCTGCACATACCACTTTTTCCCTACATGGATGTAACCTCTATTTATGAACCCATGTGCAATATATGTATATCTGTGAAAAACATGGATTCGGATGATTTTTGGCATGTTGGGAAACAACCACCAGTTGTACAGATGTGTTTTGAGACAATATGTATTATTATAGTGTATTCCCCCCTCCCTTCTTCTCTCTTCCTTGCCTGTGTTCAGCAAGTTTGAACCAATGGAAAACTTCAGGGTGATTTCATTGGTACACATAGAGGGGGAAAGATTTAGGCCTCATGAGAACAATGTAATGAAAGTCAACTGAGCTTGTCTGGTTTCTCCTCATGTCAGAGTATGTAAGAGACTCACAGGAAACGGGTAGGATAGTTGAGTCAAGATGGTGGGACCATTGTGTATTTCAAAGCACTAACTATTCTATTTTATGAGGCGTGTGTTTGTTTTTTGCTCCTCCATTAAAGAATGGTTCTCTGCTTCTCTGCTTCTCTGCTTCTCTGCAATGGAAGAATGTCCAGTTCCAGGGGTGATTACTGCAATTTAAAGGCTTTGTTTTAATGTGGCACTGAGAAGGAAATGGATCCGTCTGAAGAAGTGTGCTTTCAACCTACTTGACATCTTTATAGAGAAGAGCATCACTAACATTATTTCTCTTGAGGAGGGAGCAAGTAGTCTATAAAAAAGGCTGGAGTGTTCAAGGAGAGACCCTTGCTAAACTTTATAGTGTGTGGATGTTGCTTGAGGGGTTAGTGCTTAGTGTAGAAATGAATATGCCTCCCTTCCATATGTACACTCTCACACACCAAATTCTTCTCTGTGAATGCTGATGGTGAATATTTTCAGAATAGCCAAATATGCTTATATATGCCAACAGATGTCTTAGGTTTGTGGTGTCATGGGTTTTCAGGGGGCAAGGATCCCCTAAATTTCCTGTGTGCCAGGTTCTCCTCACGATTTCTGAAATTAGCAAATGTGGGCTTTGATTGATGGAATTAGCAAGGCCTAAAAAATAAGCCAAGCAAGCTTCCTCAGGAAGTGGCGGAGAGAGGTGCCATCAAAGGACAACATCAGGTGATGAGAGAGTCATTACCTTGACAAAATATAAGAAAAGGAGTGGAGTCTCTCCCTCAGCTGTGTGTTCGTTAGCAAAAGACAATAGCAGAGTTCAGAGGTTGCCAGGGTTGCTGATGTCACAGCAATAAAAAAAATGTTCTTTTTAATGGAGATACATTTGGGGGGAAGAAGAAAGCTGGGGTCAGAGGTCATGTGGCCTGCAGAAGGAAAACCTATGTGAACGAGACACAGAGATGACATTTCGGCTGCCTTGGAATGCTATGCTGCTGTGAGGAACAAATCTCTCTTGACATGTGATGCTTAGAACCCTCTCCATCCACACTCAGGTGTAAATAAAGCTTATTTTACAAAGACACTACAGCCTCTGCTGTGCCTCCTTCCTTCTGAAGGAAAATGCCAAGACCCCTGGAATCTTGCGCTGCTTGGCAGAGAATGGGGTGGCCAGGAACAATAATTTTCTGTTCATGGTTTTACAGAAGTGCAGGTAATTACAGTCACTATTTTGTAGGATGGCTAATTTGTAAAGCTATTTTGTATGAAAGTTAAGTAATAGGAAGGCTAGTGTGTATTCCATTATGGGTATGTAATTATGATTAATAGCGCTTATATTCTGCCTTTCTTCCATTATGGAACACAAGGCAGCACCCACAGGATTCCCAGTCCCTCTTCCATCCAGACACTGCCTAGAAGCGAGACTGCTTTGTCACCTACCTTCAGATCATGTCCTGAGATCACTTATATGTTGCCCATCACTGTAGAATCATAGAATCATAAAACTGTAGAGTAGGCAGGGATGCTGAGGGTCATCTAGTCTAACCCCCTACAATGCAGGAATCTCAGCTAAAACATCCATGGCAGATGTACTAAGACCACTTGGCGGCTGCCTACGTTCTCCTCCTAGCTTTTTATCTGGGAAGAAGATATTTACCTTCCTGCCATCCACCCATTACATTCTGAAAGCACACATACAAGCATTTTTGTCCCTTCTTTAAAAAATAAAAAGTTGTTCTCTAGTGAACTTTTGGAGCCAGCCAAGCTGTTATTAAACAAGGAAAACAATAAGTGGAGAAGCTCAAAGCCAAGCCATTAAATCGAAAATGTTTGTAGTTGAAGGGGAAAAAACAAAAACACAACCTACTGAGATGGTTTAAAGATCAAACAAAATGCCACTCGAGAATCTGACAGCCTGAAATTTTAGGAGAAGCGTCTAGAGAGCCAGCGAGCAGTCGAACGACAAGCGCCATTCCACCAAGTGTGCTCAGTCATCCTACTAGACTAGACCTTGTCAGTGGGAGTACTGAAGCACTCAGTCTCCCTCAAAACACACACACACACACACACACACAGACAGCAAAACTCTAAAAGAGCCATCTGCACTCTTTGTGAGATTTTAATACTTCCGCCAAGTCTCCATAAAACTTCTTTGCAGAATAGTAGATGGTGTGCTTGATAATGTCCATTAGCACGAGTTTGCAACTGAACAGCACTTTTAAGTTTGTTAGTCAATGAATCTTAATATGCATTATAATTTTATGAATACAATAAAGCGATACTATACAGGGAAAGAAGTCTTGGACCTACTTTGCTTGTTGCCAAGAAGAACTGGCAGCCAATCTTCTCCATCAGCAAAATGCTGATACACACTTACTCCAAAATGTGTATAGTAATTTTACAGGAGCTTAAAGGAACGCTCCAGGTTTTCTTTAACTGCTTTCTGTAAAGAAGAATATTGAGATATTCTGTAGTGACACCAGTGGCGTAGCGTGGGGGTGCAGGGGGGGCCGGCCGCACCGGGCGCAACATCTGGGGGTTAGGGTTAGGGTGTGCAAATCCACGGGTTAGGGGGCACAAATTACTTGCCTTGCCCCAGGTGCTGACAACCCACGCTACGCCACTGAGTGACACAATGAATTGTAGAATTGGAAGGGACCCTGAGGGTGATCTACTCCAACCCCCTGCAGTAAGGAATCCTGCCCACATCCATCGCTGGGGGCGCTCAAACCACCAACCTTCTGGTTAAGAGCCAAACACTCTGACCCATTGTGCCATAGGACTTGTTGTTTAAATTACAGGTGTAGGTTTTAATCTAGCAAAAAACCCATGTTAGTTTGTTTTTATTTTTAAAATCTGTTAAACCAGTTTACTACGTGCTCAAAAATTGGAGGGGGACATTGCGTACAACTGACCGGCACTTTTCTGCCTTGTCTGGAAATGATCTAATGCGTCTCACTATCAGTGCTACAGTGTGGGAAGTGAGGAGTTCAAGGGCTGGAAAGATGAGTCCCAAGAGAAACTATATGGCTAATCATGTAGAAGGCCTAGGCAGGCAGGCAGAAAGAGAGAGTGAGACTGTGAAGTGCAGGCATTTTGTAAGCGCTCAGACAAACATGAAGGTGGGTGCTGACTGGCACACAGCCCAAGAAAGAGGTCAGGACAGTGGAAAGCAATGGATTGGCCAGGCAAAGTTATGCTGGAGGATCATACAACCTTTTCACTCTTCATTTGGAGTGGCTAGTCACACCAGGCACTGAAACACAACAGGCATGGGAAGAACCCATCTCATCCTTTTGCTTGTGACAGCTTTCTTCTGCTCTGACCCATCAGGCGAAAGATTGCAAGATAACCTTTGGATGAAATGAAGTTCATTGAAATGTAATTCCTGGTTCTACTGTCTCATTATTTCTCCTGGCTATCATTAGCATATATCAGTTTCATAAGGCATACATCAGCAGAGATGGCTCTTTAACTATAAAGAATTGTATTAAAGGAACCTCAGTTTCCTCCCCAACCCCATTTCTGAAGCTGATTTTTGAAGGTGTTTGTGCAGGTACTACAGGGGAGACAAGGGAAAAGTTCTGTTCTGCAAGCAGAAGTCTCTTGCACTAATGGTACCAGAGCATTGGATACTGTCCTAAGAATTAAGATTGTGGGCTAACAAATGTATGATTTGTCCCAACCTCCAGGATCCACACTCCCACTGTATATGTAAGGGGAGCCTAGTTGATCTTCCATTTCAGGGAGAGTCAACATGGCTAATTCAGACATAATTTTAATTGTTTGATGGACATTAAAATGGAGAATATATTTATGTGTTTGAATGTGTATTGCTGAAGGTTTAATATAGAAAACTCCACCAAAGTTAAAAAGAGCTTTCTGAGCATCTAAATGGATTGATAATGAACTGCTTATGTTCTTGGCTCTCTCACGTAGTGTTTAACTTTAGATCACCTGAGAGGGTTATTCAGTGTTAATCGCCATTTTGAAGGGAGTTGGTTTTGAGTTTTCTCTCTGGAAGCTCCGGAAAACAAAGTATGTGCTAATGAGGTTTCTCCTGGAAAGAAAACAGGTCTACTTGGAGTTATTTCAAATTTGAAAGGAGATGAACTTGTGCTGGACATGCACATGATATTATACAACTATGTGGCTGTACCATTATATGTTTTTGTATCTGTTATGAAGAAAGTTCTGTTAGTAAAGCTTTTGAATGGTATTTATGCGTTTGGACAATTTTTTATTCCAAGAGGATTCAGTTTTTATTCATCCTATTGCTTCAAGCTGCACAATATTAATATCTGCACTAATAATACACAGTTGTGGCAGCAGAGGCTACTAGTTCCCAGCAAGGAGATTTAGGAGGCAGAGACAGAAGAAAATTGGCTCCAAATCTAAATCCACAGGAAAGCATGGAACTCGTAATAATGTGCCAACTGTGACCACCAAACATAGGTGAGAAGTCGTGAAATAATTTGGAAGCATAAGCTGCTAAACACAAATGAGCCTAACGTTTCATTGAAGTGAAGACATACAGACTAGGGCTGCATTCTTAGACATACACGCAAACAGGAATAAGCCTCATTGATGAGGTTTACATCTGTGCAGGACTGTGGTATAAAATAAAAAAATGAAATGAAATGAAAGAACAACCTCTACCCAGGATAGGCATTAGCAAACTGCTGCTATTTACAAAACATATTCCTGGAAGGTGGGATTAAGAGGGGGAAATGGATGGAATATATATGTGCATTCAACTGCCTAAGGCATCCGTATCACCCAGGAGATTGCAGCCACAGAGATAAGAAAAGAAGAGTAGTTCCTGTTAAGTTGTGGATGAAAATATCAGACGACACAGCCATTCTTCAAACAGCTCTTGTTTATTCACAGGCCAGAACAGAACTGAACTGAAGGGTTCAGCCAGCCTGCTTATATAGAGCTCCACTAGAACGCAACAGTAACCATTTTCTGTAATTATCCAATCACTGAACGTCACTTTCGATCCCTTATTTGCATATGTGGACCTGAACTATCTACAGTACCCCCCTGCTGGCCCAGGGTGAGAACTTCAGTACATAACAGTTCCATTGTCTGGAGAGGTCACTTCCTGGTTTGCACGGAGAAGCGGTTTTCAACAAAGCCCAGCAGCAGAATTGGGGAGCTGTATTGAGGCAGTACCAGGTGATGGAATTTTATGCCCCTAACAATTTTGCACCTGGGGCAACACCACTGAAGTAGTGACGTTATATTTCCGCCCACCATTTGTGCAACCCATTTATCACATCCTAGACTTTACATTTAGTGTGTGTAATTCCTACTGAGTTTACTCTGACATATTCCCAAATATGCATGCACAGAATTGCAGCCTTAGGGATGGATGCGACGGTTTTCCTAGCACTGAGGTATGCCGGCAGCTGAAGGTGACGAGTTTGGCATTTTCTGGGGTCCCAAGACCAAGAAAGACCCAACAGCATTCTGCATGGTAGACCCAGGAAGGTCAAAGGTTTGTGGGAGAATTCTTGGTTTGCACATCCTACCTTTCCATGTTAAGGAGGTCAATTCAGAGTAATTTACACAGAGGCATCCTAAAACCTGAAGCCGGCACTGCTCAACTATTCAGCACCTGATTTATGTAATATTTCATTTGCACAAGGCCATTCTGTTAATGACTCTTCTTATTCTCTTTGAGCCATGAATCAATTAATGTAATCAATGTGCCCATCTCTAAGGAAGCTGTGATAAATGGGTTGGAACATGGATTTGTCAAAAGGCATGCAACAAATGCTAGTCTGGGTTTGATCATAAAACCATTTCTCTTTTGTTGAAAACACTGATGGAGCTAGGCCCATTTATTATCAATATGAGTAAAAGAAGGTTGTCACTTTCACTGGCTCCGTTTGAGTGCCTGGTACAGCAGAGGGCATGGGTGGTGCTGTGGTCTGAACCACTGAGCCTCTTGGGCTTGCCGATCAGAAGGTCGGTGGTTTGAATCCCCGTGATGGAATGAACTCCTGTTGCTCTGTCGCAGCTCCTGCCAACATAGCACTTCAAAAGCACACCACTGAGAGTAGATAAATAGGTATCACTATGGTGGGAAGGTAAACAGCATTTCCATGCCCTCTAGCTTCCGTCACTGTGTCCCGTTGTGCCAGAAGCGGTTTAGTCATGCTGGCCACATGACCCAGAAAGCTGTCTGTGGACAAACACCGGCTCCCTCGGCCTGAAGTGAGATGAGCGCCGCACCTCATAGTTGCCTTTGACTGGACTTAACTGTCCAGGGGTCCTTTACCTTTTAGAGCACAGCATGTGCATATATTAATCAGGGTTTTTCTTTTCTTTTTTTAAAAATGGATGGTAATAAAGCAATGGGAATTATTTCACATGCTCAATTTTTTCTTGTTAAAAGTTAAGGAGTCAAGCCAGGAAAAAAACAAACGAGGAAAACAATCACAACTTGGCAACCACACAAGGAAGGAAAGGAAATTGCAGTAGTCAGTACATATTTGATTCCTGCTAAGAAATGTCATGGATGTGAAGGGATTCTCAGAGGGAAACTAAACGGAGGAGTTGTGGTTTCTAATCAGTTCAGAGTGCTTTTCCTGAATTGGCTGCAGCTAAATAGGAAATGAATTAAAGAACCTTATTAAACATTAATACTGCATAAAAAGAAGCAGCGATCTGAAGAAGTTTAAAGGAGCTACAAGTGTCCTTCATCACCACAGCCAGTCTTCCTACTGAGCCGAAGGGGCTGCGGCTGTTTAGGCTACCAGCTGGCTGCTTACGGCAATCACCCGAATCACTAGCTGAGAGCCTGTCTTAAATATGAATAACTGTTGTCTTGTGAAGGCTGGAACAGCAGCAGTAGAATTGGCTGCCTTCCTGTCATTTAGGAGCAAAGGAAGGCAAATTAAGTATAGGGACTCGACTACTCAAGTTGGGGTACTCTCAGCTTCTCAGTGCCGGTTCCAGTAAACTCTACATGAGACTGCACCTTGGTTAGACAGTCCTGGGCTATGCTATTGAGAAAAAGGAAAGCCATGTGTTAGCAAATGCTCATTATCTCAGTGAAGACAGATTAAGGGAGGGAAAAAAAGAAGAGAGATAAAGGTGTGCAGGGCTAGCCAATGTGGTGCTTTGATGCCTTCCAGAAACTGTTAGACCTGACCATTGGCCATTAGGGCAAGTAGGGCATGTTGAAAGCATTTCTGCTTTCAAATTCCCCAAATGAAGAGCGCCAAAACATAATAATATGCCTTGGGAATTCAAAAGATATTTGGGTTAAATTAAAATAATTTAGTTTTGCTTGGTAAGTAAAATGTGTGTAGAACTGCATCGAAGTCATTACAAATGACCGCCAAGTTCTTGCAGTTATATTATATATTAATAGGCTGTTGATAAAGGCACAAAAACTAGGAAGAAAAGTGGCACGTCTACTTCACACAGGGTTTGGTTTGAAAGCATTTCTTTCTAGGAAATGTTTCCGGATATAATGAAAGTTTGCTATATCGTTGGCAGAGAGCAATTGCTACCATTTCCTGAAAGGAATTCCATTAGAAACATTATGAGCTCAGTGCCAGGTTCCAATCAGATTAGTATTTTGTCAAAAACATTTTAGCTTGTCAGAAAGGTGAGCTCCTAAGTGTGGCCAGGCTGCAATCTGGACAACCTCCCTTTACTTTTGAGAGTACATACCAACAAAGTGTGAAAAGTTATCACTGTTGCACCCTCTGGAAACAGTCTTCACTCCACCCTGCATTGAATGTATGCCCCATTACTTCAGCAGCAGAGGAAGGACAGAACTAACGCAGAACAGGGGTGTTAGTCTCTGTTTGCCACTGTGCAGCTGCTTAGAGTCACAGGACTCTGTTTACATTCCAGAGACAGTCCAGGCTGTTGGAAGTCTCACGAGAGATGGGAGACGGGATGTGACATTAGTGGTTTTCCTGTTCCTTTGTTGTGCAGTTGCTCTCTACTTGCATAGAGAGAGGTGGTATATTTCTTTGCTGTTTGCGTAGTAAGAAATAAAGCATAGTGATGTAGCCATAAATCTCATCATTTCCGTGTGCTGCTTTGATTCTTTGCTGAATGGGAATGTGCCTGAGGCTTCATCAAAGGCTCAGGTCGTTAATTATCGTCGGGGGCGATTCCGGAGGAAAATGAGCTTTTTCAGCTTGGTCGCAGCGGAGATCCCGACAAGGGGAAGGGCCTAGCTCAGCGACAGAGCATCTGCTTTGTATGTAAAAGGTTCCAGGATCATTCCCCAGCATCGCCAGGGAGGGCTGAAAGAGAGAAAGCTCTGTCCGAAATCCTGGAGAACAGTTCCCAGTCAGGGTAGACCATCAGGAACTAAGTGGACATAGTGCACCAACATGTGATGCAGAAAATCCCTGCAGCACTTCAAAAACTAAGAAACACTTTCTGAAAGCAATATACGCCATGTAACCAATTCTAAAAAGCAACAACCCACAACCTTACAGCAGCAACAAAACTAGAAAGGACACATTAAAAACCCGTCAAAATATCAGTATCTTCCATTTCTGGAGGAACAGATCCAAGAAAGGAACCTGGAAGATTTTCCCAAGGAGAGCATTCCAGAGTTGTTGCAATGCTACAGGAAAGGCCCTTTGTTGGATCCAGAGTGCTGCTTCCACAAATGGAAGAGCTCCTTCAATTCACAGGGGGAAGTAACACATTCCTCACTATTAGCTCCACCGACACCATCAGCCCTTCTACTTTCCACCCGCTAGCCAACTCTTCAAACACTAAGAGAGCAAGCCAGCGGCAGCTTGCCATGGTACCCTAGCACATCAAAAAAGATGTGATTGCTGTGCTAAAACCTCTGTTGGTGCCACTGAAACAGCACCAACAGGAAGCACGTGAGACCGCATCGCTAGGAAGCAAATTTAAGTGAGTACATTGCCCTAGCCTTGTAGTGCATCCAAAGTGGGATAAAACCAATCACAACATTTGTGGTCTGAACAGGCAACAGATGCCATGTGAGCATCCAGGAAATATTGAGGACACAAATTGCATTGAATACACACTAAAAGTCCTATCTGGAGTGACTGGAAGTGTGGGTATAGCATTTGTGGAAGCTGAAAGCTTATCATGGTGTGCGTACACACCCTGTTCCTTATGCTTTTCGGCATATTTTGTCAATTATTGACATTATCACGTTACTACTTACTTCCCCAAACCTTTATTAGGCATTACAAATAACATGCTATTATTAAAACGAATATAGCATTATTAGATCATATTACTGCTGGAACACCACCAAGTTTCTAGTTTGATATGAATTTTATAGCTATGTATGTCATGGGACAGTAGCTACAGAAAGATGACTGGCAGCCATTTTGGGAAATGGGTGCTGGAGACTCATTCCGACCTGCACATGATGACTACCTCCCCCCGCCCCCAACTAGAAATTGCCGCCAGTAATGACTTTCCTGAGGATACAGGGACAAGACTATTACAGGGCCCGACTGCAGTTGTTATGGCATGTGCCTTTAGATCCTTCTCTAATGGTAATGCTAGCTGCTGTAAAAGTACTTGTAGGAAACAGCAGCAATTCCAGCCAGTAAATGGAGTTTTCCTTTTTGATTTGGAGGAGATCTGGATTGGTTTCCCCCCCCCCCTCTCTGCTTCAGTTCTTTGATGTTAAAGCAGTCAGGAAACAAGAAACATGGTAAGTGGGAACTGAACTTCAATTTCGTCAGGATCACGAGATGTTCTATAGCTGGGTCCTATATCACTGCATCATTTCTATGAGCATTTTAAACCTGTACAAAACAATCTTCTGTATGAAATGCTTTGTGCCATGGCCGTACCCTCTCACCCACCTTGATTTAACCTCATCAGATCTAGAGGGTACAGTTTGTGTGATTTCATTTGTCTTCACTGTGCCGTATACCCCTTCAAAAAGGGGGGGCAGCATATACACTGCTCTTGCAATCACAGCACACCGTATTATTGCACATGCATGCAGCTTTTGGACTGTTTCTATTTTTATGAAGTTTTGCAATGAAGTGCCAACTCCATCTATTTTCTGGCTTGACTTCTGTGATTTGGGAGCCAATGAACTTGGCAGGTTCTACACGCTGCATGTTAACTCTGCAGTAAGTTCCACTGGCTTCCATTGGGGTTTACTCTCAAGTAAGTAGGTCTCATATTGCATACTGCAATCCTACACACACTTACAAAGTTATGCATTGCCTCTTTTGACTGATGGATTCCCTTGCTTTGAAGAATAAATGCAATACAGTGTTACCTTGGGTTACATATGCTTCAGGTTACATACGCTTCAGGTTACAGACTCCGCTAACCCAGAAATAGTACCTCGGGTTAAGAACTTTGCTTCAGGATGAGAACAGAAATCGTGCTCTGGTGGCGTGGCGGCAGCAGGAGGCCCCATTAGCTAAAGTGGTGCTTCAGGTTAAGAACAGTTTCAGGTTAAGAATGGACCTCCAGAACGAATTAAGTATGTAACCAGAGGTACCACTGTAGTTACATTAAGGCAAATAAAGGTAATGCAGTGGTTTGTAAAAATATATCATTGGCTGCCAGTTTGTTTCTGGGCCCAGTTTAAGGTGCTCATGTCAGCATTTAAAGCCCTGAATGACTCAGACCATAAGTAATAGAAGGACTGCCTTCTTCTCTACAGACTTATTTGGGTGTTAAGATCAGCAGAGGGGACTCTATTGGTTGTTCCACCACCCTTAGAAGTTCAGGGATGGTGGCCCTGGAGGGGGGAGCCTCTGTGGCAGACCCTAAGGTGAGGAACTCTCTCCCCACATATGTGCATATGGCATTTCCATTACACAGCTTTCAGTGAATGCTAAGACGCACCTCTTTAGCCTGGCTTTTGACACCCTAGATGTACCTTGTTATTTCTGTGGTTCTAAGTTGTTTTAAACTGGTTTTAATACTGTGCTTATTGTAATGCACCCTTGAATCTTAGGATGAAAGGTGGGTAATTTAGTAGTAGTAGTAGTATTAGTAGATATGGGGTGTGTGTGACCCAGTACATTCTCCTTGGTACATTACTGTCAATGGAGGCACAAACAGCCTTCATTATGTGGCAACCGACTTTACCTGGTGGCCCTGCTGCAACTCTACAATGGAGACAATCTGGCTTCAGTAGTCTGTGTCCTGGTAGCCTCACAGCTGGATTGCTGCAATGTGTCATAAGTTGGACCTGAGAGGTTCCAGAGTTTATTATTATTATTATTATTACTACTACTGCTATTTTTCTAGAAAAAGAGGTGCCAGAGTTGAGCTCCAGTGAGCTTTGGCTGAAAAAAAGCCCTGATGATGATGATGATTTCTTTTTTTAATTATTTTTTTATTAACAATTTTAACATAACAAAATATCAAAACATATCATCTTCATTATTTCCCCCCTTTCCCCCCACCTCCCCAACGAACCCTCCCCCCAAGTCTTCCCTCAGCTCCTCTCTCTGTTTTCTCACCACATATTGTTCTCTGCATACTGTAAAATTGTATAAATCCTTATTTTATCTATCTACTATATTAACCATCAATAAATTTGTGTATGTTTATTCAAAACCTGCCAAGGAGTCCAGTTCATTGTGTTGTCCTTTTAGATAATTTGTAAAAAGTTCCCATTCTTCTTTGAAGTCACAGTTGTCCTTATCTCGCAGTTTGTATGTCCGTTTAGCCAGTTCTGCATAGTTCATCAATTTCTCTTGCCACTGTTCTTTTGTCGGGGTTGAGGATGATGATTTCAGAAGGAAGATCCCAGGGAAGTATGCATAGGATTGCAGCCTGACTCACCAACAATAAGGTCAAATTTAATGAAGAGTATTGTAGCATGCTAAAGACTTACAAAACCGAGGTTGATACGTTGATGTTAGTGACTATTCTGAAGTGCCATCCCCTAAAAAAATACACACAAAAGACAGCACCATTTGTTGCACTGACTGAGAACTGCTTTAAAATATGTGACTCATCACCCATCCCATAATGAAAAGGAATATGCAGCTGTATATTTTGGGGAGGTGGAGGGAAGGAATCCATTTATTTTGAAGTTTGCAGGTGCTCTTACCTTAACTGTGATTCTTTAAACGGAGGAGTCAGTTTAATGAACCTTATTCAAACACTGTAATTTGCACACCATTTATTCTCATAGTAGTTTGTGGGTGGAACCGAGATGATGGCACCGGTGTAGGCAGCAAATCAGACAGGAACACCAAAGGTTCTCCACCACCCTAACTTTTGCCTGAGATGCCTTATCCACCCAGGTTTGTTCGTTTGTTTTTAGTTTTTGCAATTAAAACCAGAGCTGCTCTTTCAATACATTTGATCTCCACAGGTAGCACAGCTTGTGATCAGCACCTGTGCACCCACACAGATCCCTTAAGAGATATCAACAAGGACTTTTTCACACACTAGAACGAAACAGTTTTGCCTACACTGCTTCATTGTGTGTGGGAGACATTCCCTTGGTGGTGTGTTCCTCCTGTCTGGCAAAACAAAGTTAACAACAAAAAGACTTCTTCAAACATTGCAGAACTGACAGAAGATCTGTCACTTTAGAGGGTGGCTTTTAGGCTTCAGATATTCAGGTGTGCGTTGGAGCTGAGAGCCCGCCTCGACCGTCTCTCCCCCCCCCCCGCCAATACAGTTGCGGGGGCCGGTTTGTCGGGAGACCTGGGGCTCAGCTGGACCCCGTCGGAGCCCTGCTCTTCTGCGGGGTTATGTGAGGGGCTTTTTTAGCCCCAAAACCTCCCCTCAGCTGCCTGAACCCCCCAAGGTCTCCATCTTACTCAGACAAAGCCCCAGGCATCGCCATTTCCTCCACGATGCAGACCGGAAATTAAGATTTGTGAAAAATTTGTTGTTATAATTTGAAAATTCAAAAAAAGAAAAAAAGAAAAAAAAAACATTGCAGAACAGGATGAAAGAGCATGTGTGTGTTGTAGTGGCCCTGTTACAAGGTGTGCATGTGTGTCTGAGCTTATTTTGTGCTGCATTGTGTTCCATTTCTTTCCTTCTGTGCCATAATTTGCACGGATGCTCCCACACATCCTATAAGAGATACATGTGGTTTTCATCCTGGCCCTCACCGCTAGATGAAGAACCTGAATGTCTAGTCCATAAATCAGAGTGGTACACAGGCAAGACACAATTTACAAGGTGCAGCAGATACGTAAGAGGTACAGTTGACTAGGCTAAGCACAGCAAAGATTTTGAACCACATACCCCAAACCTTCCTTTTGAAGGACAGGCACAGCATTTAGCACATGGAGTCCCAGGACTGGACAAGAAAGCGGGTTTATGTAGTCTGTCCATCACTTGTGTCTCCTTGTCCTTGGAGATGGTGGCACGGTCAGCACCATGGTCAGCACCAGCTCAGCATCTCATGTATTCTCAGCTGCCTCACCCAGTGGCGGAGACTCCTCACTAACAGGAGCATGTGCCAAAGGTGACTCCACAGAAGAAGGTATCTGACTGGGGGTGTCTGGTGTCACAGGAGTTGAACAATCCACTGGACCCTCCCTTGGATACACCTTTTTATTCTCTGGGCCACAGGCCTCCCCCACATTCAGGCTCATACACTTATTGGGGTCCTGATTTCACCTCTCCCACAGAGTTGCTCAGATTCAACTCCTGGAGCCCCTCCTATTCCTCCTTGGGATCTGACCTGATCTCTTCCGCAATAAAGAATCACAGTGCTTTGAGCTGAGGTGGAGATATAAGAGCCTCAAGCAAGAAACAAGGAAGGGGAAAAACACCACATTGTTCATGCAGAGAATTAAATAAATAATTGTATTGAATAATTATATTGAGGCGAAGAATCTTATTCAGCTGATACCTAAGGCTGTAGTTAGAACAGTCATTTATCCGACCTGAATTTCTAATAATTACAATAGCAATCCTTAAGGGATTGCAGAACTAAATTTTAGGGAAACTTGTCACTGTGCTCCTTTTAACAGAGGTTTCAACCATAAACACTTTTGGGGGACAAAATACCACCAGCTCATGAAAAGAAAAATCCAAACAATGGCAATTAAAATTAATTATAAACAGATTAATTAATGTGTTTATTTCCATGCCCCAGTCTGAGTGCTCAATGTTCAGAATGGTGCTCTATAAAGGTAAAGGTACCGCTAGGTCCAGTCGTGGACAACTCTGGGGTTGTGCGCTCATCTTGCTCTATAGGCTGAGGGAGCCGGCATTTGTCTGCAGACAGCTTCTGGGTCATGTGGCCAGCATGACTAAGCTGCTTCTGGCAAACCAGAGCAGTGCACGGGAACACAGTTTACCTTCCCGCTGGAGCAGTACCTATTTATCTACTTGCACTTTGAAGTGCTTTTGAACTGCTAGGTGGACAGGAGCTGGGACCAAACAATGGGAACTCATGCCATCGCGGGGATTCGAACCACCAACCTTCTGATCTGCAACCCCTAGGCTCTGTGGTTTAGACCACAGCGCCACCCGCGCCCCATACCAAGTTAAATAACCCAAGTCCTAGCTTGCCTCAAAGGTGCTGAATTATTACAACATTTCTCAGTAATCCTAGGCATTCACCATGACGGTGGCCTACTTCCACCATCATAACTTTATTGTAGGAACATAAGAAGAGCCCCTGCTGGACCAGACTAAAGCACTATATAACCCAGCATCCTGTTTCAGGCAATGACCAACAAGATGCCTATGGTTACTGGAGGCTTTTATACAACAGAATAGAAGAGATGAAATGCTACTTACACAAAGAGCCTAATAGTTCAACTGTAAATCTGTTAGAAATTGTGGAAATATACTGGCAGACAAGGTCTCAGCCTGTGGCCAGATAGTTTTCTCGATCCATTACCAGGCATAAATAAGGGTGGGAGGAGAAATCCATTCCGGTTCACATTTTAATGTGGAACAACCTAATCCAAAACAAATATGAGAACCAATATACACTGCTGTCCTTTGACATCTGTGCTTCCCCAGATTTTGCAATGCATTTTTATGCCTTCTTGTTTGCAGCCCTGGGGGGGGGGGGCTCCTTTGGGAGGAGGGATGCAAAAATAAATTTAATAAATCAATAAATAATGATAGGAGTTGTAAAATCCACAGCATCTGGGGAAGGCTTCACTGACTCCCCTTGGCTTTGTTGCCTACAACCCGTAATAATTGATTCCTTTAAAAAATGTAAAGCTTCCCCCCCCCCCTATAGCAGTGATTGAACAGATGCTGTCTAGCCTTTGGAGCAGCTACTTTCACCATGGAAAGTACAATAAACTTTTAGGAGATCATTGCCTAACTCTAAAAGGGCCCCCTCCTGCCTTAAATCCAAGTTCTAACATTTCACCTACACAAGAACCCACAAGCTGACTTACTAAACTCAGGTCTAGTTCCTCCCTTCTGTCAGTTTGCATTTCTTAGTGCAGAAGGTATTAATCTGAAGTGTAGAGATCTTTCCTATACTACTTAATTCAAGAGGGTTCTGGAAGCTTCTCTGTATGAAAGAAACAAGCAGAAGGTTCATGATGTTTGGGTTATTCCTTCATAGAAGCTGAGTACAGCTGGTTTAACCTGGTTCTCTTATCTCTTTCTGTCATGGTCATGCTGACTGTAAAAGTAAGGCCAGAAGGAGCCTGGGTTTCACTTTTTCTTTCTATCTCTCTTCCTTCTGGTGTGGTGTTCTGTACATACAGTGGTACCTTGGTTTAAGAACAGTCCAGTTTAAGAATGATTCGGTTTACAAACTCCTCAAAACCATAAATTGTGTCCCGGTTTCAGAATTTTACCTCGGTCCAAGAACGGAATCTGAACGGTGGAAGGGCACTGGCGGCGGGAGGCCTTATTAGGGAAGCGCTCCTTGGTTTAAGAATGGTTTCAGTTTAAGAACGGACTTCCGGAATGGATTAAGTTTGTAAACCAAGATAGCACTGTAGTATGTTTAGTGTTAAGACTTATTATTAAGTTATTGTAAGTTTAAGACTTCTGCAACTGGATTTCTTATGGACAATGCCAATTCTGAATGTATTGGATTTGTGACCATTATGCTCATTTGCCTTCAGTAGCAGTAAAATTCTGCTGGATAAAATACAATTGGCTCTGGTCTATTTTTGGGGAATCCTGCAATGTTTCTTTAGTTTTACTCTGCTAAATATACATTGGAATCTACTGTGGATCAATATTGAGTAGAATTCCATAACGCCCTCATGTTCAGCTCTTTCCCCATCTCTTCTCTCTTTGATCACTGCTTATTTCCACTAGCCCAGCAGCAGAATCCAGTATGGCCTGATGTCCAGGTGGTTACCTTCTGGCCTATATAACATCACTTTACTTCCCTTGCAATCTACCTGGATTGCTGTTTGGCTTTGCTCAGGCCCCGATCACACAATGTCCATTTACAGGAGGAGCATAGCATTTCTACTGCTAGAATTCCACTTGGCTACACTAAGTTACATCAAAACATTGATTTAACTCAGAACTTAGTCCATTGAATGTGCTCTGCTGTCAACCAAAAGTTCTTTTTAGATTCAGCCAAATGTTATATTTAACTAAGGGAACTGGGAGTGTCACATCCAATTACAGCCACTGCACATCGAACGGAGTTCAGACCAGATGCAAAACTGGAAATATTAACATAAAACCCATTATAAGATGTGTCCATTTATCTCAGGGCTAGGTGGGTCTGACTGGCACTATAGCCTTCATGAATAAATATATATAGAACTAGTTTCCCCACAAAGAACCATTGCCATGCACCTTCTAAAAGGAACAACAAAGCCTTAAGATTGCTGAAGAATTAATCTATTTTGCTATTGATTCAATGTATCATTCACTATGTAAAAGCAATGCTAAGAAATTATTACAAGTGAAATCCAAACATCTGAGCACATGTGTGTTATCAGCTCCATGTACAGCCTGAATCTTGAGGTGAGGTTCTCACACGCTGAAGTCAAATTGTGCCATTAACAATGGCACAATTGTTAATTCTTAATCATGATGGATTAAGAACTTCTTAAAGTCTTGTCACTCTATGGATTGGGTGCTTTTTCATTTTGCTATTTTAAATATAGAACACATTGAGCATGAGTGCGGAGTGAACAGGCAGAGGGGTCTTTTATTTTGATGAACAGGTCTGGGTTTTAATCACAGTGAATCATTTCCCTAGGGCACTCCAATCCTAGGGGGTGGAGAGATTTGGGACCAGGGGGTGGAGAGATGTTTAGAAACTTTTAGCAAAGCTCAGTAGCACCATTCAACTTTTCCTCTCTCTCCACCCATGTAGGGCTCTTTGGGGATTTTATTTTTTATTTGATCCCTTTCTGTTCTCCGACAATGACAATAACAAAACCACTTGAAGTGTTTGTTATTCATTCTGCTTGTTTTCTCTAATTTTTCCTTAGGTTTGTGCAAACGTCTCAGAGTTCTCCTCCCCTCCCCTCTTCAGTTTAAAAGTACTTGTGATTTCATGACATACAACTGAATTAATATTTTTATTAATGTTTTCTCCCCTGTGGTTTGGTCTGGTACTTTTTCTCACACTCAGCTAAGCCTGTTTCTCCTTTAAGTAAGGTCCCAGATGTGTTGCTCATTGCCAGCATATTCTTACGCACTTAGCCAAGGGCACCTCGAGTCACCAGTTTTCAGATTGATTGCTCACAAAACACTGGGCGAGGTTAAGTGATTTCTATTTTACTTACCCCCAAATGATAAAGTCTGCCCTTGCAGGAGAACCACGTTTTATTGTGTTTCATAGCTTTTGGATCTATTAACGGTTTAAAAAATGTTTTTCTTTTATTTTTAAGTTGTACTTTTATTGCAGACATGTTTGATGCCCTACGTTCCTTGGGAAGGAAGTGGAAGATTTAAATTTGATAAATAATAAATAAGATAAAGAAATTGTTCCAAGAGTTGGCAGGCTTCACCCCTTCGAAGGGGCAACCATGCCTGCAAATGGCATCCAATTCTGGCAGAAAGTTAACACATTAAAAGACCTTTTCTTTAAAGAAACTTTTAAGGCTCCCTGCATGAAAACCCCTAGATGGATCTGCCTACAATTTGGCAGACTTGATCCACTCTAGAGGGGCTCCTTTGACTGCACATTTCATCCACTTCTGTGAAAATGAAAAAAGAGAAAGAGAGGGGGAGGGGGTTGTTATTTTTACATTCTCTGTTAATGCCAGGATATGTGTGTGTGGAATTAGAGCTTTGGATTTAACAGATCTGTTTCGTACATGAATAACCTGAATGGGAAAGACACAGAGCAGATCTGAAACAGACCGGATTCTTTCCCAGTGCTACAGATCCAAAGCAAATCTTGTGGCTGGTGCACAGCCCTAATACACACACACACACACACACACACACACACACACACTTTGGCCTAGTGCACAGTCATAGAGACAAACATTTGGTCCATCTATACAAGCATTGCCCTGTATTGCTCACTAGAGAGACTCTCTAATGTTTCAAAGGGCATTTGAAAGGGCGTTTCAAAGGGTATGACATTCCCTGTCATACAAGGAGATTGAACCTAGGACCATATGGCTGGAGGAAAAAGCTGTGATGGGAGCCCCTGTCCTGGGTTTCAAATTAATATACTGGGTCCCACAGAAACCTTCCTTCTTGTGCTTCTCATTTTGATACCCCCCATATTTTACATTGTCATATTATATGTATTTGGATTTGATATGGAGAGAAGTCTTTTTTTAAAAAAACCAGAGCTTCCTGTCTGCACCTCTCTTATTAGCTCAGTGGGTTGTGATTTTGTTTCTCCATTCCATGCCAAAAAGTAACTCATAGATTTTTCTAAGCACTTGGAAGCAGGTAATTGAATGAGTGAATCCTCATTGGTGGTTGTAATAGGATTGTCATAGACTACTGACGGGAATAGTTCAGTTCAGTTATCTGAAAAGCTTTTTCTGTTTGAACAAAAGGTTGAAGATCATAGGCTTGAATAAACATCTTCTTTAACTTAATCATTTTTACAATTATAGTGTCTCCTCGCTATTATTTCCCAATAGAAATGGTTTCAGCCGGCTCTCTCAACTTCTCTACCTTTGTTTTCCAGGGCAGAATACTTCTCCTTTGACATATTTAAATGCTTAGAGGTTAGCGCGCTGGGTGGCAGTAGAGTATATGCATTTTGATCTTTTAACATTTCCATCTTAGCTGTGAATTACATTCTCATCTCCTGCAAATATTACATTCACCAGATTTTCCCCATCAACGTGATTATTTTAGGTTCTCTTAATACATTTACCTCAAACACATGCATTTTTAACACACAGCCCCCTTTGGAGAGCACACAGGCCTGTTCATTCTCATTTCGTTAGCTGCCTGTAAAGCTGTTCACACGCCACTGTTAATTTATCTTTTGATTCGCATACTCTTCAGTCTAGATGAATACAGAGAAAGTTTCTTTGTATGAAATGAATACAGAGAAAGTTTCTTTGGGGTAAATGGTCATCCCTAAAGCATAAGAGCAGCGCTTGTGGTTCAGAAACATCAAAGTTGCAGACAAAATCTTGCCTAAAGTAAATTTTGAAGGACATTTGGTAGGTTTCCTTCTCTGAGGAAACATCTGAGGAATTTTAAAGGAACCCAAGAGTTTTACCAGCATTTCTTAGATGAGTCACATGCCTTCTCAGCTAGTATGAATATGTGACATGACATTGAAATGAACCGAAGTTTCACTGTTAGGATTATTGAAAAGTCATGAAGCACCATGAAGAGACCATCTCAGCTTCTATTCTGTTGCAGAAGTCAAGGTTCCTCTTATCCTTTAAGTGTTTCTTTTTGCTATTTGAAAGGCAACATTCAACACCATGATTACTTTCACCATTCCTCAGCTATATACAGGTTGTCATCTTATAATTGCAAGGCTCACAAATATAATATCTTATATGTTGATTGGTTTATATTCATGTGAATGGTCTCCCCTCTACTACCGTACTTGTGGGTTGTTGGTTTTTTTTACTTGAAACACATCCAGTTTAAGGTTGTATAAGTGTTTTAGTTTTTTTTTCATGAAAGTATATTTTCTCTTACCCTTGGAGATTCTGTTTGTTGAACCACTGTTCTTCCTGGTCTTAGTGCTGTTTTTTTTTTAACCTTAAATACATACAGTGGTACCTCAGGTTAAGTACTTAATTCGTTCCAGAGGTCCGTACTTAACCTGAAACTGTTCTTAACCTGAAGCACCACTTTAGCTAATGGGGCCTCCTGCTGCCGCCGTGCTGCCAGAGCACGATTTCTGTTCTCATCCTGAAGCAAAGTTCTTAACCTGAAGCACTATTTCTGGGTTAGCGGAGTCTGTAACCTGAAGCGTATGTAACCTGAAGCGTATGTAACCTGAGGTACCACTGTATTTGCGTGAGGGCTGAAAAAAGAAGAATAACAGTCTTAGAACATCAGGAGAGAGAAAATAAAGTAGCTTCAAATTCAGATAGACCAGTAGTTGCAAAAAGACTGAAATGTAAAGAAATATCAGGGCTAGTTTCATCATCATTTTGTACAACCATGTTGGACCACAAGAGAAGTTGGAGCTGAAGATATTGACTAGTGTTTCAAAGTTAGCTTATTAGTCTGAGAATGTTGGATTTCTTTTACTCTGAAAGCATCAGAGAGATTTTTAATCTTTTGCCTTTGGCTCCTTGCTGCTAAATAATCCAGCCAGAAACGTAAAAAAAAATCCAGTGATATTTAAAGTGGAAAGGTCAATCTATTGATTTAGAAAATGAAGCTTTAACAATGACTTCCTTTATCAGATTGAAATCGTCAGAAGCTTCTCAATATATAGTATGTGAATTATTTGGTCTGATCTTCAGGTTCCCATTGCCTTGTTAACTCCAGAAAACCCTCACTTTTCTGTCTATAAATTCTTGTGCTGGAATTTTCTCTTGTATTTTCTCCCCTATTCCCTATTCCTTATTGGAAATATGAATTCTATTGAAAAATTATCCAAGGGGAGAGAACATTTTAGTGACTGAACTTACTTTTGAGGTGGCCAAGAGATGCTTGTAAGTGTGCTTTCTTTTACCCTACAAATCACCTCACAAGTGATTGAGTTTTTCCAGGTAGCTCTGCTTCAGTTAAAGTCCAGGGGGAAACGTTGTGTGGCGACTCCTCCCCTGGGACCTTTTAAGATCAGGAAATGTAGGCATCTGAGGGGACTGTAGAGTGTTGGAAATGTGTTTACTGGAAATAAACACACGCATGCCACTCTTGACCACCTCACAAAGTTAAGGCAAGCAGAAAATCTTCCTGTGGAGAATGAGGCATAAAAATGGAAGCTTCTCTTGCAGGGGGAGAAAACCTTTGAGAAACTAGAGGGCAAATTTAAGCAGTAACACATACCTCTGCTTTAAAAGGCATATCTTCCAACTTTTTCTAAACAAAATCTGGGACACACAGACACCCATGCTGCCCAGGACACTTGCCCTCACTCTCCCTGCTCTCATCTGTTGCTTTGGCAATCAGCAGAGTTATGCCAGAGCTCTGGACCAGAATGAACTTTGGTGCAATTCTGCGGATGGTGCAACTCTGTTGATATTCACCAAAGTCTCTTTGAGAGCCAGTGTGGTGTAGTGGTTAAGAGCGATAGACTCGTAATCTGGGGAACCGGGTTCGCGTCTCCGCTCCTCCACATGTAGCTGCCGGGTGACCTTGGGCCAGTCACACTTATCCTAGAATGCCAGGCCAAAAAAATTGGGACATTTTAGGATTGAAACGGGAACCAGGATTGGCTTCTGTGATCCAGGATGTGCCACTTAAAACGGGACAGTTGACATGTCTGAAAGGGCCATAGATTGATTAACAGCCCAAGACTGGCTGAAAAGATCTTTTTTGATTTTTTGGCCTAGAGCTTAAATACTGTATATGTAATGAAGGTGTCAGGTAAGCCTTCCTAGAAAAAGCATTCCACAAATAGGGAGCCACCACAAAAAAGGCCCAATTTCATGTTGCCACCCTCCAGATATCCTGGAGGCCTCAGATGATGAGCTCAGGGTCCTGGTTGGTTCGTATGGGGAGAGGCGGTCCTTAGGTATTGTGGTCCTGAGCTGCATAAGACTTCAGAGATCATAGCCATGACGTAAGGGGGAGAGAACAGGCTGCAAACCACATCTTTGGCAAACGAAATAATCAATTAGAACCCCTTTTTACAGGCAGGTGTGGAAAGGGAAGTAAAAAAAAACATGTTGGATCTAGACTTTGCCTTTGGGGGATGGAAAGACTTCTTGTCCATTGCCTGTCCACAAAAGATTTTTAATATGCTGTAGGGGTCCCTCAGGTGAGAGGGATGAGGAGAAATACAATTTTTGCTAGTTTTCCACTCACTCATCCTCCTCACTCCCCAATACAGCCTCCTAGACTGCTCTGGAGAGACCCCAAAGTTCTGGAATAGTGTGGGAGGTGACACTGGGTTTTGAAAAGAAGGAGAAGAGATAATTGGTCACAATTACCTCTATGCCAGCAGGAGTGTCCCTTGAGCACATTCTGCTAGGGGGATGCTCTCACTTGTGGAAGCAAAGTCTGGACCCAACCCAATGTACACCGATAGCTGATTTTTTTTCTGTGTACAATATCACACAGAAGACCTGCGACTGTGGCTTTAAACACAAGCACCATAAAGCTATTTTAAATGTCATCAGGGGTAAACCATATTGTACCACTCAGAAATTGGGGTGGCATGTATAACAATATTATAAGAATGTAACCATCCTTGGAACAAAAGAGAGAAGAGTTTTGTTGTTTAATTTTCTCTCTCTAATGTGGTAATGATCAGTTTCTGAGCTAGACTAATATGATTTCTAAAGTTATCCCACAGGGCCTAGCATTTATGTTACATAGCAACTCAGGCAGCTCTGCTCAAAGGAATGAGTGTCTGGAATCTAAGGATTTATGTGAACACATTAGTGGAAAAGATCAATAGATCTATGATGCAAAAGCAGACAGAAGCAATTTAGGTTCAATTTGGCTTGACCTGTCTGATGCACAGGTCCATCCCACATTAAAAAAAAACAAAATCCAAATACAGTACCTTACACTAAGCAAATACCATATTACAATTTCTTTTTTTAAAAAAAGGTCAGTTGCACACAGAGAGATTTTACAGCTTTTTGTATGCACTTCTAGGACAGTAAAAAAGACCCTGAAAAGTCTTTGAATATGAAAGTTGGAAAGAAATACATTCCTTTGATGGTCAGTGTATGTCTCAGTAAATCAGAAATATGCTAGGGGAATAGAGTGTTGCAAGGTAACTGCAAAGAAAGAAAGAAAAGCTACTCCTGGATATTTCAAAAGAGACCTTTTTAACAAGATTTCAGAGTGAAACAAAGCCTGCAGAAAAATCAAATTTCATTCCCTGATGGCCAACAAAAATCTAATATCTAGTCATGCAAGCCGAGAGAATATAGAAATCTGAGGCACTGGGAATGTGTCATACAGCATTTGCCTCTCTAGTGTAAAATCCTGAAATTTTTAAATTAAAAACTCAGCATGTAGTTCTCATGGTTTGGTGTCAAGTCTTGAGACACTTGGTGACAGATCGCAAAAAAACATGGGCAAATAATTTTCAAAGGTTTCAGCCTACCTCACTCATTTATTTATTTTTGTTGATGATAAAATGAGGAGTGGAACTTCTTGGAGGAAAAAGTGGGATATAAATGTAATAAAATAATAATGGCTGAAGCTTCTGAATTGTCTTCAAGAGTAACCACACAAAAGTAGTTTCGTTCCAGAAGGTCATAGTGGTGTAGTCAACTGCCATCAGATTAAAGTGCTCAATTAGGGTGCAATCCAAACTTCTCCCTACCTGCTGGTGGGACTTTACAGAATGGCGTAGTCATTCCCACATCTGTAGCCCTCCTGCCTGTGTCAGGCATGGCAGAAGGTGTACAGGAAAAGATGATCAGGCCGAGATTGGGCCTGATGCCATCACACAATGGCAATGAAACTGGCTCTGGAACCTGGTTTTGCGTGGACAGGCGGAGTCCCCAGATCCTGCGCGGTCCCCCCGTCATGTGGAATAACGACTCAAGACAACGTGCTATGGGATTAAATTGGCCACAACTTTATTAAATTTCAAATGTGGGTAGACCTTGGCTCAGGCATTGGGCGTTCTCCCTCCCCAGTCCCCAGCCGGGGACCTAGGGAGCATCAGGGTTATCCAGTGTGTGTGTGGGGGATGGGCCGGCTCTGGAGAACATATGTTCAAGCAGAGATAGCCGCCCCCGTAACGCCGCCGCCGCAGGGGAGAGCAATGACGACCTTCCGGCGTACGGTCAAAGCCTCCCTTCAGAAACCCCTTTAACGGGGAACCCTGGTATCGCCGCCGCAAAGAGGAAGATGGACAAAAGGATTCCGCCCAAGGCCTGATACTGCCAAAGTTGTGACGTTTTGCTACGGGAAAGGCGAAACCTGCCAATGCAGGGAAATTCCTTTCCGGCCCTTTAACAGCGACCTTAACGTAGCAGCGCCCGCATACCTGTGAAGAAAATTAACTTGCAAAACATGTGAGGAAAATTAACCTGCAACATAAGACATTGACTGAGGGTGGGTAGGGTGGGAGAAGCTCTGGAGCCAAGTGAGAATTCCCAGGTAAAATCCTCCCTCCTTTGTGTGGGCAGGTAATCCCTCCCCCACCTGGCCTGGTCTCCTTGGCAACCCTTTCCCCCAGGTGGGATTGGACAACTGACTGAGGTAGGCGGAGACCTCCAGGTATCCCACCTGAGGGATGGCATAGCCTAGCCTATGCTGTTGGAGCCGCTCCAGGTCTAGGGGCTGCACGCGTCCACGCAAAGGGTGCCCCCCGTTTTAAGCGGGGAGCGGTCATTGTGGGATACTCAGCTTCATCTAATCAACATGTTTAAGCCTAATTAATGCGTAAAGGGTTATGCTGTCCTGCCAGGCTTAGGTAGGTCACTCCCCCTCAACTTGGGAGGAAAGGTTATCAAGCCTTTTTTCTTCCCCATTACACCATGTGAACCCTAACAGTAAGGAAATCTAAGATGGAATCTCCAAGCTTCAGCTGTGTGACAAGCAAATCATCTTCGTGTTTTTATACAAATAACTTAGAAACCGTTACCCCTTTGGTAAAGGTTTTACTGCCTGTATTTTCCTACTGCTGTATGGAAAAGCACATGAATTTCACCTTTGAAGCATTAGTCAGTACGGTAAATCATTTTTTAAACTTACCAAACATGGGGTCTCTTTCTGTGCTAAGGGAAGAGGGGAACTTTGGAAGTAACTTAGAAGGGTTATTTTAAGGGTCAAACTGCCTATATTTCCATGCTTTACTTTGCTGCATATTTTGTGATTTTAAATCTCTGCTGGGATTCTCTCACTGAATAGTACTTGCCCCAGACCTGGATCTAGGCATCCAGGGAACTCTCCTTTTATTATAAACCCATTTACTTTCCTTTAATCAAAAACAAAAACCCCACAACCTGTATCCATCTTTGGAATGCCCCATTACCAATACAGAACTTCCCACTTGCTACTGGTACAGCCACCCACCTGTATGTCGCACCATCAGTGACTCATGAGCAGGAGGTCCACTCAGCTAGGAGAACTCAGTGAAGAGACACCTCTATGTAATCCAAACCACACCCTGGTGTAAGGTGAATTTAGATTGCTTGCCCTGCATTGTCAGAAAAGAAGAAATAGCTCACACACAAAAAGAGGATAAAAGAGTGCACTAATTTCCATAAAGTTTGCATATGCTAATTTATATGTGTAGATGTGTATTTAGAAATAATTGCAATGGTGCAAAAATAAATGGGCGGGGTACAAATAATAAATTATTATATTATTATTATTATAAATGCAATGTTGAAATGGCAAAATTAACTGGGAAGCTCAGAAATCAAGAAAACAAGAACTTTAAAAAAGAACGGGAAAAGTTTACAATTTATTTAAAAGACCACTGTAAGCAGGTTAAAACATTAGTAGGATTTTAACCACACTTGTAAATTAACGGAAAGTATGGATAATTTGGAAGGAGAAAATTTGGATAGTATTGATATGCAGTTACAGATATTATCACTAGGGCACATAGAAGGGAAGGGGGGGAGAGTCAAGAGATTCAGAGAAGGGCCGATATTTGGATCTTGAATAATTTTTGTTGTTGTACATTCATATTTTTAAAATCAAATGAAAAATATATACAAAAAGAAGAAGAAATGCAAAGCATCTCACCGTGGTGGGAAGACTGTGATGTGTCTGCTCAGTCTCCTGTGCTAGCTGCTGATAAATAGCTTCCCCCCCTTCCTATGGTGCCTTCTCTTCAAACTGAACTTGAAGAAGACCTCCCTTTCAAACAGTGGACTGTCTTCTGAAAAGTAGGATGCATCAAGTCAGGGGTGGAGGGGTGGAGTGCAGTGGGGGTGGTCCGCCCCGAGTGTCATCACTGAAGGAGCGTCTCCACCCCTACCATTCTACCCGGACACTGAGGTCCAGCTCCGAGGGCCTTCTGGCAGTACCCTCACTGCAAGAAGCCAAGTTACAGGGGACCAGACAGAGGGCCTTCTTGGTCGTGGCACCCGCCCTGTGGAACACCCTCCCACCAGATGTCAAAGAGAACAAAAACTTTCAGAAGACATCTGAAGGCAGCTCTGTTTACGGAAGCTTTTAATGTTTGATGCATTATTGTATTTTAATATTTTGTTGAAAGCCGCCCAGAGTGGCTGGGGAAGCCCAGCCAGATGGGCGGGGTATAAATATATTATTATTATTATTATTATTATTATTATTATTATTATTATCACTGACGGGGGAGACATTCAGCATGCTGCCTGCCCGCAACTCCCAAGCCTACCCCAAGCTGTTGGGGGAAGGGGCAGAGCTGCGCCACCTTGACAGCAGGCTTCCCCCTCCCCCCTTTGTTTTGACAGCTCGGGGGAGGCTTGGGAGTCACGGTCTGGCAGTGCGCCATTGCCCTCTGCTCCCGGGCTGCTTCCTGGGTGTGGGGGGAAGGCTTTAGAAAAAATACAAGAGTTTGGGTGAATGGCAAGATTTAAATTAAATAAAGGAAATACAAAAATATTAACAAAAAAATATGACGGAACTGGAGAAAAAGGAAATGCAGATTACAAAAATAGAAATTCACAACAAAGTCAAATATTTAGGAATTTGGTTTCCTAATAAAAACTTAAATTTATATAAAGAAAATCATGAGAAAGTTTGGAATGAGATTAAGAAAGATTTGGAAATTTGGAATAGAATGTATCTCTCTTAGATGAGAAGCATAACAGCTACAAAGATGAATGCACTACCAAAGATGTTATTTTTATTCCAGTCAATACCGATAATAAGCAATCTTGTCTGCTTCAGCTGTCAAAAGGAAGAGGGAAGGGAAGAAGGCTGCTGGCAAAGTGGCTCGACTCTCCCCCCCCCCAGGAAGCAGCCCGCCATGAACGGCTCGCTCACCCTACCTTCGGGTGCACAGTACGTGCGCCACTCGTCAGGAGTGCTCTGATGGTGTTTCCTGCTTGGCAGGGGGTTGGACTCGATGGCCCTTGTGGTCTCTTCCAACTCTATGATTCTATGATTCTATTCTATGATTCTATGGTTGCTGGAGCAGCTAGCTCCGCTTCTGCATCAAGTGGCAAGGAGGGGAAAGAGAAAAAGAGAGAAGAAAATACATCCACTTCGTTCCTCCCATTTGTTTCTCGCAGGAGGAATTTTGAAACTGACAAGAGAGGTTGCATTGCCTTGCTTAACAAAGTGATACAGCCATGGAATGTTCTGTATGCAGAGGAGATTGGAGAGTGCTCTCAAAGAGAGGGGACTTGAAAACTGCCCCATCTGAAGCGCAGAAACATTAGGAGCACATTGCAAAAAGGCTCAGGAAACGTTCTGTATGTGGTGGAGGATCTTAGAGTGCTCTACAAGTAAAAAAGGAATGGGGGGAGGGACTCTTCCTATTCTGAAACAAAAAGCAAAAGGAAGCATACAGGATGTCTCAGATGCTCTTTAAAGTTGCTTATAGAAAAGGGATCTTTGTCCAATCTGCCTGAAATATGATGGATCTATTACGCAAGAATGTACAGCACCTGAAAATATCATGCCATTTAGATGTCTCTGTGTGTATGAGAGAGTATAGGTGTCGGAAGAGCTGGATCTCCATTGTAATCATAGAATCACAGGATTCTAAGGGTTTTCTAGTCCAACCCCCTGCAGTGCTGGAATCTCAACTAGATCATACATGACAGATGGCCATCCAACCTCCACTTAAAAACCTCCAAGGAAGGAGAGTCCACCAGCTCTGGTGGGAGGCTGTTCCACTGTCAAACAGTTCTTACTGTCAGAAGGATCAATGTAGAAATGAAACAAATGAGAAAATAGAAATCAACGAAACAATAGTGGAAATGAAGCAGAACAAATAAGACTGTCACAAATGGAAAATAAAACTAATGGAGCTGCCAGAAGCGAAATAACTTTTTTCCACATTCACACCCATACCACAAATAGGAAGAGGGCAGAAAGGAAGCTTAAATGCTAGCAGACAACTTCAGAAGTAGTATTGGGCACTCTTTGTCTCTACATATTCATGGTGGTAAACCAATAAAAGTAGAGCTTCCAAGCTTCTTCAATGAGCAGAGCTCAACTTCACTAAATAGTTTTCACATTTCCATTCTCCAGGACTCCAAAAACATATTAGAGCAGCGGCTTGGAAGCAAGTCTCTCCCTCCTCTTTTTGCTTAAAACAACAGCACATCTTTTATGGAAAAGAATATTTCAAAAACGGCAGAAATATTTGGCACTGAGGGAAATGGATGGAGAGGTCACATGAAGCCTATCTGATTCAGCAAAAGGAAGAGCATTACATTGGCTAAGAGAAATGCTCTTTTGGTCACTTCCAAAGTAAGAACATCACTCTTGGAGCCAGAAAAAGTGTTACGGTATATGAAAAGCCTGTCCAAAAATTTATTGCTTTTATTACAAGACTGCTGATGAGAGGAGGATATAGCTTCTTTGGGGATGCTTTAGCTGAGATTCCTTCATTGCAGGTGGTTGGACTAGATGATCCTCAGAGATGATCCTCAAACTCTACAATTCTATGATTCTAATTGCTTAATGCCCCACTTAGGAGTGACAAAAAAATACCATTCCCTATTCCATAGTATCATTTGCTCTTCAGGTGTTGAGCCTGAACAAAGCGCTGGGGCCTGAGAACATGCCACTGCTGCTGCCTCAATGTTTATGTGTGCAATGTCCCCACCTGTCCTCTCTCAACTACAGTGGTACCTCAGGTTACAAAAACCTTGGGTTACAAACACTTTGGGTTACAGACTCCGCTAACCCGGAAGTAGTACCCCGGGTTAAGAATTTTACCTCAGGATGAGAATAGAAATTGCGCGGCGGCAGCAGGAGACCCCATTAGCTAAAGTGGTACCTCAGGTTAAGAACAGTTTCAGGTTAAGAACGGACCTCCGGAAAAAAATTAAGTTCGTAGCCAGAGGTACCACTGTATTGTGTGTTGAAAACCAGCTTTTAAGTACATCCAGTGGAATCTGCTTAGAAGCCACGTTGCTCAGGAAGCCAACATTATCAGGGTTCCTCACTGTGATAATGCACCTAGGAGCCCCTTTCAGACCTTTTTCTCATCGTGGGAAGGCTAGGGGTGGAACAGACACACTTGGTGTGCCTGGGGAAATTTGGGATAGATGCACACAGTGCTGGATTTACACATTAGCTAAACAAGCTGTAGCTTAGGGCTCCCCAAAAATGTAAAGGGGAAAAAATCCTGGAGGTACATTTCAAAAATATAAGATTAAAAACAAATAAAATAAAACCTACACACAGCAAAAGTGCTTTGTGTTGTGTGGGCTCCTATGATGTAAGTAATGGGCCCTGCCTGCTAGCCTGCTCCCTAAAATATCACAGGTTTGCTCATTTCTATATATAGGTTGCCTACATTCTGCCTGTGCAAATGGCTTTAGGTACCTATTAGGTCCATAAATTATCATATAGCATATACAGTGGTACCCCGGGTTACATACGCTTCAGGTTACATACGTTTCAGGTTACACACTCCACTAACCCAGAAATATTGCTTCAGGTTAAGAACTTTGCTTCAGGATGAGAACAGAAATTGTGCTTTGGTGGCACGGCAGCAGCAGGAGGCCCCATTAGGTAAAGTGGTGCTTCAGGTTAAGTACAATTTCAGGTTAAGTACGGACCTCCGGAACGAATTAAGTACTTAACCTGAGGTACCACTGTATTCAACACAAAAAAGCGACGATTGTTGTTGACAAAGAACAGCTGGACATATAAAGGGCCCCATTACCTTCAGTAATTTAGGGCCTCATCAAACCTAAATCTGGCCCTGGACACACTCTCTCTCTCTCTCTCTCTCTCTCTCTCTCTCTCTCTCTCACACACACACACACACACACACAGAGAGAGAGAGAGAGACTCTTCACATGCATTATCCTCAAACACAGAGAAGAATCCTGTGAGATAATTTAATCCATGAACTTGTGCTTCTAACATGATATGTACAGATATGCGCAGTTAGTGATTCATAATGTGCTTAATAAAATTAGGAGCTGTTTTGATGGGTATGTTGTATATGGATTAGAAACTGGATTAAAAAAAAATTCAGCTGAGACATTCTTCCTTAAGAGTCAAGGCTGTCCTGTTTCTAATGCTGTTGCCCATAATCCATGTTATGACCTTGCACTGAATGTACAGGCTATTTCTTCTGCAGCACCTGAGGGGGGAAAGTGTAGTGCATAATTCATATCTGTAATTCTGATCATACAAAGGCTTCTGAAATTTCTTCCAGCTCTAGGTTTATTTAATCATATTGTCCTCATGGATGAATTGAGATGATTACACAGATACCAAGGAACATTTATAGACACCAATGAGGAAAAGAGAGTATACTGAGCTTTGAAATATAGCCCTTAATTCAAAACTCAGCAAGATTCTACTGTAGTGGATTTCAAAGTCAAATATTTAAATTATAATTCAAGCTTTTGGCATGTCCTTTGAAATAAATATCAAATATTTGGGGCTTGATAGCATATCAGCATCTAGTTTCAGTATTTATTGTCTGATTTCACCAACCAGTGTTTAATTTTGTTGTTGTTCTTGTTGCAACAGCATTCTTAAAACTCAGTATGGTTTAGTATCTAGAGTGCTAGACTAAGGTCTGGGAGACCTGTGTACAAATTCCCTTGATCACCTGGAGACTTGAGGCCAAAGTATTTTTTGTCTTGGTCTAATTTTCAGGATTGGGTGTGGGTTTTTTGGCTTTTTTGTAGAAGTGTGGAAGGAACTACCAGGAAAGCTTAACAGAGGCTATTTGCTTGTGGAGAAAAGAGTACTGGTATTATAGACAAGCTATTGGGGAGAGGGACGCGGGTGGCGCTGTGGGTAAAACCTCAGCACCTAGGGCTTGCCGATCGCATGGTCGGCGGTTCGAATCCCCGTGGCGGGGTGAGCTCCCGTCGTTCGGTCCCAGCTCCTGCCCACCTAGCAGTTCGAAAGCATGTCAAAGTGCAAGTAGATAAATAGGTACCGCTTTATAGCGGGAAGGTAAACGGCGTTTCCGTGTGCTGCTCTGGTGCCGGTTCGCCAGAGCAGCTTCGTCACGCTGGCCACGTGACCCGGAAGTGTCTGCGGACAGCGCTGGCTCCTGGCCTCTAGAGTGAGATGAGCGCACAACCCTAGAGTCGGTCACGACTGGCCCGTACGGGCAGGGGTACCTTTACCTTTATTGGGGAGAGGAACAAGATAGCATATGAACATTGCCCCGAAATATTGTCATTCCTTGTGGCTCCCAAATGCTGCTGATTCTCCATAATTTCCTAAATTGTCACAAAACCCCCCCCACCTTTCTGCACTGCTGTTAAACATTGTTTCACTTCTAAAGTTGAAAACTACTTTCAGTTCTCACCCAGCCAAATGTGTTGGGCATCCCTACCTAGGGTGGTGGTGCAGCCAGATTGTATGCAGGCGTATCATCCCACAGACTCCCATTTGGGTACTAATACTTAGAAGTACAAAGAAACATAGTCTTAATAAACTATGCAAAAGCAGAAGCAGGAGACTGGAGAGCACTATCACAACAGGCAACACAGAAAAGCACAGTTCCTAAGAAATGTCTTTGACATAAACTTTGCTTGAGCATAAATCACACTCTATCTAGTTATCTAGTAGGCTTTTTAAAAAAGGATATTCTATATAATATCCTTTATTTTATTTTTTAAGAAGGATATCAGGGGCTGTTGCAACCCCAGGGAGCATATGAGTGAGCCTGGGGCAAATGGGCATTGTGCTTTTGCACAACTCACCAGGGCAATGCTCACCGTGGTGTTTAAAACCCTGTTTAGGCCTCAGACATCTGAAAGGCTGCGTCCATCTTTAAGGAACCCTTCAGCTGTTAAGCTCATGGTTTCTCTTGGTAGCTTCACCTCCCTCAGAAGTGCAGGAAATTTTGGCCCAGCTTCTCTGAGTCAACATCCTCTAAATCAGTTTCCCAAACTTGGGTCTCCAGCTGTTTTTGAACTATAGCTTCCATCATCCCCAGCTAGCATAATTAGTGGTCAAGAATAGTGGGAATTGTACTGGAGAAGCAAATTTGGGAAACCCTGCTCTAAATTGTGGAATTGGCTTCCTTCCCTCAGGTGTGCCTATCAGCACCACCTTTATTGAACTTCCACCATAAGCTGGAGACACACTTCTTTACACTATGTATAGCAGGCTATTTTAAAACTACTTCTATATAAAATCCTTTATATAGGGCCTTTGACGATTAAGGTTTCTTTGTTTGTGAAGGTGTCCTGTTTTGTTTTAACTGCTTTTGTTCAAAATTGTTTTACTTTTTAACAATTGTATGAACTGTTTTGTTTCTAATGGTATGCTTATATAGTTGTAACCTTCCCTGGTCGCTTATGGTGATGGTCAGGTAAGGAATCCTATAAATAATGAGGTAGCAGGTTACAGTTTGAATGCAGAAAAACCTCACACAAATGATGGTCTGCTACCAAGTTCTTAAATATAAGCTGTGAGTCCTTGGTCCAAGCAAAGGAACTGCAATTGGGAGGGCAGGTTCATTAAGCATGTCTTAACACAAGCTTTAGGCCGGGATTCGATCTATAATTCTTTTTGTTCCCTGCATATGTCTGATCAGGACTAAAAGCACAGCTCTGCCTCTCAAGAGCTAGGATGAAATCAGGTTGGCGTCTCATATATATATTCAGTAAAGATTAATGCGATGTAATATATATTGCCTTGATGCCAAGGAGACTGGGTCATGAAGAGCAATGGGGACTGGTTTTCATACTAGCACTGAAGGCCAACATGCATAAAGTCACTCCCACTTTAGATTCAAGGCTCTGTACACACTGTTGCTCAAAGAATACTGGGCAGTGTAGTTTGTCAAGGGTTACTGGCAAACCATCTCTTTGGGCTCAGCTGCAAACAGGGTGCCAATTGTGTAGCAGAAGAGGAATTCTAGGAGAGGCAGGAGGAGGGGTCTTCAGCCTTCTGGGTGGGCCGACTCTCGTGGGGCATGAGATCTTGCAAGAGGACTTGGGATCTCACAGGAGCCCTATGCAGGCTTTGGGTGGTTCCCAGCCAATTGGAAATAGGGCTGATTGGAATGGAGTCAAAATCCTTGCCTTAATGCTTTTGCCAACCCCACTTACCTGCTGTAACAGAAACTGTTCTTGACAAGGCTGCACCACCATAAATACAGCGCTTAAGAGTGAGAAGGGACCTTCCTCCCACCCCAGCGCAGGCCAACCACTGCACTTTGAGAAGGATCCCAAGGAAGAAAGGGGTAGGAAAGAAGGAAGCTGTGGAAATGTTCAGGGATGCAGGAGAGGATATATTGTCTGATTATAGCCTTTCCAACTTGTGTTAACAATTTCACAATTTTAGCAAAGTAACATTCCCCCTTTTAAACTTGCAGTGGATGCCTCTATAATAACTGTTCTGGTATTTTCCCCTTATTCCCTCATAAAAGATAAGACACGACACAGTCTTCTATAAAAGTATAAAAAGGTTTACTCACACATTATTCTGTTCACAATAGGATCCCAGAAGGCAGACTTAATTTCTAGGTATATGTTACTTTTCTAAGCTATCTCATAAGAAGACAGTCCCTTTGTCCTCGTTTGGCTAGAGCCAAGAAAGCATCTTTGGCTAAGCAGATGTTGCTTCTTCGATGCATGTAGTCAAAGGAAAGAGAGAGATGGCTGCCCTGCCCTGTGCTTTTGTCGTTACCTGCACAGGTGAGGCCAAACCCACCTCTAGTCACATGCAGAGAAAGTCTGTCCCAGCCCAGAAGGAAATAGGAAGTTTACCTGCTGGCTGGACAAACATTCCTCCCCATGTGCAAACATGTTCACTCTAAGAATGTTGTACTTGACTGTTCTTGTGTTTCACATCCCAGAGAAGCATCTGAAGAAGAAATCAGGAACCTGTTCCGGCCAGACTGTGGCCTCTGCCATCAGTTACCCTTTGGAAAAGATACTTCCTGTATTGAGCTCTGTGTGTGTGCGTGTGCATGCGCGCGCCTTAATATGCATGTTTAAGCTACCATCAAAGGACAAACATACAACACAATCAGTCTAGTGCAGAAAATTTGTCCTGAGATAAGGCCTCTAATTTCACAATTAACTAATTAGTGTGTAAACTTTTACAGTACAACTCATAACTTACGTCAGCTCCAAGCAAGGCTGTATAGGAAAGCAATTTACCTGAAGACTTGTTTAAAGGTTGTGGCCATCTAGAATACAGTCTCTGCTTAGAGTAAAGTGTTGTGAGCTCAGAGGCCAGCATCCTCTGAACTACATATCTGCCAATACATTTTTAAAAGGTAGACCTTTTATTTTCCAGTAACCTGGCTTCAGTCAAAACAGAAGCATGTGTGGCTTTTAAATTGTTCTGTTCCTGTAAGCATTCTCAAATACACACACTAAATCTATATACCCATCAATATTTTACAGTGCCATCAGATGCACTTAAGAGATTATGCTGTTAATACTTACATAATTGGCTGTTCCTTTCTTTAATGATCAAAAAGTATTTCTCTGGATAGCTATTTTTTATTTTAAAATAATAATTGATGAATTATCTGAATAGGCAGTGTATCAAAAGCAACAGCTCATTGCTCATAGTGTGGAGCTGCCCACAAGTAAAATATTCTAAATAATGACTAGTCAAAACAAAACATCACACTAAGGTAGAAGGAATATGACAATACTAAATTAATGTTGAGGAAAATAATGAGGGAGTCTTGAATAAGATGTTGAAGACATCATATACCTTAGGCTGCCAACTGACTAATATTTTAAGATAATTGAAGACTGTATAAAGAAAATGCAATAAGAAATCAAAGAAATATTCTGCCACTTGGTTTAACTTTATTTCTTCTGCTGCAGTTAAAGAACATGCTTATAACGAAAACTGATGGAACGAAACCTTTGTATAGCTTTTCAGTGATGACTTAATAGTGTATATTTACACTTTCATGGGAAAGGCTTTGGGAGTAAACCCCAAGGAAAAGTCTGTACCCACTGCCTTGCAGGACATCTGTGGAAGAGGAAAAGGCTAAGGAGTAAACTCTACACAAATCCAGAGTGAGTCCCTAAGGTGGTTGGATGGCATCTTGTACATCTACTTCTGGCAACCGCTGCAGCCAAGCTGATGACAAACATATTGCTCAGCTTTCCTTTGGACCACATCAGCAAGGCCAAGATAATTCTTGTTATCTGGGCAGCCCAGGATCTTCATACACACTGCTCAGGCTTATGGCCTGAGCAGGTCATTTCCATGCTGCTAATGCAGCAAAAGCAACACAGGAGTCAGAAGTTACAAGTTGCAGGTATCTGCAGCCACAGCATTTGCTGTGATTCTCCTGTGTTTTTACTTCACTCCTGGAGGCGTATTCTATGGTCTCTCGAGACAAATGCCAACAACACTTCAGGGAATGTGTATTTGGGGTATTTTATGTGGAGATGGTGGGGCAGGGAGAGGAGATGGACTGTTATAAAATCTATGAAAATCAATACACTTTATTTTCCCAAAAAGATACAGTACTTGAAGTTTATTTTTTCGAAAACATAGGTAAAGGTAAAGGGACCCCTGAGCATTAGGTCCAGTCGTGACCGACTCTGGGGTTGTGGTGCTCATCTCACTTTATTGGCCGAGGGAGTCGGCATACAGCTTCCGGGTCATGTGGAGCATGACTAAGCCACCTCTGGCGAACCAGAGCAGCGCACGGAAACGCCGTTTACCTTCCCGACGGAGCGGTACCTATTTATCTACTTGCACTTTGACGTGCTTTCGAACTGCTAGGTTGGCAGGAGCAGGGACCGAGCAACGGGAGCTCACCCCATCGCGGGGATTTGAACCGCCGACCTTCTGATTGGCAAGTCCTAGGCTCTGTGGTTTAACCCACAGATACTTGAAGCCTAATTTCTCATGGTGTGTATACACACTTGTTTCTTTTGTCCTACTGTTTTTAGCACAGTTTTAGCTGGTTTTTAAAGTACTTCATAAACATGGAAAACTAGAGAATAGGGCAGTTTCTAGTGGAAGACAGGGAGGAAAAACTTTCCAGCACCATTTAGCTATCCTGGTTATGCAAAGGGTTGCAGGAATAATCCAAGCAGGAAAATGCAAATAACATCAACGTACGACTGAATTGCACATCCCGCCTTGCAACTATGTAGACTGTCAAACTTCAGAATGCAATTGCTTCAGGACGTCTGACGTATTAAAATGTGAGCTGAACAAATTTCTCCCCCATCCCCAGGGACAATGTGGGCTCCTTCAGTGATTAAAACTGAATATATGTTACAAGCTGAACAAGCTAGTCTTGTGTTGGACTAGGACCAAACACACCAGGGCTGAAATCCCCACTCAGCCATAAACCTCATTGGAAGACCTTGGGCCAGTCACAGTCTCTTAGTGTAACCTACCTCACAAAATTGTTGTGGTGATGAAATGGGAAGGGGGAAATCATGCATGCCACCTTGAACTCCGTTGAAGAAGAATGGGATAGAATTACATGTGTAACAATAAATCAAAAACAAAGAAGCAAACCAAGTTTGCAAAATCCTTGACAACATTACCATCCAGCTATGTAGCATAATTAACTTCCACAATGTTGTTGTCCCATGCCCCCCACCATGAGCAAACTTTGTTCCTGGCCAGAAGGCACTTTAAAAAGATTATTTTACAAAGAAGCGAAGGTATGTACAATTAAATCAACAATAGCACGTGTAAAAGCAGAATAAGCCAAAATCTATGGCACTCAGGGAGACCACACAGCAGGGTTGGCCCAAGACATTTTGGCACCTGAAGCAAACCACAATATGGCGCCTCCCTCCCCATCAGGAAGAAGGGATCAATGGAGATCTACATCAGGATCTGCTGCCTCTGTGGATCCTGCTGCCCGAAGCAGTCTCCTCACCTTGCCTCATGGTTGGGCCTGCCCAGATACACATGAACATTAAAGTTCATAGCATATGCCTCCTGAAGACTACATGGGAAGATGATGATGATGATCATCATCATCAATGGTGCAAAACGTCCAAACCGAAGGCTGCAACCCTGAAAAGAAAATTCTTTAAGTATCTTAACTTACTGATGGGGTGCTGTCTGGCACGCATTCAAATGGCATGAAATCTTCATGAAGCCAAACCAACCCCATGGTTATTTTCCATAACTCAAATAGCTGAAGGTGACATTTTAGACTCTGATAGCATGCAGTGAATTAGAAATATAGGGAACTATGAAAAGTCTTTGTATTCCCCTCATTAGAAAATAGAGAGGCACTTCTGGATTTTTGCAGACTTGCAAGTTTATAGGGGAGGGGGGTGATGATAAAAAGGAGAGAATGAATCAGCAGGAAAAGAAAGGAGCCTCTTTATGTTTGAGTAACCTTAGCCTTCACAACATCAGTAATACTATTTGTTCTCTGTTTCATACAAAGGAGAATGTCTCTCCCCCCACCAGCGCAAGCCTCACCAGTCTCTTTTGAGCTATGGATAGACAAGAAGTGAGAGTAAATAATGTGGGGGAGGGGTTCAAGAGGGCAAAGGCATAGTTAATGTACCATAATGAAGTCATGCAAATTCAAATAATTCACAGTGATACAGTACAACCTTCAGTTGTTCCTTAGCTGTGGCAAGTGAATATATATATATATAATCTATTGTATTGTTTGTAAGTTCATAGAATGATAGAATTTCAGAGTTGGAAGGGACCCTGAGGATCATCTAGTCCACCCCCTGCAATGCAGGAATATGCATTTGTCCCACGTTGTATTTTACTGCTTCCCCACCCCTTGGTCCTTTTCTCACTGAGATTCCAATTACAACCTGGAGCTGTCAATCATGAAGGAATTCTCCTTATCCCTGCTCCTTCCCTAAAATCAATGGAATTAAAAAGCACTGGTAAAACAATTTCCTCTGATTACAAGCTAGATATGTAAATCATATCTTCCTGTTCCTGCCATTTCCTTCAAGCTAGAAACATAAGTTTCAGTTCTTCAAACTGCTTTCTGTCTCCCCTGCCCAACCCTTGTCCTTTTCCTCATTCAATATGTCTAGAGGGATAGTTTCGTTTTTAGTAGATAGTCGTACCTTGGTTCTCAAACATAATGCGTTCCGGGAGTCCATTTGACTCCCAGAACCATTTGAAAACCAAGGCACAGCTTCTGATTGGCTGCAGGAGCCAATCCTACAGCCATTCGGAAGCCGCAGAAGCCACGCCAGACGTTTAGCTTCCAAAAATCGTTCGAAAACCAGAACACTCACTTCTGGGTTTTGATCGTTCGGGAGCTGATTTGTTCGGGAGCCAAGGCGTTTGAGATCCAAGGTATGACTGTAATTGTCTACAGCTTTCTTTGAAATATTTTAATCACCAAGCTGCCACAAAATACTTCAGGGGTTTATGCTTTGAAGAACCTACTTCACTGGGGAAGCTCAAAATCCGCTGTGGCTCTCTGCCTTGCCTTGAGAATCATCTGAATCTAAACACACTCCTATCATTTTTTGTTTAAAAGGAAATTGTATCAGCTCAGGTCTAACTCAGGAATTTAGCTAAGTGGGAATTTGAACCTGTCTCTCCCCCCTCACCTATAGTTCTAGTCTAATACCCTAATCAGTATGCCACACTGATTAAAAAATGTGTGACTTTGTTGGTTCTCTGCTTAACATTTCTCTTGCAGTTTTTATGACCTTTCTCCATAAATAAATAAATAAATAAAAATTCAAAATTATCAAGGGTGAAGTCAAGCATTGGTGAAATTCTCATGGGTGGGGTGCTGTTTTTTTGTTATGCTTACCTTATCTTTGTGGTACCTGTGGGGTGTTTTCTGAGTGACCTTTCTCTCATTTTACAAGTCATCCCACCAGTGGTCTGCAGTCTGCTGCCTCCCCAGGTGCCTTCCCTTCAGTCAAAGTACAGGGGAAGATATTGTGAATTAACCCCTCCAATGAAGCTCTTTAAGGCCAGGAAACATTGTTTCCAGGGTGGGTGCTGGAGAAATGTTTACTGGAAAAGAACATACACCTCACTCCTTGCAATGTTAAGGTAAGCTCAAAATCAGCTACATTGACGAAAAGTCCAAAGTTCCCTGAGAATGAAAAAGAGAAATGGAAGCCTCTTTTCTGAGGAAAACCCGTTGAGAAATGGGAGGACAGTTTTCAATAATAATATTTCTCATTGCTATGAAGCGAGGAAGATCACAAGAGATTCTGGTGTCTTTCAAAGTCAAAGCCACTAAACTTCTTTGGGTTATTGGGGTAACTTCTTCTATGACAACATCTGACACAAGTATGCTGGATCAAAGAGAACTGGCAACCGGTGTCAGTGAATTCAGCATGGTGGATTTCAACTACTTATATGTGCAAAAGATAATACTCTTTCATCTGTAGAATAGCCAACTTCATGGCAGTATTGTAGACTGCATAGCTTCACAAGCTGTCTCCTCCATGCTCTGTGTGTTATGAGCAGAATGAGGCTGTGGTAGTTATGGACATTTTTTAAAAGGGTTCTTTTCCCTAACTGTAGCCATTAAGTAATTAATGTTTGAAAGATGCTATTCATGTCATCAGTATCTTGAGAAACAGAAATGGAAAATATTCAAAGGTTCTTTCTAGAAGTGCCTTTAGGCCCACAAGAACGAAAGATAAGGAATTAATTGTTTTCATGCTTTATAGTTATTAAATAATTACTTCTTGGAATTTAACAAATTTAGCATGCATCTGTTCAGCACTGAGACCAGAAATAGCATCATATCATTACTGAATCAGATGTCAGATCAGGTGAACAATGTGAAAGAGCAGATTTGCTTCAGACAGCAAATGCAAAATTTGCAAGATGAAGTAATGAAGGGAACACAGTCCTTGTCAATAATCATTAAATTCTTGATTGTTTTGACATACACTTCTATGAAATAAAGACCATTTTCCACACTACTTCAGCATGAAAATGTTCTGGACATTTTAGCATTATATCTGGTTTACCAAATTATAGCAGTGCATCTAAAACTATTTTGTCTGTCCTTTTCATTGTTTTTGTCAACATTTTTCTTTCTTATCTGCTCTGGGTTTCTTTTGACCTTTTCATGTTAGTAATTGGGAGGAAATCGAACCAAATTTGAACACACTTACACTGTAACCCTACATTTAATACCAATGAGAAAGTAAGTAAGATTAATGGGACTTAATTCTGAATGTTTGCGTTGGGTTGTGCTGTGGAGCAAGCTTTTCCTGTGCCATAGTATGACTTGTTAATCAGGACATTTCCTTCACAATACCTCAACCCTCCATTTCTTTTAAAGGTTGTTGCAGTCTGCAGAAGCCCCAACTTTCATTGTGTGTTTCTGTGTATGAATGGCTTACTCCATTGTGACATGCATTGTAACTTCCAGATTGTGGAGCCATTTCAGTGTGGTGTAGTGGTTAAGAGCAGCAGACTCGTAATCTGGTGAACCGGGTTCACATCTCCGCTCCTACACATGCAGCTGCTGGGTGACCTTGGGCCAGTCACACTCCTCCGAAGTCTCTCAGCCCCACTCACCTCACAGAGTGTTTGTTGTGGGGGAGGAAGGGAAAGGAGAATGTTAGCTGCTTTGAGACTCCTGAAGGGGAGTGAAAGGCGGGATATCAAATCCAAACTCTTCTTCTTCTTAATGGCATTTCTGCTTGGTTTCTTTTTCCTTTCTTTTTTTTAAAAAAGGCATTGAGTTATATTGACATTTGAACAGAAATCGGCTAGTAATTGGTGATCACAACTCATAGAGTGATTTGACGAGAAAAGCAAAGCAAGTAATGGCACACCTGAGGCTTGTTGTTCTCTCTCTTTTGTTTTGATTCTGTTGTGGTTTCTAGAACCAGGTAATGGAAGTCTTAAATTATAATGCTAGAATTGCCCTATATTTTGAAGCTGCAGTTGTTTTGTTTGTATTGGTAAAAAGAAAAGAAAAAGAGAGACAAAGAATCAGGTGAATATTTCAGTAATCTCTTTGGGAGATTCTAAACATGAATGCTGCAATGCTAACCAACATTCGAAAGCTAAGCCTTTTTAAAATAAGCATTTCTAATGGCAAATGAATAGGTTTTTATGCATGACTCACAGTTCATGATCTAGCTACATGACTAAATTCAATCTGAAGTGTAGTATTTTTAGTTATTTGCAAGTAACTTATTACATTGGTTTCAGCAGGGCACAGCACCATTCATACCTACTCAAATAACTCCAATGAGTTCACAAGGACTTACACCCTGTTATGTGTGCATGGGATTGCCACAATGGTGTGCAGTCCCAAACAGCGACTTGCCTGCTTGGAAGCTAGTAATAGGAGCTCCATCCCACTGTCCAGCCACACCCTCTTTCCCCAGGGCCTTCTTGCTGGCCTTCTTTGAGTAATTTTGCTGGGTGGAATGCACCCTTGAATTTTCATAATGTTTCTTGCTTCCTTGGATGGGGGGAGCAAGGGGTGTGAGAGTGTAGAAAGCAGTCTACAGTGGCACCTCGGGTTACATATGCTTCAGGTTACAGACTCCGCTAACCCAGAAATATTACCTCAGGTTAAGAACTTTGCTTCAGGATGAGGACAGAAATTGTGCAGCGGCAGTGCAGCAGCAGCAGGAGGCCCCATTAGCTAAAGTGGTGCTTCAGGTTAAGAACAGTTTCAGGTTAAGAATGGACCTCCGTAATGAATTAAGTACATAACCAGAGGTACCACTGTACTGAACAAATGCAAATTTTTCATTCGTTCACCTTTTCCTCTGGCCTCATCCACCACTGGCTTGTGCCCCCTTGAAAGTTGCTCGGGAAGCAATGATAGTTGCCCCACCACCATGATATACCCATATGCTTTGCTGGCAGACAAGTGACAGGCCATTACATTTGTCATTTCAAAAAGGAATGCATTACTGTTTGGCTTTAAGTCTTAAAAAAAGAAATAGGTAAAGTCCATATGTGAGGGAGGTGGAATTGAGGCCACCCCCCTCAAAAAAAAAATAGATTGTAGCTTCTTTTTCTGGAGTGAGCTTCTTTTTCTGGAGGTGGGAAGCAGGGTGAAAACAAAACAAAAAAAAAACAACCTCAGGAAGTTCTCAGAAAAAGAAAGACTTATCTGTGTTGTTGTCGTTGTTGTTTTGCTCACATGTATGCATCAAATCTGCATATTTTAGTTGCTCTGTACATGAGGTTCGGCATTCTTCTAGTTATTAAAAAAAGGGTAAAGGACCCCTGACAGTTAAGTCTAGTTGCAAACGACTCTGGAGTTGCGGTGCTCATCTGGCTTTACAGGCTGAGGGAGCCGGCGGTTGTCCAGTTTTTCCAGGTCATGTGGCCAGCATGAGTAAGCCGCTTCTGGCGCAACAGAACACTGAAACCAGAGCAGTGCACAGAAACGCCGTTTACCTTCTTACCAGAGTGGTACCTATTTATCTACTTGCACTTTTTGGCGTGCTTTTGAACTGCTAGGTTGGCAGGAGCTGGGACAGAGCAACGGGAGCTCACCCTGTCGTGGGGATTCAAACTGCTGACGTTCTGATCGGCAAGCCCAAGAGGCTCAGTGGTTTAGACCACAGCGCCACCTGTGTCCCCCTCTTCTAGTTATAGCCATGTACAAAAATGCATGCACATATCATTTAGTGGTGTCTTTGAAGTCCATAATTATCTGGTTCTCAACACAATTTGGCTCCCTTGTAAGCTCAGCTGTATTGTGAACTGAGTAGCATCCCTTGCCCCCAAAAAGGTTCTAAAAGAAAGACCTTATACATGTGTGGTCAGTGTTTCACACACGAACTGCCCTGCCCCAAACTGGCTCACAACATTTCTGCCGTGGCACAAGTACCTTAACCTCTTGGTCATATTAGACCTGGCCCAAAGGCAGTTAGTTACTTGCTTGCTACTAAAAGAAAGAAGGAAGGAAGGAAAGAAAGAGAAAAAGAAAGAAAGAAAGAAAGAAAGAAAGAAAGAAAGAAAGAAAGAAAGAAAGAAAGAAAGAAAGAAAATGAATGCAATGTTCAGGCAGGGTGGATTTTAATCAGGACTTTGGTGCATGAGGGGAAATTGGTTTTTAACCTTTTCCTCCCTCAGTGTGGCCTTGATGAAAACCACCACCAGTAGCTGCTATTAACCCAGAGTAGGAAGCTTTCATTGGCATCAATGGAAACTTTGCTCCCAGAGCTAATAACAACTATATGGGCAATTTTTGTCAGGCCTGTGTTCAACTTCACATCTACTTTGATCATCTGACTGTTCCCTTGCTTATGAAATTTGGATGGGGTAGTTCTGCTAGCAAGTGCTGCTACGGATGCATAGAGAACAGCTATACTCTTTTCAGTTCTTCAGATTTAAGGTGGGCAGATGTTACCTTTTGACACTTTGCCATTGGCAAAATGGACTAGCTGTACAGGACATGGTATGAATTTTCACCAGGAACAAAGTATTCCAGAAGTTCTGTTTTGCCTGTTACTGCTACTAACACAATCCCTTTTAATAGCTGATGGGGTACCTGTCAGAGTCTATGTCTTTGCTGCTAACAAAATCCCAGCGATACACTCACCACCTATCGACTTTGTTCATTTGTGATCCAAGAATTAGGGTGACAGCTTAGAAAGGACAAAAGAGGGAGATCAAAAACTGTTAACTTCCAAAACCTACCAGATCACAGAAACATACTGTAGGGTTTTAGTTCAGTTCTGTAGTCTTAGGATCCAGATTCTAGGTCATTTAAGGTTGCAACCCAATTTACAATTACTTCCATGTAAACATAAATAGGACAGAACCATTTGATGAGAACAGTAAGCATAAAGGTAAAGGGACCCCTGACCATTAGGTCCAGCCGTGACCGACTTTGGGGCTGCGGCGCTCATCTCGCTTTATTGGCAGAGGGAGCCAGCGTACAGCTTCCAGGTCATGTGGCCAGGTCACAAAGCCGCTTCTGGCGAACCAGAGCAGCACATGGAAACGCCGTTTACCTTCCCGCAGGAGCGGTACCTATTTATCTACTTGCATTTGACATGCTTTTGAACTGCTAGGTTGGCAGGAGCAGGGACTGAAAAATGGGAGCTCACCCCGTCACAGGGATTCGAACCACCGAACTTCTGATTGGCAAGTCCTAGGCTATGTGGTTTAACCCACAGCGCCACCTGCGTCCCTGTAAGTATACCTGTATAACAGTAAGCATACCCGTATAACAGTAAGCATACCTGGAAATAAATTCTACTGAAACTAACAAATTGGAGTTTCTTCAATATATTTATGAGTATAGGATTGGCAGCTACTTATGAGAATATTCTGTTTTCTTTAAACTTTGCTAAACTTTGTAATCAAATGGGAGATGTTTTCCCACAAGATTTGGCAAAATACTGTATTAAGGAGCGTCACTATGCTTAATGACTCTTCCACATTAAGCCCAGTAGCAGCCCTTGTGGAAGGGCAGAGCCATGGAGCCAGCCGCCAGTCAGAAGGTTGGTGGTTCAAACCCTCGCGATGGAGTGAGCTCCCGTTGCTCTGTTCCAGCTCCTGCCAACCTAGCAGTTCAAAAGCACACCAGTGCAAGTAGATAGATAGGTATTGCAGTGGCTGGAAGGTAAATGGCGTTTCCGTGCGCTCTGGTTTCAAGGTGTCCCATTGTGCCAGAAGCGGTTTAATCATGCTGGCCACATTACCTGGAAAGCTGATTGTGGACAAATGCTGGCTCCCTCGGCCTGAAAGAGAGATGAGCGTTGCAACCCCATAGTCGCCTTTGACCAGACTTAACCGTCCCGGGGTCCTTTAGCTTTTTACCTTTTTTACCTGATGGCATCACTGCAGATGAGAATGGGATAGGACAGGTTGGTGCTGATGTTGAGGGTCCATGAACACTCCGGCAGGAATGCAGTGGGCTCCATGTCATGCATTCTTGATCTTTCCTTCTCTTTGCCGCACCATGTTCAGATAAGCTGCAGCCATGCTTGTGTTGGGCATGCAGCTCTGCCCCACCACAAGGGCAACTGCTGATTAAGAGAAGAACAGGTACAGAACCATGAAATTTAGAAGAATAGAAACAAGAAGGGCAAGGCACAGCTGTGCGATCTGTGCATCTCTCCCCAGCATGTATTCTCAGCCCAAAATGAGAGGCAGAATAAGTGCTACCTGATGAATATTGATGGCGCTCTATAGTTAAATTAGTTGAGAATGTCCATTCTTTCTCAGGTATGTGTCACAAAGTAATTAATGGGAAACACCTAAAGTAACACCCTGAGTTTGCACAACTGTCCGGTAACTGGCTGCCAGAATTTGGAGGATTGGGAAAAGGCAACAAAATGTGCTGCGCTGCCCTGGCATTCTGTATGCCGCAGCTGTTCCTGCATGTAGCAGTGAATGAGGCCAGGAAGAAGAGCTTTGGCTTTTACACACTTCACGCAGCATCCAGAGTCCTTTAGCCTGATCTGTTTTGCTTCATTGTTGCTCACCACAACAACTTCCATCTCCATCGTCTTTCGATCTTTCGTGTTGGTCTTCAGTTTGCTATCTCAGGCTTTTTGAGTTTAAGGCAATAGGGCCATTTTAAGACAGTCCAATGAAATTACCCAAAAGTCTGGAAATGCAATGAAGAACAGTACAGCTTAAAAAAAAAAAGTGTGCAGCTTTAAAAAAGGGGGGGAGAGACTGTAACTATTTCATCCACATAATTTATTTCCTTCTTTCAGAGGGTGTCACAGATAATAAACAATGAAGCACAGAACAGAAGGCATTGCATAAATAAAATCCATACAAAGAACCATAAATATATTTAAAATACCCAAACCATTAACACACAACAACAAAATTGCAGCATATCTTCAACAGGTTTTTGATTATTAAAGGTGGGGAGGAGAAAATAACAGTAAAGGGGAGGTTGTTCCAATGTTGGAATGCCACCACGGAAAAGTCCCTGTCACACACCCCAACACCATGAATCATAGTGGGGAGCATAAGCAGACCCCGCCTCATTTCATGACCCTAAGGACTGAATCACCTTGAAAACATCTATCAGCTGCACATCTGTGTTATCTATCTGTGTCCCCACCACCCTGCGTATTGACTGCAATTCATATCATAGGAGTCTGGGGCAGTATACAAAATATTCAGACACAAAGCCTGTGAATAATGAAATAATTATTTAAAAAAAAAATAAAACAAAGAAGAAGCTTGACAACCAAATATGAGAACCTACACTCAAAAAAGAAGCTGTGATGAAAATATGCACTTGAGTGTTTGAAGCTGAATTAATTTTGAATCAGATTGGGGTTCTGAGTGTAAACTGTGTGCAAAATTCACACCACAAAGTTGTGCTAAACAAGCCCCACTGAAACCATGAACGGATATTTAAACCACAGACTTCCACATATATTCTTATCCATCACTGCCCAGTGATATGGTGGTGAGTCCAAAAATGCAGCCATGTTGATCCCCACCCCCCGTTGACACACACACACACACACACACACACACCACAGAGCAGCAGTACATAGCATAATTTATTAGGATCACCTGGCAGTCACTGAAAATGAGCTGGCAAAAACTGGTGTAATAGTTAGTATGTTGGAACTGGGTAATGGGGAGAACTTGGTTTACATCCACGATCAATCATGTGACATGACTGCAATCCATTTTTACCAGGGTGCAAGCTGAATTCTGTGGTGCTTAATTCTTACTGCATAGATTCAACTTACAAAACACATTGAGATTTAATGGAAGAACTTCAGACAACTTAAATGCAACCTTTTAATTAGAAAGGCAATGTTTTGCAAAGAATGGTTGTCTGTTAAACTGTTAGCATGAAGAAAGAACCTCATCAGAGTAGGGGAAAGATGTAGCCAATCTCTGCTTCCTTTTTTCTCATTCTCTCACTTCTCACCTGTGCCAAATTGTTACAAAACAATAGTAACACTTAGGACTCAGCTACATTAGTCAAGAAACAGCGTTCTGAATGCATTATAAGCATGCAACACCAGATGGCACCAGAGAGCAAAGAAAAATTGTAAGTGATTTTCCGTAGAGGTTTTTTTTAAAAAAAAAAAATATCTGTTTTATTTATAATCGTTGTCCCCCACCTCCCAGTGTATAGATCCACCCTTAAATGCCTCTATTGCCTCATTCAATTGCCCTATATAACTGGTGGATTTTAGTGAATCTGGCAACCGAATTCTTGTTTTCACATTTGAGCCCCATTTTTCCTGAAAAAGCAATAAAGTAATAATGCCCATCAATTATTCTGGAACTTTGACAATGGTGTCATTAATTGTCATCTGTAAAACATTCCAGAGCTGGGCTCCCCCCCCCCTCTGGTTCCTTCTCCACTGCCCCACTGACACCAGCTTTCTAACGATAAAAAAAGGGTTTTAAAAACATTTTCTGGTTTGTCTCTGTCTTGATGTTTCCGAATATCAGTCTTTATCCAATGAAATGGAAATTATTCATGATCCAACTGAGGCTACTGACAGATTGATAGGGGCAAAGGCTGCGTACACAACATACATTTGAAGGACACTTAAATCATAATTCTCTCCACCCCTAAATCCTGGGAACTGTGGTTTATTCCACACAGATTTATAATTCTCAGCACTCTGAGAAAATTGCAATTCCTGGGATTTTCTTTTTCTTTTCTTTTCTTTTTTTGGCTTTAAACGTATGGAGCCAAAGATTAAGTAACTTTTGGTCGTGTATAAGAAAACAAAGCCAATAAGCACCGTAAGTTTAGTTTAGTTTGCCACACAAAGGGAAAGATTCACAAACCTCTGTATGGTGAAGATGTCAGTAGCCTCAGCCTAGCCCAGTCACAGAGATCTAATTGCTTTTTAAAGAAAAAGAAAGACAAAATGCAATTAAGAATGAATTGCACAACAACATATTGCAAACCTGAAACTGGTCAGAGTTCCAGAGGGAGAACAATCAGAGTGTTTTTTAAAAAAATCTTTCAGCTCTGATTAAAAATGTCTTTGAGATTTCTTAGATCTCTAAAAATATACAGTGTTGCTCAAAGTCTTCCTAATTCAACACACATTAAGTCACTTCTTTGCCTTGATTTTTTTCCTCTCTGTTTGTCTTTTGAGTCCCTGCAGGCCTATGTTGAGAAACTTTCAGAACTTCTGCTTCAGAATTTCAAACTGAAGCAGACTTTGATTAAAAGAAAAAAATCATTTTGACAATAAAAGAAAACAGAATATTAAGCGACTCAACAACTGGAACCTTAGTTGCTGGATGCATTTATATTGGATCTGGCCAAACAGAGCTGACATGCCATTTCTCCTTGATTTATCTGCATAGTCTCTCATTCTGTACTCTCCCATTACTGTAAATATTTTGATATAGTTGATCTTTGTAATATGCATAATTTACAGCAGCATTCTCTGGCCTCAACTGACATACAGAGAGCTCTCTAATTAGTACATGTGTACAGAGGCTTTGTGTGTGGGCTGAATAACAAGGTGAACTGGGTGATTCTGGGTGTTTTTTCCCTTCCCTGAGTCAGAGCACAATGTCAATGGCCAGATCATGTCCCCCATAAAGCCTCCAGTCACTCAATTGCTCTTTTTTAAAATATCCTTTATAGCTCTATGTTTTACTAAATCAGCATGCTTATCAGGGTCCAAGATGTTGGACTGCAGATCACTGAATATCTCTTTATTTATTTGTTAGAGCACAACAGTAGATTTTTTTTTAAAGAGTTTAAAACTTCATTTAATTATTATTTTTAAACCCTATGTTGCTCTGCTTTAATTGACAAACAAAACCCCAGAGCTCTTCAGAACTTCACACACAGGTTTTCAAGCACTGTCACATTATATGACCTATCGGAATACAGAAACTAACACAACAAAGGAAGGGTTGGTGTGATGGTGCATTCTTAAAAAAACCCCACAAAAACAAGCAAGCAAGCAAGAATGTATACTACTCGTCCACCTCCTACTTATTTTGAAGTAAGAATGACCATGATTCCCCTGCTCCCCCCTTGGAAATATGAAACTTAATGGATTTTGGAGTTTTAGTTCACCTAATAAAGGTATTGGGACGCAAGTGGCACTGTGGGTTAAACCACAGAGCCTAGGACTTCCTGATCAGAAGATTGGCGGTTCGAATCCCCACAACGGGGTGAGCCCCCATTGCTTGGTGCCTGCTCCTGCCAACCTAGCAGTTCGAAAGCACGTCAAAGTGCAAATAGATAAATAGGTACCACTTCAGCAGGAAGGTAAACGGTGTTTCCGTGTGCTACTCTGGTTCACCAGAAGCGGCTTAGTCATGCTGGCCACATGACCCGGAAGCTGTACGCCGGCTCCCTCGGCCAATAAAGCGAGATGAGCGCCGCAACCCCAGAGTCAGCCACGACTGGACCTAACAGTCAGGGGTCCCTTTACCTTTTAATAAAGGTATTGCCTAATATGGATTATGCAAAAAAGGAAAAGGAAAAGGAAAAAGGAAAGGAAAGGGCAAATACTCTTTACTTCCCCCTCAAACAATTCTTAGGCTTGTTTGGTAGCCTTAATCCACTATGGAAAGGCTCCAGTGCCTATAAATTTTATCAACTTTGGCCAAATGAGGAAATATCTGCTTTCAGATTCTCCATTGTAGTGAATGGGGAACATGGACCCTTTATTTATAGAGAGTGACTCAAATTATAGATTAAAGTGGAAAAAGCCTAGAGAGACTCAGAAACTTGTGGTTCTCATTGCTTGAGACAGATGGAAACTGAATGACTCATATCATTCCATTTAGACCCAGGGTGGGGTATGGGATCCAGCCAGAGGACCAGATCCAGAACCAGCCTGCCTTTCGTGGGCACGTGAGTTGATTTCTGGCAGGAACATCAACCATATGATTCAGGAAAAGCATAAATACTTGAACAATCTTGCAAATGGGAGGGAAGTTCTTGATAGCTATTATAAATAGCCATATTATATTCATACAAAAAGTGCTACCATCTGCTACTTTTATTCATATTCACTAGAATCATTTTTTAAAAAAAGTATTTCTGTTGGAATCTATCACATCTGAGAGGTGTTATGCTAGTCTAAGATTGGTGGAACTGAACTGCCAGTCATCTTCATTAATGTCTATAGAAAGAGGTTCTTCTGTTTAACTATATGCTTGCATAATCTCTTTTTCGTTTCAGATATTTATAATTTGTTTTGTGCTTGCATGTCAAGCTAACCCTCTTCAACAATCCAACTGCTAATTAGCAGCACAGCATAATTTCAAGAAGATGAACAGACCAAATAATAGGGTAGAAGATGTAAAAATGCTTCTTTAATAAATGCCACACACTGCATAGTTTTATCTCGATAAAATATCATGTTATAGTTTCTTTCATTTTGTCTTCCAAGTACAGGGTTTTATTTTTCATGTGGATATTTTTCATATGGAGATAAAATACCTATTCATCCTGTTCGGCTACATTGCACTATTATTTTTATTAACCTAAAATGGTAAATAATTGCCCAGGCTAACATTTCTCTTGCAGAAATTCTGCAAATGACGAACCAGTGTCATATTTCTTAATGATGAACAAAAGCAGAAATTTACAGTCGGTGATGCTTACAGATTAATGATGCATCCCAGCCAATACCCTGATGGGATTCACTTCAGAACGAAAACAAAGCAATAGGCAAGGAACAGCACTTGGGGAATATCTTAACTGATAGAGACACGTCCAGATTAGTTCAAAGGCAATCTTTTAAAGAGTTTCAGTTTACTTGCACACTGGGTGGAAAAATTACCTGTCTGATGTTAACTGGGACAAACCTTTCTGAAACACTTTGCTTATCTTTTCGTCAACTGGGCTCAACAATCTGACTTCATACCGTGATCCATTATAGCAGCTCAAGTCACAGAGCTATCCTCTTGTCAATGTGTCGTGCCAGTTACATCATGCAGTTCAGGAGAGACAGCGCAAGAGATAAGAGTTCAGAAAGCACTCTCCAGGCCTCCTCATTAGTTAAAGAAACTCTGCAAACATGAAGAAGAAGAGGTTTGGAGGAAGGAGACCGGGAGAAGGGGAGTTATTTGAGAGAATTTAAAAAAAAAATCTACGCAAAAAGCATATCTTTTTTCCAAGAATGTGTTTCATGTGGCACCTCATGGTATTAATCTTTGCATTACCTCTCGTGGCAAGCTTTGGAATCTATCGGTGTCAAGAGAGATCTCATTAGGTTTCCATTAAATTGGATACATCTGCCCGTTCAATCTGCCGAAATGAACAGAGAGAAGCAGTGAGGATTTAAAGCCTAGTTGTGTTGGTGCGCAAGCATGGAGCAGAAGAGAATTCAAGAGTAGCTGAAGGCTGAAAGTGTTCTGGAATATGCTGAAAGCCAAAGAGAGCAGGAGAAAACCGTAAAGTGACTGTTGCTCTTCCCAACTGGACCTAACTATACTAAACCTGAAGCATGTGGAACACTGGAAACACAAAGTATCTAAATCATGTAAGGTCCTGGTGTTGCTGCAAATTTTAATGATAGTTATTTACCATACTTCTCTGCTCAGGGTTTAATCTGGTCCAGAGTCTCTGTCCAATGGAATGGCAGTCTTCTGCAATATAGGATGCAGTAATTAAAGTTCAAGCAATTCTGAACACACAAGTACATTTCTCTCATTGGTGAGTACCCACAATAAGCACCTGGAAGCATAACTACATCACTTACGAGGCATCAAGGGCACATATATGTATTATTAAGTATGCATCCATTTAAAATATTCAGAGGTAGTGTTGTGCTGAAACCCATTCTCCAACTTCTCAAATATCTTCTTTCCCTGTGAAGCAGGCTTTGCTTTTCCACTTCATTTGCAGTACACTTTAGAATTTCAGGGAGTATTGGGTTGAGTATCCCTTAGCATTAAGGGATGCGGGTGGCACTGTGGGTTAAACCACAGAGCCTAGGACTTGCCGATCAGAAGGTTGGTGGTTTGAATCCCCGCGATGGAGTGACCTCCCATTGCTTGGTCCCTGCTCCTGCCAACCTAGCAGTTCAAAAGCACATCAAATTGCAAGTAGATAAATAGGTACCACTCCAGCAGGAAGGTAAACGGTGTTTCCGTGTGCTGCTCTGGTTCATCAGAAGCGGCTTAGTCATGCTGGCCACATGACCTGGAAGCTGTACGCCGGCTCCCTCTGCCAATAAAGCGAGATGAGCCCCGGAACCCCAGAGTCGGTCACGACTGGACCTAATTGTCAGGGGTCCCTTTAACTTTATCCCTTAGCATTATGAGCTGACTGGGTGGTGTGTGTGTTTCTTTGCATTAAACATTTCTCCAGAACTCTGTAGCTTCCTCAGATGCCCACATTCCTGATCTGAAAAAGCCTTAAATGATGAGTTACTTCATGATGTCTTCCCCTGGGTACCAAGCACTCGAGATCACAATGCTTGCTTGCTTGTATTTATTTTGCATTTTAAAAAAACCACTAAAACCAAAATGGCAGATTTTGGAACTTTACTGTGAACAAGGCAAACACAAGCTTCATGCATTAGAAAACATCGACACAACACATAATGCAGTTGCTATATGGTGTGAACTAAACTATTGTTAAGCTTTTAAAAGAAAAATCTGTTCATCAGAATCTGATTTTCTCCCTGCTAGTTCACACATGCATACTCTCAGAATGTGAATGTTGTTCAGTGAACTCTGTTTCTCAGCAGCCACATGCATTAAAAATCCCATTGGCAAACTCATCCTCCTAGTCTACTTTAGAGAGATTAGAACTTCCGTTTTCAGTCCCCGGATTGCCATGCAAAAGTCAAGCACTGATTGCATTTGGCTGTTTCGCGGCTCTATTCAGCATCTCCCCACTGTGTCTTGATTAGATCTAGGTTACCATACCTTAGGGGGCCCATCAATGATTTGATGGCATTCAGGACATTGTTCAGTCTTGGGTGTTATATTTTGTAATGTGTGTTGATTAACCCGAATGCTCATTATTTGAATCTAGTTTGTTTTCGAAGGTGAAGCATCTACATCTTATATACCACATATGCTGCAAGGATTTGTGGCAAATCCAATAGGAAATAATTTTGCATTGCTCATTGTCCTCTCTTACATGGCCTTCTCCTAGTGTGTTGCAGGGTGCTAAGAACAGTGGAGGGGATGCACCAGCATTTTGTGGCTGATGTCACGCTTTCCTGCTCCAGTCTCATGACATGCTTTCCCACGTTACCTAAGCAGTTAGAGATGCCATGTCCCCATGAAGGTGAATGTGCAGATGGTTCCCTGCTGCAAGATCACAATCTTTGAAGAATGTGTTACATGAACAATTTGAATAATCACAGGTTGGTTTAATTATGTAGACAAATTCAGTCTAATCAGCTCTTGTTATAATATTTGATCCATCTACAATTGTGTGATTAAAACCAAGTATAACTTGTTAAGTCAGCAGAGAAATTCCAAACATACCCAACTTTTGAATCAATACTTCTCAAAGTAATCAAACAAAATCACCCAATCAAGCCATATGCAAATGGTCTCCCCTCTCCCCAAAAAACACAAAATGTTGGTGGAGGTACTGTTCCTGCTTATGACCTCCATGTATGCAGTTGGAGACCTCCATAGATTTTCTGCACTAACAACAAATCACATGCTGTATGACTGGCTTTCCATGGTTCCCCATAGAGAGAAACCCATATATGTTCAGCACGCTGACATTCAATTGAATGTGTAAAGGTCACAGGAGGGAACAACATTCATGGCCCTGCACTCCATTTTGACAGAACATCTGCAGGACTTTAGAAATCAGCACACTCCAAGAAAAACTGCCAGACAGATGCCAGCAACAACAACTTGATTGGGCAACCGCACTGCAAAATTCGGGGAGAGGGATGAATTTCAAAGGATGACTGTGCTTTGATTCACACATTGTTTTCCAAAATGTGAATTAGGCAAGTTCACCTTTAAATGTGAACTGAATTGAATTTCTTTCCCACACCTAGGTAAGAAACTATTTTTTTCTTCTTCCAAATTGGAATTTGGACCCTAAGTCAACAGCCTCCAAAGCACTTTGGACCAAAAACTTGCTCTTTTACAAAGCCCCAAAGTGGAATCCAAACCAGATTTTGTGGCAGTACACAATCCTATTCTAAACTTAAATAGAAGAATCTTCTGCATATACTGGGAGTTAAATCCAAAGCATCAGAGGATGTCTTCAGCAAGATAGATAAGCCTATTCTGTGTGGTTATTGTATTTTGCCTTGGGTTATATCTCTGTTTTGCAATGTCCCAGTGTATTAATCACATATTCACAAAATTGGGGGGGGGGGGTAGAGCTGTAGCTCAGTAGCTAAGCATCTGTTTGCATGCAGATTTAACACTTATATCTTCCTTAACCATTTGGGTTAAAGCAATGCATGCCACGTTTCAAAGCCCGGGACAAGGAACTCACATGAACATTCTTCCAGCATTCTTTTTTGTAGACCCTTTAAGATCCGCAAGAACATTTTTCATCTTTAAGGTCCTAATTTAGAACTTGGTGACTTTTGGAAACTTTCCCCTAAAAGATTAAAAAGGAGAAGACAAACTAGAAACTTCCCTTGAGCTAGCAAAAAAAAGACAAAGTGTGTGCTTAAGGGTGCAAGAAAATTACATGTGAGCATTTGGTCGAAAAGCCATTTTCCAGCAATAAGTGTTGGAAAGAAAAGGATGGCTCAACATTTCACCGATGTACAAAAAAAAAACTACGATGGGATCCAGCTATTCCACCACCTCCCAATGCATAGGGTACAAAGAATGTTGTAGAGAAGACTTAGTTTTCAACAGTACCATCTGGTACTGTTGTGCAAGGTCAGGATACTAAAACAGGAAAGGGTATTTCCTATAGATGATCAGCCTCCAGCTCCACAATGGGGGGGGGGTGAACAGCTAGGGGACAGAGCTAAGGAGCATGCCTTGCTCCCCTGACATCACATGAGGGGGTATGCATAAAGGAGGACAATGTATCATGTGTAATCAATACAGTGAAACACAACTTCAATTCAAGAGCTACGCTGCAACAGCAGGGACTTCCAATTACAATGCAAAGGTTTCAACAAGCAACTCAAAACCATTTTTCCTCTTCCTTCAGGGTTATGTAAGAGAATTTTGACTGACATGCCAACCCTCTGCCACTAATGACTCCAGGAGAGGGAATAGCCCTGTGTAAATGCACAGTTTTAATAGCAACAGGGAAGTACTCACAGTCTTACCTGGCAAGTGGCAAACACTATTACCTAAGCAACTGAATTTTCATCTTTCTTCTCTCTCTCTCTCTCTCTCTCTCTCTCTCTCTCTCTCTCTCTCTCTCTCTCTCTCTCTCTCTCCTCCCAGTTTCTTCCAAACAAAGGCTTTATAAACAGTGTATAATTTGTTGGCTGCAATTTTCTTGAGATAAGAAATGGAGTTGTGCAGTCCCGAAAAACCTGTATTTTTCAGTAATTTCCTAGCAGGAAATGTGATGATCCGAGTTCCACCACAGTGGAGTTGACCTTCTGACTTGACATTTCCGTTACAGTGCTCAACTGCTAAGTACTACAGTGAAGTTTATTAAGAACTGTTAGACAAAGCTTAGGGTAGAGCCACAGGTATGCTTGCCCTACCTTTCATAGCTTGCCTTGTACCCCCTGGAACTCTGGAATGGATTGAGGTTTCCTAGGTTAATAAAATGTAAGCCAAATGTGAGCCACAGAATCCTTACTGGGGGCAATGGATAGCGTACTTTCAGTTTTATCCCTGTATTACAGAAGGGTTGTTCATTCAAACAGAGGTCTCTAACCTCTTGGATCACTGGACCCATGTTGTCCAATTTATCACACCACTAAAATCTACTACCCCCTGCTTAGAAACCAGCAGTTCTGTGTGCTATGAACTATCTAAGTAAAGGGAGGCCATGTGTTCTGCTTAACAGAGGACATCCCTCTGTCTGAAGATGTCTTCTGTTTGAAGGACTGTCCAATCCAAGTTTAGTTTAAAAACAAAGTATCATAAGAAGGGAGAGCAGGGGCTCAAAAGTTGTCCATCAACATGCAATATGTAGGCAGCAGGCTTGTCAAGCACACAGGTCACGTGGCCACAGTCTTCTATACTATTCCATTAAATCATATATAACTATTTCTAATTTTGCACCTGTATGTTTAAATCAGCTTATTGAACTTTTATACAAATCTGTATCCTCTTTTGTTTTCTTGTTTTGCAAGACATTAATTGACCACAATTTTTAAGTAGCACATGCATAAAGTAGACAGTATTTCTGTTTCCAACAGAGATCCAGAAATGGTCAGAAAATGGTGTCAGCTGAAGTCCCATAGTGTACTAACACAAATGATGTAGCCTGTGGATCTTCAAACTCAGATTCTAAAGTCCTCCTAGTGTTCCATAGAACTCTACTGCTTTGTCCAAGACTGCAGAACAGCTTCACAACAAGTTTTGAGTTTTCTACCAAGTTAGAACAGCAGAGAGGTGACAATTCAAGGATGGACAGTTCTAAGAACAGAGAAAACAAGAGAATAACAAAACACAGTGGCAATGCAGATAGCTCTTTAGTCTGCACACATGTATCCATAATGGTAACTTTTTAACATTTACATTTGATGTCTACCTACCTATTTATTTGTTTTGCACATTGGTGACTGGAAGTGGCTGCTGGGACCAGTATGTTTCTGAGCACAATTCAAAGTGTTGGTGCTGACTTTTAAAGCCCTAAATGGCCTTGGCCAAGCATACCTGAAGCAGCCTCTCCACCCCATCTTTCAGCTCAGACACTGAGGTCCTCCTCCGAGCGTCTTCTTGTGGCTCCCTCACTACAAGAAGTAAAGCTACAGGGGACCAGGCAGGGGACCTTCTCAGCAGTGACGTCCTCCCTGTGGAACACCCTCCCATCAGATGTCAAGGAGATAAAGAACTACACAACTTTTACAAGACATCTGAAGGCAGCCCTGTATCAAGAGGTTTTTAAATTTTGATGTTTTTATTATGATTTTAGATATGCTGTAAGTCACCCTTAGTGGCTGGGGAAACCCAACCAAATGGGCGGAGTATAAATAATAAAATTGTTGTTGTTGTTGTTGACAATGCAGTCATGTTGTCATACCTTTCCTTTCAGCTAAAAGACATGTTCACACAGAAACCATGCTTTGTAGATGCTCTCATGCTTATTTGGCTGACATATCCTGAAATCCATATCAAATATACTGCATCTATGTGGGAGTAGATGCTTTCTCATAATAAAAAAGAGGAAAATAGGTAGAAAGAAAAAAATGGCTGCACAAAGAAACAACTGGACACGAGGAATTAGCCGACACTTGCAGAATCACACAGAGCCAGGAGGAACCAAATGGTTATCTAATCTAAACCCCAGCTGTGAGGAAAGATCTTTCCCTCACCGCAGTCCCCCACAGATCAACCTACAGAATATAGACTCAAGCTTGCCACAAATAGAGGGCAGCTGCGCTACAGAAAGGTGGTTACAGGGTAAATAATTTGAGATGACTCTCACAATAAACCAAGCCACATGCTGGAAAGTCACAATCAATGGAAATGTTCACATTTTTATATTTCAGTAGAAAATCTAAGTGTAACAGGATGCCTATGAAGAGAAGTCAGTATTCACATTTCTTCATGTTTGCTTTTGTCTTTGGTTTGCGTGGATTCTACATTCTCTGCAGATCAGTTAAGATTTGGGTTTTTTAGAGGTAGCAAGAGGGGCACATAGCAGAGGGTAATAGAGATGATTGAGGGATTGAAGGATGTGTATCGCAGGAGAAAGTTAGAGAAAGAAACTGTTGAAGGTCTACTGTAGAATTTTCAGTATGATCCGGGCACTCCTTGCTTTTTTGAATCTAATTTCTGATTTCCAGGATTTAGAGTGGTTTTTAGAAAGCTTCAGTGCAAGTTATATATTGCTGTGACCAAAAATAACCAGCTGCTTCTGCCCAGAGGATTTTAAAGGTCTCAGCATTTTCTTGTTTATAACTAGAATCTGATTACTTCATGATGGTGGAGAAGAGGCCAAACAGTGCCATATTTTCAGTCTTGCAAGGGATGGTTCAACGAACTGGACTCTCTGAATTGAATAGACTTGAGTGATGGGAGATGGTCTCACCATTTTCAAACTACCCACTCCTTCCTTCTCAGTGTGGAAGGACAGCAAGGAATGCAGATTGAGGTTGAATCCTGACAAGACAGTAGAACTGTTTTGGGGGGACAGGAGGTGGGTGGGTGTGGAGGACTCCCTGGTCCTGAATGGGGCAACTGTGCCCCTCAAGGACCAGGTGTGCAGCCTGGGAGTCATTCTGGACTCACAGCTGTCCATGGAGGCGCAGGTCAATTCTGTGTCCAGGGCAGCTGTTTATCAGCTCTGTCTGGTACGCAGGCTGAGACCCTACCTGCCCGCCGACTGTCTCGCTAGATTGGTGCATGCTCTAGTTATCTCTCACTTGGACTACTGCAATGCTCTTTATGTGGGGCTACCTTTGAAGGTGACCTGGAAACTACAACAATCCCGAATGCGGCAGCTAGACTGGTGACTGGGAGCGGCCGTCGAGACCATATAACACTGGTCTTGAAAGACCTACACTGGCTCCCAGTACGTTTCTGAGCACAATTCAAAGTGTTGGTGCTGACCTTTAAAGCCCTAAATGGCCTCGATCCAGTATACCTGAGGGAGCGTCTCCACCTCCATCGTTCTGCCCGGACACTGAGGTCCAGTGCCGAGGGCCTTCTAACAGTTCCCTTGCTGCGAGAAGCCAAGTTACAGGGAACCAGGCAGAGGGCCTTCTCGGTAGTGGCAGCCGCCCTGTGGAACACCCTCCCACCAGATGTCAAAGAGAAAAATAACTACCAAACTTTTAGAAGATATCTGAAGGCAGCCTTGTTTAGGGAAGCTTTTAATGTTTAATGGGTTATTGTATTTTAGTGTTTTATTGGAAGCTGCCCAGAGTGGCTGGGGAAACCCAGCCAGATGGGCGGGGTATAAATAATAATTTTTTTATATTATTATTATTATTATTATTACTGAGGAAACATTGCTGATTGCCTCAAGATGACGGGGATGATGGCTTTTTCCTCCTTAGTTATCACACACTGGGCCTTACTCTGTTTTTTAAAAACAAAAACAAATTCTATGGCTGCTTGTGAACTTACCTTTCCCTCTTTTTGCATATAATAAAAACACCGCTAGCACAGGTGCTCATAGTAAGAGCTTCTCTTCCTGTCATCCAAGTATTTTTCAGGATCCAAGCTTTTCAATATGTGTAGCCTTGAGATGACTCCTGTAGGTTATTTGCAAGCACTCTCAGGCATCTTGCTATCTAAAGATAGACAGTCTGTTTCTGTTTAAACTCCAGTAGTCCTACAGAACAAATCTTCGCCAAAGCTCTGTCCTTTTGACTCTTGGAGATGATGGACTAGCAATGCTCATTACACCACCCACCTCTCTCAAGGAAAAGAAAACTGTCACCCACTCTGATTGCCTAGAAACTGAAATACTGCCCTGGGCTTGAGCCTTTAGAGATCTTAGTAGCACTGGAAGACAAGTCTCGAGACTCCTGCACAGTTGATTACAACAGGCATTACGTGGAACACCCTCTATAGCAATTTACAAGTGTTCACAGAAATGTCGTTGAGTTCAGACAACACCCAGGGCTTCTGAAACAGCTTCTGAATTTCTGTGCAGCCATGCTGAAGTCAGATATTAAAACTTTTGAAATCAAACAAGTATCTGCCACATTCAGTATGTAAGTAAGGTACTTCTAGAGAAGCTTATATCCTGGGCAATTTAAATCGGGCCTCTTTTAGCCAAAAGAATAGAACTGAGTTTCATTGAGATGATCTTGATAGATGTGCAATGCAGTGCTTTTTAAAATACAGACAAAAAAGTGCTAGTACTCACCATGAGGTTGTTATGGTAAGTGCCGTGCTTTGAACATTAAAAAAAGAGAGGTGCTGATACTGCATACCCTTGAGCACCCCCAGAAAAGAAAGCACAGATATAATGTATGCAGTTCTCTCTTTTTCTCTTTCTTGGTGAAATAATGAGGTACGAGTACTGATAGCTTGAAAAAGTCCCGCGAGGGCCATCATAAAATGGCTGCCACAGGCAGCAAAAAGAAGTGACATAGTACTATCACAAGGAAAAACATGGCATCTATGACTACAAACACTTTAGTGAGGACAGGGTCAAGGGATTATTTTTACCAAATTAAAAAATAATTTTCTTTTTACACTTATATCCCACCCATCCTCAAAGAGAAACCTACTGTTTGGAATGCTCTTCTGCAGCACACTAAAGAAGCACCATCTCTATGGTCCTTTTTAGTTGCTTTTGAAGATCTTCCTTGTTCAAGAAGACTTTTAAAGTGCAGATTCTTATCCCAATATGCATCTTTATTGAACATTAAATTGTTTTTTAAAAAAAAATATGGCTTATTTGTTTGCTTGTTTGTTTTACTGTTGATCTGTTTCTAGTTAGCTGCTTCAGGAAGTGATTCATAAATGAAAATAAAATAAATAAATAGCCTTTACCGCCTCATTTTACAGTGGTACCCCGGGTTACAGACACTTCAGGTTACAGACTCCGCTAACCCAGAAATAGTACCTCAGGTTAAGAACTTTGCTTCAGGATGAGAACAGAAATCGCGCGGCAGCTACGCGGCAGCAGCGGGAGGCCCCATTAGCTAAAGTGGTACCTCAGGTTAAGAACAATTTCAGGTTAAGAACGGACCTCCAGAACGAATTAAGTTCTTAACCTGAGGTACCCGAACCCTGTGAGGGATAATATTCTGAGAGAGAGTGACTGGCTCAATGTTACCCAGAGAGATTCATAGTTGCCTTTCCACTTATTTGTTGAAGCCCTCACACAGTGACAGTGGCATAAGAGGGAAAACAGAGCCAATTCCACTCCCCCGCTCACATTCTCTGCTACGTTCTCAGTGGCTACTCCCACCATCATCAGTGTATTGGGAGTGAGGGACTGAGGCTGGGGCCCTGCTGGTTACCTTCTGGCTCCCTGCGTGATTTGGAATCTTGATGATGCCGAGTTCTAAATCTGGGGCAGGCAAGCAGTTGCATATCCTCCAACGTTTTCCCAATGAAAATAGGGACAGCTTGGACTCCATCTTGCATCACTGCCAGCCCACACAGCCAATGGTCAGGGATGATGGGAGTTTGAACTGGAAGGTCGTACATTACCTACCTCCATTCTATATTGTGTGAGATGCCTATAAACGCAGAACATTTCCAACTCTCATCCCCAGCATATCAGGAATGTAATGGTAGGGGTGGTGCCTGTTAGGATTCTTATCTCACCAGCTGCACAGAGAGCAGCAAATGGTTGTTTACATCACGTGAGTGTCTGAGGGCGCGAGACAGGAAGTCTCAGCTCAGTTTCAGTGCTGTAAGAAGTTACTTTCGCTTCTGTGTGAAGTGCGCTCTTCCGTACTGCTGCTCTGAGAGAGCAGACACGTTCATGGAAGCTCTGTGTGTAGACAATGTAAATGAAGTAGTTTAGAGCTACTGATTGTCTCTTTCTTCTGCAATGGGATGCCAGAAGATGAGTGTGCTCCTCTCAGGAGGGAGGGGTCACTTATTAGAAGAAGAGAAAAAGAGTTTGGATTTGATATCCCGCCTTTCACTCCCTTTAAGGAGTCTCAAAGTGGCTAACATTCTCCTTTCCCTTCCTCCCCCACAACAAACACTTTGTGAGGTGAGTGGGGCTGAGAGACTTCAAAGAAGTGTGACTGGCCCAAGGTCACCCAGCAGCTGCATGTGGAGGAGCGGAGACGCGAACCCGGTTCCCCAGATTACGAGACTACCGCTCTTAACCACTACACCACACTGGCTCTTACCAGTCTCTCTCGACTGAGGAAGATTTACAGCCAGAGGGTGGCCACCGGAGAGACGCCTCTGTGTCTTGGGAAGGTGGCGGCCTTCCCGGGCGTTTTTCCAACAGTGCCAACAGCTCCAGCTCTACTATCCTTGTCACCATGATTATAACTGTGTGATTCATAATGTCTAAAGAAGGCTGGTGAGTAGATGAGATCATAGCTTATCACCTCCTGGCTCAGCCCACATAATCTAGGGAGTAGCAAGATTGCATGTGATTTATTTCAACGTTTATACACAACGCTGTCTTACCAGGAGACTGGCTCTCAGAGAAGGAAGAGAAAAGAAAGAGAAATCACACCGGTATGACAATTTAAATCCAAAACAACATTTTTAACCTGAAACTATCAAATCCAATAAGCTTTAGGAAAAGGGAGTCAGAGAAATGTCAATGAAATTCCCAGTCATAAAAAAAGAAGCAGATCCAGGACAGTGTCGGGGAAGACTAAGAAGAAGAAGAGTAAGTGGAGATAAGGTAATGTGTCTGACAATGTAGAAAGAAGAAGAGGAGGAGGACTGAGAGAAGGTCTTCATCTGCCTTAAGATGATGGACAGGAATTTTGGTGAAAGAGCTGCCAGTAAAGTGGGCACAATCCAAAAAGATGCTATTAAGGCACAGCATGGGCTCCTGGTGGGGATCATGACAGCATTTATCAGGAAAGGAGGAGATTTTCTTATCCATACCATGTAAAGTGAGTTCTGAGTATAAACTAACAGCAGATACCATCTGGGTATACTGGGTATACTGACTGCTAACAGCACAGGCACAAAAGCAGAACAGCAGCTCAACATATATGTCAGTATTAATTATGAGCGAGTTTTAGGGTAAGGGTGCCCAACTTGTAATTAAAGCAATATTACAAGCAGTGAACATTAATATTACAAGTACATTATTTATGAACTGCATCGCCATTGCTATGAACAGTGCAGTCAGCAAAACAGGGGGGGGAAATTGGGGATACAGTTCTAGTCTTCTCAGAGAGCAAAACTCACACTTGTAGGTTTGTAAAATCTCAACAGATCGCACAAGTAGAGAAAAGGAATGAAAGAGAGAAAATTATTGGTGCCAGAAATGGCAGGAAGACCAAGACAACAAGGCTGGTTTTCGACAGGCCCCAACTTTATTAGCAGGTGCTAATTAGCAAAGGGTTGGGCGAGTGCGGTCTTCACTATTACTAACACAGAAAAACAAAATCATTGTGGCCCATTAAATGGAAGCACTGCAAAGCAGTCACAATGCTCTCTGAGGCCAAGCTTTACAGCCTAGAAGCGTCAGCTGTTTACTGCATGCTGATAACAGGGCAGCTTAAATAAAATGGTGTGAAATTTACAGATGCTGCCTATGCTTGCTGCCTTGGGCTGGGATCTAAGCATCAAGAGCATATAATGCTCACCTTGATGATGAGCTGAGTGATACCAGGCCACTGAATACTCAACTATCTTGGGTTAAAATCCAAGCCAGAGAATAATTCCCACTTCACCCTGTTAGCCCTTAAACCATTTCTATCCTTCCCTTTAAACGCAGGAAGAGGGCAGCAGAAAGATATAGGGTTATATTCAACTAACTTTTACTTAGAAGAGATCCATTGAAAACTAATGGACCTAAGTTGTTGTTGTTTAGTCGTGTCCGACTCTTCGTGACCCCATGGACCAGAGCACGCCAGGCACTCCTGTCTTCCACTGCCTCCCACAGTTTGGTTAAACTCATGCTGGTAGCTTCGAGAACACTATCCAACCATCTCGTCCTCTGTTGTCCCCTTCTTCTTGTGCCCTCCATCTTTCCCAGCATCAGAGTCTTTAACAGGGAGTCTTCTCTTCTCATGAGGTGGCCAAAGCATTGGAGCCTCAGCTTCAGGATCTGTCCTTCCAGTGAGCACTCAGGGCTGATTTCCTTAAGAATGGATAAGTTTGATCTTCTTGCAGTCCCTGGGACTCTCAAGAGTCTCCTCCAGCACCATAATTCAAAAGCATCAATTCTTCGGTGATCAGCCTTCTTTATGGTCCAGCTCTCACTTCCATACATCACTACTGTTAAAGCTATGGTTTTCCCAGTAGTGATGTATGGACCTAAGTTAGTTGTGGCTATTAATTTCAATGGGTCTACTTTGAGTAAAAGATAGCTGTCTAAAACTCATGATCTTTCCTTTGCTTCTTTCCCAGTTGGAAGGAGATGAGCTGGATAAGCAAGGCTGGGCAATAAGCCTCCCACATTTGTGCTATGTTTGGCGGACCCATGTGATTGATGCCACACTGGTCCAATTGAATCTGGGTGCATACTTAAACTCCATGCCAGTAAAAAAAACCCCGTAGTCCACCAACAAATGGCCATGGGCAGCCAAGTGCCTTTGTTTCCCCCCTTAAAATAAAATGTAATCTCAAATAATGTTATTATGAGAACACAAGAAGATGCTGGAAATAGTAGAGCACTATAGGAATTTTAATTCCAAAAAGTTGTGTGGGTGTGTGTGGGTGGATATGATGAGGATAGCAAGGATATTATAAACACACTACTCACAAAATATTTATGACGATGAGAATGTGACATTTTGCAGTTTGTGGGAGCCTCTAATGGAAGTTTTATCTTTTTCCCTTACCCATGCCTGAAACTTTGGCACTGAAAATCAAAGTTGGTAAAACAAAAACAAAAAAGTTGGTGCAATGCTACTTAAAAGTATTCCTATCTGCATAAGAGCTTGTGAAAAATATATATATGCAGCCCTGCAGCAGCAGAACAGGCTGGAGTGTTATTTGTCCCCAAGTGAATTCTCAAAGGAAATCAGGCAAAGGAATAAAAAAGTTTTGCAGCAGATGAGAAATTCCCCTGTCTGGTATTTTCTCCCTGTTTGTAACTGGTCTTGTTGAGGCGTGAGACCTCTTATGCATTCACAACGCCATTTCTCAATTTAGCAAGCATGCCACGGCAATTGATTCAGACAATGCAATAGCTGTGACAGCAATCGGGAGATGTTCCAAATTTAAAAAGTAACAAGCCACACAAAAATTGAAGCGCACCGACTGTTTTTGTGATAATTGAATTTCATTGCATTTTAGCAGGGAGCAATAAGCAATCAAAGGTTGCTTTCCAACCACGGTTCCAGGAAACAATGAAAGGGAATGCATCTGAAAGAACACACACACACACACACACACACACAAGCTTTTACATTTAGAAGTCATTGGGTTTCACTGAAATAATCTAGCCCATCTCCTTCTCCCTCCCCAGAAATCATTTCAAAATAAAACATAAAAGGCATCCAGAAGGCTGCAAGTCACCAACTGCTTGCTCTGAAGTCATCCAGGAGCAGTCCCTGTAGGTATTTTTTATAGGACCTTCCTCTGGGCTCATTCTCATGACTGAAAAATAGGCCACAGATGCACGACAAGTTCAATGTGCATAATAGCTGGATAGATGGTAAACCAAAAGACGGATTGCTCTCTCAAAATCAATCTGGCTGCATGACAGAGCAATCAAATTGCCACTTCGCTGCATGGCCAACTATAGCGCACACTGAACACACCATCTTACTGTGGCAATACTGCATGCTCACTCAAAAGCTCCAAAGCTCATATAAGTATCCTGCTCCCTGGCCCAGTTTCAGCTCTCTGGAAAATAAGTAAATTGTGAGTTTTAGAGAAAAGTACTGCTGATTTGTTCAGTTTGAGACTGTTGATAGACTCCCTGAATAACTGATCATGCTGCCGCCTGGTCTTCCAAATTAACACAGGAGACATAACCTGCTGTGTTCTTAGATAAATAAGGTATACTTTTCATTGTATTCAATTGTAAATTTCAACAGAAGTAGCTCATAAAGTTCAACAAACAAACAAAGCAGAAGACCCAGTGGATCAGATCATTCTCTAGTCAGTTCATGCATAAGGTCCATCCATGTAATGGTGTCTATTCCACCTGTCTGGTCGTAAAGTCCAAACAAGCCATTTATTGTTTGATATTTTTACTGTAAAATGTGTGAGATCATGATATTGTATTTATTTGCATTACTTAGTGCTTTAGCTACTGATGAAGCCCAGGACGGCAAAACAAGGCCAATATTCCGGAAATCCTTGTCTAGACTCTGTGATAGGATTTTGTGGAACTGTAACAACTTTTCATGTGGATTGTTTGGATCTGACCCACTGGGTCTTCTGCTTTGTTCATTTGTTGAACTTTATGAGTTACTTCTGTTGAAATTTACTATTGGATACAATGAATAGTATACCTTATTTATCTAAGAACACAACCGTTACGTCTCGTGTGTTTATTGGGGATGCTTTAAGTGACCATAGGTTTATTTGTGGTTGCCTGGTCTTCCAAAGCAGAGAATCATCATGGTGGTTGTTTCTTCAAAGGTTTTTTGCAAACTAGATCTTCTCCTTTGACACAGGAAACTGAGTGTAGTGCAAAGGAAAATGCACGCACACTTCTTCTTTTAGGATGTTTCGACTGCTTTGGGCCTTGCAATATTGTGCTTCTCGAGGTCACCTCAAAAGTTGTCCTTCCAGGAGGAACAGTAGCTCCTCGTGTTTCTCGATGTGGCATCAGCCCTTGCTGCCATCAGCCGGTTTGCAAGCTTTGAAAAGAAAATGACAGGTTAAGCAGCTGTTGAGAATCGACTGCTCCTTGTGGTGTGTAATTAAGATTCACGGCACATACTCATATTGATTCGTATTTCCACAAGTGAAAACTTGAAAAGATTAATGTAAAATTTACAGAAGCAAGGCGTTGTAAGTAACTGTTGGTGACAACTATGAATATCCCTTCATGTGTGTGTTTATGTTGACTCTGGTTCAGAATATTTACTTTTTTAAAAGCAGAACCAAGTTTCTTCTGGTAAAGGTGGAAACCTTTTTTCTTTTTTCTTTAACTAGGCCCATAATCCTCTGTTTCTTAGTGGGGATCAGGACAGGACACATGCAGGGCAGGGGAGGAAGACATCTGGGAGGTGTTTTTGCTTTCTCTCCCTTGAAAGATGTACAACAAAGTCTTCTGGGATGTGCTAGATCTTCCTTGCATCTACACTTTGGGGGAGGGTCTAGCACAGTCTCTGAACTGCACTACAGCTTTCTTCTATGCCTTTTAAAATCTCCAATCCAGAAATGGAAAGATATACAATCCACTGGGTTTGACAGGATTCTATTGATATATATTGACTCCACTTCCTCAGATGCAACCCCTTCAATCTAGTGAGAAGAATGTAACGAAACATGCGTCTTTCAGTCTTGAGAGATTTAGATAAAATGTTAAAATGCTAGGTACAGAGGGCTATTGTGGATCCCATGAAGAGTGTGCAATTCTACTATCGGGCTGGTCCACTGTCCCTCAGATCTTGTGGGGGGCCAGACTATATTTTGAAAAAAAGAATGAATTCCTATGCCCCACAAATAACCCAGAGATGCATTTTAAATAAAAGCACACATTCTACTCATGTAAAAACACGCTGATTCCCAGACCGTCCGCGGGCCGGATTTAGAAGGCGACTGGGCCGGATCCAGCTCCCGGCCTTAGTTTGCCTACCCATGGTTTAAATAATCTTCTGTTTGCTTGATCCCAGGATTAGTGGGAAAATATGCCAGCCAGGTCATGCTAGATCTCTGTCAAATCCTGAACATCTCAGATTAGGAAGGGGTGAGGTTTATTTATCTAATTTTCAAAACTTTCAGACCATGCTGCATTCCATTGCAATCACAGTATGGTTTGCAATGTAATAGATTAAGACAAAATGTTAAACACCATAAGTCGACAATGTTAAAACTAAAATGGAAACCTGTTATAGATCATTGTGCAAAATAGCAGAACCTCAGCGGCACCATCAGAAAACATATCTAAATTCCTCCAAAAACCTGGGAAAACAGATATGCTTTTACCTGGCTGTGGAATCCCAACAAAGTTGTAGCAATTCACGTCTCCAGAAGAATTCCACAGGGTGTGGAACTGAGTCCCCACATTGCAAGCCAGATTCACCGGTGGGATAGTGAAGGGAATCCCCCGCCCCTCACTGATATCCTCCTGGCTGAATAACAAATATTTATTGTTGCAAACCAGGTGGTGTTCCATCATTATGATGTCAGATGATTACCCCTCCTATCTGTCAAAGGTAGCTTGTGCTGGTGGGGAGATAAGGATCTGCACCACTGGTACAAAAATGTTCCCTGCCCCTAATCCATGTCTTAGTAACACATATCTATAATAAAACCTTGGAGTATTGCAGCAAATAGCATGCGCTGCATCACATATTATTATGCTATACTTACCAAATGTTTGCATAGATTGTGGTATACTCCCTTGGTATTTTATATGGGTGGGCAAGATATTTTTAACACAAACAAAAAGACCCAGTGCAGGCTTAGCCTTGCTAACTACCAATTGTGGCATTTAAAGGCACCAGCTATTTGTATATATATCTGCCAACCCGATAGAAATGCAATATAATGGGGAAAGATTAATACCACCTTCAATATGAAATGTGATTTTGCTCAATAAGATGCCCCCCTTCATTCCTAACAAGCCAAAAAGCACGCACACACACGCTTAGAATAGCGAAAGCCCGGTTAGCCCTGAAACACACACACAAACTTGCTCAAATTCATTCACTTCAAATAGTTGACTAAGCTGCTTTTGTGTCTTGCCTTTGTATATTCATAGACTCTACTGAGTTACCTTGAAATGGGGGAAACCTGCTATGAATTTAAATATAATTCATGGTAATAGATTTGGGACAGCACTTAATCAACCATGTGGCTTGCCACTACACAAATAAATGGGTTTTTGTACAATGGGATAAGCCAGTTATGTAGTGAACAGCCAAAGCTGTATCTGTAGGAGAGAGTTGGGGAGGGGAGCAGGGAGAGGAGTTCAGCCGCCACACTCTTCAATTTTCCCATGAAACTTTTACACAGGAGTCAGGGCTGCCAGATTCAAAAATAGAAAAGCCTTCATTACTCATTCATGCAGTGGGAACGAGGCTGGCTTGGGTGAACATTTAGAGTTGGACATGAAAATCCAATAGGAGCTTGGTGAAACATCAATGGCAGCACAGGGAACTGTAAGCCCAATGCTGATTGGCACCAACCATCAATCTGTATTCTATTTGTGCCGCTGCATAGAGAGCACAGGGAAATGAGGCACATTTGCGGTGCAGCGAATGGAATTGCTGTGCCACCACATGCCAGAAAGCTGGTAAATGTGTGAAGTGTGGATGTAGGCAGTTTCTCTCCCTCCCCCTCCCCCCTGCAATTGCAGAAATCTGCTCTTAATCACATGAAGGAAAATTGCTATCATACGTATGACAAACAGAAATCAAATTAAAGCCCCCTAATGATTGGATATTAGGGCAGGAAAATAATAATAATAATAATAATAATAATAATAATAATAATAATAATAATAATTTTTATTTATATCCCACCCTCCCCAGCCGAAGCTGGGCTCAGAGCGGCTAACAACAGTAAAATGATAAAACATTCTAAAATCATTCCATTATAAAATTAATTCAAATCAAATTAATGGCAACCATTGGTCTAGAGTTCTGTGAGGATTGCCAAAGGAGGGGGTCAGGCTGTGCCCTGGCCAAAGGCCTGATGGAACAGCTCTGTCTTGCAGGCCCTGCGGAAAGATGTCAAATCCCACAGGGCCCTAGTCCCTTGTGACAGAGCGTTCCACCAGATCAGAGCCACAGCCGAAAAAGCCCTGGCTCTGGTTGAGGCCAGCCTAACCTCTCTGTGGCCTGGGACCTCCAAGATGTTTTTGTTTGAAGACCGTAAGTTCCTCTGTGGGACATACCAGGAGAGGCAGTCCCGTAGGTACGAGGGTCCTAGGCTGTATATGGCTTTGAAGGTTAAAACCAGCACCTTAAACCTGATCCTGTACTCCACCGGGAGCCAGTGCAGCTGGTATAGCACCGGGTGAATGTGATCTCGCAGCGAGGACCCCGTAAGGAGTCTCGCCGTGGCATTCTGCACCTGCTGGAGTTTCTGGGTCAGTCTCAAGGGCAGCCCCTTGAAAAAGGGAAAGCCTAATTTTTGCCTCTTTCCCCCTGATCCTTACAATATGCGAAGGGCTGCTTGAAAACTAGCAAGGGAAGCTTTCTGTAGACAGATCTGCAGTTGTGACATTTGAGTAACCTAATGAGGGTAGACAAATACATCATTATTATTTTTTGCATTGTACAGCTCTTACCTGTTGTGTGGTCATTGATGCATGCCTGGATCATAGCTGTCAACTTTTCCCTTTTCTTGCGCAGAATCCTATTTGGAATAAGGGAATTTCCCTTTAAAAAAGGGAAAAGTTGACAGCTATGGCCTGGATGGATTTGCATACCCTGTTGATATGCTGAAGTCTGGTTTCCTCTTCTTCCTCTTCCTCTGCATTCAGAGGCATTTACGCTGATCTGAGAAGGCTTGCCCAAAGCAGAAAAGTATGAGTTCTCAAAGGCCAATCTGCAGATTGAACCCCAATGAAAAGAAACAAGGGTGGTTCAGTGGTCAAGGTGTTGGACTAATAGGTTCAAATCCCTCTTTTGCCATGACACCTGATAGATGACCTTGAACCAACCACTCTGTCTTTCCCAGTCTAACCTATCTCACAGGGTTCTTGTGAAGATAAAATGGGAGGGGAATGTCCACCATCCTGAGCTCATTGGGGAAGGAGGGGGAAGAAATGCAACAAAACAAAACAAAACATTTGCAAAGGGCTCTTTTCTAATACAGCTTTATCTGTAACTTGATCTCTTTAACCGAGGTAAATAATGCTGAGGTAGCAGACTCAGAAAGAATCTAGCTCAACACTCAGTGACGAGAAGATCATTTTTCCAAGTGCTAAAATTATGATACTATGGCATTCTCTGATCCATGGGGTCATGAAGTGTCGGACACGACTAAATGACTAAACAACAACAACAATTATTATTATTATGATAACGATGATTTAGTCCATTGTTACCTAAAAGGTCTCCAAGCAAGCTACATTTAAAAACATAAACATAAATGCATATACAGTGGTACCTCAGGTTAAGTACTTAATTCGTTCCGGAGGTCCGTTTTTAACCTGAAACTGTTCTTAACCTGAAGCACCACTTTAGCTAATGGGGCCTCCTGCTGCCGCCGCGCTGCCAGAGCACGATTTCTGTTCTCATCCTCAAGCAAAGTTCTTAACCTGAGGTAATATTTCTGGGTTAGCGGAGTCTGTAACCTAAAGCGTATGTAACCCAAGGTACATGCTATATATAATATATGTAACCCGAGGTACATGCTATATATAATATATATATAGCATTTTCATGCAATGCCCACATCATAAAACCACCCGACTCTCATAAGAACTAATTAAAGCTTTGGCAGCACACTAATAGTAGAGCAAAATCAGCCCAGTCGACCAAAAGTTAAGGGGAGAGGGTAAGTCTTTACCTGGTATTATAAAGAATTATGTGAAGGTGCAAAGTAGACTCACTGGGGAATACATTCTACAGGTGAAGAGCCACAACTGAAAAAAATCATTTTCTTTGACATCATCCCCCTGAATCTCCTGCAGGGGAGGGAATCAGAGAAATGCATCTACTGCATCAGAACTTTTAAATATTATTAAATTGGGCAATCAACATAGTAAAGGGGACCTAATAATCAGAGTAGAACCAGTCTTCTTGTACCCTGGAGCAGCCTAAAGGAAATAGCAGACCCCTTATTAAACTTCTTGCTGCACACTTCCTCTTGTGTATGTTATTATTTTTAGGGGTGCTAGAATTTCACCTGTGCACCATTAAAGATACCTATGTAGTTATTCTATCCCTCTACTATGGTCTATTAGGAAGTCAGCTGGTCTGAGGCAAGCACAGTTAACTATGCTGAATTTAACTATGCTGAATTAATTCTTCTGGTTGGGAATAATTTTGTTTTCCATAAGAAAGTGCTGGTGTGAAAAAGAGGTTCCCAAAATCTGAGCTACTCATACTGCAGAGTGGATCCTGTCCATTGGGAATTCATTCTCTCTCTAGAGAAATTGGGGAAAACAAATAAAGTTTCCCAAAGCTGATTGAATCAAGTACTGTCATTCCTCGCTGTAGTTTCAATTCTCAAGTGATTAGACTTCAAGTGTGTGTGTGTGTGTGTGTGTGTGTGTGTGTGTGTGTGTGTATGTTTATACTCTTGAAGTTTGATAACATGTAAAATCCCATGTTGCAAATCAACCCACTTTTTCAACCAGCTGAAGTTTCTGGACTGCCTTTAAAGGCAGCTCCATGTGCACTACAATACATTACAGTACAGTAGTTTAGCACATGGATCACTGTGGCTAGGCCTGCCCTCGGCTGCAATTAGTGTACCAGCCAAAGCCAACAGAATACAGTGGTACCTCGGGTTAAATACTTAATTCGTTCCAGAGGTCCGTTCTTAACCTGAAACTGTTCTTAACCTGAAGCACCACTTTAGCTAATGGGGCCTCCTGCTGCTGCCGCGCCGCCAGAGCACGATTTCTGTTCTCATCCTGAAGCAAAGTTCTGAACCTGAAGCACTATTTCTGGGTTAGCGGAGTCTGTAACCTGAAGCATATGTAACCTGAAGCGTATGTAACCCGAGGTACCACTCTACTGGAAAAGAGTCCAGACAACCGTCAGGCAGGAAGGGGTACTATATCTGAATTCTCCATTGCAGATTCTGAACTGAACACAGGATTGGACTAAATGGTCAAGAGTCCTCCCAACTATGACCTCCAAAGGGCACCTTGACCACCATGATGTAATCAACATTATATATCTACACTAGTAATTTATATTGGTTTTACACTAGTTGTTTATATTGGTTTTATACTATTTTAACTATCAACTGTACATTCTTCCCCTGTTTACTCCTTCCTCCATTTCCTCTTCCTCTTTTTATGTCTGTCTGTGTGTATGTAGCAAATGAAATGACTGCTAAACCCATTAAGACTATTGTGTAGACATGCCCACAGCACAAAACTGAGCTCTTTTTAAGTGGCACTCGCATTGGACTATTTCTGGGTTAGCGGAGTCTGTAACCTGAAGCGTATGTAACCCGAGGTACCACTGTATATTTCTGGCTACTGATGCAACCTGGACTTCCCCAACCAGTGCTGAATCCAGGAACATTCTCAAACTGTGGACTTGGTCATTTAGGGGGAGTGCTACTCCATCTAACGAATTACATTCCTCCTTCCAAAAACCACAGAGGAAGTAAGTATTGCTTACATTTTACTTCATTAGGACTTTTGTTTGTGTAGACAAGCATGGCATTGGACTGTCCAAAATATCTGAAAGTAAACAAGGGTCTGAGGCTTACTCCTTGGGTATTGTGTGTCGCTGTGTGTGTGTGTCTGTGTGTGCGTCTGTGTGTGCACATATGTGCTCCAAACTTGGGGGGGGGGTGTCATTCTATTCAAACATTTCAAACCTTTATTTCAAACTGATGTCTTCTATTATGTGTGGCACTGATCTGCTGTGTTGTTGTTTTTTCGTGTTGGCATCACGAGTACGTTAAGTGGTGCCAGGGTTTCAGGATATTTCTTTTTTAACAAAGGTGTGGGAATTGAATAAATACGAGTGTGAAATGCTGTGTAAATGTCAAAAGTACAAGCTAAGCCTGCAGGGCATACTTTTTTTTCTGCTGACTCTACTGCATCTTTTTGGCTTATTCATAGCACAGGTGCATGAGGAGAAAATAATAATAATCCTTTGCATGCAGAGGAGGGTGGAGGACAGTAACTAATCCAGTGATTTTTAATAGAAAGAATAACACTCTTATGTAGCCTCAGAAAAAGGAGGGCCCTTTCTAACTAACCAAGGCAGAAAATAATAATCCTGTAATCAGTCTTAGAAAGCAGTGTGTGTTGCACTTAATTATAAAATAGAAGATACAGTACTATCTATATTTGCCACCAGCCCACACTTAGGCTTTTATTTATTGCAACAGTGTCAGCTACGTCTAAAGACCTGAGGGAACTTTCTTTAATTTCCCAGGGAGGCACATTTCTTGCTTCACCAATTATTTCACTGACAAGCTCCAGCAGTCATTGTGAGGTAAGGGCGGTGGGCTGAAGAAGGAATTGCTGATGATACTGTCTTGATCAGTTTCACTAGTAAACAGATCATCCTTCTTCTGACAGGTCTCCTATGCTTTTATTTAAAGCAGCACCGGCTGCAGCTGGTACAGCAGTCCCCCAGCATCCCTCCTTTTGATTTTCCTGACTTGTCTCTTAGGCTGGCCTGGTGTTCACTTGCCTGGTAGCCACAAGTGGCATGCCTTGTGCTCTGCATAGAAAGCAAGAGTGCTTTGCAACCATGCCCATCCCCTATTGGAAAGCTATTTGATCCAATGGAAGCTTCCATTTGAGCAGAGTTTCCCAAACTCCAGCTTATTTTTGGACTACAGTGCCAATCATCCCAGACCACTGGTCGTGCTAGCCAGGGATAATGGAAGTTGTAGTCCACCAATGGCTGGACTACAAGTTTGGGAAACCCTATATTAGAGGGAATGCGGGTGGCGCTGTGGGTTAAACCACAGAGCTTAGGACTTGCCGATCAGAAGGTCGGTGGTTCAAATCCCCACGACGGGGTGAGCTCCCGTTGCTCGGTCCCTGCTCCTGCCAACCTAGCAGTCCGAAAGCACGTCAACGTGCAAGTAGATAAATAGGTACCACTCCGGCGGGAAGGTAAACAGCGTATCCGTGCGCTGCTCTGGTTCACCAGAAGCAGCTTAGTTATGCTGGCCACATGACCCGGAAGCTGTACGCCGGCTCCCTCGGCCAATAAAGCGAGATGAGTGCCGCAACTCCAGAGTCGGTCACGACTGGACCTAATGGTCAGGGGTTTACTTTTACCTATATTAGAGGAAAAGCCAGTGATTTTTATTGATTCCTCCTTCCCTTTCCAGGTCCCTGCATCCTCACTAATCTGCTCTAGAGATTTGAGGTATGCTTGGAACAGCATGGGAGGTATAACTGGGCGGCGGCCGGGGGGTTGGCATTGCAAGAGAAAGGGGTATTGCAAAACTCCCAACCTCCCCTGCTTATGGGACCCTCTGTTGAATCAAAGAGACCTTCATAAAGCTCCACAAGGACGCTCCACCCAGGCAGCAGGCGGTTGCATGCTCTCTGGCCCTCCTCTGCCATCTCCCAGCAGGCTAGTAATTATTTCAAGCTTAGTAACATTTGTGAACTTATTTACAAAGCTCCCTTAGTTGTTTTTATGTGTATTTCCTTATTTCCACCTGTACCTATTGAAGCAGACTGTTTCTTCCTCATTGACCCTGTAATACTTTTAATTGCTTATGATGAACGAATATTATCCGACTGAAGCCTTTTCTCCCCAAGTGGTCTGGTTATTATATAACAGTCTCTTGCCTACAGCGTGGAAAATTGTTTAGCTAAGCCTGACCTGAAATCTCATCACCCAATTTGCATGTCTGTATGTAAATACAATGGGAACGAGGAATGCATGTCATATCCTTTCTCCTTATCCATTTTGGGTAGAGAAGATGGATCCTTTCGGATTGTATCATTTTAGCTTCCTCTACCATGTAACTTAAACACATGGAAAGGGACATGTGGAAAGGATGCACCATGGTTAAATGGAAACAAAATGTTGGCATGAAATGTTAATTTGATCAGAAAACGTGGACCATTTCCCTTGCTCTTATAATAAGGGTCTCAGTTGCCTTGTACAACTGATTTGATAATATTTATAGCTGCATCTAAAATGGGAAAAGATTGTTTAAAAAAATACATAAAATGTTTGCTAATTCGGTATCATCATTCATTCCAGTTTGGGGAAAATTAAGGCCAAAAGGTTTAGGCATAGGGATGAAATGTTCAGTATTATCTGTCAGACACATGATAGGGTTTAGTGAGATGAGTCATAGTCCCTCCACCAGTTGTTAATTTTATTGCTGTAAAATTACATCAAGTTTTCCCCCTTTTTGCTTTATCTTGGAAGTCTAGATTAAAATGCACTCAATACAAATTTGTTTTTATGTTTGTATGTCTCATAAAAAAAAATTCATTAGAAATCTATGATTTCTAACTGGCGGCAGCTATGCAACAGTCCAAGAAAGAAGCAAAGATAACGGCATCTCATTTTGCAACCCCTTTTTGTGGTTTAACAGTTTGATAAACAGGATTTCCCCAGAAGTACATTAGATGGAACACACAGTGCTACAACTGGATTAAACTCTGAAAGCCTCAGCAAATAAGGATGGCGACACATAAAGATAGACATCTGGTTGGCTGCTATGAAAACAGAATGCTGGACTAAATGAGCCTTTGTTCCACCTCCTTAAGATCATCCACATTCAGGATCCAAAGATTTCTTTAACAGTAGTTCCCCCATCCTCATTACACAAGCGACTTAAACATTTCACAAGCAAAGCAATGCCTTATGCATAGATTTTTGGCCCCCAAGACATGGGCTGTTCCTGATTAAAGTGGTCCAAAGTGACAGCTTGATCCATAGTCCCAGACTGGGCTTTGTTTTATTCTTCTGCATTCATGCAGGGATGTTACACAAGATGTCATGTCCCTCCCTGTTTAAGATTCTTTGGGTCCCAGCTAAACTGCTTAGGTTTAAGACAAATTGATTGATAACTGCACCCTAAAGCAGACTTTCTCATACATTCTTCCAAGTTCAGTGAAATCTTCCAAGAAAGTGTGTGCAGGTTGAGTTGACTCAGAAGTAATTCTTGCTGAGTCCAACGTGGCTTGCTCTCAGGTATGAATATGATTTCAAAAAGTTAACTCTCCCCCTCTCCCCATTTATCTACCGTCAAATCTACATGATGTTTAAAAGCTAAAGTAAGAACCAAGTATTAGAGCTGCAATGGAATCCAAGCTTGAAGCACTGAGAATGCAACCAGGCAAATATCAGACATCAACACTACCATGGGGTGCGTTTTGGGGGAAGAGATAGTTATGAGAATGCACATATCAGAGGAGCCCACAGCTCCCTACCTTTGGCCTCCCACACATGTAAAAGAATTGTCTACATGTGAGTGTAGTGTACCCTCAACTTCTTCAGTTGCCTTACTGCCTGTCTAAGTATGTTTTTATTCATGTATGGAGGTCCTTTTATCTTGTGCTGGTCTATGACAGTAATAAACATTTGAATTGCATACATGCAAGTGCACGTATCAATGCACTTTGATCAGCTATAAATCAATTCAGCTTTCCTTCTGTATCCATAGCTGGTTGAAGTAAGGGTGCCAAGGTGAAAAATATTGGAACTGCAACAGCAGACATCATTCATTGCATAACTTAAAGGTTAATTATATTGCCAGTAAACTCGGTTATATATATTTGGTTTAATTCACACAGAAATGGGAAAATGCCTGTGTATTAACAAAGGTTTAAAATGGGGGGAAAGCTAAATATGTATTGCTAACATGTGGCTTTTCTGCAATAGTCTTCTAAGTGGTTTCTGAGCTCTTTAATGAGTTGATAATTTACTAAGTGTTGTTTTCTGCTAGCTAACATGTGAGTGTTGTAACCTTTGATCATGTGATGAGGCTATTGAGTTGCAAATCGCTATCTTGAAAAGGTGGTGGGTTTAATTTTTCTCTGAACACCACAGAGAACAAAAGGGGGAGATAATGGCTCTCCAAAAGCTGCATAGCATAAGGCCAATGAAAGGTGGAATGAAGGTTGTGGAGGAGAGACCCTTTTGGATTTTTGGAATTATATTTTATTTTGAAGATGCTGAGCCTGTGCTGGACAGCACAAGACATTGTATGGATGTTTTGGATGTATCATTTGATGTTTCTGTTTTGTTTTAGAGAATGAAAACTCACATGTTACATTGTGGGTGCCCTTTGCGGGATCACGTGTGGTGCTACAATTCCCAGGGAGCTTACTGGCAAACAGGGGCTGGCTTGCCTCTCAGTGCTAATTTTTGGAGGTTCACACCCAGCCTCAGTAATCAAATTTATTGCTGGGAGGTGGGGCCAGCCCCATTTATAAATAGGGGGTGGAGCCGACAATAGCCAGGCAGTCGGCTCTGGAGATTCACCCTCCCTACCCTCCCTTTGTTTAATGTTTCTTGTTTGCAGGTTAACTTTTTCTTCCTGTTTAGCGGGCGCGGCTATGGTCTTTGACTGGTTGCTGTTGAAGGACATGTAAGAAATTTTCCTGCATTGACAGGTTTTGTCTTTCCCATAGCAATTTATCACCACTTCGGTGGTTATGGCCTTGGGTGGAATCCTTTAGTCTTCTCTTCCCTATATGGGGGGGGGGTGAAGTGGTTATATATTTGGGTGCCACTGGCCATACACCGAGAGGTTGTTCATGAACTACTCTGCGTGCGGGGGATATGGGCTTGGCTGCCTGCTACACTTACGTCTTGCAAAGCACCCGTATATCCCATTTACCTTGATGAGCCCCAGTTCCCCTTGACTGGGGGGCTGGGAGGGATACACGCCTAAGGCCTAAGCCTAGGTCTTCCTACATTCAGAAGTTTAATAAAGTTGTGGCCTAATTTTAATTCCATATAACATCGTCAGAGTCTTTATTCCATTCCCTGGGGAATGGAGCTGTCGCCGCCTGGTCACGCAAAGTTCTGCAAGTAACAAAAAAGTACTATTTTTATGGGTCTGGACCAGGGGTCTGCAACCCGCGGCTCCGGAGCCGCATGTGGCTCTTTTACACCTTTGTCGCGGCTCCGGGGCGGATACTAGCGAGGGGAGGAGGCGCATTGTGCGCCCCAACACTCCCCACTGTGGTGGGCGCTGTACTGGCTGCGACGTCGCATGGGGTGGGCGCTGTACTGGCTGTGACGCCCGCCCGCCTGCTACATTGTAAGGGGCATGTACGCTGGTCACTGCATTGAAAGGGGGCATGTACGCTGGTCACTGTTTTGAAGGGGAGTGAAGAACACACACACAAAAAAGGTGAATTGTTAATTTAACGTTTATTTCTATGAGGAGGAGTAATTCTGAGGGGTCAAACAAGGAAATAATAAAAAGGTGACAAAAAAGTTATTTTTATAATGACGAGTTTTGCAGCTCCCAGTTTTTTTTCCTTCGGAAACGGGTCCAAGTGGCTCTTTTTGTCTTAAAGGTTGCAGACCCCTGGTCTGGACAATGATTTCTTCCAAAAGGAATCAGCTCTTATGCATCCAGTTGCTTCAAACTGTGCAATATTAATATCTGCAATAAAGCCATTAGCCAAGAGGGTTAAAATAGCATGATATTTATTGAGGTAGCATGCATGAGAAGCTGTCTAGCTGTAAAGGTATTTTCTCGTGGCTATTTTATTGACTCTAACCCAGCTATCACGTCCTGCCAAAAAGACAAAACCTCTCTGTTTCTTTCTGCTCAAGTTGTATAACATTTTGTTCAGTAAAATTTTACCAGGATTTTGTCTCTGGACTCCATCTGCATTATTCAAGTGCTTTTGATAAGAAAAAGCACAGGCAAGCCTCTTCCAACTTGAATAGATGTGTAGAAGAGGGAATTTCAGCAGGATGTAGCTCACTAGTAGAAGGCAGGATGTGCAAATAAATCAAGCCATTTTTAGCACTTTTTCCTGCTTCAGAAGTCCTTTAGCTTTAGCTGTAGCTTCCTGACTTACCCTTGCTTCATATAAAACTGTTCTGAAGGATTATCTGCCTGGGAAATCCGGAAAAATGTCTTTACCTGGAGGGTGAGTCACTAGCTATCCACTGTGATGGACCTCCATCACCTCCTTCAGAAAACCACCCTGATCATAAACATATTTACTTGGATTCATTTATTGCCAAGTTAAAAAAATTGCTTAGGATGTATCCCAAATCCCTTGTATTATGAGCTGTTGTGGATAGTAATGTGTGGCTATACAGTGCACAGATTGTGTAAAAGAAAAAGAAAAAACCCATACACCTGTGCATTACTTGCTTTAAATTGGATTTTTTGGGAGACAGTTAGAAAATGTTTGCAGACATGATCAGTTCTAGCCTTCAAGGTGTAGTCCAATTTCTTCCTAACTTGTTAATGTCAGTATCAAGTGTACTTTTAAAAATGAAATAACCCATAAAATAAGAAAGAAATATCTGAATGGTGTAGAAACCTGTTTGATAGCTTGTGAATGAGCAAGTCCACATGGCCCAAGCTTATTAACAGAGACATATTATTTGGATTATGATACATATAGTTGAATTAAGTGCTCCTATTGCAAATCCCTTGCTCCCTTTCTTAACACAATCCTAGGGGAGGGGGTGGTCAAGAATCTCCATTTGCCTTTACTAATGTCTGAAGGTAAACAAGAAAACTTCCTATAAAACCTTGCAAGATCATGCACTCTAGAAGAAAATTATTAGTTTTAATCATTTCTATAGCTCTGTTAATCTGCAGAGTGCAATTAGCCTTTGCAGTGCAGTTTGAAACAGTAAACAGCTATGTTTTAACAATTAAAATGAAGTTTTAGCGGAGGTGAAGAGACTAAAAGCATGCAAGCATTAAGGCTTCTGCATTTCAGACAATATTGACTGAAAAGCACATTTGTGGTTAAGATAATCTTCAACTGAGACATTTCTCAAAGATTCCTTCCAAGTAAAATACAACCTGAGGCAGTGGGATGTTTGTTTATGCTAATTGGAAGGTTGCCTACTGAACCTCAGCTTGGTTGTGTTATTGGAGATTAATGGTCAAATGATAATTTACCCGTCACTGAGCAAGCAAAAGTTGTAATTATATGTTTTGAAGGAGGATGGGATTATACCAGTACAATTGCTCATTAAACACTATGTGGTGGCCTTAAATTGTTAATGAATATACTTAGCTTATCTAATGTGTTGAATGTGTCAGATTCCCGTTGACTGCTGCTAAACAGCATGAACAGGAAGTGTACTTCTACTGCTCTAAAATCCCTTCTCCAGCATCATAAACTAAATTATATATCTTACCTTTCAGCTGTGCACTTGCAAACCCAGCACTGTGGTATCCGTGCAATGTGAAGCCATACTGCAGGGGTATGTGCGTAATACCCTAAACATATGGCAGAGGGGCTGGTTATGTGGGTCTTTCCCACAGAATCATCACTCCACCAGGGGGCAATTCCATTTTTTTAAAACTCAGGCAATTAGCCTTGCCCACATGGTCATGTTAATACAGCATGGGAATTGTACTAGGCTGCTGGGCTGTACGCCGGCTCCCTCAGCCAATAAAGCGAGATGAGCACCGAAACCCCAGAGTCGGCCATGACTGGACCTAATGGTCAGATCGTCATGTGTGCACACGCCCCTACTCTGCAAGAGCATGCTTGCACCCAAACTAGAGAATTACTATATTTCTTATATTCCTAATCTCCATTTAGGCTGCCAGCTTCCCCAAATGTCTTGATTGCTGATTTCTGGACTCAGGAATGCAAGGGCAGACCAGTCTAAAATGCAGTGTTGCTATTCTACGAAACAGTGGGATATAAATTTTCAGTGTTCAGTATCATATCGCACATAAAACTGATAGGGAATTAGAGATTTCTGTTTTCCTTTTAAAATGCTATAAATCTTTGTCTCTTCAGAGGGGATGGTGAACCTGCTCTCCTTCAGATATCGCTGGACTTCAGCTCCCATCATCCCTGATCATTGGCTGGGGAATTGGACAGCATTTGAAGGACTACAGATTTCCCCCCGCCTCTCAAGTTGATCGTTGCTGAAAGTTGCCTTTGAAATTTTTGTGACAAGTTGATACTTTGCTATTAAGGAGAACAGATTCTGCCAAAGACGTATTTTCTCAGGAAGTTGGCAATGGGAAGCTGTTTTCATTTTCTGGAATTATCATGGATGTTTATGCTAACTTAACACTTGTTCTATCAGCTGCAATTAGAAGCATTACTGAACATGTAGTTCCTTTTCTGTTCTGGCTAGTGTGCTTACTTGGGAAGTACTTATCTGCTATCATTACCAATGTACTATTTTTTTTTTTTACCAGCCCAAAATTTGTGCATGTTTCACAAGGTGTCACGATGCATTCTAATATAAGGCCTCTCAGAAAACAACATATGCGGTAGTAGTTGCTGTTGTTGGCAACCATCTGTCCCAAGAGACAATGGAGTGCGCCTCTAGGGGTGAAGTCAAACTGCTGCGTTAGCAGCACTGATGTGACCTCCCTAGGGTGCAGACCTGGGCAGTTTGTATAGAAGTCCTGGTCTGTCCAGATGACAAGACCTCTCTCCTGGCCTCATAGAGTGGTCCAAAACAAAGCAGAGGAATACATATGGTACTACCTTGGCTGCAGTAGTTGATGAAAGAAGCATACAAGGCACCATACAATCACCTTAGAGATTCCACTCTGGATTTGGGTAAGGTTTACTCATTAGCCTTTTCTTCTCCTGAAGATATCCCATAGAGTTTTCCTTCTCTTAGATTAGGGTTACCAGACGTCCCCGGTTCCTGGGGACAGTCCCCAGATTTGCAAATCTGTCCCCAGAAAATGTGGCAGTGGCAGCCTCAGTAGCCCAGAGCCAGCCTAGTAGCGCAGTTGGCTTTGGCTGGCTTCAGAAGTTGCTTGCTGCTGTGGCACCTGCCATTTTTCCTCGCCGGAAGTCCCCATATGATGTGCCTTGTGCACATATTATGGGTCTTGTGCAATCTCCTGCCCCCTTTCCCCCCTTGTTTTGACTGATTGGGGGAGGCTCGAGAGTCGTGGGTGAGCGGCCATTGCCCAATTTTTTTAAAAACTCTGTGCATTTATGTTTCTCAGGGTGCGAAAGGAGGACTTTGCACCTTTATACATATGCATGTATGCTTGGGCCCAGGGTCTTTTGCCTCACCATCTCCACTACTGACTCCCTGTTGCTATTCAGCTTTTAAAAAAGGGGGAGAGTTCCCGGATTCGTTGAAAAAAAATATGGTAACCATATGCTAGATGGGCTACCTTCCCACCTCCCCACATCGGCTTTCAATGTGTAACTCAATTCATGAGAAAATTGGGACAATGTAGGACAGACTCTCACATTCCTAAGTTGGATTCCACAATTAACGAGGTGTTTTGAGATGGATTTGGGAGTTCTGTTGCTTTGTTTTTTCCAGAAAGTTAAATGCATGATTTTGCTGCCCGGGGATTGTGGGACCTGCAACCCAAAACATCTGGAGGGCACCAGATTGGCAAACACTATTACGGACCATGTTTGAGGGTGTCAGCATGTGTTTATTCATAAACCACTTCTTTTCCATTACTGCATCCATCTGCATTATAAAAATAAATAAATAATCAAGACAAAATATGTGTGTGTGTGTATATATATATAGAGAGAGAGTGAGAGTCTTTAAATATATTTTTTCTCGCTTTTTTATTTAAATGCATTTTGTTTGCAAAAATGCATTTTGTTTGCTGGGAACCACTACTGCAAAATCTGGAGAAGTGTAAAATCCAAGACATTATAATGATCTGATCTGTGCTTTAATCCTGGAGGCAAAGGTTGGATAAATTCATCTTGAAATTAGCAGAAATCAGTTTCCCCAAGCATCCCTAATGCAAACGTTTCCCTATATCTATATAGGACAGCTACATTATAGGGTGCCCAGATTGCATGCGATTTCCTAGAGCCATTTTTCTGAACACTGAGCTGCCAGCCTAGTTCCTCCTCTAGAACACACAGAGAATGTCAGTAGATTTGGCATTCAACTGGCAATGGGAGGAGAGGCAAGAACTTTAATACAAAAGGAATCATTTGGGGCCCCAGAGACAGTGGGTCCTAGTGCTGCTGACAAGAGCGACGGGTTCCATTTCTGTAAGCATTAGTCCTCTGGTCTCCAGAGTGCATAGAATAAGCAAAACCCCAAGGAGAACTGAAAGCACATACTGCCATGTGTGGGTTTAAATACAAAGCCAGGCAGCCAGAATGTAGCTTTGATGAAGGACCTAGGGAAACTGAAAGGTGCCAATAATCCTGTAATGTAAGCCTTTCCTCCCCATCCCCACTTAACAGCTCTCTCAGTCCCCACCACCCTTATTTCATACCCTCCAAGGCAGGTTTACTCAGAAGTAAGGAGCTCCCATTTAGTTCAATGTGGTTTCAATTAGCATGGGGTGTGGGAGGCACAGCCTCCAACATGCCTCAGATGAAAATGTCCCTACAGTGGTACCTCGGGTTAAGTACTTAATTCATTCCGGAGGTCTGTTCTTAACCTGAAACTGTTCTTAACCTGAAGCACCACGTTAGCTAATGGGGCCTCCTGCTGCCGCTGCACCACCGTAGCACGATTTCTGTTCTGATCCCGAAGCAAAGTTGTTAACCTGAGGTACTATTTCTGGGTTAGCGGAGTCTGTAACCTGAAGCGTCTGTAACCTGAAGCGTATGTAACCCGAGGTACCACTGTATTTTCATCTGAGGGATGTTGAAAGGTATGGAATCAATGGATTATGAGAGCCTTCTCAAGAGTTTCACACAAAGTCTAAAATGCATTTGGGCTACCATTTTCTTGCTTTCCCTTGATTCTTCTATATTTGTGTTGAAGGATATCACTCAGATTCCATCCTCTCAGTTATTTTTATACTTTGAATTAAATGTGCGCGTGCCCACACCATAGCTGTCAACGTTTCCCTTTTTTAAAGGGAAATTCCCTTATTCTGAATAGGATTCCTCGCAAGAAAAGGGAAAAGCTGACAGCTATGGCACACACACACACACACACAAACATCTCCAGAAAGATAAATGCAGGAAGCAGCCAAGGCTAAAGTTAGAATACGCTAATCTTTCTTTAAAAAAAGAAAAACCTGCGTAGATGGCCTATTTTCAATACTTGATAAATTCCCTGAATGGCTTTCAGTTACTTTATAGTCTATAAGTACTTCTCCCATTTGAGAATGCTTATATTCACCCCGCAATCTGTTTAAGCGCTGTGTGCTTTGCTTCATCCCAACAGTCTCAGATAAAACTAGTTTTGCTACCATTATTAATAGTCTGATCTAAGAAATTATTTTGTTCGTGGTATTCTAAGAACCTTACATTCCTCCCCCAAACAATGGCATAAAAAGAATCCACAGAATTATTCCCCCAGCTATGTGCAATAATTTGGTTTTTTGAGTGTTCCCAGCTATGCTATTTTGGACAATCATGTATTCACACGATGCTGCCAAATGACATTTGTCAGCCATTTTTTACTTAGAGATGGGATTTTTTACTTAGAGATGGCTTACCAGGACAAGAAGTGACAGTGGAAGGCTTTTGGGGAATATATATATATGTTATCAGCAAGGACCCTGGAATGACACTATATTGTGATACAGCATTATCCAGATAGAGGTATTGTGGGAGAATTGCTTGCAACTGTGTTGCCACCAGTACTGACAGATCAATACATTTAAAAAATGGAACAGAACAGTCTCCCACCAAATATGCTGCTGCCAGTACCAGATATCTCAGCATGCCTCCAAGCCGATTAATAGTTTTCTTCCTACAGGGATGCGGGTAGCGCTGTGGTCTAAACCACTGAGCCTCTTGGGCTTGCCGATTGGAAGGTCGGTGGTTCGAATCCCTGCAATCCCTGCAATCGAGTGAGCTCCCATTGCTCTGTCCCAGCTCCTGCCAACCTAGCAGTTCAAAAGCACACCAGTGCAAATAAACAAATAGGTACCGCTGCGGCGGGAAGGTAAATGGCATTTCCGTGTGCTCTGGTTTCCATCACAGTGTCCCGTTGCGCCAGAAGTGGTTTAGTCATGCTGGCCACATGACCCGGAAAGCTGTTTGTGGACAAACACCGGCTCCCTCGGCCTGGAAGTGAGATGAGTGCCACAACCCCATAGTCGCCTTTGACTGGACTTAACCGTCCAGGAAACCTTTACCTTTTTATCTTTACCCTCTGCAAATACCATTTCTTCTTTCTTTCCCTTTGTCTCACCTAACCCTTCTTCCAATGGAGAAAAGAAAAGCTGGAAGCTTTACTCTAGGTAAAATTCCACTATGCTCATGCCCCCTAATTTCTTTCTTGCTCTCTGCTTCCTTCCTGCCAACAATGAACCAAAATTGTTTTAACAAGCCATCAAATTTTGCAACCAGAAAATGGGTGTTACAAAATGGACATGGAAGACTTTCAACTTGGCCCTAAACATCTCACTAGCTCATCCAATCAGTGCAAATGTTTTCTCTGACACAAGTATGATACAATACAACTTTGATCTTAATTGAATAATTTAGGCAAAAACACTGCACAAGTGACAGCTTGATTTTAAAGGGCTTTTTTGGGGCGGGGAGGTGTCAAACTCTCGAGGACACTTTCTACATTCTAGAAAGAACGAGGAACAGTTTGGGAAATCCATCTAGAATTTGTAAAGCCTAAAGTTTTCATTACTGTGATCTCCAGATGTTGGTAGAATAACAACTGCCACTATCCCTGACCAGTGATGATGCTTCCTGGCCTGATGGGAGTTCGGAGTCTAACAACATCTGTAATGACACTGGTTCCCCATTGCTATGTAGAAGAACCACAACAGACAGATCCCCCTACCCATAGCAGTCAACTTTTCCCTTTTCTTGCGAGGAATCCTATTCGGAATAAGGGAATTTCCCTTAAAAAAGGGGAAACGTTGACAGCTATGCCCTTAATGGAAAGCATAGATATATGTGATCTGGTTAGATCACAGATGTCAGGAGAGGGGCCTCCAGGTATTGTGGAACATCATCTCCCATCACCCCTAGCCAATGGCCATCTTTTAGGACTTATAGAAGCTGCAGTTTAGCAACATCTGGAGGGCCAATCATTCCCCATGCCTGACCTATGCTGATCGATTTCTCTACCTGCAGATGATAAGCTTTGACTTCATTACCACTCTTTTGAATCATTTAAGGCTCTTAGCGTTGTTGTCGCTGTTATTCACAAAGCAAGCATACTTTTATATAATTTGTCTGGCCTTTTCAAATGATGTATTGCATCCCTTCCCCAAGCTTATTTCATAACAGAACCAAATGCATTTTATGGGCTTGCTGCAACATCTGAAAGTGGCAGGTAACAACCGTTAAGGGTTTTGTTTTCTTTACCTTTTAACCCTGACATTGGCTCTTTGTCAAATTAATGGGCTTGCTTATGTACCCTGCACTTGACATGCTGCTGTTAATTCTTTTAAATGCAGACACAGTTAGGTACAGAAACAATGCTGAATCCATAAAGCTTAGTCTTTCTGGATCTTTTCCCACTTGTACTTTCTGTCTAATAACAGTATTTTATTTTATTTTTTAAAAAAGAAGAAAATGATGAAGTTTAGTCTCTGGTACAAGTTCTGGAAGAGAGCCACACCCAGAGTTGTTGTTTTTTAAAAAAATATTTTTTATTAAGTTTTCCATTTTTATCGTAATAACATCATATCAGATCACAAAAGAAAAAACGATTCCAAGATTCCCTCCCCCCACGACTTCCCTCAACTTCCTCTTCCAGTTTTTTACATATTAACTTCTCCTGCTTGTTTTATTATATCTTAATATAAAATTCTTTAAAATCAGTATTGTTATGTTCTTATCATTTTAACATCATCTTTGTAAATTCTGTATTCATGTTGTGAATTGTGTTTGCTCAAATCCTGCTAGTGAGTCCATTTCTTTACATTGTTTCTGTAGATACAACATAAATGGCTCCCAGTCTTTACACCCAGAGTTTGACACTTGTGAGACAGTGTGGTGTAGTGGTTAGGGTGTTAGACTAGGGGCTCAGCTATACAGCTGCAAATAAAGTATTTTAAATGTCTTGTAGAGTGCAATATACAAATGTGACACTAGATGACGATGGTGAGCTATGGCAAATTGAATATATTTTTCAAAATGTTTTTTTTTAAAAAAAACAAAACAAAAACAACATTTTCACAGCATTTCTTATATGTGTGTAGATTCCACCTAGGATCTGAGACACTAGGGTTCATATCGCTACTCAACTATGAGCACCCACCCACCAGTGATCATCCTTTCCTCCTAAGGCAGGCACAGGCAAACTCCGGCCCTCCAGATGTTTGGGACTACAATTCCCATCATCCCCAGCTAACAAGACCAGTGGTCAGGGAGGATGGGAATTGTAGTCCCAAACATCTGGAGGGCCGGAGTTTGTCTATGCCTGTCCTAAGGTTTTGTGAGCAATTTACTGTGTTCTCTGTGTGTTGTGCAGTGGAGTTGCACACACAAGCATGCACACACACAGTGTTAGAGTACTGTTGATGCAAATCAGAAAGCCCTTTCTGCTTTCAAAGCCCAGAGAACAACAACAGGCACTCATAGGCAGAGACGATGCATTTGCGGTCTTCTCAGTCATAACACTAGAACTCAGGGACATTCAATGAAGCTGAATGTTGGAAGATTCAGCACAGATGAAAGAATGTACCTTTTCACTGTAGCTTTACATTAAGAGCAAGAGTGCACCAAGCACTAATAATTATCCTCCATGCTTGGGAAGGCCTAAGATCATTCCTCCATTTTTTCAGATGGAGGAAGTCTTCCTCTTTGAGTCTAAAAGCCTAGCTCCTTACCGTGGCTTTACAATGTTTACATTAAGCAATATAAGAGAAAATTTTGCTTGGTGTTCCAGTGGGTTGCATGAGAGACTGTAGGCATATGAAATATATATATTAAAAAAATACAATAGTTTGCAGAATTCACAGAGAAACAAATAATGTACTTCTCTGTCAGTTCTGCAAACTATTGCATATTTTCCCCCCACTATATCAGGGTATCTTTGCCAGTTTGAATACAACTTCTCATGAATATTGCTAAATAGGTTTAGGATAGTGGTGAGCCCTCTGACAGTGATTCGTGAACTGCTGCGATACTATAGAGTGTTCATATATGTTTCAGTTGAAGCTCTCAACAATAGGTTTCCAAAGTTTTCAGCTTCAGGGAGGGAAGTGAATCAGCAATTTGGTGGAGGATGCCACAGCCAGATCCAAGGTATAATTATTTCCCACCTAGTCATTTTCACACTTTGGCAACCTATTTGCAAAAACTAACAATTCCAATATACAGATATAGTGCGTTCAGTTGTACATGAGGGTCAGTTTCAAAAAAATCCCACTGGAAAAATTGTTATGTCCCTGTGGAGATGGCAGTATTGAGTCAGTGGCTCATGTGTTCTGGCTTGAGCTCTGTATAAAGATTTGAGGAGTGAGGTCATTACCCCTCTATTATTGTCCATGCTGGGTTGCTCAACCATTGATACTGTGTCCTTTCTTTTAGCAGAACAAGATGATTAGCTGACTGCAAAAACTGCAAAGTTTTTAGCGGGTGCAATTAGAATAAGATTTTTTATTTGATTATTGATGTAAACCCCCAAAATGTATTTTACATAGTTAGGTTTTTACCTCTCTCTCCAGTACATTTTATTTTATTTTACTGCTATGGTTAGCGGCTGATGCAAATAAAGATTCTATCTATCTATCTATATCTATCATCTATCTATCTATATCTATATCTATATCATCTATATCTATTAGGTATCTGAAGAAGTGTGCATGCACACGAAAGCTCATACCAAGAACTAACTTAGTTGGTCTTTAAGGTGCTACTGGAAGGAATTTTTTTTGTTTTGACTATGGCAGACCAACACGGCTACCTATCTGTATCTATATCTATATCATCTATATCTATATCTATATCATCTATATCTATCATCTATCATCTATCATCTATCTCTATCTATCATCTATCTATCTATCTATCATCTATCTATCTATCTATCTATCATCTATCTATCTATCTATCTATCTATCTATCTATCTATCTATCATCTGTCTATCTATATCTATCTATATCATCTATCTATATCTATCTATCTATCTATCTATCTATCTATCTATCTATCTATCTATCATCTATCTATCTATCATCTATCTATTTATCTATCATCTATCTATCTATCTATCATCTATCTATCTATCTATCTATCTATCTATCTATCATCTATCTATCTATCTATATCTATCATCTATCTATCTATATCTATCTATCTATCTATCTATCATCTATCTATCTATCTATCTATCTATCATCTATCTATCTATCTATCTATCTATCTATCTATCATCTATCTATCTATCTATCATCTATCTATCTATCTATCTATCTATCTATCATCTATCTATCTATATCTATCTATCATCTATCTATCTATCTATCTATCTATCTATCTATCTATCTATCATCTATCTATCTATCTATCTATCTATCTATCTATATCTATCTATGCCATAGCCAGAAGGGGTTTTGTGGGCCAAATACAAAAGGCTGAGCAGGAAAAGGTAGCAGGATTTTAAGGAAAATAAGGAGTGCAGAAGTCTGACACAAGGTTGTTACAGGAAGAGAGAAGGGCAAGCCATGAGCTGAAAAACAGTTAAGCCGGTGCAAAGAAAGGAATCTAGAGGAGCAGAGACAGCAGAGACCCAAAAATACAGTTAAAATGACACCTAGGTCAATTGAAGTTACACAACAACTCTTGCCACTGCATTGGTTCACAACTGATTTTGTCCAGAAACTTACACATAAAGAGAGAGCCTGTATGGTAGAAGTAGTTAATGTGTCACACTAGAATTGGGAAGACTTTGGTTCAAATTCTCACTTAGGCATAAAGCTTGCTGGGTGACCTTCAGCCAAACACTATCTCTCCCCAGTGGTTTCAAATTTCAGCGGCACTTTCTGTGACGCCAAAATTCAGCATACTCCCCCATTCTGGCACTCGTCTTCCATTCTAAGTCATTATCGCGGCACCCCTGGCAGCGACCATTGTGGGCAACCCAGTTGCACTCCCCTAAATCTGCCTCTGCTCCCAGACTTACTTATAAGGTTCTTGTGTGAGGATAAAAAGCAGGAAAGCATCTTAGAAGAACAATAGGATAAAATGACAGCCAGACAGTCAATATTGCTTGAGACAGCTTTCCCAAAACATTTTAACTGAAAGAACTTCTCAGCTTTGGCCACTAAAAATCTGTCAGCATTTATATCAGATGTGGGGAATGGTTGGCCTTCCAGATGTTGATGGCCAGGGATGATGTGAGAGGTAGATCAGCAACAGCTGTAGGGGACAGAGATTCCCCATAAATGATTTACATGTATACAGTGCAGGCTTATGGGTGTAATTGCAATCATTTTTCATGAAATGAATGATTTAGTGGGTGGGAAAATGAATTTTAGAAGCAGTGTGTATTAAGAGAAAAGACCCTTTCAACCAAGCTGAGCAAGATCATATTAGCATGCGTGTTAGACCTATTTTATTTCACACTTGGAAAGAAATGAGACAATAGTAGTTTAACACTTTCTAAAGTAAAATCACTATAGTATGTTTTCCAGGCTAGAAGATGCAGCCTTAACTCAGCCTTAACGATATGTAAAACTCACCATTAAAAGGTGTCTGTATGGGAGAAATCACTAAAGTCTTTGAAAAAGAAATGCATCTGATGCCTGATTAAAATGAACTGTATTTTTATATGAGCTCTTTTCACTAGGAATTCAGGGCCAGTCTTCTTTAGGGAGTGCATGGGTGCAGAGAGGGGAGAAAACAGGAACTTGGTTCCTCACGGGGAACAATTCAACATCACGCTAAGATGAAATGTTAAGGCATTTTGGAATGACACACCCCTTACTCCCCCACATACAGTTCCAGGGGTTCTCCCACTTTTCTCCCGAGCCAATTTTGGGGGTGTGCTGGGGGAGGAAAGCACCATTGCATAAGCATTGCACAGGGCTTCCGCTGACAGGACACATTAGCTGAATCCCACCCTCAGTCTTCACGTTCAGGAACAGAGCCAATTTTATTTTATTTTTATTTATTTTTTCTAAATAGTAAATTTTATTAGTATTTTCCACATCGAAACCCCCCGAAAAATAGCAATACACAAAACACAAAAACAAGCATATAAAAAACCAAATCAAAATCTTACAAATTAATAATATAAACCCTGAAAATGAAAACATTGACTTCCACCAATCCCACAGCACCTCCTTTACCTCTCATTGTATCTTCCTGTTTTCCTGTTTTCTAGATATAAATCCCTCTTTCTTATCCTTTCACTTCACAAGGTTATTCCAGACTCAGCCAGATCTCTGTCCTTGAACCTTGGCTTTTAAGGTATCCATTTAGGCACTCCCATTGCTTTTTCACTTCACTTTTGGGTTTTTGCCTTATTATATCTGTCAATTTGGCTAATTCTAAATATTCTGAAAGCTTACATAACCATTCTCCACTAGTGGGAACCGAGCCAATTTTAGCACCTGCTCGTTAATTGTTTCAAGCACTATCAGATCAATGAGTGCAGGATTTGTCTCAGGTCAAAGACCAGCAGAAATGGCCAATACAGGCAACTAAGTCCTATCTCTGCAGAAAGATGTTAAGTTGGCCTGCATTGGAAATTCCCCCATGGCCCAGACAGTAGGATCATGGGTCCAGTTCTCTGGCAATCCTTCGCAGCTGAGTTCTGACATGTACTCTCCCTGTTGAATTTCTAGCACTGCTAAAGATTTTTTTTAAAAAAATGATTATTCCTTTATTTCAGCAGGCATTTTGAGTAAGTTTTCTGATTTCACAGTTTTAGTTTCAGTTTATTCTAACTTTCTAGCCTTCACACTGCTTTGAGGCTACCGCACAAAGTGGTGTATACATTTCTGAAATAAAATAAGTAAGATCTGAGGCTCTATCAACAGTAATAAATGAAAGAAGGCTAATGCAGCAATTTCCACTGAAAGCAAATTTTCTTTATACACTGGGATCTCAGGATAGAACAACAGTAACCTGTTCCTAAATGCATCCTGTACTATGAACAGAATCACATCAGTGCTGCCTTTGGTACAAAACATGCACTACAAGTACTGAACATGCATTAGAAGAGACAACAGGGAGAACAGCAAAAAAGAAAGGAAGGAAGGAAGATGCTAATTTTCGCACTAACCTGATTGACAGGCTGTTTCCCCTTGTTTGGAATTTATTTTACGAAGGCACAGCTGTTCTTTATCTTACTAGCAATTTTCAGGTCATTGTTGAATGTGGGCCAAAACCTGAGTTGCTTGATAATTTTTGTTGTTGTTGTTAAATTTCTAAGTCACAATTTAATGTGCATTTATTTCCAACGCAATCAATATGGATGCCATACCAATTTGGACTCCTTTAGATTTATTTCCTTAGCCTTCCATTGACTCATGCAGATGTGATTTACAGTCATCAATAAGTTCCTTTCTTTAGTTGGTTCTGAGTGTGCCCTTTGATTTATAACTCTCTTTCGCTCTCTCTTTTAACAACTGAGAGCAGGGTGAAAACAAAGCAAACAAGCCCGACACTCTGAAAGCAAACTGATGTAACACAGGCTGCAGTCCTAAACAAAATTAAGAACACAGGAAGCTACCCTATACGGAGTCAAACCATTGACAATTTTGTAGTCACTTAATGGCTATGAATTTCCAGAATTTCAGACAGGTGACATTCCCAGTCCTACCTAGAGGCGCCAAGGATTTAACCTCGGATCTTCTGGATAAAAAGCTGATGCTCTGTCACTGAGCTCCAGCCATTTCCCATGGTTCTTTCTGGTTCAGATGATCTTTCATGGTCACAGAAGACAGTGGAACTTTCCGTCAGGTAAACATGCATAGGATGGTGCTAGCATGCGTTAACAATGCAATTCTAACCAATCCCACGACTATTCAGAAGTCCTAATGAATTTGATGAGGCTGGCTCTTAGTAAGTGGGCTTATGATTGCAGATGAAGATGCTAAAAGAGATGGGGAGATGTGTGTGTAGAGACCTCTGACTTCTGGATGGCTGAAATGCAACCCACTGTACAACGTTATTCACTTCTGCCTGGCAGACACTCGCCATGGTTTCAGACAAAGATCTTTTCCAGCCCTGCATGGAATGAAAACCATGTTGTCTGCCAGGGAGCTGTGGTATTTCCTGAATATATTTCAAGCAAAGCTAGCCAGATGAGCAACTAAAGACTCACCAAAGCAGGATGGATTTTGTAAGTAACGAAGGGACCTGATGGAACATTCCATGTTTTGACATCCAATTGGGGGGGAAACCTCTCTCTGATCATCACCTGCCTGTCTTCAGAAGACAATGATGAACAGAAAAGGCCCTCTGATAAACATCTGAGCTGACAGGCAGGTTGACACAGTTGTATAGATATCCCAGCCTGAGGCCGTGTAGGGCTTTAAAAAGGTCAATGTCAGCACTATGAACAGAGCTCAGAAGCAAACCAGGAGCCAACGAAGACCTTTTAACGCTGGAGTCATGTTCACAGCATTCAGCCTCTTTGATGCCTTTGTCTATGTATATGACTGTGCCTCTCTCTAACAAAAAGGATTGCTTCCCCTTGTATCTCTTAGCAGACCCAACACAGTCAAGCCCAGGAACACGAGCATCCAGGAACATCTATTGGAGGGGCGTCTTCTGGGAAATTCTTATCCAGCAGTCTGCATACCTCTGAGATTATCTCTGCTCACTTATTTGTGAGAAAGGGCTTCAAGAGTAAACCCCAAGGAAAAATCGGTACCTTGCGGGACATCTTTGGGAGAAGAAAAGGCTAAGGAGTAAACCCTACACAAATCCAGAGTGGAGTCCCTAAGACGGTTCAGTGGCATCCTGTTTGCCTCCTTCCAGCAACTGGTGCAGCCAAGCTGGTGCTAGATGTATTGCTCTGCTTTCCTTTGAGCCACATCAGCAAGGCTGAGAGTAATGTCATCTGGGTAGCTCAGGACCTCCATACACACTTCCCAGATTTGCACCCCAGGAAGGTCACTGTGGTGCTGCTAGTGTAGCAAGGATAGTGTGGGTGGCAGCAGTTATGAGTTACTGATCTCTGCAGCCCCAGCCGGTGCTGTGATTCTCCTGCGGTTTGACTTCACCTTTGGAGATGCACTCCCTTGTCTCTTGAGAGATGCCAACGACAACTGCCTGCGTGGATCCTTGTGGCCCTCCCAGCCAGCCACCGAAATATCACAACGAACTTCACATCTACAGAGTTCTGCCTCTGTTCCGAATTGACCCAACTCTTAGGCAAGCTTCCAAGTACGGACAAAGTGCGAAGCAAAAACATGCCAACACAATAAGGAAGGCGACAACAACCCTGTTCTTATTGGTATGTTGATTCTTAATTTTTGTGACACTTTATCAAACGATTGTTTGAATATTATGAATTATAACCTGTCATGGGAACCTTATAATCCAGGGGGGAATGCTTTAAATATCTAAATATTCAGCAACACTCACCTTCTGATTATTATTTTTCCCCATATATCTTCTTTGGTAAAGGTGATACGAAAGCAATTTCTTCAACAGAACTCTTCTGTACTTTGTCTATAGCCATCTATGAACAAAGATGTTTGCGGACTAAAACAGAATGATAGCTCACTAGGGTTAAATCATCAAAGAGACACGTATAGTTTCCCAAGAATTTCATCCAAATACTTTTTAATATCAACTGCAAGGACAATCTTATTGCATTTCTATGCCCAAAATTTATCTATCATCTATCTATCATCTATCTATCTATCTATCTATCTATCTATCTATCTATCTATCTATCTATCATCTATCTATCTATCATCTATCTATCTATCTATCTATCTATCTATCTATCTATCTATCATCTGTATAAAATCCCTGTCTGCTATTCATATTTCAACTGTATTTGCATATGGAAAGAAGGTTTGTTTAATCTTTTGCCAAACACTTAATCTTTGAAAAATCTCTGCTGAGTCTATTTGAATAATGAGAGCACCTGCCTACCATGGCAAAGCTGATGAGCCCCAAGCAAAATATCTACATGTTAAAAGATGTGTGCACGAACTCCACTACGCTAGTGGAAGTTGAGATACGCAGCTGGCATGAAAAAATATACCAGCAGAACTGCCCGGATATGCTGGCAGAATACTCTGCCAGTTCAGCTGTTTTGCCAGCCAAGATGTATCTTGTCAGAATTATATTGCACAAACAACCTTTGCCTCTACCCCTGCAGTGGGGGAAAAGCATCTCCCATACAGGTGATATGCTCAATCCTTTCTGTAGATAAGTCCCAATTTAGCCCCATAGCTGGTGGACAAGGGCAAAGCACCATAATCTATGGCCTGTGAAAGTGTGGAGGAGAGGACTGTTTTTATTATGATTATTTTGCTGTTAGGCTGTCTGTCAGTAGGCTTTTTACTATGTTTTTTATCACTGATCTTTTGTAATGTGTTTCTAATGTTGTATGCTGCCATGAGATCTTTTGATAAAGGGCAGTATATAAATTGAATACATAACAATAATAAAAATAACCAAGGGAAGGGGAAACATTTGCTGTAACTAACTGATGATTCTGTACTGTGGGAGGGATTGCACTAGCAGGACGCAGTGCAATAAGTGCTGCTACTGCAAAATGTGCTCCCTTCTTCTTACCCTGTGCCCCCCTCAAAAAAAGTAGCTCTACAGGGTTGGGAGAACCCTCAGAACAGTGCAGAGAACATGGAGGTGGGGAGAGATGAGAAATCATTTCATCTGGCAAGCAGAAATGTTTGCATGGGCAGAAAGACCATAATAGTATGAGGTTGAATTCTGCTCAGTGTCTCGTTCTCATCGTCCCATGGACAAGCAAGCTCTGGGGAAACAGTGAGATGAAAACAAATTGCAGGTAGCCCCTGATCTCTCTTCTCCAGCTCTCTCTCTCTCTCTCTCACTCCTATATGTGGACAAGAGCAAGGGAAAGGGGGTCTGGACTGCTGCTGGCATCCCCTCCTCCTGCAAGGAGGAAGGTATCCACCTGGCAGGGTGGGGCAGAGGTGGAGTCTACACAAGAAGGAGCACTGCAGCCACGAACTCCTGAGGAGACCACATTTGGACAGTGCTTAGGAGCTTCACCTGTGTTGCAGGTGGGAAGGGGAACAAGGGCTGTGGTCCCCCATGGCTGACACAGCTCGGATGGCCAACTTTGCCACCTCCACTACTTAAGGCAGTTGACACCCTCCCTACTGGAGTTGCTGGGAGATTGCAGCAGTATTTCCTGGTGTGGCCTAGGGCCTGTAGGGTATGGACCAGCTGATGACCTAGGTCTTCCACATGGTTCTTAGCACTGAGCAGGGCTCTTGGCCCTGGAAGGGATGCTGAGGGTCATCTAGGTCAACCCCTTGCAATGCAGGAATCTCAACTAAAGTATTCATGACTGATGGCTGTCCAACTTCTGCTTGAAAGCCTCCAAGGGAGGAGAGTCCACAATTTCCCAACAGAGTCTGTTTCACTGTCGAACAGCTCTTACTCTCAGTCTTCTCTTTTCCAGGCTAAACATACCCAGCTTGTGGTCTATGATTACAATGTCTCAATGCTCAAGGGAGACACAGTATTGTGTTTTATTCTACCTTGTCTTCTCATCCCCACCCTCCAAAATTGAACAGGTATTCAAGCTGGTAGAATTGTTCCAAAATTCATTGCGGTATACCCTCAAGGGTGCATTCTGGAGCCATAGGTACACAGAAAGCTGCCTTCTGCTGAATCAGAGCATTAGTTCCCCGATCTCACTATTGTCTACATTCACTGAACCTGGGACCTTCTCCATGGAAAGCAGAGGCTGCATCACTGAGCGACACCCCTCCCCGCCCATTTTCCTCATCTCAGTCACTGAAGCAGATGCCAGCCCTACCATATGCATATCAATACGGCAGTCTTATGTACACACACTTTGGAGTTAGGCTTATTGAAGTCAATGGGACATACATCTGAATAAACACAGAGGAGCAGAAGTGGGCTTCACAGCACTTAAAAATGGAGCACAAAACCATTGCACCCTTTGCTGCTTTTCATCTGCCTTTGACCCAAGCCCCTTGTGCTACTGCAAGATCCTTTGAAAATACTTTCTTCTTTTAAATAATGAAAAAAAAACCGTAACTGCGTAAATGCTCTCTCATGTGATCCTTCTGATGTGCCAGTTAGAGTTACCATATAATGTTTCTTCTGGGGAATGTGAGGGGTCTGAAAAGGAAATGTTTTGAGCAAGTAGCTAGGGTGAGGATATTGTAGCCGATATCTCAGCTCTCTATCTGTCAGACACAATTTTTGTTGGGGGAGTCAGATTGAAAGAGATGGGTCCAAGGGACTGCTCTTTAAGGAAATTAAATTATTATCCTGATAACGTTGCAAACTGTGACTAGAAAGGCTGCATGCTTCACGACACAGAAGTATTCTCCCGTACAAAGCTGAGAAAGATGAATGGTGTTGACTTCGAACCTAACTCCCACCTACTGAGTGTTGGGAAATAAACTACTGGAGCAAAGTCAGAACACCCAAAATGACAACAGAGATGCTTCTTTAGCTTATTTAATACTCCTACATAGCTGGGGGCATCTACTTCCACATTTATATTTTGCAGGAATAGGGTATGACAGTAGTAATATGTTTATCCTGTCAACATCCTGCTTGATCTTTCTGATCTTGATCTTTTGTGTGCCTCATTCTTCCTCCCATCGTTACTTAACTTGCCCTTGTAAAACTCGTGAGCAGCTCTTGACAAACTCTTCTCTGAGATACTTGGAAATCTAGATTTTCAAAGAGACAACAACAACAGCAAAAACTCACAAGCAATTCTTTCCTTTTCTCTCCACCCTCTGTTTGTCTTGCACCAACATTTTACTTCTTTAAGTAAAGTCTTGAAATTGCCACAGATGTTAAATTGCAAAGAAAGCAATGGAAATGTATGCAGTCATAAAGCTTGCGAGACCAGATAAAATACCTGGTTGCATCCTTTCCCTTCAAGTAAAGTTCCAAAGGTGGGGGTGGAAATGCACGTTGGCACTCAGGATAAAGTTCTTCCCAGCCCCATTGGTTAATTGACTAGCAAAGATATGGTCAAGCGGTGGTCTTCATGCACTTGGTGAGAGTCTACGTGAAGATCTCGGCTCTGCAGAGTTTGATTGATCTTCATAATGCGATAATGTTTGTAGTCCCTGAGAAGTCCAAAGCTAAGCATCCTCAGGGTTAAGAAATGTTTACACCCAGTGGCGGTGACATTATAGACAAAGTACCATAGGAAATATTATGGGATTTCCCCAGCGCCAGTCGCACCATAGCCAGCTGGTTGTAAAGTCCTGAAAGCAATCTGCTAATTCACAATAGAGGAAGGGTGGTATTCAACTAAATTTTACTGAAGAGTAGAACCATGGAAATTAAAGCACATGACTAAGTCCGTTAACTTCAGTGGGTCTACTCTGAGTAAAACTCAATTGAATACCACAAGTTGAAAACACCAGTTGAATACCACAAGTGTCTCCTCCACCAGCCAGCTATCTCAGTGCTGCTGATGGAGTTCCCCAGCATTATTCAGCATGCATTTAGCTATTTATTTATTTTTTAAGTCTGTAACTCCACAAATTCAATATTAGGGCAGATTTAATCCCTCTCCCCTTCCTACCGAACAGTTTATCTGTGGAGTATGGGCATTTTAAAAGGGAGCCCAGATTGGGGGCGGAAGAGAATCCTAACTGTTCCATGCATGCTCTATTGAACCAGAAACACCACATCTATTTGATGGCTGTCTATAGAAAATGTGGCACCATATATATACACTTATGAAGAACTCAATTATCCTATCAATTATCACCATTCTCTTGTAGGGTACTGTTCTCTATAAGTCAGAGTAATATAAAACATTCCCCTTTACGGTGATACTGTTTCTTGTTTATTCTGTGGTCCAAATCACGGTGTTAGTTCTTGGCTTAAGAAACCCATAACAAACACCATAAGACTTAGCTATGCATGCAACACCATGTCTACTAATTGCAAAGAAAAGCATATAAATCCAAACCAAGGCAAGCCACGCTTGTCCCAAGATTAGATTAGCAGCACAAACCTTTCAGTGTTGATGCAATATTAGTAAAGGCTCATGTGCAACGAAAAGCAGATCGAGCCAAGAACAACAAGAATTCCACCGGTTCAAAGGGGCTCATTGTAAGTGGCATGGAAGAATGCCTTAGAGGGTTTTTATTTTTGTGCAGGTTCCTCCTGCAAGAGGGTTGGGGGACCCTCCAGAGCAGTTGGGGGTTCCTCTCTGCACTGGGAGAGAAGGGAAAGCATTGCTGCTTATGTCCTTCAAAATGTGAGCAGCTGGCTGCACACCAAAATAGAGTGCTGGTATGACCATTGATCTTCCAAACATAGGATAAAACAGTGTCTATTTTAAACCTGTATGTTTTAAATACGGCCCACAACTGCTCATCTAGGAACAACACCAACAAAAATGGACTTTTGATGATGATCTGATATTACTACCTGCTACTCCTGCTGTTTATGTAAATGTTGCCAACATGATATTAGAAGGAAGCATGGGCCGAATGAAAGACAACTGCCAAGGGGGACATCAAGAAGGAGGGAAATGACATACTGCATAAGTCAAATTGACGTTTTGCTAGGGGCAGTGGCAGAGCTGACAAAGTATTGAATAGCTATGGAGTATAAATACAGGTGGAGTAAGTGTACGTAATGTCTTGCATCCTGGGGGGGGGGGATGGAAACACCTTGTGATGTACAGTTAATAGTGCCATGTATTTGATCAAGGGATGCTCTATATTCCATAAATTCCGTGGGTGTTATATAACACCCTTCACAGGAGGCAAAGGAATGTGATAAATGGAAAGTAACCAGCACGCACCAAAGCACTGGATAATCAACTACCTGTGTGCAAACCTAAATTTACAATCATGGTGTGCAGGCTTTCTCTACAATCAAATTCTCCATATCAGAAATAGAAATGCCCCCATTTCCAGGGTGGATTATGAAATAAGACAAATGAGATGTGTATTCCTGGCCCCAAACTGTGCCCACAATCAAATCCACACAGTCCAGTCTTTGCATAGTAATTGTAACCTCAGTCGGAAAGTGGAGAGAGAGTCCAAGGTACGCTTTCTGGCGGGCTGTGGTCAAAATTTGCTTGGGAAATTAGACATTTGAGCCCATGGAAAGAAAGACTGGAATTGGCTCTAAGCCAAAATATTTTAGGGGACTCCCAACATTCTATCTAGTAGAGATTTCTGTGGACTCTAGAATTTAGCAAGCTACTGAGATCTTTTAAGCTAAGGATGGGCAAAAAAACCCCTCAAGCATTTAAAAGATATTCCTCTGTGAAAATGAGGGCTGCTTTTTTGCTGCTTTGGCAGCAGAGGAGAAGATGTCTCCAAACGCTTCAGAAGAGATTTGTTGCTTCCTTCAATGGGTCACACCATGAAGTGTTGTTGCCAGGAAGATGTGGAGAGAGTCTCACACTGATTCCTCCTAGCCATGCTTTCCTGGTAAACACAGAAGTCAGAAAACAGGAGCTAACCATGGTGCTGATCCCTATCTGGATTTCATTTAAATGACTTGCATTGTTTACCAATCATTTCATTGTCCTTGTTTAACTAAGTACATTTAAAGGAGAGAGTGTAAAAGGAAGAATTCATTTTCACTTATTTTTATTGCCTTGGCTATATATTTTTGTACTTTTACAAGTTAATGCATTTGCATTTAAGTCCCAGTGATTTCTGCACTTGTTTCTTTCTTAGAAGTCGAATATTGCCTACATCCTGGTCATACTAGTTGACTAAATGTTGTTGTTTCAGGAGGAGACTGAAGGTAATTTGAAAAACTTAATATTGTGACCCAAGAAGACTTCATTTACCAAGGGTCAAAATACTCCTAGCTGGAATTTTCCCAGGTCATGAGTGGCTTGTACCATACCAAAGAAAACAAGGCAGAAAGTGTGTGTTTTTCTGGAGGGGGAACGGGGGGGGCAATATATTTAGTTACATTTAGTGGGTTAGAATTGTTGCTATAGAAGATTTTCCATTTTCTCTTGTATAAAAATAATGCTTGAACTGCTTCGGTAAAAGTAGAACACTTACTGCATTCAGAAAACCTGTTCGAATGACACACTTTTGAGATGACCAAAGCCACCTTAAAAAAAAAATACCCATCAGGTTTATTTCCAGCTAGTTGTGTGTTATTGAGAGAATGGTGGTCATAACTTCCTCTTTACATAGGATTCAGGTATGGCAACTAGGTAAGAGTGCTTAGCACTAAGAGAGGATTCCATCATTTTCGAGGTCAATAAACAAAGGTGTTCACACATTGTCTAATTACAAAGCAGGAGTAGAGCGACCCAGAATTACATATTAGTATTGGCTTGTCATAAAGCATTATTAAGTTATAGCCTAAAATCAAGCAGGGAGACTTATTCACTAGATATACTAGCTGGCCTTCTGCAGTTTCACAGCTTCCAATCTTGTAAAAACATTGCCTTTCAGGGCCCGGTTGTTTTAATCTCTCCGAGCCAAATACCTCCTGCTACAGTCTTTTCTTCCAGCTTGTAAGAATTAATGGCTGCTATGATCTCCCACTGATCTTCCTTCTGTATTCCAGTCTTGACACATTTGTATGTATGTCTTTGTTAAGGATTCATTTTATCCCATTAATTATTACAGAAGTCTAAGCAAAACTTTGCAATATGAATGAGAAATTTGGGGAAGTACAATTTGAAAAGTCACAGTTTTCAGTTTTGTAGACAAACTACAGAAGAGCCATGTTTGGTGGCTATATTAAAATGTAACCATTCAAAACTAGTCTTGTGTGAAACTAGTAATATCAATTCTGGTTTAAACTTTTTTTCCACAAACTGAAATAGAAAATTCAGCTGCCCATTTGGGTTGTAGCTTGTCCGAGTCCTACTACCATTTCTTCAACATTACCATTTGTTCAGGTAAAGGTTCTGTGTTTGTAAACTGTTTCATGGCCTTCATAGTCTTAAAGAAGTATTATAAAACATTATCTTGAGTGCTTTGCTTGGGCTGGCATTTCATCATGAATTCTGTAGTCTAGGTGCTTCTAACACAAATCTTCTAATTTTCAACGGATCATCACAAAAGTTTTGTAGAGATCTACAGAGCTGCAAAAAATAATTCAGCCTGCAAGTGAAAATATCAGGAAGTATCATCATCACATAATGCTTAATGCATTGGTATCAAAACCCACAAGAAGTTAAGAGCATGTCGTGTGTAGGTGAGCAATAAATTCTGCAGCATCCATTTCAGTAAGTCTCCCAGTAGTGATGTATGGAAGTGAGAGCTGGACCGTAAAGAAGGCTGATCACCAAAGAATTGATGCTTTTGAATTATGGTGCTGGAGGCTCTAATACTTTGGCCACCTCATGAGAAGAGAAGACTCCCTGGAAAAGACCCTAATGTTGGGAAAGATTGAGGGCACAAGGAAAAGGGGACGACAGAGGACAAGATGGTTGGATAGTGTTCTTGAAGCTACCAGCATGAGTTTGACCAAACTGCGGGAGGCAGTGGAAGACAGGAGTGCCTGGTGTGCTCTGGTCCATGGGGTCATGAAGAGTTAGACATGACTAAACGACTAAACAAAACAACACACTGTTTCAGAATAATACAGTGATACCTCGAGTTAAGAACTTAATTCGTTCTGGAGGTCCGTTCTTAACCTGAAACTGTTCTTAACCTGAGTCACCACTTTAGCTAATGGGGCCTCCCGCTGCCACTGCGCCACCACCGCATGATTTTTGTTCTCATCCTGAAGCAAAGTTCTTAACCCGAGATACTATTTCTGGGTTAGCAGAGTCTGTAACCTGAAGCATCTGTAACCCGAGGTACCACTGTACTGTACTTTAGGTCCTGCTTCTCCCAGAGTTCAGCAAAAGACCTACCTGAAGAAATTTCAAGTTCAGATGTCAAGGCTTCACAAAGTATAGAATCTGTTTTCTGATTATCCAAAAGGGAACAAAATCAGGAGAATGCCCCTTTCTTAATGTGTTTATTGGGAGGTAGTTTCTTGCATCACTTTCTGCTTTCAGTCTGTAGCCTCTAGTTTAGGGATAGACAACTTGTGTCTCTCCATATGGTCTCTGACTCCCATCAACTTCAGCCATGGGTGTTGTAGTTGTCCAACAAAATCTGGATGATCAAAGGTTTTTCACCTATACTCTTGTCCCTCTCTCAAGTGGTTCAGTGAAGGGGAGTAAACTCTGAACTTTAAATACTAAAAACGAATAAACTGCCTATTCATTACACAAGTCATGTAGGAAAAGCTAGCTGAAATTCAATTTGAAAAGAAAAAATAATTTCAGCAAGATGTAAAAAGCCCATGGCAACCTGTAAGGGGGGGAATTGTAAATGACGCTAACTTCATTACAAAACAATAATTGCAATGTACAAGGCAATGTTTCTGCAGTCCTGTTTTTCATATTACCTGGAATTAGAAATATTTCCCCCATGGTTTTTTTTTTCAATAGAGAAAAGAGTTTATCTCTCAGCTCAAGTGTTTCAGTGGATAGAGCCTTTTTCTTTAAGCACAATGATGGATACAGATGTTGAGATGAAGGATTCTGCCATTATCTATAAACCTATTGCCAGCATATATGATGTGCTGTATTCTGTTGATGAGAATTTCATTTTCCCCATCCCCAACTATAAGCTGGCATGAACTTTCCCTGTTATTTTGGTGCATGAGCATTTCCCAATGTATTCCTATTTCCCAATGTAAACTAACAAGTAAATTTTCTGTGTATATATACATATACATATATATATATATATATATATATATATATATATATATATATATACACACACACACACACACACACACACCCATAACCTATGCTTCATAATCTATTATTCTACACTGTAAGCTGTTTATATAAAATATAAAATATTCATTGCAAATACTGATTAAATCAAACATTAAGAGCAAGCTAACTTTAAAATGCATTAGAATATAAATAAAAAACAACAACCAAAAACCAGTTATTAAAATCTACATAAGAAAAATTAAAGTACATGTTTTGGTAGGCTTGCATAAAAAAAAATAAGTATTTAGTAGGTGCAGGAAAAAATACAGTGAAGGTGCCTACCTAACATAAATGGACAAGGAGGAGTTCTAGAGAACAGGTACTGCCACATCAAAGAATCAATTCTGTGCGGGTGCAAAATGAACGTTATGTGACACTTGTAAAAGTGCTAGTTCTGTCGACTGGAGCAGGCCTGCAGTGTGCTAGGAGCTGTATAAGGTACAGGTATGAAACAAACAAACAAAAAGGTCACAGCTGAGGGAAGCTTAGGGACTGACAATTATGAAGGATGATAAGGATGCTAGCATGAAAAGACTATGTACAAACAGATGAAATGGGATATGCTGGCTTTTGTTTAAAACTAGTGTGTCTCAAAGAGGGAACCAATAGCAGTGAAGATGACCGTTTCAAGCATCAGGGAGTTTGGCTTTCATTATTTTAACTCTTCAAAGTTCCATTCTGAAAACACAGACCTTTTGAATTCAATGCATACAAAGATGGGAAGTATAATGGTAACACATCTGGTTTGCACTAGTCCAATAATTGCTGAATGGTTTACTGAGGGATATCAGTGTGCTGTACATCCTGGATAGCTCAGTTGCTTTGAGTGTACAGCTGATAACCCCAAGGTTGCAGGTTTGATCCCCGTTAAGGCACAGCTGCATATTCCTGCACTGCAGGGGGTTGGACTAGATGATCCTCAGGGTCCCTTCCAACTCCATGATTCTGTGAGTTCTATGAGCCACCAGCACTCATGAAGATGCCTATCCCATATCTGCGTGATTCGTTGTTCTTTCCTTTGTCCCTCCTGATCAGGCTATGCTGCCATATCCCTCCGCACCAGATCGAAGCATTAAATCACTCTGGATGCAGAGAAGCAACAAAATTATCTGCTCTCATATTCGCCTGTCTGTTGTACATCTGCATGAGTCGCTGTTCGAGGTTTGCATCCTCCCAATCTGGAATGTAAGGGAAGAGTGGCATCTGCAATAGTAGTAGAGACTATAGGCTCTTGTGCCTCCCTTGGCTTTTTTGGGAGGAAGGCTAGAATATAAAGTCAACAAATAAATAGATAGGCAAACGATGAGGGCGTGGCGGAGATCTTTCTTACACGCGCTAATAATCCCTTTTTGGTTGTTTTTTTTCCAACTAAGACTGAAATGTGTCTTTAATATTTATGAATTCGCTACAGAGAAAAATGAAGCCGCTAGATGGCAGCAGTGTCACATGTTTCTCGCAGATTTCCAGTTCGCAAAGCCTCCGTCCCGCTTGCCCCGCCAGCGAGAAAAGCAGCAACATTAATATATAAATATAAGCCTATTAACAGAGCTAGCCTATTTTGTTCAGTACCCACTCGTTGAACCAACGTACAACGAGGCAACAGCTTTCCATATTTTACCAAGAAAGAGAATTTATCACCAGTGATTAATTACAACCTCGAAACTCCTCCTCGCCATTGGTTTTGCTTCTGTCCTGTGATCCTTTGTATTTTAATTACCAGCACAGGTAGCTTCGGGCATTAATTAGGAAGTAAGGTTCTTTCTGCTGTGTTAAGTGGCTTTAGAATTTTCGACTTCTTCTGGCAAGAAACCAAGGAATCGCTTGGTTTACTCAGAAGCAAGCCCCACTGACTTCAATGGAGCTTACTCCCAGGGCACACAGGATCGCAGCTTCAGAGAGTTTTTAAGCAAACAAATCTGTTTTATTAGGAAAACAGAAAAGCTGACATTTCGTGGACTTAAAAAGGAACCACTGTAGTTTATGCCACAGAACGAAGGCTAGGTTGTTGTTGTTGTTTTTAGGCTCACGTTTAGAAGATGTCTTCTCAATACTGACATCAAAGAAATGGGTTTAAGAAATAGTTTTAAATGGCAGAAATTGATGAGGCCGGACATTGGGAATGGGAGAGTATTAGAACAGAGAAAAAGAAACGAGGTGCCAAGGCGACTTAGCTGTTTTGGTTTTTTCCCATTTTTCATTCTCTATTTTTGCCCTGACGGAGAGCTGGAAATGGACCTAAGGTAGCAAACGCATCAGAGGCTCTTTTAAGTGACTCCACTCCGAAACTCCTTTGAAATGGGGTCAGAGAACCCACTTCCAGCCCTTCCATGGGGAAATGGCCATATTGAAGATAAACTGAAGAACCCGACCTGTCCTGAAAGAACATCCTAAATGTCCCTTAAAATTATTTAGCTAGCGCTCAGAGAAGTAATTCAGGAGTGGGGCTTGCCCAGTCTTGCATTGCTCAAGTGATGCTGAAACAAGGATTGCTGGTTTGCACTTCCTGGGTCTGATGATCGGACTGTGTGTGAAGCCTGCATTGCTGTCCAAAAGAGATTCCCAAGCACGCCTTTTAGTGCGGGAAGTGTCATTTGTGAATGCTGCCAAGGAATAAGAGGAGCACCGTTTTTAAGTGCCCTTGCTGAACAGGGGCCTAACGAGCCTTGTCCATCGGATTTGGGAAACGGCTGTCTTCTTCGTCCTACGACAGCCACAGGTGGAAGGACACATGTTCAAATGCATAATTTGGGATCACTTCTTTCAGTATGGTCCGGGTGGAGCAGGCACCCATCTCCAAGCGAGTGATTTTTAGCACAGAGCCAAAGCCAAGTATTATTCCGGATTTCATAGAGTCATAGAGCTGGAGGGGACCACGAGGGTCATCTAATACGACCCGCTGCGATGCAAGAATCTTTTGCCCGACGTGGAACTCGAACCCACAACCCTGAGATGAAGAGTCTTGTGCTCTCCCGACTGAGCTATCCCAGTGGGTTTAGACACGCATACAAAAACACCCAGCATTGTGTGTGTGTGATGGTTGGGCTTCCTTGAAAGAAGCCCGTAGCCAAAGAAGATATGTTAGACCTAAGTTCAAGGTTGCCCACTGGCCATAGCTGTCGACGTTTCCCTTTTTAAAAGGGAAATTCCCTTATTCCAAATAGGATTCCTCACAAGAAAAGGGAAAAGTTGACAGCTATGCCACTGGCTCCCAGGTGTCCCTTGCTCTTTTTAAGGGAGGAGGGCACTCTTATTTAGATTGGATCCAGACCCTTGCAAACGGCCCCTTGGGCGACCCCAGGAGGACATTTCTCCTCAAAGACACCAAGCAAAGCCTGGGTTTGGGCTCCTGCTGTCGTTTAACCGACCAGGGGGAACCATTCCCTGCACTCCTGTAGCTGCGACTTCCCGCCTTTTACGCTTCACCAGCCGCCTCAAGGCGCCCAACGTGCGCCCTGCGAGGTAGGTCTGTCGGGATTCGGGAAGGCGAGAAGCGTGAGGGACGACGACGGGACGCCAGAGCGCATTTCGCAGCGCGGCGCGGGATTCCCGAGCGCGTTCCTCGTCCCGCCCCTCAGCCGGCGCGCGCGCTTTCTCTCTCCAGTTGCCCCCTCAACTGCCCCGTCGTCACCTGTGACTGGAAAAGAAGATTCCCAGCCACCGCCGCCACCTCCCTCAGCGGGGCGGAGGGGGGTTTTTTGAGGGGGGGGAGAGAAGAGAAGAGAGAAAACGATTCCCCTCGCTTTCCCACCCCCGTTTCGTGAGGGCTGCGAGAAGGCTGCTGCGGCTGCTTTGCCTTGGGCTTTGGCGGGTGCGCTCGCTCGCTCGCTCCTGCTGCCGCCGCTGCGCCGCTCCAGCCTCCTTCCCCTCTCTGTGGGAAGGGATGGTTGAGTCCAGCAGCAGCAGGAGCGGCGGCGGCGGCGGCGGCAGCGGCAGCAGCAGCTCCTTCTTGCGCTGCTAGCAGCCTGTCAAGCTTGCCGCGCTCTCCCGGCTCGGCTGCGTCCCTCAGCTTCTCCTCCTGGCCGTGAGGAGCAACCCGCTATTTCCATTTGGTTCTCTCCTCTCCCTCGCGCGCCTTTCTTTTTATTTGCCGCCGCCGCTGCCGTCCGCGTCTCCTCTGGCTTCCCTCCTCACTCGATGCCCGGCCGCGTCTCCTCCTCTCGCACCACCGCCGTCGCCACCTCTCCACGGTCTTCCTCGTCGTCGACGTCTCCGCTGTCTTGGGGCAGCTGGTGGTTTTCGCCTCAGACTCGGGAGAGCCGCTGGCGGAGGAGGCTCTCGCCGCTCCTCTCCCTCAGCCTGGTCTCCCCGCGCGCTCTCCGCCCCGCAGTGGCTCGCCGGCACTTGATGCTATGAGAAGGCGGCGAGCCGAGGCAACCAGCAGTCCTGCAGGAGGCGTCGAATGCTGCGCCGCCGCCGCCGCTGCCACTCGCGGCACCTGGAGCTCCCCTCGCTGCTGCTGCTGCCGCCGCCGACACCACCACCACCTCCTTCTCCTTCTCCTCCTCCGCCTGGCTTCGCCCTCTGGTGATTCTTTCGCCCCGCGGGCACTTCTGGCGAGGGAGGGAGCCCGCGCTCGCAGCTGAGAGGCGCCGCGGCGAGGTGCTCCGACCGACCGGTCAAGCAGCCAACCAACCAACCAACCGGCGTTGCAACCCCCCCCCCCCGTCCACCCCCACCCCGGGTCTCTGCCTGCCTCCTCCGAGCTCCCGCTCGCGCCTTTCCCTCTCTCTCTATGTGTGTGGAATAAACTGCAGACATGACTGCGTGGAGGCAATTCGAGGCTCGGCTGCTGGTGCTCTGCGCGGGGCTCGTCGCCGCAGCTCAGGGTAAGCCTTGCTGGTTTCTCCTTCTTTCCGTTACTTGAGGGGGGCTTCCTCCTTTTGTGTGTGTGTGTGTGGGGGGGGGGAGATTCTTCTACAGCCGACCCGACTGGAAGGAGGGGGGAAGGGGTGTCGTGCCTGTGCCAGCTCCCGGCTTTACCTCAGCGTGTATTCCCCCCCCCCCAATATATATATATATATATATATACACTGGTCAACGGCTCCACGCTCCCCTCGCCGTCGCCGCGCACACCCGGACCGTGGCATGCCTGGCACCTGCTCCCTCCCAGCTCCGCCGCTGGTGGTTCATGAAGGGAGGGTTATGTGGGGGTTGTTGCTGTTGTTTTTTGCTGGTGGTTTGTGGGGGGGGGGTGCGCTATGGGGGAGGAACTGCGCCGCCAGCGAAGGGAGCCTCCCGGGCTGGACGGGGGGGACCTTGCCCTCTCTCCTCGTCCGCACATGGGTGGTGATGTGGTGGTGGCTGGTACTTAACCGAGGGATGCTAAAGATAGCTTGGCTGGGCTGCCAAGTTCCTTCCCGCCTCCGCCTCCTCCTCCTCCTCCTCTGCCGCCTCCCCACCCTCAGACCCTCTCCTCTTCCTCCCCGAGATGGAAGGAAGCTCCGCTGCCAGCAAAGGCCAGCTAGGCACCTCGCCCGCCCTTCTGCTGCCCTGCTTTCCCAGAAGGAGGTGGCCGTGTGGTGTTCTCAGCCCTCGCCCACCCCACCCCTGGGATGGCTGAGACCTGTACTTTGTTCCTTGCAAGTTGCAGGGAGGCAGGGGAGGGAAGCAGGCTTGGAGGGGACCCAAGGATGTTCCTGATGGTCGGCATAGAAAAAGGTGGTGCTTATCTTGCCTGTAGTCCCTCTCTTCTCCCCCCACATCCAGGAATCTCCTTTCACCGTTTGTTTGTTTGTTTGCTTGCTTGGCATTCTCTTTCTCCTTGAAACCAAGGTGGGGCAGGATACCGGAGGGTTACACAACTTCTGCCTTGGCCCTAGCCCCACAACTTGCCTAGTTGCCCCTGAGACAACAAGGTCGGCTTTATTCACTTTGCCTCTCATTAGCCCGGGCCTTTTTCGTGTTGGCAAGGTGTGTGTGTGTGTTGTGGCTGCCTCTGGTGACAACACCTGCTTACTTCAAAACCTGTTTCTGTCTTGCTTCTGAAGCTCCCTCTTCCTCTTCAGGTGTCCTTACAAAGGGTAGGAGGGGGATATAGATAATTTCTTTTGCTATTTTTTTAATAAAATGAAAAAAATCCATTCAAGCATAACATATTAAAAACAGCTATTTCTCCCAAATCAACCTCTTCTTTTTTGCTGTCCCGATTTTATAGCAAATTATTGAAAACTCAGAGAGAGCAAAAACTTCAAAGTGACTAAAAGTGCTTGTGTCTGCCTCTCCTGTCTACTTCCTGTGTGAGTGTGTGTTCTGAATTATGACATGGTGCCACATTGTAAAGTAGTGGGGTCACTTTGCATAAGTGAGCATCCCGTTTAGATTCCCTCCCTCCTCTTTTTCTTCCTTCTTCTTTCCCTGAATTACTTTTAATCACTAGGCAGAGGTTAGAGGAAGGGTAAAAGGCAGGTGGCAACATCTCATCTCTGTTTCAATACACTGAGTTGTGCTAAGGCTTGCATAGTTTGGAGCAAGAAGAGCAAGTTGTGTTAATGAATGCACTAAAGCCCCATCACCACCCTGCCTTCAACCCCATCCCTGGAGCTGCCGCAGGTGACAAAGTGATGCCTGGCTCTTTGCTGCCTCTGATCTCATTTTACTCACTTTGAATAAAGAACAGAGGAACAGAAACATCTGACATATTTAGAAATCGTGCTGAAAGGCCAGCTCCTATAAAGACAAGGCTCGCCCTTGGAGCTATTCACACGCCATAGTAGGATTTTGCCCCCTTTCAGTCTACTGCGGCAACAGAGGTCTTTCTGTTTCATTCCATTTCCAAAAGTTGCTATATTTTCATCACACTCTGTCCTCCTCTACCACCCTTGACTCTGTGTCTTCTTAGCTGGGAGACAGCGTTTTTCTTTCCCCTGTGCAGCCCCAATTAGCCAAGGTTTTGCTTTGCCCTGCTATTGCTGCTTAATAATCCTGACACGTGTGTTTCATTTCAGTCCTTTGCCTCTGGATTGGGGTTTTTTGAGAAGTTGGATTTGAAAGAAGGACACAAATCCAGATCCTCTGGCAGATTCAGATTCTTTTAGCAGCTGCTAACAGCTGCCTGTGGCCAGGAGCACTGGAGGAATGGGGGGGGGGATTTGCCAGGAATGGACATACAATTGCAATCAAACGGGCTCATCCTGTGGCATCAAGGCAAATAATATGTTCTTGAGGCTGAGGAGAGGAGAGGGTGGGATAAGTTACAATCAATAGCACTATTGTCTCAGCTACAGCTGAGGACTTAGAGTTCTGACTCACTTATTAAACACACTGTTGCTGGTTCTTGACATTTGCCATTTTAGCATTTTCCTTAAAAAAGAAAAGAAAAGCTGACATTGTGTATGAAACGCTGAGTCTGGTTCATGCTTAGAAAGCACTGCTCAGATGTATTCAGCTAATCCATAAAGTGGGCTTTGGGCAGTACCTTTGGTGATGCAAGAGTTAAGATTAATTTAGCTGTGCATTATTTTAATATGGGGAGGGGGAAAATAGGCTGCAATCTTACGTAGCACTGGATCCAGACAATAAGCAGAAGAAGAAAAGAAGAAGAAGAAACAGCAGTGACGTTTGACTCCTTCCCACTGCTACCTTTTAGATTCCAAAGCTTTAAAGCACTCGCATCTATATTTAGCATAATGTAAACCTACATTTGGAACGAGGTGTACTGCTTACAGAGAGAGTGACTGAAAAATAACTATCACCTAGTAACAGATCAGCGTTGGTTTTCTAAGCACATAACATCTTAATTAGCAGTGCCCAGCAACTCTTTATTTTAACTGCCCCATGGAGAGGAATTAATTTGCTTTTTTTATTGACAGAGATTCTATGATGAAGAATCCAAAGTGCTACATTTCCATGGAGAAGTGTGTGTGTGTTTGTGTGTGTGTGTTATATGTAATGTTCTCTTTGTCTTTCCTGACAAGACAAGTATATTTATCACTAACATTCCTGCCACACACACACACTATATGTGTAGGTCAAATCCCATAACCTATTGAACAGTTGCACATAAGTTCCTTCCCAAATAAAATGCTTTTAAAAGGGTTCTTGTGGTTCATTTTCATTTTTCTTTAGCTAAAAATCTATAGAAATCTGTCTTTAGCCTATTGGCTTTCTTCCGGTAACTTTCTTGAAGCCAAAACCAGAATCCAAATGCATATTTACTTGTAAGTAGGTCTTATTGAGCTAGGATAATTTACTTTAAATATGGTTAGGATAGGGCTATGAGCTCTACATATTCGGTTAAAATTGTTCAGGAATGCATCTCTGCTTTCAATGCCAGCAATCCCCATCCATGTGATTTAAAGCATGCATATACCCTCCTTTTTGGCAGGAGGGAAAAAAATAAATAGGGAGGCCTATATGTTTCCACCGCTGTACTAAAAAGAAAAAGAAAAGAAAAAGTAGAAATCCTCCTCTCTAACCTCACCTCTGTCACAGCAATAAGGTACGCACTACTTGCTAATTATAAGGAACAGAGGGGAATTAAGGTTACATGAGTGCAGCTTTGCTTCCAGTAATTAATAGGGTTCTTGATAGGTACAAGAAGCTGCAAAGAAGCATATAACTTGGAAGCAAGGAGTAAAAGTTGCTTCTTGTGATTTTTAAATGGGATTAAAAAGGTGTGTGCATTTTTGGTTGTTGCTTTGTACTACGTTTCCATTGTTACTGGATTTTTGGAAAGCAAACGTTTCTTGAGAAGGGAGCTACTCTGTGTTGATTTGGGGAATAATATTTTTTTTCTTATGAAAGGAAGGGGGGACCACACCTATTTTACATGCTATAACTTGCCTTTCTCCATCATGGTACTGGGACTGGGAGAAAGCACCCATAGTTAATGCAATGTGGTCCACTGCTTGGGAAAATATCCAGATTTCCTCTCCTTGATCACATGCACCTTGAAGATTTTATTTAATTCAATAGCTTGGCTCAGATCCTCATCAGGTCTTATTTTTTTACGTGTTGGGCTGATAAAATGAGGCAATTATTATTGCATGTAAATAGATAGTCCAGATAACTCCTCTGACTGAGTAGAAAGGTGTGCCCATTGGGGCTTGGGATTTCTCTCCACCAAACTGCAGGTCATTGTGACATGCCAAGCCGCTTAAGAAAGAATGCCCTCTCATCTTCCTCACTCATCATAGTCATCATTTACCACAACCACACCTCCAAGTAATCCAGCCAATGTCTTGTGCATGGTCTATACTAACATAGAAGGGTGTTGTTTCTTGATGGCTATTTGCTCAGTATTAAATTTAGGAGGTTTGACTTAAGAAGCTGTCCTGCAAACGTAAGGTTATGGCTGGGGTTACGGTGCTTATATCACACTCCAGCCAAACCAAAGTAGTATAGCCACTTAATGAAGATTGTGAACTAATAATATTCACAGGGGTGGGTGGGAAGGTAGGTTTCTTTGATTTAAAAAATAAATAAATGTCCTAGTTTCCTTTTCCTTTTTACACTTCCCAAGATCTGTAATTGTATTTTATTATTTTATGTACTGTGGCTTGCCATTGTTTTATTGATTATAGTTTAGAAATTATTTATTGTAACTGTTGAGTGGATTTCTGTTTAACTTTTATATATTATTATTATTATTTAATACTATTCTAATGATGGTTGAATGTTACTTTTTTGATGTAGGTTGCCTATTTTAAAGTCATGTTTTATTATAACATTTTTGTATTGCATTAGATTGTTTTAAGATGTACATTTTTTGTTTCTTCAGTTTGTAAGCCGCCTTGAATATTGTAAGATAGAAAGACGGTATACATTTTTTATTTAAAAATGATGATGATAAGATAGTTTTCTTCAGATGAAGAGGGAAATGTAATACCATAAGTAGCATTCTGTGACTTCATTTCATCACTGCTTCCAGGACATCTGACCAGCTGTTCTGCAAAATGGTTAAGTTCGTTTCAATAATAATAATAATAATAATAATAATAATAATAATAATAATAATAATTTATTTATTTATACCCTGCCCATCTGGCTGAGTTTCCCCAGCCACTCTGGGCGGCTCCCAATCAAGTATTAGTTGTTGCATGCATTTAAAGAGACTTGCTTCAAGTCTGTTAAATATATCGCTACTTACGGAAAGACCTTGTAGTAGAAATAAAGTCTTCCAAAGCAGATCATATAATATTGTAGGCACAGAAGGATTAGTTCCGAAAGTCATTTGTTCATGCTGGTAGTCAAGGACCTTAATCCTACTGATAAACGTAACTATAATGCTGCTCAGGCAGTGGTTTGTCTGAATGTTAGCAATAGAGATAAAGGTACAACCACCAGGGGTGTTGCGTAGTGCATAACTCTTCTTCTCCATATCTAACTTTCACAGTGAGACATTGCCTTGTTTTTCTCACATGGGCGTGCCCTATGGACCAGGTGTGTAAATCTGCATCTCACACCCTCAGCTGAAAATTCTCCTGCTCCCAGCCCTGCACTGTGTGATCATAAGAGAAAGAAATTATGCCACCTCTTATCTAGCACAGAAACCGCTTTGTAGCCACATTCTCCTAATTCACAACTCATTATCCAGATACCAGCTATTCAGATGTCTCCCTTGTTAAAGTTTGGCCTGTGTATGGAAACATCTTATGGGAAATAAATGTAGCAAGCCTGTCCTGCTCTGCTACCTATCAGAAGCCTTTCTAATGCGAGTGCCACTTAAAAAGAGCTCAGTTTTGTGCTATGGGCATGTCTACACAATAGTCTTAATGGGTTTAGCAGTCATTTCATTTGCTACATACACACAGACAGACATAAAAAAGAGAAAGGGGAAATGGAGGAAGGAGTAAACAGGGGAAGAATGTACAGTTGATAGTTAAAATAGTATAAAACCAATATAAACAACTAGTGTAAAACCAATATAAATTACTAGTGTAGATATATAATGTTGATTACATCATGGTGGTCAAGGTGCCCTTTGGAGGTCATAGTTGAGAGGATTCTTGACCATTTTGTCCAATCCTGTGTTCAGTTCATAATCTGCAATGGAGGAGGCAGATACAGTACCCCTTCCTGACGGTTGTCTGGACTCTTTTCCAGTAGTTCCAGCAACACTCACCACATCCTGAGGCAGTCCATTCCACTCCTAACTTTCTCTTAATATTTAGCTGAAATCTGCTTCCTTGCAGTTTTTGCCATTTTCCTAGTCCTGCCTTCTGGAAAAACATAGACAAGAAGTCAGCTCCTTATTGTGTGTGACAGCCGTGTGTGTGTGTGTGTGTGTGTGTGTGTGTGTGTGTAACATTACCATTGCCCCTCTCCTTTTAATATTCTTTTCTCCAAGCTAAACACCCAACTCTCTCAACTGTTCTTCATAGCAGTTGGTTTCCAGATTCCTCGCCATTCTGATTGTCCTCCTCTGAACATGCTTCAGTTGGTCAAGGTCCTTCTTAAAGTACCCAGAACTGACCAGCACAGAGTAGAATGAAATGATTACTTATCACAATTTGGACACCATGCACCTATTTATGCATCCAAAGACTGCAAGGTTCTTTATAGCCACGTTGCAAAACTGTTTCATGTTTGGCTTATGATGAATCAATACACCTTTGGCATGTAAGGTGTGTGTGGGGGGGGGTCTCCTCTCCCTTCTATATTTGTGGCAATGATTCTTAGCTCCTAAATGCAGGTACAGATTCATATCTGTTGAATCTCATCTTGTGGGTTTCAATATATCAAGACCATCATGAATCTTTCTTCCCCTCTCCCCAGCAGCTCAATGTATACCCCCCAAAAAATTAGCTCTGGTGGGCTGGGGCTGGAGTAAATTTTGTGATGGTTTCTTAAGAATAGGAAAGAAATGAGATCTCTGCTAGTAGGAATGAATTCTTCTGGAATTCACTTTCTTGTGCAGACATCTGACTCAGAGCTAGTCAATTTGGTACCCTCTAGATGTGACTGAACTCCAATTTCCACCTGTTCCAGCCAGCTTGACCAATGGTCAGGGGGTAATGGGAGCTGCAGAGGGGACATCTGGTAGAAACCTCTAAATCTAACTGAACCTGAGAAGTGCATAAAAGGATATATAGTAAAAATGTTTCGGATCTGATAAGTGACCTGTCTTCCATACTGTTATTTGAAAAGGTAATTTTAAATCATCACTGCAGTTATTTTCTCTTCCATCTCCCACAGAATATACAAAACAAGCAGATTTTACACATTATTCCTGATGCCAAGTTTCAATGAAAAGCAGGGAAGTGAATATCCTTCTTCAGCTAAGAGTCAGGCTCCGGAACACACATACATGTGTTCCAGCTTATTTTCAAAGAACAAGTTTTTGTGTACCCTTTGCTTGCTGCTATCACTTTGTCAAAATAATGACTGGAACTACAACAACTTAAGGTTCCCCGCCATGCTTAATGCCTACTCATATATATGGGTGGAAAAAGCTTTATGTGTTGTATTCTCATTGCTTCTAGAGTAGTGGTTCCCATACTGTGAGGCTGTTTTCTTAAGTGGGATTCAAATAAGCACAGAGACTATGAGGGAAGAGAGGGAAGCTTCATTTTCTGTCACTGTTTGGTTCTGGAGTTGCCAAAATTGAGATCTACTCTTTAATATATCGGTTCAATACAACGTAGCTATTCATGCAGTTCAGAGTAGCAGCAGTCTAGGCGGGGAGTGGGGGAAAGAGAAAGAAAATAAGAAGCAAACAAGTTTTTTTTATATACAGGTCTTTTTACTTCCTTTTATACATTTTTTTAAAAAAATAAAATAAAATAAATCTGTCTTTTCTATGGCACAAATCCATTTAAATGCTCATGAATACAGTAGTGGGGTAGGGCTCCAATCTGAAATACATTTTATTTTATTTTGTACCTGCAGAGGACTCATAACCCAGTTTCAATCAGACTGGACAAATAAGCACTGATCTCTCTTTTTAAAAGAAAAACGTATTGCTATTTTAATTTTGTTATCTATTTTAATTATAATTTATATGTCTCGTTGGTTTATATTTCAGTATAGTTTTTAGCTGTTTTGTAAGTCGCCTCAGTCTTTGGAGATGATGAATTATAAATACATAAATAAAGTGACCTGTTTTTTTCTTGATTAGCAAGTTCTATAAAATATTTGCTGCAGTGTTTCCAAGAGCGATACCTATATAGACAAATTACATGAACTATATCTGATGTGATGATTGTGATGTACTATGGTAACATTTGTGAATTGTCTGCTGGTACAAATCAAAACAAACAAAAACTGACGTAAGTTCTTATCAGAACATGCAGTATTCCTCTTATTTTCAACGAACACATTTCACAGTACAGTATTAACATAGATCCGCAGTTGTGGCCCTTTGTTAAGAGCAAGACAGCTGAATCTCATTCTTCTATTATGACATTTGGGAATTGTAGGTTCTACAGCAGGCTTCCTCAACCTCGGCCCTTTATCTGTTTTTGGCCTATAACTTCCATGATCCCTAGCTAGCAGGACCAATGGTCAGGGATGATGGGAATTGTAGTCTCAAAACATCTGGAGAATTGAGGTTGAGAAAGCCTGTTCTACAGCTTATGGTTTTTAAAAAAGTTCTGTTGACATTCGAAATCTGGCAATATAGGAGAGGTACGTTTTAGGATGAAAAATTTGGAGTAGAAACGATAATAAATGGCTTGTTTTGAATGACAAATCTATGAATAATTTTAGGTAGTTCACAGGTGTTGTGTATTTTCCTTCCATAGCCTTTGTTGGGGTGGTTTTGGGGAAAATAGGCATCTGTGCTGCATATGTTGAGAAAGTGTTGTATTAGGTCAAGGGGCACACCTAGTATGTGCCATACTCATGATTTTTGTAATATGTTTGTAGCTTTGTGCAATTTAAAAAGTGTTTATCTTTCAAGTATGTCAATAGGTAAGAAGTTATGTTAGGGCGAAGAAATCCTAGGATATGAGTAGAAAAGAGTTTGAGGGAAATGAGTGGAGTGGAAAACATATCAGAGAAAAGTAAGGGTTTGAGATTCAAGGGACTTTTACGTATATTTGCTGAATTTCCTCCCCACCCCCATAGGAACTGGAATGTCAGAGCTTGTGTGAGCATGAAAAACCCTTAACACAACATGTTAAACCCAAAAAGTTATTTGTTGAATCTTAGAACCGTAGCTCATCACTTGTTAACTGGAGAGCATATTTATTTTATTTTTTGAATTTATATACCACCTTATACCCAGAGGTCTCAGGGTGTTTCACAAAAATGCATTTTGAGATCATTTGAAACTGGAAGGCATATATATATATATTTCAGGAGGAGAACTAGGTTTAATTTGTCTCATATTTATGTTTATAATGATAAGTACAAGTCTCTTGACTAATGAGAATGTTGCTAATGATTTGTTTTCAAGGACACAGCTGCACAAAAATCACAAATTCTTGCAATGGCAGGAATACTCTAATTGGAGGTATAATCATTAAATGTGATTTCCTACAGTCCTTCAGTTACCATACAATTTCTGCCATCTGTCTTTGTTTAAAGCTAGGTAGCTACTTTGTGCACCTTTACCTTCATAGGCAAATATTTGCTAAATTAGGAAGCAATAAAATATGCAGCATGATCCCCACACCAGTGAAAATACATAATGTACCAATCCCAACAAGACTGGGATTCAGTGCCACAAAATAATTATGTCTCATTATATTAAGTCAAGCTAGTATGTTATGGATAATATTACAAGCTTATATGTAGCATGAGAAGTTGAGGAGAGTGATCATGGTTTATAACTTCATTTTAGCTTGGTTGTGAATTAAAAAGACCCTACTCCTGCACTAATTAATTTGAATAGCTGTACAGTGGCCACCAAACTGAGCTTCCACCAGATCCGAAAGGCAAGGGAAGGCAGGGAGGAAGTGTTTCATTATTGTGATGCTACCACAGAGATGCTTTATATGTGACAAACCTACCAATTCAGAAAAGAATGAGAGTCCCCTCAACAGCAATGTCGGTAGGCTTCCCTGAAAATTAATAGAAAAGCATAAAGCTGAATATAACAATGGGAAATTCTAGTGTACATGAACTATCACCAACAAATCATGGCTTGAGTTGAATCTGGGAGCAACTTTAAATGTTACTGCCATTTCATAGAAAATACCTGTGAAGTCACCATCTACTCAGTTACAACTTAACAGCTGTTTTGAATTGAAAATATGCTAATACAACCAATGTGATTTTTCTTTGAACATATGGATATTGTGGTAATGTTCCGAAGAGCCGTGGGAGATGGTGAAGGGGGTCATTTCAACCTAATTTGTAATCATAACAACATCAATAGTGCAAACCTATACAAGTCTTGTTCAAATGGAATACTGTAGATACTTAACTGGGAACACATCCCATTGAAATTAGTAGTACTGATTTCTGAGTATATATGCATGGAATAGTGGGATTGTGCTCACAGCCTAGTGTAACACATTAGAATTGCTGACTGGTAGAGATGCTTGTAATTCATAACATGAGGGAAAGGAGAAGGGGCTACTACAGTTGTGGCATTGCAAAGTATTTACTGCAACTCCCCTTTTGCTTTTGTGTCAGATTCAGTAGGGGAATCTTATGTGCTGACCTACTTTTCTCCAGAACTTGCAAGTGGAAGTCAAAACATATTCTATTTGGGAGCTTGGATATTTTGTAAAACTACCCTTATACTGGCTTACTATTATAATTTTTTTATTGAGAGCTGTGTGTGAATCTAAAAATAAATGCATGTTCCCACCATTTTCTCCAGCAGTTGTTAAAATAAGGGTAAATATACATGTTCAAAGGCCTAAACTGGTGAACTTCGCAATTAGGAAGCAGCCAACTTTTATTAGGTTCTCATCGCACACAATCCAACAGCACCCTTTCATTCATGGAATGGGATTGGATTCAGCAGAGGTTATTTTGGCAATTTCCCATAAAATGGTACTAAGTCCTGCACACTATTGGATGGCCCCAAATCCTCCTGTGTTGATTTGGGTGGCCTCAGAGGATCAGAGGATAAGATGAATTGGTTTCTTCCTTCATGAACAGGAGCCTTTGCTGGATCAAAGCCCCTTTTCATGAATGGAAGGACATAATTAAATCTAGCTCATTGATCCAATATAGGCATTTGGTTTGAGGGTATGGAGTAGGAATATCATAGCTTTACTGGATATTTGACAAATCTCTAGTACTACTCAGCAACTATAAGGATTCCACAGTGAGTGATCATCTCTATCTGTGTTTTTGTTGTTTGGAAAATGAAATAAACTTTAGTGCATTTATATTTCCAACACTGAACTATGTGGTGCTAGTCTATTAGGGTAGTTGAAAAGATATAAGGGTGGAGCTTAGCAAAACAGCTTCGCTGTGAAATATGTTAGACGATGAAGGCAGGAGCTACTGTTCCATCTACAGCTGTACTCTGTATGGAGGGAGACCAACAGTTTTAGTGGGGAGGATATATATGATATTCCCTTTAATACTACTAGACTTTTGCAAATGCTGCTATGCCATTCTGCCAAATGTGCAAATTTTCCCCAGATTCTTAATATTCCTTTCCCATTCCTCAGGTGGGCGTATCATCTGATGATCAGCAACAGCCCCTCACTGTGTGTGAAGTGCGCACAACATTGGTTGCCACTTCTCAGCTGAAAGAGAGGAGCGTACTATTAATTAGTTGGAACTGTGAAGCCTTAGAGAGAGAACAATGATGATATACTAGGCTTCAAAATGTTTTAAACTGGGGATCAGAAAATTCATCCTACAGGGATCAAAACTGGCCTCTTACACAATAGTAGCCGGCTGCCCCACTTCAAGTTGCTATGTCAGTTTTCTGGAGAAAGTGATAACTATGACTGTGTGATTTGCTGACAATATACTCTGGGATTAGAATGATGTGCCATCTTCAATCCTCTCTTCTAGCAGCTATCCTGCACACCTTGCTACGAAATTACACATGCAAAAACTGAGATATGATTGAAATATTTTCTGGGCCCTTTACACAGCAGATGTGAATGTAATCTGCCTGCCTGTTTTTAAATAAATCCATGTTAGGTAGTACTCACAGCTAGGCACAATGTTCATTTTGGAACCATGCTATGCAAATTGGATTTCCTGGCCGTGGAGGTTTAAATACAGAGAACCTAATCCGAAGTCCACAGAACCCAACAGAAATATTCTTCTTGCCTTTAATGGGTTTCAGGCCCTTTAATGCATCCACTTATCCAAGTAGAAAAATATAAGTCTAAATGTATGCTCAAGCCAAACACTGATGCTAACAGCATATCAAATTAATATTTGATGCTATGGAAATGGACAGAAAACGTCCTGCACATCATAGACGTACTGTATTAGGAAGCTGTTGACCAACTTGAAATGTATCATTTGCTCTCTGTGGTGTTCACTGGCTTTTGATTTGTTTGCTTTTGAAGAGAGATTAACCTTTAATTGCTTTCTTTAGTAACATTTAGTAAAAAACACACACACAACAACTGATAGAATGGAGATGATCTCTGCAAACAGGAAAGATTTCCTCAACTCAGGTTGCCATAGCAATTGAATTTCTCTCCCACCACCACAACTGTTAAGAGATGTGAATCCTCCGTTCCCTTATCTTAAGCAAGACCAAACTGAACATTTTTGCATTTTAAAATGATTCAAAACGAACATGAAACAAGGTGTTGTTCACATATGGCCCTTATGGAAGTAGCATCATGTGGCATTCAGTATGAATTGCTTAACAATAAGTTTCTCATTCAAAGTCAAAACAACTCTCTATCCTTGGTCCTGCCCCCACCACCAATTTGGCAGATGGGAACTATTCTTAACATCTACCTATCTGACTCCATCGCTAGAGTTTTAATCCTGTACATACTAACTTGGACTCAGTGGAACTTACTTCTGACTAGGCACAGATTCCCTCCTTGCTGTTTGGCATCATTTATAAAAGGATGCTGCACTTGAATTATTTTATTAATGATATTGTTTGAGGCTCAATTTCTCAATGTTTTGTTAAAGGCTGTGTGTGCAGTTTTACATTTAAATACTGTTGTACTAAAAAGGGGGGGGGGAATAAGAATAATGGCACTAATCATAAGTAATAGTTACCATAGAACTGACAGGCAAACTTACAAGTATAATTTTGATCTCCATGACAATATTTTATCTTGCTACTTTATGTTTTAAGGGAATTACACTACAGAAGGATTACAGAACAAAGGAGAGCTAATCATTTTATTTCTTCTACAGCTCCACTTACAAAATTACTTCAGTGAAATGTTATTGTCAGAAGAAAATAGAAAAGGCTATCTTGCCTGGATATTTAAATAACTGTGTGAAGTGCTTCATACCTGAGACAAGAGGTGTGTGAGCCAAGTGAACTTTCCAAATTTCTGCTAAGTACAGATATACATTAGAGTTGCTTCAAAATTATTTGGGTGGAGACTTTAAAGTGGCTTATGAAGAAAAATTGTTGTTTCGTACGCATAAGTATTGAAAAGCCGAAGTGATGTAAGGCAAAAAGAGAAATAGGAGTTTTCCTACATGTTCAGAATCACATCATCTTGGAGTACCAAAGCTGTAGTGTCAGTCATAGAGGTGTTTTGATGAATCAGCATTTTCCCTGGATCCTTCAAATAAACAACAGATGTCAGACCTTCATATTCTTTCAAAGAACCACTGTTTCCATTTCACAGTTAGGAAAGTCCAGCTGAGAGCCAGCGACTTATTCAAGACCAATAAGGGAATTTCAGATTTAGGAACAAACCTTGTCTAAACATGCATGCACATTCCTCGTGTGCACTTCCTTCCATGTGCCAGCGTATTTTGAGTGAACCCCCACTCTAATGTAATCCATCCCATTCATTCATCTTTGCATTTGTATGCCACTTCCCACACAAGAATGTGCCCAAAGTGGCTCACAACACAAGTCACAAATACATGTCACTATTTCACTGCTGGCTTTCATTATCTTTACTTTTGCTAGACCAAAGAATTAACACAGCCTGTGATTAGCAGAGCAATTGCCACACTGTCTATATTAACATTAGAGTGAAAGGTGTTATTGCATATCAGTGCATACTCTGAAGAGCAAATGTTTTTTTCCTCAGTCTTAAGTTATCCATTTTATATATTGAATTCCATATATATATATATATATAATCACAAAGCTTTTCTCAAAGCAGTGCCACCTTTCGAAGGAGGGGATATTTAAAGGCAGCAAGTGTGTTATTGTATAATACATTGCTGTAGTGGGCTTCATAAAAAAGTTGTCCCATTTCTTTGAAGTCTCTCAGCCCCACTCACCTCACAGAGTGTTTGTTTTTGGGGGGAAGGGAAAGGAGAATGTTAGCTGCTTTGAGACTCCTTAAAGGGAGTGAAAGGCAGGGTATCAAATCCAAACTCTTCTTTTTAAAAAAAATAAAATAAAATAATTAAACAGTTGTCCCAGGTTCCTCCTTTTCTGTCTCCTGGTTCAGCTCTCAGAGCACACCAGGCACTCCTGTCTTCCACTGCCTCCTGTAGTTTGATCAAACTCTTCGTAGCTTCGAGAACATTGTCCAACCATCTCATCCTCTGTCATCCCTTTCTCCTTGTGCCCTCAATTTTCCCAACATCAGGGTCTTTTCCAGGGAATCTTCTCTTCTCATGAGGTGGCCAAAGTATTGGAGCCTCAGCTTCACGATCTGTCCTTCCAGTGAGCACTCAGGACTGATTTCCTTAAGATAGATAGGTTTGATCTTCTTGCAGTCCATGGGACTCTCAAGAGTCTCCTCTAGCACCATAATTCAAAGCATCGATTCTAAGTACATCTGGCCAATCAGACAAAGAGAATGCTAGAATGAAACACCCATTACCTAGGAACATAGGAAGCTGTCTTATATTGAGATGGATCCATTGGTTCATCTAGCTCTCCAGGATTTCAGACAAAGTACTCCAGTCCTACTTGGAGATGATGATGATGATGATAATGATAATAATTTATTATTTATACCCCGCCCATCTGGCTGGGTTTCCCCAGCCAGTCTGGGTGGCTTCCAACAGAACACTAAAATACAATATGATGCCGAGTTTGAACTTGGAACCTTCTGCATGCAAAGCAGATGTTATATCGCTGAGCCATGGCTCTTCCCCCAGAGTCTTAGTTTGTTTTAAAGCATTTTCTGCTGGGTGGGGAAGTGATTGGTTCCCTATAGAAGAAAACACAGCTATCCTAGATTTTAGTGTTTATCTGTCATTGGGGAGTAGGCCTAATGCCCAAACAAAAGACCAGAGCTCACATTTTAAAATCAGGTTTTATTTCATAAAAAATGTGATTTTACTCTCAGTATGTAAATATTTCAAAAATTACTCTTGTTAATGGCAGTGTAGATAAAGTCCATCTTTATTTGCCCATAGTGCAGGGGGGAAGACTGTGCCTGAGAGAGAGTGTGTTGTACCAGCCCTGCAAAGTAGAGCAGTGTTGTTATATTCATTTTGCTGAAGGGAGTAGGGAGGTATTGTAAGAAAACCCTGGTGTCTATTTCAGTGTTGTTACCCTGATATTTTGTGTGTGGTGTTGGCAGAAAGGGGGGGGCGGGATGGGGTTAGAGGGAAATGCAATGAAGAGGAGGCCGAGAAGCTGATTGTAGCAGCAGTGCAATTAATTAAGGGCTGGCGGAAATGAAGGGAGCCTGAGAAAACAGAGGGTTTCACTTATGAGTGGAAAGATGTCTAGATAGCAGGTCCACCCATATATGGACAGTAGGTGTACCCACTAAGAACCAACAGAGGGATAGACCTGGAATACCAGTGTCTCAAAGGCTAAGCCTACCTAGACCTCAGTACGGTTCTGTTGCCAGATCTACCAGAAATTATTGGCCTGTTCTCAAATGCTAGTTATATTTATCTGGAGTATTCCCACCCACACAGGGAGAAAACAAGTTCTGTAGACACCCGTGATTCCTTCTATAATGAATATACCTGTCAACCAAGGATGAGGTTTTTTGAATGCTTTATTAGGTAAATGTGAGAAATAAATGCAGGATATTTTAGACTACATTATTCACAAGGATATAGCTTCATTCTGCAGATTTCTGATAAACATAACTCCTGATATACTGAAAAAAGTTATTTATAAGTTGATATAAAAAACAGTATTCACCTCGAATTTTCTAAAGAAACCAGTGATTGCTTGTAATGATGTTGGTTGATGGAACAAAAAGACCAGTCATTGAATGGTTTGTAGATACTGTTTAGGCTTCCTGGTTTTTGGTTTACTGGAAATTTAGAAAAAAAAAGTTTTGTATAAATGCTGTTTTGTATATTTGCATGTATTTCTTCATGTATTGAACATAAGGGTTACTAAATTGATTTTAAATGTGATACATGCAGGAAACTATGTTCACTGATGTCTAAACATCTGTTGCTAACAGCTTATCAATTTATATCATTTTCTTTGATTCCCTGAGGATGATGAATACTGCTTAAAACCTGCATATGCATATGCAAAATCATGTATGCATTGGAATTTTATGTAATAAAAAGTGGGCTTTAATTCCCCCCATGCCCCATTTATTTTGCCATAAACTTACATGCATGGTCACAAGAAAAAGCAAAGGGGACATTAAACAAGCAAGCAAAGGAAAAAAGTAGGCTGGGCAAAGCAATTTTGCTCCAAGCAATGTGAGATAAAACTGCTCAAAATATAATTGAAATACTTTGCAGAACAGATCCAGCCTTAATTAAGAAGCAGACTCATTACACAATAAGCTTGAAATCCTATGTTAGATTTCACTGGCTTGGGTTCCCAGAGATCCCATATTTTTAATTTTAAATGGGTCTTCTAAAAACAAGGTATCACAGTACATTAGGGATGGAAATATGCTTGTATTCATATAAGGGAATCCCTAGTCATCAGAAGCTGCTTTCTAAATAGCTTTCAGCTACATATGCATCTTTGCAATATAGGAATTACCAGGTGAGTGTGTGAGATTTGTTTCTATGAAAATCTATGGAAGCTTCTCTGCCCTTCAAACTTTTTCCTGATTGAGACTGGTCATATTCTGTTACTACTTTCTCACTGCTTCCCAACATTACAGAATGGAAGGACGGAAAGTGGGCTAGCCCTGGAATGTGAAAAAAGTCTGTTATCTGTTTTACTTACTATGTTCACAATGAAGCCAAAACCTTGGCAGATAAAAAAACACAACCTGAATATATTTCAGTTGAACTGCCTGTGAATCACAGCAACAATAATTAGACAATGCTCACAACCTAACTAGAAAAGAACCTTTATTTTCACTCAGGATTTCATTAATCTGACAAAATATTATCTCCCTTTGAAAATTCTGTCAAGGAGATGCAGATAATGTAACACTTTACCTTTTAATAATACACTGCCTTTACCAAGCGGTCAAACTAGAGGAGACTTATAGTTATATGTCTCTTTTCTGTTCATGCTTTTCAAAAGTAAAAATGAATAATAGGAAGATTTAGGAAGAGGGGATGAGCTCTGTTGTTTTTGCCTCCAAAGTACCTGTGCCAGCTGTTTTTCTCCCTGCAGGTGAAAAGGATACTGGAGGAATGTAAGAAGGCATCTATTTCCTCTCTGCCCCATATCCATCACATGCAGTATAGTTTCCATTCTGCTGCAGTTCAGCTTACAACAAAAGCTATGTCATAAATTTCTCTACCCACTATGGCAAAGTTACGTAACTAATTTCATTATCATATGCTATTCCACAATATTCATTTCGGTGAAAAGGAAATACAATCCAAATTGGAAAAAAGTCATAAATTACGAGTTGTTATGTATTCTTCGCAGACCAATTGTAGTCGCTGGATTCATTTTCGTTATAGACATGAAATGAATAAACTAATAATCAGCAATTTCCCTTCCTATTTCTGTTTTTGTCCTAATTCTCTGACACGGATAAAAGGCCCTTAAAACTTTTCCCCTGCAGGAAAAACAGAAGCGTGGGAGGCAATTTTGAGTGAAAAATCAACCTCTCCCTCTGTTGATCTTCTGTTCTGACTTATCTTCTATTTATAATCTTCCAGTGAAGGAGAGTCCACCACTTTCCTACTATGGTAACCTGCTAGAGATTAGCTTTGCTTTTTGCAGACATTTGTCCACAGCAAGTGTTTTTGGTGTCAAAATAGGACCATTCAAGGCAGGGCTGGCCCAGGATGCTCTGCTCATCTTTACACCTCTGCACACTGTCTCCCACAGGCCAGCTACCTCACTACCTAAGGTGGCTCAGGAGTAGAAGGACATATCCTTTCATGTTAGTGTAGTGGCATGTTTATGGTGGTGTAGGAATCTGCCACCTGAGGCAATTGACTCATGCTTCTTCAAGGCAGAGGGGGCCCTGATCCAAGGAGTTCCTAAATTTGTTGGGGGGGCACCTTGTGAAGAATCAACCTTGCGGAAGCACAGAATCCCTTTAAAACACCCTGCTTTGGGTCAGGATTGAACTGCTGCTGCTGCTGCTGTTGCTGCTGCTGCTGCAGGGCATGGAATGGGACACAACGTGTTGTGATGTTTTGTGTTCATTTCTGCACAGCTACAAAAACTAGACTGTGTGCTAGATTAAGTTTCTCTTCAGATTCGATAAATCTTTCACCTTTTAGATTGTGTGTAGCTGAGTCCAACAGGATTATGGCATTCTTCTAAAGGAACCAACATTGTTTCTTAAAAAAAAAAATATTGATACTTATTCAAAGGTATTGAAAAGTACATACCCATTACGAGTATATTTTTTATAATATACTGAGATAATACAGCTGCTTAGTCTAAAAGAGAATGAAGTCAGAACGAGGGAAAGACAAGGAAAGGAGAAACCAAAAGAAAGAGAAAACAAGAGAAAAGGAAAATAAATAATAATAAATAATAGAAGAAGAAATGAACCAATGTTGCTTTAAGTACCATCTAATATCTTGTAGACCACTGGAAATTATCTGCTAAATGACATTATGTATAAATAAATTATAAACAACAGAGGTCTTGACTTTTGAATGTTGAATATACTGTCTCTTCATGTTCAAGTATCCCTGTCTTTTACCCAGCAGGTTGTTTTGTGTGCGCTTTCATGATTATTTCCCTTAGTCATTAATCTCTGTTGTGGCCTGTTGTCAAATGCTTGTAATGTGACTACTTCTGCTGAATATCCCTTATCTTTCATGGCAAAAAAATACCCTCATGCAGCACCAGCAGGTTAGTTAAGCATGACCTCCTCTGCCTTAATCTGTGCAGGTTATCCTTAATCAAGCTGCTTTTACACAGTTTCAGTCTCTCCTTATGATTCACAGCAAAACTGATGTTTTGTTTGTTTCTCAACTACCACTCCTGCACTCTGTCTTCTGAATAAATGAGACTTTGGCTTGTTTGATGTGCTGGAGTCTTTGTGGAGAGCTCTGGATACCCACTTTGCAGCATCTGGGTTCTTCATTAATAACAAATATGCAAGCAGAAACACACACACACAAAAAACCCTCATGCATTTTTTCAGCCTCTGTCTGTTAATCAGAAAACAAGTTGAATTCAGAAATTTATGAAAGGGGAAAGAAGATTTTGGTGAAATTCCCATGGATCTGGTGCAGTGTTTTTGATGAGCTTATATTACTTGCCAGTGGGCTTTCTTTCATTCTGCAAGTCATCTCACTGGTGGTTTGCACTCTGTAGTCTTCAATCAAACTCAGGGGAAGTTATCATGTCAGGAAATGGGGACAGCAAGGGATGCTGCGGGGGGCTGGAGAAATGCTTACTGGGGGGAAAAGCCACACACATCAACCTCGGCTAACTTGCAGTGATCAGGTAAGCTCAAAATCCTGCATCCACCAACAATATAAAGACATCCTAAAGTTCCATGAAAACCTGACAGGCAAATCCTCTTTCACAGAGGAATAAAATATTCGAGAAGCTGGAGGGCAGCACTATTAGAAACACTTAAAAATATATAATAGGTAAAGGGACCCCTGACCATTAGATCCAGTCGTGGCCTGACTCTGGGGTTGTGGTGCTCATCTCGCTTTATTGGCTGAGGGAGCCGGCGTACAGCTTCCGGGTCATGTGGCCAACATGACTAAGCCACTTCTGGCGAACCAGAGCAGCGCACAGAAACGCTGTTTACCTTCCTGCTGGAGTGGTACCTATTTATCTACTTGTACTTTGACATGCTTTCGAACTGCTAGGTTGGCAGGAGCAGGGACCGAGCAACGGGAGCTCACCCCGTCATGGGGATTCAAACCGCCGACCTTCTGATCGGCAAGTCCTAGGCTCTGTGGTTTAGACCACAGTGCCACCCGCGTCCCTAAAAGAAAAAAGAAAAAAAAGTTTTGATCAAATAATGAACAACAGTGCAATCTTTTTGTGTGCTGTATCCAAGAGAAAGGAAACAAGAATCCATTAGAAGAATGTGGATTAATAAATTTATTACCATCAGACTAACTTGTTAAGGAGGTTTCTTTAACTTCCTGAAGCATATTTGATGGTGGTCTGGATGCTGGGAAAGGAGAAGGGAGGGTAAGTTCCATTGCCCAAAAGAAGCCATTGCATGCATGGAACAACTTCATTGGATACAACCCATACATCATATGGATATTATTTCAAAGATATTGTGGGAATAAATAGTAGGAATTCACCTGGAGCAAAGCAATACTTAGAAAGGTCAGTATGTTGCATGGGAGTTATAGAAGATAGACAGATTTGAATTTGTCAATCCATTGTTGAATTATGGTGTATATTACTGTTAATGCCATAATACATTCCATGGACATTCTGACTGCTTGAGATGTGCAACCTCATCTCTGTATAGGAAAAGAAAAATCTGTTTGTACAATTACATGAATTGGGTAGCTATTAAAAGTACAGGAACTCTCTCAAGATCTGGATTTGGCAACTCCAGCTGTGTATAGAAGTAATTCTGTCTGCCTACATTTTGATTTTTGTAGTGTACCTTGCAGTTTAGGTACTTTATACATTAGTAATATAATTCAGCAACAGTGACAGCTGCAATAACGAATTATGTTTTTGTATATCTATAACTGAATAAAATAAGTCATATGTTTAAGAAATATATTCTGAAAAGAACCACAGTGATTAATTGAATCAATTTTGACGTCTTGGCAGAATAATCATAGCAAACCCTTAGAGAAATAAGGAGTTTTGCAAATTCCAAAGTTTGGGCTGATTTTCAAGACTGCTTCCATGTGATAACCATGTGTGGTGGTTAGTTTGTGCAACCTCAAAAGGCACACAATCCCAGCTTGTTGATTTTATGCTTCCCACCCTGAGCAGAACTTTTGAGAACCAAGTACGATGCTGAAAAAAGTACACATATTTGCATCATAGATTTGAACTACTTTAAAAATCATCCCCTCCTTCCCTCTGTATCTAGATTGGATTTGAATGGATTACATATGTGTGTGTGTTGTTTTTAAATTGCTTTCATATAATTGTTGTAAAAGTGTGTGTGTGTGTGTGTGTGTGTGTGTGTGTAATTGCTTTGGGATGCCTCTTGAGATAATGGTAATATCAGGCAACCCATTTCTAGGAGGGAAGCTACAGATGTCTATCAGAAAATTCCTGAATACTCACCTGAACTACACTTTCAAGGATTCTTTTTTAGAAGAGGTCATGACTCCTAAACTAATACATTGCATAAACTTTTGTGCATATAGGCCCTGAGGCAGGGATCTACTAGGCACTCAATTATAATCTGTAAGATTAGAGCATTGTTGCTCTTTTAAGAATAAACATGCTGCTTTTGCCTGGAAGTTCACCTCCATCTACCTGGTAAAAACTGATTTGCAGCTCAGACTATGATCTTCCTTGATTTTTCTAGTCATTGTTTTTATTCCTTCTGTATCAATTTTAATCCTTAAGAAGAATAACATTCTGTGCTGGCTACCATACCCAGCAGTATAGGTAATTTTAGACTATGGACTTTATGGTCTCAAAGATGGTCTTTAGATGGTAGTGTATATTTCGGTTACTTCAAAATGTGGAATTTGCAAATATTGCAGTTTGGGACCCTCCTGCTTCCTTTGTTGAGTGGGGCTTTAGATCTCTGCCCCAGAGTTCTACTCCGATGGTGTCACTGCTCATTGGAGTGCCTTGCCTCATCCTATCAATATGTATAACCATGTTACAAGTGTACTCATAAGTAAAGTTTATAATATAGTAACCAGTTCTCCTTATGCCAAACTTCTGGGAGACTATGTGCTATTTCACACAGAAAACTGAGTATCATTTAATTGCTTTTGGAAACTTCAAATTATACTGATTAACCAATGATCCTGCAGACAAATTCAGAGAGGAACAAAGAGACAGTTATCTTAGAGTGGGAGAGGTGGAAGACCTATTGCAAATGGCTCTGATCATCTGGATGTATGGAATAGAGAGGTCATGAGCATGTGCTGTAGACATTACTTTAAGTAATGTAATCTATTGTAATGTAATGCGATCCATTATAATCTATTGCAAGGGGACATTTACTGACTCAGCCCAGCTAACAGCAGAAGGGAGACAACTATGCAGAATGGAAGTTGTTTTCTATCTTGGAGTTTGACTGTGTTGACCGCTAATTTGTTTAATGGTAGCAGCTACTGCAGCAACAACTGATCTTAAAGGAAGACAGGGGTGCCAACCTGAATAAAATAGGGGGGCAGGTAAGGCCCACACTACATAATCAATCAAAAGACACAATTTGAATCACATTGCCCATTAGCTTGGTGGCCCCCCAAATATTTTATTGGGGGGTCAAAGGGACCTGGGCCCCTAGGAGTTGGCCTCTATGAAGGAAAACATACACAGCATGGCTGGAGTATTTATGTGCAGGTTATCTTTTTGAGAGGTACTAAACAAATTGTTCTCTAACCAAGGATTGTGTTACATGCATGGTGTTTATTTACAGTGACATATTATTCAGTTAGGAATGTTAAGTGTTGCAAACTATCCACATGGATTATGGTGATAAAACTTACTATTTGTTTATAACCTGATTTGTTGTCTTTAAACGGGAGCAACTTTCTGGCCTAGGCAGGCTGGGACAGTTTTAGTAACCATTATTCAGTAAAAAGAAAGAAAAGCTGTATTTTCCATTTTAATCACAGGAATAATCTTCACTGTTCTGTAAAAAGAGCTGGGAAATTATGGGCCTTGAAAAGCCAGGGCTACAAAGAAAAAGTAGGGAGGGGGAAGCAAATTCAGTATAAATGGTTTCTGGGATTATTAGTGTTGATCCCAATGACCTTCTAGTTTGATTAAAAGTGGTTCTGAAAGTCACTCCTTCCCAGCAAGAAGGTCCTAGGCACCATTTTACTGCATTTCTCCCTTTGGGGAAACCCATATTAAGAGTCTTCCAGAGCACATTCCTACTGAAGAGAAAAATAACTGATGTCTCCCTTTTTCATTTCAATTTTCTCTCTCCAGCCAGGAGGTAAATGGCCTTGAGAAGCTTGACTCCTTGGTGCACTATCTGTAAACTCACTTGCTGATGTTCAGCATTTACAATTCTTGACCATGCAAGCCATGCACAGAAGTGGATTAGGGTCTTCTGAGTACATTAAAATCCATAAGCTACGCTTCCAGCTTCTAGTCACAAGGCGTTTTAAAATATGATGTGTCACAGGATGCAGCCATTAAGTACGTAGTGGTGACTGATCCACTAATATCCTTGTTTCTGTAATCCTTGACTATCACTTTCATCAGAGTATGAATGTGGTATAATTTTGCCCAATTATAGTTTGAGAAATTATTTATAGATATTATACTTTCAATTAACAGCATGTGGTGCTACAAAAGGACCAGTTATTTAAAAACTTCACATAAACTAGTTCACCTGAATACCCCTCTTTTTTTTTGGCAAGAGCAATTCAGAAGCAGAGAGGGAGGGAGAACCAAAGACAACTGCCTTTGCTATACTTCAGATATTGTTTCTAGTTATATGCCAGATTATTTTTAACCAATTTGTTATTGGAGCAGCCAATGGAATTTAAATAGGATTAAATTCTTTCCTTTAAAATATAAAAAAAGAATTAAGCTCAGCAATAATTGATAACATGAATACACTGTTGCTGGACCGTTGCCTTCCCTTAGTAATGGACTGAATGAGAGCCAACAAACTGATGCTCAATCCAGATAAGACTGAGGCACTGTTAGTGAGTGGTTCCTAGACCAGATGGATGGAAGGTTGCCTGCTCTTGATGATGATGATGATGAAGAAGAAGAGTTTGGATTTGATATCCTGCTTTATCACTACCCTAAGGAGTCTCAAAGCAGCTAACAATCTCCTTTCCTTTCCTCCCCCACAACAAACACTCTGTGAGGTGAGTGAGGCTGAGAGACTTCAAAGAAGTGTGACTAGCCCAAGGTCACCCAGCAGCTGCATGGGGAGGAGCAGGGAATCAAACCTGGTTCACCAGATTAATAGTCCACTGCTCTTAACCACTACACCACACTGGCTCTCTTGATGGGGTTACATGCTCTCTGAAGGATCAGGCATATAGCTTGGGGGTACTCCTGGGATACTTTGTTGTTGCTTGAGGCTCAGGTGAATTGTGGCATGGAGTGCCTTTCATCAGCTTTGCTAGTGGCCCAGCTATGCCCGTATTGGGACAGGGCTTACCTAAATTCTGTTGTTGATGTCCTGGGAACCTCAATGCTTTATACATGTGGCTGCCTCTGAAGATGGTTCAGAAAGTTCAGTTGGTGCAGAATTCAGCAGCCAGGTGGCTCACAGGGGCAAGACAGTTTGAGCAAATAATGCCAACCCTGGCCCGACCGTGGGCTGCCAATTAGTTTCTGGGCACTTTGGCGAATTAAACGATCTATAGCCTTAAACTGGGGTTTGTGTGTGTATTGTTTTAATAAATTGTTGTTGTTAGTTTTTGTTATTATGACCACTAGTTTTTGTTGTTATGTCTTATTTTGGTGTTTTTATACTGTAAACTGCCCTATGATCCTCAGATGAAGGGCAGTTCATATTGTGCATGTGGCTCTAGTGCACAATGGAGGATCACTCCCCTGTCCACCACACAAGTGACCTCAGGCATGAAGAAGGCACTCTATTCGTCTACTATGCAAAGTAAAGCACCATGTCAGATTGTGTATGGACCAGGGTTAAGTAAGATAAAGTCATTTAGAAATAAATGTTCAAAGTCCCACAGAGGAGATATTAACATCAAAGACTCTTTAAACAAATAAGTGTTCTGCATATATAGCTTCTGACTGATATTCATTAAATTTAGCCGGTGACTAGTTTATGGGCAGATTATTCATTGTTCAGGTCACTGACATATTTACACTTGATAAAACTAATGCAAACTTTTAACATGCATTGATTTAAAATTGATCTATCAGGTCTTCATAGTCTGTGATATATATATATATAATTTTATGACATTTTAGTAATGAATATAATCATCCTTAAAATGTTCTAAAAGTCTGCAGATTAAGCAAATTCCTAATGAGACTATTAATTTTAAAAATCATGAAATTAAAGTCATATTTCATTAACCTAATATACGTATACCAAGTAGGATACATTAAAATGTGAAATAAACTGTCATGCTTTTAACCCTAAATATTAATCCATATGTATTATTTGACATGTAAAATATTACCTTTCATAGTGGGAATGCAAATGAGAAGGTGCAATCTAATTATAGCTGTACTACCAACTTAAGAAAGAAGCTGTAAAGTGACTAATGATTCCTGCAAAGTAGAAAGAAAACCAGGGGTTTTTTTTCCCAAGGAGCAACATGTTATGATTTCTTCCAGACTTTCAATTACTCCAGCCTAATCATCTTCATCATCATTATCATCATACAATGTGATTCTCAGGATATCATATTTAATTTCAAAGTGATACATGGAGAATGTCATGAAAGGACTTAATTAATACCCTCATGGATTAATGGGTTTGTGGGAAGTGATGGTAATGCGCTCACTGACCATGCTTCTTTGAGGCCACACATTCTGCATTGAGAAAGAACCTGGAATCATTCAATGAACCTGAATGGTGGGAGATTCAGGAAAAACAAAAGGAGGCACTTATTCACATAGCACAGAACTCATTACAAATTTGTGGAGGACAAGGCTATATCAGTGGCTACTATTTATGACTATATATTTCCAAGGTAGATGCTACCTTAAAGATCAAAGGTAGCATGCCTCTGAATACCCATCTCTGGGGAACATCAGCAGGAGAGGTCTGTTGCTCTCAAATCTTTCTTATAGGTTTCCCATAGGTATCTGACTACTGTGGGAAACAGGATGGCAAGCTAGATCATTCTTTCATCTTTTCCAGCAGAGCTTCATTTATTAATGTCATAATTAGCACTACTGTTAAGGGGCATCATTCTGGCATTCTGTAAAAATTGTTATGTGTGCTGGCTCCAACACCTGCACAGTTAAGAGACCTTATCCATCTTTGTGGAAAGTAATGGACTTTTCTGGTATTTTACTCTTTGGAAGGTATACAGAATTTGACACACTTCTCTGATCTATAAAACAAGTGTCATGAAGCGTTATTTATAAGCAAATTACTAAATCACCTTCCAGGCTGCCTTAATAAATCACTGCAAGACTCATTAGTGTAATTTTCTAGACTTAGTCAAGGTGTGACTGTTACATCCTCACAAATGTGCTTAGTAATGCAGTAACAATAATAGTCTTGGCAAACTAATGGTTTTCTGACTGAAAATGCATGATTTGCTGGATAGTAAAACACTGGATCTTAATGAATTTACCTTAGTTTGTTCAACTTTCCCTTGCCTCTTGTTTGAGTGGATGGTTGCAGTTTGTGTCAGTAGGCACAATATGAAGCCAAAGTTCAATCTCTGACATCTTCAGGTAGGGCTTGGAAGGACCCCTGCCTGAAACCCTGAATTGTCACCACAGATTAGTGTAGACAGTACTGAACTTCATGGAACAATGGTTTGACTCAGCATAAAGAAGATCCCAAGCATCCTTAACCAAGCCAGGCCAGTAGTGCACTTGGCCGAAGCTCAGTGGACAGAGCACTTATCATGTATACAAAACGCTTAGCTAAAGTGTCCCAGGCAACATAGCTGAAAATGACTCTTAAAATCCAGGATAGCCGATGCCAGTAAGAGTGCAGTGGACAGAACTTGGCTTGATACATCAACATTATGATTTACTATAAATTAGCTTCTTATGTTCAATCCAGCAATGTCAACTCTGTCTGCCTGAGGCTATTCAGATCTTGTATCAAGATGTTTCTCAGGCTTGCTACCTTACATCCTTTAATTTGAATTAGGACCTTTCTACATTCAAAACTATGATTCATCCCCAGGTGAAATTCCTAACAATACAGCCTTGTAAGAGTTTACCTGCAGGGTACAAATAATAATAATAATAATAATAATAATAATAATAATAATAATACCACCCCACCCATCTGGCTGGGTTTATTATTATTTAATACACTCATTATTTTCCACATGAGATACTTAGCTGTGTGGCCTGCAATCATGTGCAAACAGAATTTGGGCACTAAAAAAATAAAGTAAAAAGAAAACCTGGCATTTATCATACCACCAGCCCACACCAACCCACAATAGTCGTCACATATAGGCACTCATAAAAATCTCAACCCTCCAAGTGAGGAAACAGAACAAAATAATATTATGCAGGCATTCCACCTGGGGCATAAACAATCACTTCCCTACGCATGTCTTCCATTCAGGGGTTCAAAACTCTCTGGGACATCTGGTCTCTCACATTGGGCACCCCAATAATTAGTGTTACATTTGCAACTGTGGCTAATAGTTATACTATCTTAACACAGCTGCTCTCAAAACTAGATTGTTTTTCATAAGAGGGGGGCAAAATGAGTAATACTAACCACCACTTTTTAATATTTGCAAATGTCTTGAAAAACTGTTCATCAAACAGTTTCCTTAATCTGGGGGTGATGGTGATTAAAAGTCTTGGATGTCCAGAATAAGTAGACCTTTGAAACTGCAACTCCCAGTGGTGGCAACATAATTTTTAATGTTGTTTTTAATTATTTGGTCCAAAACCGGGAAATGTGAAGTATATGCTTCTCAAACTAGATATCTTTTTTCACAAATTTTGAAATTGCTAAATTACACAGCAGGAAACAAAGTAACACACTGAGCTTAATAACTGGGAGTTATCTCCAGTCTTATGGTATTTTGCTAAAGTGGCTGTCCTCAATACACATTTAACGATAACGATGTATTACAAGAAATACATATTCATATGCCAGTGTTACAGGAGTATGTATAGGAATAAGACATCACAACTGAGGCAGATTTAAAAGTTACTTGTTATCAATTACAGCGGATGTGGGAACCACACATTGGTCTGGTCACAGGAGCCAACTCCTAGGGGCTATCCCTTTGTTGTCCCTCCATGAAATATTAGAAGGGGATGGGCCTTGCCATTCAAATAGTGTGTGTGTGTGCGTGTGTGTGTGTGTGCGTGTGCGTGCATGCGCACGCCACATCATGTGATCATATTCAGGCCGTGTTCAGAAAGTGGTGGGGGGGATGAGTGTTCAGACCCCTGGGCCCTCACTTGTGGGGTGCCTCAGGGTTCCGTCCTCTCCCCTATGCTTTTTAACATCTATATGAAGCCACTGGGAGAGATCATCGGGGGTTTGGACTGGGTGTCCATCAATATGCAGATGATACCCAGCTCTACTTCTCTTTCAAATCAGAATCAGTGAAGGCGGTGAAGGTCCTGTGTGAGTGCCTGGAGGCGGTTGGAGGATGGATGGTGGCTAATGGATTGAAGTTGAATCCTGACAAGACAGAAGTACTGTTTTGGGGGGACAGGGGGCGGGCTGGTGTGGAGGACTCCCTGGTCCTGAATAGGGTAACTGTGCCCCTGAAGGACCAGGTGCGTAGCTTGGGAGTCATTTTGGACTCAGAGCTGTCCATGGAGGCGCAGGTCAATTCTGTATCCAGGGCAGCTGTCTACCAACTCCACCTGGTACGTAGGCAGAGATCCTACCTGCCCGCGGACTGTCTCACCAGAATGGTGCATGCTCTAGTTATCTCCCGCTTGGACTACTGCAATGCGCTCTACATGGGGCTACCTTTGAAGGTGACTCAGAAACTACTTCTAATCCAGAATGCAGCAGCTAGACTGGTGACTGGGGGCGGCTGCCGAGACCACATAACACCAGTCTTGAAAGACCTACATTGGCTCCCAGTACGTTTCCAAGCACAATTCAAAGTGCTGGTGTTGACCTTTAAAGCCCTAAAATGCCTTGGCCCAGTATACCTGAAGGAGCGTCTCCACCCCCATCGTTCTGCCCGGATGCTGAGGTCCAGTGCCGAGGGCCTTCTGGCGGTTCCCTCATTGCAAGAAGCAAAGCTACAGGGAACCAGGCAGAGGGCCTTCTTGGTAGTGGCGCCCGCCCTGTGGAACGCCCTCCCATCAGATGTCAAAGAGATAAACAACTACCTGACATTCAGAAGACATCATAAGGCAGCCCTGTTCAGGGAAGTTTTTAATGTGTGATATTTTAGTGTATTTTTGGTTTCTATGGAAGCCGCCCAGAGTGGCTGGGGAAACCCAGCCAGATGGGCGGGGTACAAATTAATAATAATAATAATAATAATAATAATAATAATAATAATAATCGGCAAGCCCAAGAGGCTAAGTGGTTTAGACCACAGCGCCACCCACATCCCCATAGTACTTATATACTTATATACTTGGTACCTATTAGTTTATTCTGTAAAGGTGATATATTAACTACTTCATTTAATCCCATTTTTCTGATGTGTATATCATCAGATTCTGTATAAAACAATATAACTCAAGGTGATTTAATAATTATGAATTTGGTTTAGATGTTTAAATAACAGATCTTTTATATCTTTGATTGTCCAAGCCCAAAATAAAATGTAATCTCTATATTTTACATCTGTAGCAGAATGTGGAAGATGAACAATTTTGAGATTAAAACATGTTCAGACTCCTATCCACTACCTTGCTATTTCTCTGAATGTCATTGGAAGCATTTCCCTGCAACAGGCAAAATAAATTATGGTACTGAAGCATTTCTAAATTGATGCTTAAGGCTTGAATTCTAAGAATGGCTAGGTTTAATAGATAAAACTTTATTTTACAAGTGTGAAAACACTTTTTCCCTTTTAAATGGAATTATTAAGTTCACTGAACTCATATGCTTCTGAACCTTGTAATGTTTTGAGGATGGCTGAGAGAGTGAAAAGATAGCATGTGAAATAGCTTTGTGACCCATTTATTTTCAATGGGTCATTCCTTTTAGAACAAGTTACCCCGAAGGAATTCATTAACTCAGAGATGAACGTTTCAAAATATAGGCTTCTATGCTTTACAATAATACCTTGGTTACAGCTTCTTTCAAATGTCATGGCACCACTAAAAACCATAATTGTTTGCCTTCAACTGTAGGACAAGCACGCTAGTAAAGTAGCAGAAAAACATGCATTTACTGTTACCGGACTGGCCTACCTGCAGTATATTTTCTTCTAGCAAATTTCTCTTCCTATGACCTTGTGTGACCATAGCACTTTCAGATTTTTGTGGGATCCCGATCAAGTCCTCAACTGTACCCTTCCAATAACCTTCCTGCCTCACTTTAGTTATGGAAGTATCAGAAAAAAGCGTAGGGACATTATGAGTTTATTTGAGAGAAAGTTTGCCACTCTTCCGTATAACTCTCTTTCATGCCTTGTGTGATTGGGTGGAAGAAGATTTTAATGAAAGAAACCATCTCAAGAAGTTAACTACTCCTCTCCTGGCTTAACACATTGAGTGGTCTGTTCTGGACTTTGGAAGCCTAGGCTAGCCAATGGCTGCCTCAGTGTCCCCCATATGTGTGTGTGTGTGTGTGTGTGTTAATAATGTTAGCTGTTGAGGTGTGGTAAATGCACACCCATATATCAAAAACCTCTCATATTAATTGAACCTTTGAAATCAAGCATCAGTACTCTTTTAGAACAAAATGATTGTTTCCAGAAGACCTTCTATTTACTGCACTGCCTTATTTATTTACTATACTTTCTGGGCAGCTGTTTATAGGGTAAAGATAATTACATTACTGTTTTCTTATTCAATATGGTTGTAATGCTAAACACATTAACTGTTCAATAGAACCCACAGATATAACAACACTTAGGCTTTCATAACTGTACTGAGGTGTAAGCAACTGAAGCACTGTTGGCTCCATCAAATGGAAGTGTGCAAAATTGCTTTGAGAAATGCAAATTTTGAATCACTCCGCATTCTTTGGAAGTTTTCCAAATTTACTTTCAGATATAGAATGATGGCATCTTTAAGAATATGTATTCCATCCATCTTTAGAATTATCACCATCCTTACAGAACAGGGGTAGCCAAAATTGTGCCTTCTGAGTTGGAGACTATAACTCCCATCATCCCAGGCCAGCAGAGGTAGCATTTAGGGATGATGGGAGTTTTAGTGCAAAAACATCTAGCGAGCACCATATTGGCTATCCCTGTTATAAGACCTCCCCCACTTCCCCCTACCCCACTTCCCTTGAAATCAAGCTGTTTCACCCAACCAGGAACTTGACTTGAACATTTTGCTTTAAGGCCAGATTTGATGGCAACACCCTTACCAGTGTTTGCTATCATTATTTGCTTCAAACATACATTCAACAGTCACTTCTCTTGCATAAATTGCTTATAATATGGCTTCAGACATATTTACTTTGACCCTGTAATTTTAACAAAATCCTCAGCAGAGCTATCCCAACTTGGTTGAGGCAGCTAAAAATAGGTTTTTGACTCATGTGTCATGTGGCTTCTGTGGTCCGTGTCTAATAAAAATAAATTAATAAAACATAATAGAACATTAAAACCCTCCTCATACAGGGCTGCCGTCGGGTGTCTTCTAAAAGTTGTATAGTTATTTATGAATTAATATGCAGATATGCCATCATTAGTGCATCAAACTGTGCACTACAATGCCTAAATCTCCTTGTTATGTTATATCCTCCTTATAAATAACTCATCTTTGTTAACTACAGAATGCTGTTACTCCTGCAACCTTCCCCATTTCCTTGGGAGTTCCCAAAGCTGTGCCGCACTTCTTATTTCCTTTCCTCAGTACCCCCCTCCCCGCTGACAGTCGGGATAGGTTTTTTCCTTTTCTTTTTCTTTGAGCTATTGAGGCTCAAACTGAAGAGCTGTTTATCTGTGCTGCAGCCTCTCTTTTGATCTATTTCTTGTTGCTTCCAGTAGTGATGTATTCACAGGAACGGATGTAAATACGCCTTCCCCTTTGTGGGTGGTATCAGCATGCCTGTGTATTTCACATGGTGTATTGTTGGAGTGCCAGATCTTTGCTTGACTGTGGGCGGTGTTGGCAACTTCCCTGGACCCTGAGAGATTGAAAGAAAAATGAAGTACAGCTGCCCTATTTTATTTTATTTTTAATATGAAGGAACAATCAGCAAAAGATTACAGATCCCAGCATGTGATATCTCTGATCACAAATAAGCACTGCATACTGAGATAGGCTGCATCATCTTTATTAGCAATGAGATCAAGCTAGGTCTGATATGGTGGTCAAAGCACATGGATTTATTCAGCTTTTTCTCTCAACATGTATTGGTTTTCAGAGTAAATGACTCACACAGCCAATGTTGCCTGCGCTATAAGGTCTAAGCTCAAAAAATCAGGTCTGGGGAGTTGGCTTAGATTGCCTTTACTGGCACCGTTGTTTCAGTTGTGTTCGCTCTGGTCTGAGTCCGTATAAACTAGGCTCTCTGCCAATGACATTTGGGTGCTTTTTTCCTTTTTTGTCTGTTGGAGCATAGCAAGCACACGAATGATTCACGTCCCAAAGTTAGGGCATTGGCATGCGATAGAGCCACATGAGTTTTTCATATCTGCTCTGAAATGGAAGCAACTGCAGTGGTTGAAAGTAGCCATGCAGATAAAAGTGCATGTGAAGGCAACCCAAAGTTTCATGGTCCAGAATGCTTCACTCGGTAATGGTGACAACCCCTTAGTGAAGCAGTCTGTATTGATTCTCTGCTGTTCACAGTGGTGGTAATGAACGATGCTTATAATTTATGAAGCACCTCAAAAGCTAGTTACCATACAGCCTTATTTTTATTAACTCATTTCACTACTGCACAACTTGACCTAACTCAGCTGCAAACTACATACAATGCACAAATAAAAAAACAGTAGGCTAACAGTTCATTTTGATGAGGTAAAATCATTTGCAGTAGCAGAGAAGTGTCAGGATGCTGCTTAATTCCCTCCCCACACTGTTCTGCTGCTCCAGATCCCACCCTGCTGTACAAACTTTCTTTTTGTGTATTTTCCCATATTCAGCCAAAACCCCATAAAGAGAATATCCTATGAAGACTATTCAGAGTAGACAAATTGCAATGTAGAGAAGGATGAAGTGCCATCGTGACACTTCTCTGCTCCCAATTTCTCCCACCTGCAGTAGCTGTTCCTTATCTAATGAACCATTAGACTACCACTTGAACTACAGATTTTTGTGTAATGTGTAATCTGGGTAGAATGTCCCTGGGCACCATTCCAGTGCATTTGGATGACCAGATATTCAGATGAATGGAACCTCTAATTACATTGACATCGTTCTATGCTGTGATTGCAGGTGAACTTGGATAATCGGGATCTGTGCATAATCTGAAACGGAAAATAAATATGCTTTTCTAAAAGAAAAATTACAGAATGTCATATAACAGAATGTTACATTAACATTGAGAAAACAACTAGCAACACCTTTGTAAATCCCATCAAGAGATGCTTTACCATTGTCAAATGTCTGCTACAATACACCGCACTACATGTCAGGGCCTGCATGGGACATTTTGTCACTTGCGCCAACAGAACTATTTTAGGGGAGGTGAAGACCCCACAGTCCCTAGGAGTTGGCTCCTACACACATAAGAAAGATGTTTGTTGAATAGCTGTATCCATACAGAAAAGTAGCCAAGTGACAATTTTATAAATGTATCCTAAAAAAGCCAAAACAGAAATAAAGCAGTTGAGTACATTTTAATCAAGCACTTCTTTCAAGTATTATGCACACGGTTTATCCCTGATTTGCTTGCTCACTGGAGTAGCAGTTTTATGTAGGGAGAATAAAGCTTTGGTGTTTCAGCAGGTGAAGAAAGATGTGAAGCACTAATGTCTTTCTATAGTTAGCTAGATTAGACTCTATAAGGCTGTTCCCTAAGAGCCATGTGTGGAAATGGCACACTGTAGCTAAAAGTCTGAAATGATGGGTGCCTCTTTCATGAGAGTCTAGCTTCAATAAGCAAATAGTAAAATGACAGGCATCTCTGGCTTTTCTCCATTATATAATTGCACACAGTCTACCTTGTCTTCAGATACTGTTGCTTGTGTTGCAGATTTGTATATACTTTGTCTATTAGCCTTGTGAAATGCTTTGAGCTTGACCCTCCCAATGTCAGTGTTGTTTAATGGCACTTTAAACGGAACGTCTTGTCACAACTTATTCCTCCGAGATGCCATCTCAGCTATCTCACAAATTACCAGGTGTAGAAATGTAGAAATGTAGAAATGTATGCTCCTCTGCTCTTAAGTAAACAAGGTAACACTTAGTCACGCGTTGCTTCCATGCATATCTCAGATTTGTTGATCTTATGTCAGGGGAAAGCGTTATTGAGTACAGTTAGAAATAAACTTGTTGTCAAATTGATGGGGTATGGGTAGAGGACCCAGTTAGTCATCTTGTAAAGCAAAGCTAGGCACAGGAAGAGGACTATAACATTTTTTAAAAAAAATCCAAATATTTTTAATTGGTTTTCATGTAAATACAAGAACAACATATAACTATAGTAACTTGTCCAGTGGTAGATTCTTACTAAGTTTCATATGCAGTACACCCTACCCAAGCAATACATTCATTTATGCCGGGGGTCAACAAACTTGTTCAGCAGGGGGCCGGTCCACTGTCCCTCAGATCTTGTGGGGGGCTGAACTATATCTTTTTTGGGGGGGATGATGCAAGACCACCAGGAGCCCTGGTGGCTGCTTACCTGTGTCTTGCGAGCGGCAGGGGCTGGCGGGGGGGGGGGGGACAATTAGCAGTGCGCGAAAGGGCTCCAGAGAGGAGCTGCTTAAAATGGCAGCCGCTCGAGCGCTGCTGCTGCTGTTGCTGCTGGCACAACAAAGCCCAGCCCCCTTCCTCCTCTAGGCAGGGCAGGGAGAAGCCAGGAGGAGGGAGGGAGGAGGTGCTACCACCACTGCCTTGTGAGGGGGAGGGAGGGAGAGGGAAAGAATGTGCATGCTGGCGATCCACACGACGATTCCTGGACCGTCCATGGGCCGGATCCAGAAGGCAATTGGGCCTGATCCGGCCCTCGGGCCTTAGTTTGCCTACCCATGATTTATGCATTGTCAAGAGTTGCCCTTAATGAGGCAGACATAGTGATCAGCCTTCCCTTCTTTAAAAGGCTTGGAACTTTCAGTCTGCATTTGATATGGTGAACTTTATTACTTCAGTTGAAATGAATGGATGTTCCCAAGGCATATAATTATTTTGTAGAAATATATGGCATTACAAAGAAGTGGAGGAAGAGCTTGTTCCCCACCAAAAGCCACACAGTGTATTGCAAGAAAATTGTTTAGCTGTGTTCCAATTCTAGCTTACTTTGAAAACATGCAAGTGCAGTATAAACTATGGTTAAAATCTAGAGGATGATTCAGTGTGCCGAACATTCATAGGATAGATAGGGCCCTGAGCAAGAAGTGCTTTTGGTGCCCCTCCCCCTGGTCAGCTTTGTAGGGCAACCCAGGGGTTTGTGATGCCTGGTGCAGGTGAGGTGCTGGGGGCCCTGTTGCTGCCCCCTATAAAGACCACCCCTGTGGATGCAAAGCTGGGGACCACAGCCAAGAAAGTTTTGCATACACAGACTAAACTTCTTGCCTTGAGCTCCTCCTTGTCCTGGGATCAAACAGAATGATAGATTTGCTTCATTTTTCTCTCACATAAGGGAAAAGAGAGCTGGTTGTACCCCTCCTGAGTATCTCTAGCCATCTTCTGGAAGAGCTTATTTCTATTTCCTGCGGCTCAGTCCCACAGGTCCTTTGGTTGTGGCCTTCTCCAGTACTCCAGGAGGAAGGATTCCTCTCTTTAAGACCTGCCCTTATACCATTATTATGCTTTTTCCTGTGGTGACTGCCACAGAAAACTACTCTCCAGTAACACATTGCCTGAACATCTTAGGTGGCATTCACTCACCCTTCATGACCACACCATGTCAGCCACAAAACAGACTCCCTGTGCAATGCAGTGTGCTGTGGTGTGCTGCTTGACAATTGCTCTAAACATTTCATAAAGCAAAGCAGTACTTCTTTAAGAGGCTCACCAGTGGGATCCATTTAAATTTTCAAATATTAATTGGGTCCAGTCTGCATATTAATTTTGTGTACTGATGCTTGGTCATTAATTTTAACTGATATTTGCAGTCTGGCTTGTTGAAGTTGCATTGTGCTGAAGAGATCTATGAGCATTTTACTACTGACTGTGAACACTGAGTTGAAACATCATTGCAGTATGCAGAACACCTCCTTTAACAGTAGCAGTGATTCACCACCCACACTTCAAGAGTCACCTTATGTATTCCTGTTAGCACGCTTGCTCATAAGCAAACTGACCTTTAAAATTGGGCATAAAATTAAATCTGGCTCAGAAATCTGTTTTGTTTTGTTTCTTAAGAAAAAGCAAAATTAGCTTTCATTAATTCTAACAGTTTCATGAGCCTGTACTGCCTGTAGCAACCCTGTTTCTTTCCTGACTAATGTTTTCAGATACTATGGTTACTAGGGGTGTACATCAGCTCTTTGAGAGGACCAAAGAATGAGAATTCGAGTGACGCCTCCCAAGTCAAATGTGATGTCAGTCAGCCACCTACTGTGAGTTGGATCGTGGCCCCCACAAAGCCTTGCATTGCTTTGTAACTCTGCTGCTTCCGTGCTTTACTATTCAGCTCTGCGTTCCCTATATCTCCATACTGTATTTCTAAAGATCCATGGGCTTTGCAAGAAGCGAGGCTGTCCAAAATGCTGCCTGTGGAGTGCTGAAAAGCTGGGTTTGTTGTTGTTAAAGTACAGCAGTGGGGGGGGGGGGTTTCTGAAAAGTTAAAAGATTTAAAAATCTACTTTGATATGCTACAACAGAAAACAGACAATCTCCAGAACACTACATGCAGCATTTTAGATAGCCTTCTGGAGTCTTGCAAAGCCTAACACTGAAAATGGCATTGTGGAGCTGCATTTAAATATATATGTATTAGGCAAGAAAGAAAAAAAGAGGTTGAAAGACCGTCTCAAGGCAAATCTAAAAAAATGTAGTATAAACACTGACAACTGGGAAACACTGGCCTGCGAGCGCTTCAGTTGGAGAACAGCCTCTACCAAAGGTGAGATGGGCTTTGAAGACACTCAAACTCAGGACGCAAGGGAGAAATGTGCCAAGAAGAAGGCATGCTTGGCAAACCCACAACGTGATCAACTTCTGCCCGGAAACCAATGTCCCCACTGTGGAAGGACATGTGGATCCAGAATTGGCCTCCACAGTCACTTACGGACTCATTGTTAAAACCGTGTTTATGGAAGACAATCTTACTCAGCTACGAGTGATCACCAAAGAGAAGAGAAGATTAGGCAAGAATATACACCATTCAGTCACCGCTTTATTATTTAATGGTAGGAAAGAGCAGAAGAGAGACTCTTGTTCCACCAATCAAAAATATGAAATAACTGTGGAAGAAGATGAATCTTTTTTACTTCTTCACAAAACACCTCCATTTCTCGACAAGTGAAACTCAGCTGTCCTTCAAAATTTGTACTTCTCCAGATTTTGTGATGTGCACGTCTCAAACCAATGGTTACAAAAATGCATATTTTAGGGGGAAATGTGCATTTAAAATATAAAGTGAAAACAATTACGCAACTGCCCAAATGCCTAGGACCACAATAACTCAAGGAGCACCTCTCCTTGTATAAACTGACCCAGACTCTGAGTTCTCCAGCTGAGGCCCTTCTTCATGTGCCTCTTCCACAAGAGGTCTGGAGGGTGGCAACATGAGAAAGGGCCTTTTCTGTGGTGGCTACCTGTTTATGGAATGCTCTCTCCAGTGAGGTTCATCTGGTGCCTTCATTATATATATATATATTAGGCACCAGGTGAAAGTCTTCCTCTTCAACCAGCTGATTAATATTCTACAGTCTTTTAAATGTGTTTGTGGGAGGGGGTTATTGTTTTGTTTTGTTTTTGTTCTAACTATTTATTTGTGCTTTTATCATGTGTTTTTACCTTGTGAACTGCCCTGCGATCTTTGAATGAAGGGCAGTACATAAATTTAATTTAAAAAATTGAGATAAATTGCTTGCAAAAAGTTGTATATTAGTCAAAACTACGTATAAAATCCAGTTAGGAAAACTCTGCCCTAGCATGCTGAAAAGAATTCATTAGGGTTTTTTAAAATGTAAATTGCCGTAGCAATGTGGCTAACTGAATTTAAGATAGGAGGAATGAGAAACTGAAATTGTCCGACCCTTCCATCCGTAATTATAAATACATTAGTTGCTGCTTCATATATACTGTATATACTCTATGTCTTCAAAACAAGCTATACATATTTATAGTTACCTGTTTGATATAATGAGTAAATCCAAAGCAGTTTCCTATTTTTTTTCCTATTTTATTTTCTTCCAGATATTTACAATTTCAGATGAGGGAGCTCTAATTTCAGTGAATATAACTAAGACAAGATATTGGACTTATCCAAAGGTGGAGATGCATTAAGCTGTGTTTAGATAGATAGCTTTCTTTTTAATGGGTTTTTACCAAAATTCACACTACTGCCTGTGCCATTATTTTGTCTGAAGAGAAGCTTTAGAGACCATAATCTAAAACTGACATGCTAATTTTGTTTGATGAAAAGTTCAGTGAAATTTGATGCTGCTAGTTGATCCAATAAAAGATAATCACATCATTGAACACATATCTTTATATCTGTAGGACCAAAACGGCTAGCATCACTTTGATCTCAGAAGGAGGGAAGCTAGATTAGTAGTATAGAACATGAAAGAGAATGTAACAGTGGTCACTAAGCAAAAGTAATTAAAACTAAATGAAATCTTTGAGCAATTTTGGAAAAATTGATTTTCAGAAATGTAACATAGTGCAAAATGTAGATGCCTTCCACCAATACTGGGGAAAAATAAGTCATAAAATATGTAATCTGTTTTCAATTTATAGTGTTTCCTCTTCCCATGAAATTTACAACCTCCCCTCCCCCATATTTAAGTCTATGTTCTCCTTATTCAAAGGATGATTTGACAGCGGTAAGGATGTTAGAGGTGTTTATCCACCTATTCAGGTCCAACTCAGATCAGGTCAAGATCCATGAAGTCCTGCATTCTGTGTCCATTAGTGGACAGTCATATGTTTCTGCAATGGTGTCTCTCCTCTCCCCCAGATGCGCGTCACCATTTTAGATTGTTTCCCCGTCTCCTCTGGCCCCCACAGAGGCTCATGGGTTCCTGCGTAACCCATCCTTCAAATGAGCCAATTGGAGGCAGCCCTTGGGGGGGGGGGCATGGCCATCTACTTAGCCCAGCCGACCACTCAGCACAGCATTTAGTTGGCCAGGAGCTTCTCCCAACCTTCCCCTTTCATTAATAGTTGATTACTGCTCAAACCATTTCTTTTCAGCTAGCTGGGCTTTGCCATTGTCTTTTGGCAGTTGCCGTATTTGGAGCAGAGAAGGAATTTTCGCTGCTCTGCAGGTTTCACCTTCCCCATAGCACTAGTCACAACTTGGGGGTTAAGCCCTTGTGCAGAACCCTATAATCTTTCATCCAATTGTGATGTGGTGAAGTGGTGACTCACTCTCTCACACACACACACACACACACACACACCCTGTTCCCTGCGGTGGCGTTAACAGGGTACCCAGTCAGAGGGGTCTTGAGGGAAATCTCTGTCCAAAGAGTCAAGTGTGTAGGGCTAGCAGGCCATAGAGCTTCCATCAGCGTTTGGGGGCCATTTGCGTAAACCTGTGTTTTGTGATGGTTACACCCTCGAATAGACCCTGTCATGTTTCAGTTCCCCAGCAGGGGTGCTGCTGAGAGGGATACATGGCCAGTGCCTATGTCAAAGCTTCCTACATCTGAAGTCAACAAAGTTGTGGCTGTTTAAATCCGAGACAGTTGTTGTGTCCATTAATTTTACCACTCAGCAGCACTGGCATGAGGTACTCTGTGGCTGGGCATGTAAATGAAGCAAAAAGGATGTAACTTGTCCACTGATAGATATTTGCATTCAGAGGTATATTCCCTCTCTACAGAAACATTCAATTTTTCTGTCATAGTTAATAGTTATGGATATATACCTATGTAATGCTTCTTTTCCAACAATCAGCAGTTATCGCCATAATCATATCTTGTGACAAGATCCATTGCCAGCTCAACACAGGTCCCTTCCCGCCTCATTTTGAGGCTTCCTCCTTGGCTTCACTGGTGGGCAGAAGATGAAAATAATTGCTGATGCAATGGTGCTTACATCACTACTTGAGTGGTGGCCAGTGAGAGGTCAGCTCAGCCTCCAGAGCTGAGCAAAGGGACACCTCTACTCAATCCAAGCCCTCCCACAACCCTAAGTAAGGACTTGGGGGAGTTGAGTTGCTCTGTCCATCACTTAATATTAATAATTTTAATGGTGGTTCAACAATGGAATAAGCTCCCTAGTAAGGTTATGAAATCTTTGTCCTCCTTTGGAGACTTTTGAGAGAAAGGAAGGACAGGCAACTGTTAGGAAAGAAGGGGACACGATCTATTTAATCCATGAGGCTATATTGGTGTTTGCTATATATACTTGCCTAGTTTAGGATAATTCCAGTGAGTTTGTACTGAGCTATTTTAGCTGGTAGAGAAGGAGAGGTGAGAAGTATCTGGTGAAGAATTTTAAGACTACCAATATGTGCTTAAAATAAAAATAATGTGCTTCCTAGCATGTGATTGGTTTTATTCTGGTCTAATAAAATCTCACCTAGATTTTATTCTAGACTTTAATGGTGAGAGAGATTTTTTTCACTAGGGCACAGATATATTTTTTCTTTACAGTCTGGTCAAGTAAACAAGCTGTATGCATATAGTTGTTTATTCAAGACCTGTGAATTTGAATTTAGATGCAAAAAGTGAGTTTTCAAGGGACATGGAAACTCATCTTCCTTGGCAAGTGGAGCATTGCATCTTCCAACAACCCTAAATATACTGAGGTTTTGGTGCCATTTTTAGGACATGTTTCTTCTTCACTACATGCTGAGACGCCACACAGTGAACACAATTAGATCACAGTGCCTACCATGGTATCTGCAGATATTTCTTCCAACATGATCTCAGCCTTTTCTTTCCCCTGTGTGATAGTTCCATTCTACCACTTCCTGTCCAACTGCAGCTTATTTTGACTTGTACTCCTTGTGCACTTTCCTAGTTTTAATTTTGGGCATCAGCTGTTTTTCTTGCCCTTTCTATGTCATGGCTGCACTTTTCCTGAGTTTTGCATCCTAAGTGTAGGATTGGAAGCAGGCGGCAAGAAGAAGAAGAAGAAGAAAGGGTTTGCTTACATCACAGACTGAGATTCCTTCCACAGCTTTTCTTAGCTGAGGAGAAATGCGGACTGCGGCCTCTTTATTTTTAAAAGGCATATAAAATGGGCAAAGGAATTAGATACATTCTGTTGCTTTTCCTCCCCCCAGAGTAATTTTGCCATAAGAGCATAATGGGAGTGTGGGAAATATGAAAATGGCCATCTGTCATTATGAGAAATGTCAGGCACGGAAGCTAAAAATGTCTGGTTTACCAAGTGTTTTCTCCCCTTTCACAAAAAGAACTGATGTTCATAGCAGTCTCTTTGCCCAGCATTTCTGAGATTTCATATTTGATAGACTAGCTGCCTTCAGGGCTTGAAGAGTCTTTGTGTTAAGAATCCACCTGATAATAACATTTCACTGGGAATATAATAATTCTCTTTTGCTGGAGGCAGTTGGTAAGAAAACTTCCAAAGACAACTAAATAGAAGTCTCTTATTAGCTGGGATTTGTTCCTATTTCTTTCACTTTCTCTAACTTACTGCAGCAGCTAAAATGGACCGATGGATTTGTGTGCTGCTGAGGGAAACACATTTATTTCACCCTTCCCCTCTCTTAGCTAACACAGTAGCAGAAATAAAAGAGTTTTCTTTCCTTATATTTGAAAATGTAGACCTCGGTCCATAGCCCACAGATTTGTTAGTAAGTTCCAGTGTTAATAATTTTTTTGTTTTTATTTTTTATATTTTTTTGCTTCTGGCCTTGTTTGCTTTAGATTGGAGTCTTCTCTGCACCACCACCATCACTTTAAACTGAAATCGGTGGGATGTGCTTCCAAGAGTGTTTAGGGTGTACTTTAATCCAGTAATATGTACACAGGTTTTGATTTCAATCTTCCCTGTATATGTACCTTCTTATACGTGAACTTACACTGGCTGTGGCTATGTGGGTCTTCGCTGTTTGGAAAGCTGTATGGAGGTGGGGATTTTACAGTGTAATCATGCAAGGGGTGTGAGGACAAGCAGGACCAGGTGAATCGTTCAAACGTAGAAGTCCATGTGGTATATGAGGCGCCAGGTAACGGTTGTAATGAAATGACCGTGCATGCATATGTTAATCATGCAAATGTTAATCATGGAATAAAGTTCAGCTCCCATGGGAATGGACTATTTCAGCTAAGCATATGGGGAAGCCACATTTTAATGTATACAGTGGTACCTTGGTTTAAGAACAGCTTAGTTTATGAACAACTTGGATTAAGAATGCTGCAAACCTGGAAGTAGGTGTTGTGGTTTGTGAACTTTGCCTTGGAAGCAGAAAATGTTCTGCTTCCTGTTGAGTGTGTTCCATTTGTACATTGAGTTCCCCACTGCTACGGGAAAGCACACCTTGGTTTAAGAACGCTTTGGTTTAAGAACGGACTTCCGGAACGGATAAAGTTCATAAACCAAGGTACCACTGTATACCCTCCCTCTCCTCATATTGAAACCTCTAGCCTAGCATTCCTGATATGATATTCCACTAAGTGAACCCATGTGAATATTTGAGGTGGTAGAGGCTAACATATTCTGAATTGCCTTGAAGTCTCCATACAGCAACCCAGAAGGTTGGTGCAACAGCTCTGTTTATTATGACAAGTACCAGCTGTCGCTTGTGACTCTGGAGCTTCATAGAGTTATCAAAATCCCTGCCAGAAAGGATGCCAGCTGTTTTTGTCTACACATGTGTGCTAAGCAGGGGCAGATAGAAGTAGCACAAGCAACAAAAAAATAGTTCTGGATGCTGAGCAGTTGAGATCTACAGAGCAAAGCCTTCTCCAAGAGGTCATCTTCATGCTGAAACTGTTCAGGCAGACCTGTAGGTATTGCTACTACCAGAGATAACTTTGAGGGCTAATGAAGCTCCCTCCCATTTGATAACATTTCCTAACACTCTGCAGGCTTTCCATCCCCTTGTGAATTTTATCCCAGGTGTTTCTTCACTGTTTTCACTGTGTTCCATAAGGCTTATTCATAGAAAGCATGCACCTAAAGGCCCCACCTAAATATTATTAATTAAAATGCAGAATAAAACCACAAAATACATAATAAAAACAATAACAAAACAACACAATTTTCCCCAAAACATATTTTAAAGGACACGGACTGTTAATCAGCCAAAAGTCTGTTTGAAGAGGAACGTTTTTGCCTGACATCTAAAGATGTATAAAGAAGGCATGAGACGAACCTCCCTGGGGAGAGCAATCCACAAATCTGCAGAAAAGGCCTGTTCTTGTGTTGCCAGCCTGTCATGGAGAAGGCACATGGAGAAGAGCTTCAGAGGATGATCACAGAGTCTGGGTCAATTTATATGGGCCTTATCATTACTCTTAATGGGCCTTAAATTAGGATAAGTTTCATTCTTTTCCATGGGTCTTAATCATGGCTAGCTTTAGCTCAATCAAACCCCGGGGAGGGTATTCTTAAGGAATAGTGGTATTTGAGGGCAATAATGGCTACATTTCCCCTCAATTTCATTGCTTTTCAGCATGAACTTCTCACGCCATATGTCTGCACTTTATAATGTTTTCCGTATGATTTAATGCATTGCACAACAAAGCTGAGTAATTTCTTAGTTCCTGTAGCCATGCCATTACACCAGAATTTATGTACCTTTTATATTTTTCTCCTGCATTTTTCAGGAATGGAATTTACAGGGAATACCATTCTTAAAATGTCGCTATCATTGTTTGACGTACTCAGCAGTCAGTGCACACAGCCGTGAGAATTTACCCTCAAAGAGCTTTGGCTATTGTAGGAACTGCGGGAATAGCACCTGAGCAGCTTTTACTGTTGTTCTAATAATACAGTCTAATTTATAAGCCACATGGTATATTTGAACTGACACTGCCAGTATTTTATTTCTACTGTCATTTCCTCCTAGTCCTTGCCAATTTTTTCCTCTCCTCCATTCAAGTGTTCTGTGTGGCATTACAGTTGTTTATTGCTCAAATACTGATAATTCGGCAATGGCCCTCGGCTGAAGATCGTGATACACAGTGTTGTCATCAATAAATAAAAAGATCAACTGACTTTCTTAATGCCACAATCCTTGTTTTTCTAGTTTTGGTATTTTTAATGGGAGTATGTTTAAGATCTACCATGGGCAAACTCTGGATGGTATTTTCAAGCAAGTTTGGTGCATCTGTTCATCTCATGTGTTGTGTATTCCAGATTCCCAGGCTTCGATTGCAAACAGGATACACTCTGAAAACTTTTATCACTTGTGTTTATGAACACCTTGATCTTTCTGTTTGTTTTAACTAGAGTGTATGTATGTCGTATGTAAATGTGTGTGCCACCTTGTTACATTTGGTGGCAACGATACACGATTCCATAAGGATACACAATCCTTTCTGGACTTCAACTGTGACTCAGCTCTGCTATATTTGTTCTGTGTTCTTCCCCAAAGCATTGTGATTTGAAAGCACCTGGGAAAGTCATTCCCTGATTGGAAGTTAGAGCTGTGTCAGCCACAAAATCAGCCCTATCTCTCCTGCTTGACATTTTCCTCTTATGGAAAGCTTGGAGGGAAATGTGTTGATGTTAAACTGACTGACTCCCCCCCCCCGAATCTTCAAAGCTGATTCAAAGCTTTGGGGGCTGACCAATTAGCTTCAGACAAGGTCTACTCAATTTGGGATTTATCCAAAATGAGGGCACGCTCCTATTGCTAGCCCCATGCTAGCCCCATCAGCTTCCATGGCCAATTTGTGTTTGCTTTCTCCCTAAAAAAAAGTTTTCGACATGTTTGCTACTCTGCTTGCCGAAAGGACATCCTTACTTTTTTAGGATAAAAGATACTGCAAGCACAGCAGGGCTTATACAAAGAAAATACTTTGTATTAAGGAAAAGGTGGTGTGCAGACATTGGAGCAGAGCTGGATTACCAAATAGGCAGAGTAGGCACTGGTCTATGGGCCCTATACCGTTTAGGAGTCCAGCGACAATGGATCAGAATAAATACTGTTTGTTATGTGTAATAAAATGGGTTTATTAAAATTGTTGCTTGTTAAAATCAAAAATGTAATTAGGAGATAATTTGTGAGGAGCCCCCTGAAATTTCGACCACCTAGGGACCTCCACATGGTTTAATCTAGCACTGCACTGGAGCTTTCCAAAGCAACCTTTCTCTTCTTATTAAAGCAACCTGTATGCATTTACAGTAGCTACATGTGACTGGTACAAAGCGAATTATTTTGCATTAGTGCAGCTACCGTGGTAGCCTTCAAGACCAAGTAGGAATTTTGGGCCAGCCAGTTATCTGGCCTGGCAGGCTGGTCTTTTTGACTATTCCACTACTGCGTGGAATGGGATGATGGTTTGTTAAACAGGTTGATTGGTTTAATCAGTTTAACTGGTCACTTTGGCAAGTAGGTGTGGGAAGGGAAACAGGATGGTCAGCTTGGTGACTGCCTTGGGGACGATGGGTAGGTCACAAGGCCTGAAGCTCAGGGTTTTAGGGCATGGAAGCAGGATGCCAAGGGGACAGCTTGCCTCATCCATTTGGAGTGTTAGGACCCCAAGGGAGGGGAGGGATGTAGGAAGGCCTCTCTACTCACTTTCAGGGCATGGCTGGGGTTGGGGACAGAAGGAATTTCCTCCACTTATCCTGGCAGTGGCTGGTTGCTCTTACAGCTACAGGCTTTTGCCTGATTTTTGGTTGCTTAGCTCCCGCTGCAGGTTGTGCTTATGGTTGAATTTAATTAAGTGGTCCATGGTACAACACAGTTACTTTATCAGGGTTTTTGTTTCATCTCGCAACCACAAAGGCCCAGCAAAGTTTAAAATGAGCTGAATGGCACCCAGGTATATGAGAATGAGAATTATAGGCATTTGCAGAACCTTCTTGGCTAAGGGTGCCAGTAGAACAAGAACACTACTGGAGCATCCAGGCTATAATGTGGTTTCAGGTTTACTTTTAATTAAGCTAGAAGACTTGATGTGCAGGTTGTGATTGTTACTTTTCTTAAAAAGAAGGAAACTAGAGCCCCAGCTCCTGCCAACCTAGCAGTTCGAAAGCATGTCAAAGTGCAAGTAGATAAATAGGAACCACTCTGGCGGGAAGGTAAACGGCGTATCCGTGCGCTGCTCTGGTTCGCCAGAAGCTGCTTAGTCATGCTGGCCACATGACCCGGAAGCTGTATGCCGGTTCCCTTGGCCAGTAAAGCGAGATGAGCGCCGCAACCCCAGAGTCGGTCACGACTGGACCTAATGGTCAGGGGTCCCTTTACCTTTTTAGAGCCCTATTTAGGCGTTGAGTCTGAAGTGGGAACTGCAAGAAGGGGAAAAAAATACTTTGCTGGGTAGTAAAGACAAAAAATAAGCTGACCTGATTACTCTTTAACTGAGGGATTCATTTGGCTGAAAAGGCAAACTTGAAAAATATTTAAATTTCTTCTTACAATCTCTCCTTGTGCACTGTATTGTCTCAGAATAATTAAAGAAGCCTTGGCTTTATATATCTTTGGATATGGTAGCAGAGGAGAAGCAGAGTTCAAAATGTTACAGGGGAAAAGCATCATAGATATGGGTACCCATTCTTATTTCTTATCTATGGCATCAGTGTTGCTGTGTTCAAGTGATGTCATAAAGTGTTCATAAAACGTGCTGCAACTAGACAGTTAACTGGCTTACATCTCCATTCACTCAACAGGATGGTACAAACCATCCATATCATGGTAGAAACCATAGTCTACCCTAAATGTCAAATCTTCAGTAGGCATATTGGTTTAAATTTAGATGCTCCCCATTTGGATCATGTCATTACGTTGTAGTAGTGGGAGATATCTTATTGAATTGTATTTCCAAATCTGTAGCTTTATCTACTGTGGAAAACTAGGCAGCATCTCACCATTCACATGCTATAGATGGGGTAATGAATTTTAAACAGGTTGTGGGGTTTACTCTATAATTAGTCAACAATGGTTTGCAAGAGACCACCACTCATAACTATATAATTTGTTCTTAAAGCTAATTGAAGCTACTTCATGCAACTCATTTCAGAAGCAGTCATTTTTCATGAAATACTATCTGATTGAATGGTGCCTTTTAAAAAAATTTTAACTTGTAAGTTGAACTATAATTTGTTTTGTTTTTACTTGAATCCTTTGGGGGGGGGAGGGAGAAGTCCTTAAAAATAGCTGTAGCCACTGAATCAACACACACATATTTAACATTTATCCACAACACCCTTTCTAACTCAAAACCAAAAATCATTTCTGATTCCTTTCCTAAAGGAAATACATTTTGTTCTGGTTAACAGTGTTCAAGTATTGACTGCTCCTTGAGATATAGTTCTCCTGCTATCATTTTGTTTGTTAGTTTTATATCTCACCCTTCCTCCCACACAAATTATAAAGATTAAAACATCTAAACATGATTCCAATGCAAATGCATACGAAGAAAGGTGTCTACTTAGTAGATTTGTTGGAAAGTAGGAAGGTAGGTTCTGAAAGGACAACAAGTAACTGAGACACATTTAATAGAAGCACCATAACAATGTTAAAATAATGATTTGTTAAAAGTAATCATCAATATCCATCACACGGGGCTGTTCATAATAGAAGGCTCTACTGGGTGGACAACAGCTCAGAGGCTGCTCTGCCTGGGCTTTCAATTCACCCCACCCCAGGCTGCCCCGTGGAAAGGAATCCAGGAGAGAAAGGTAGGCAGGCAAATAACACCTGTTATTTTTCAACAATATACAGTTGAATATTCTTCTTACAGTACTTCAATTTATCATTGTTTCAAGTAACACTATTTCCTGAAGCAGTATGAGATAGTGATAATAACTTCTCCTCCATGGGGTTCAATGCAGATTTAAAAACTATCAGTGGTGGTTATGCAAAACCTATAATTTGGCATTGCTAGCAGTTGGTTAATGGGCTTCTATATGGTGTACTTTTAATTTCCAATTGCAGAATTGTATTTAAGTTCTCATTAGACAGTTCCCTTGAGCACCCATTATTTAATGCTTAAGTAAAATTGATATGGAATGAAAGTGCATATATTTCAACCAAAGCTAATGAATTCACTTTGGCCATTGCTTCTATTATGAGTTCAAAATATATTTGTTTCATCTGGACACTTATAAATTTTCTCCCTAGCAATTTTATTTTTTGTTCAATGTAGGTAATATGAATCCTAAGCTTATGAGATGCATTCTAAAATCAAAACCTTCTAATAATTATATGGTGTGTTAAATGGAAAATGGAAAAAAGGTGATCACAAAGTAGAGGTTATAGCTCCTCTAGACAAATTGGACAAGATACAGAAGAACAGCACGAAACAACAGGGAGCATATAGAGGTTACCATGCTGCAAAAAGTTAAACTGGGTGTCAATTCATGGGATCAGTTTATGATCATTGGGATGATCCAGTGATCAAAACTGTGGACTTTAATCTGCAAAATGGGAACAGCAGTGAGTGAACTTCTCTCTCCCTCTCTCTCTTAAAATGTGCTATTTACATTTAATTGTTTTTAGTTAGCTGCTGCCTCTGCTATTGTTATTATTTGTTTATTTAAAATGTAGTAAATTCGGACCCATTCCACTTTCTTCACCTCTGGCATCCCACCGACCACTACTCAGAACGTGTGTATAGTATTGCAGCCTAAAATATATTACATCCACCTTCATCCTACATTGCATTCCCACTGAACAAGTTGTTTGGATCCTGGTTCTGTAGTTCAGGAAAGTAATCTTCTGCACACTTACCTAGGAACAAATCCTATTGAATCCAGTGGGTCTTAACAACAGTGAAAATAGGCAAAACAGTGAGACTGCACTGCAAGTGCACATGTATGGGACATATTCAACAAATGCACATGGTTCCTAGTTGACATATTTTCTGTTTCTGTTTGTACATTACAACATATCGTATAATAATTCATATTTCTGTTTTAAGTATATATATATATATATATATATATATATATATATATATATATATATATGTTTGCCACAATATTTTTTTATTATGTTATAAAAATTGAAACCACAGTCCCTACCGAATTTAGTTCTTTCAGTTGAGATTCCTGTAATAGTATTTATTATTTAATAAGACCTTACCGATTTGTAATAATTTTAGACTGCAAATACCAAAAGGAGAGGGGAAATCAAATTAGGCTCATTATTGGACTTCCAATAAAGTAAAATAATGTGTTTGAAGAGACATCTCCTAAATCTTTGTACAGCATGTACTTGAAGCTTGCTTTCTTTCCTTCTTTCTTTTTTTCTTTTAAAAAAACCACAATAAATAGGTTGTAGGCTGTGTTAGAGATACCATATGGAAAGCATTAATTCAGTGGGAAATTATAAACTGTAAATTGGACGTGTGACTTGTGAGTCATAATGAACAACAAAGCACTAAAGAGATTAGCTAAACCTTAGCATGTGCATGTTGCCTATTACTCAGCTTTTAGTTTTAGTTTTCTTTAGAACAGGCATAGTCAGAAATTGTTCTTATTTTTGGTATTATGTATGAAACAGTATGCAAATGTTATATAATGATGTTGTTGATTATCGTTCAGAAATATGAGCAGAGTAGTATACCCCACCCAATTGTAGATAGACTCTCTTGGGTTAGGAAGTTAATAGTTTTATTCGTTTATGACTCTACAAAGTAATGATTTTTTAACCAGTTGATCTGCATCTTTGCAGTGAGGCACAACATGGAGAAATGCTAAATTGAGTAGTCTGTTGGCAGCTATTTCAGTCTGGAGGAAATCTGAGCTGAGGAAATTTGGTGGCAATGCAAGGTGATGTGGAGAAGTTAATTTAATTGTACAACATGAGGAGAGCTCATTGCACTCAAAGAGAATGTACAATGAAACTATTTAGGAAAAAAATCAGTGTTTTAATACATGAAGACAACATATTAATTCCTGCTTAGTGTGCTCCCATTGCAGCGTAGTTGAAGCATGGTGCTTCTATTCTAAAATGACTGACCACAGGATACTGCATTTGTTCCCTAACAAGAAAAAAGCAACATATTAAATTTATTGATGTAGAACGTATGAAGGTAAAGGTTTAATGATTCCCTAATGTAAAGAAGAATTGAAAAATATATAGTTTAGAATCTTTATGCAGACCCACACTCTACCAAGGTTCCATGACCAAGCCTCAAATATAAGACAGGGAAACAGAGAAAAAATATGAATGTGTGAATTGAATTATGAATAAAGCACACCACATACTTCTTGTTTTCTTATTGTCTCATGGGCTGAGGTCTGCCTCATTAATTCAGTTATTTTTATATTTTTTGAAATTTCTTGAAGAGAAATTAGTTTGAAGGTGATGGATGAATCAGTATATTTCTGGTGTGTGTGTCACTTTTGCTCGTACTTACTGTTCTGTTGTATTTACACATTAACACACACACGTATATGTATATCACATTTAAATGCTTGTTCAAATATATTCTAACACATTTTTCAAAATATGATATATATATATTTTAAAAAGACATTGATACATTTACAGTGGTACCTCAGGTTAAGAACTTAATTTGTTCTGGAGGTCTGTTCTTAACCCGAAACTGTTCTTAATATGAGGTACCACTTAGGTAATTGGGCCTGCTGCGCAGCCGCCGCACGATTTCTGTTCTCACCCTGAAGCAAAATTCTTAACTCGAGGTCTGTAACCTGAAGCATCTGTAACCTGAAGCATCTGTAACCCAAGGTACCACTGTATTTATTTTTTCTACCAAGAGCTATGCCAAAGCAAACTGCAGTGTGAAAACTATGTTCTATGTTCTGACCATGCATTAGTCCAGCAGTTGATATGGAGCTAGATCAGATTAGGGTGAGACAATGCATGTCTCCCCACCACTATTCTCACCTATCAGTAGTGGCCACCAAAGCAGGATGGCATTACATACCTTGCTTCCCAATGCAAAGATCACTGCAAGTAACTAAGGAAAAGATGTAAGGCATCAGTGAGGTCAGCGTGGCTCAGGCATCTCCCCCTCTCAGTTACCGGGAGCAACCTCCACATTAGGCAGCCAAGTAAGCAACACCACCCCACTCTGTCCTGCTTGCCACTACTGCTGACCCTCATTTATTGGCAGTGTATTTTCCCTGTCACCCTTTGCTTTTTGATTCCTTTTAAAAACCTTTATTGAATTTATATCCATGCATGTTGACGATATGCGTGTCCTAAGGTAATATATTTTGCCTGTCTTCCTGTTGGGTATGTAGGAAGTGGAAACCCATAAATTAAATCCTGTTCCTAAGGGACGGTTCTTCAGTTATTAATACACATTAGCAAAATGCCCAATTCAAATGGTAAAATAAAATACTTGTCCTCTGGAACGTCCTCCAATGGTTAAAACGTAGCGTGCATGCCTCTGGTATAATATTGTGACAGGGTTTATATTCCTTTTTTTAAGAAGCATGGGCTACTTGTTGCTTCAGATTACACTAAAAAAAATAATCATGCTCAGAATGAGTTTACCATTCTTTCTCAATTTATGTACATTTGAAAAAGCTACAATATGCTATGTTCAAAATGAAAACTGCTGAGTGCCTGCTTCTTTACTTAGTCTTGGGGATCTCCACCAAAGCTATTGAATCAACCTTTAGTTTACTTAATTATTGCCAGACTTAACTTGGAATAGCTAATCGCTGTGGACTTACAGCAATTGAGCTTCAAACTATGTTATTGTCGGTCCTTTTCAAAGATACATGCTGCAACAAACTATAGCCTACCCTTTAAAAAGTAACACGGGATGTAGCTTAATATCAGCAGACATGAACTTTAAACAATTACACAGAACAGTATATGATACAGATCTGTGTGAGAAGGAGAAAGTGTGTTAATGATCCAAGTGCATTATACTCAAGGGCACTTGGATCCTTGTATATTTCATGATAAGCTTTTATAAGAGGGCCACTTGACTGTTCTGAAACCCATCCCTTATATGTGAAGTAGGGATTATAAAATGTTAATCCAAGTGCTTAAGAAGGTCATCCACAAACAATTTTGGGGGACAACTATTCAGATTGACAATCCTTCTTGCCTTTTTTGCGGGGGGGGGGGGGAGGAAATGGTATCTTCAAAACTGCAGAAGCTAGGAGAGGTATCTTATTTAAAAACTGCCTCTTTAAAAAGCTGCACTTTGGAACATGATCCTCAAGCAGGACAAAATTCAAAGTCTGCAGTGAAACAAATATCACGTGTGAAATTTCTAAATAAGCAGTGTGTGTATAGTGTAATGGGTGTCTGTGAGTCAGTCTGCCCCTTACCTAACCTGCCTCACAAGGTTGTTGCAGGGATACATTTGTCGGCATCACTATAGTAAATATTATAAATATTTTAGCTGCTAAGGATAGAGCAGGATAAAGTTATGGAAAGTGAAACATGAGGAAGAGTGTGGCATCATTGTGTTCCTTACGTACATAAAATATAAAGTATAAAAAATAATGAATTGTCCAGTTTTCAGTAACTGTACAAGCTGATGTGCTGTGTGTCCTTAACGTGTCAAGGAGGGATCTGAATGGAGATCGAGATGCTCCAAGGGCAGGTCTGGCATCTAGTGTTGACATTGTTGGGCATCTGCTATAGGCCCATACACCAGCTGGGGTCCCACAGATAAGCGCTCCCTAAACCTGCTCTTCCTCTTCACTGTTGCAACCTGGCTTTTACACTTGCCTTTCACTCTGAACCAAACAATAGCGGTGTTGAGATAGAGGAGCAGTAGATGCCAATGTCTGTTTGTCCATTGGCTCTCTGCCTGGCAAGCAGCAGGTGCTGCAGTTATGAGGAAAAGGAGCAGCAACAACAGGTAGGGCCCTTAGAAGGAGACTTGCCCATTGGCCTTCTAAAGTGTGCAGGTGGCACTGAGCTAAAAAAAAAACCTCACTAAACTAAATTACTCACTATTTTTTACTCCACCACTGTCCAGTGTCTCACAACAGAAGTTGCTGAGAATCTTCTACCACTTGTGAAACATATATATGAGTGAAATGTCTGGAAGGAGCTTTTAATCAGAGCTTGAAATGCTTGTGATTTTTTCCCCCCAATGAAGAATGTCATACTGTGAAGCTTTTACCACCTTGAGATAACAAAAATGAAAGTCTTTATAAAACTGTCACCTTTTTGTGCGTCAAACACCCCATTTTATAATTAATTTGAGCCTTGCTTTCACTCCACAAGTTGAGAAAGCAATAAAAAATTGTCACTGAGATATCCTTTCTTTTCTGGAAAATGTGTTCTTGCTAGGTTTTTTAAAAATTTGTTCCGCTGGAGTGAATAGTAAAACTTCCATTGTCACCAAATGAGACAAATTTCAAGCTACATGGTCTTCTGTATTTTAATGCATAATTTCCCATTCATATCTCGGAGGTTTTTTATTTTATTTTAGCCATTCTCCTTCCCTTGATGTACAGGAGCTTTAAATTAAGTAGAACATACAGTATGGTTAACATAATTCTTAAAACCTTTTTCTCTGCTGAGCTTTTGCACCAGCCAAAATAGTTGATAGACTGCAGTGCGATAAGGCTGTGAAAATCCATAAAAATAAAACTGTTTTTTAACCATGATCCTTAATCACATTTTTCAATTTACAATTCTCAATACCTCTGGGGACCCAGTTGCGATTCTGACATCATAAAACCTGTCTCTGGCTATAATGTGTGCTGAATGGCATTGTTAGAGAAAACAGGAACAGGGAGCCTTTCTTCTAATCAACCTTCTGGAGGCGCATATTCCAGTGGTGGACAGGGCCAGAGAGAAAGTGTAATAAGTGCTAATGTTACCTTTTTACAGTAGGCTAGCTTCTACACAAGGGACGCAGGTGGCGCTGTGGGTTAAAGCCTCAGCGCCTAGGACTTGCCGATCGAAAGGTCGGCGGTTCGAATCCCTGCGGCGGGGTGCGCTCCCGTCGTTCGGTCCCAGCACCTGCCAACCTAGCAGTTCGAAAGCACCTCCGGGTGCAAGTAGATAAATAGGGACCGCTTACCAGCGGGAAGGTAAACGGCGTTTCCGTGTGCGGCTCTGGCTCGCCAGAGCAGCGATGTCACACTGGCCATGTGACCCGGAAGTGTCTCCGGACAGCGCTGGCCCCTGGCCTCTTAAGTGAGATGGGCGCACAACCCCAGAGTCTGTCAAGACTGGCCCGTACGGGCAGGGGTACCTTTACCTTTACCTTTTAGCTTCTACACACACTCAAACATCTCTACCCATTCAGACAAGCAAGAGGGTTTTATCGGAGTTCTAGGATTTATTCTAGCCAGGTTAAAAAAATACTCAAGGAAGGTCAAAGCAGAGCCAGTGAGAGGTGTTGCCTGTGGAGAGTTCTGAAGGTAGTAGCATAGCACAGGGCAGGACACAGGGGCAGTTGCCCAGGGCATAAAATTGTTAGGGGTGCAAAATATCAACACCTGGTGCTGCCTCAATACAGCTACATGCTTCAGTCACTGGGTTCTATTGAAAATGGCTTCTCCATGAGAACCAGGAAGTGACCTCTCCAAACAACAGAATGACTCTTTTTTCTTATCTCCACAGCTTCAATCTCCTGGGCAGTTGAATGTACATGCATGCTCAGTCTGTTTCCCTCGCTCCCCGTCCCCCACATGCCCCCTGGGCTCTGGCAACCCCATAACTATGCCACTGTCTGAAGGGCCAGCTAAAGAGTCATGGAGGATTGTGTTCGGCCCCTGGGTTTGAGGTTCTCCACCACAATTGTCAATTATGGCCAGGATACAACGTTTTCATGAAAGAATAAAAATTCAGGTGAACCTAGGACTAAGGTTCTTATCTGTATATGTCCTAAGGTGGAAAGCTGAAGGGTGAGGATCTGCTTGGAAGACAAAAGCAAAAAGCAAAAAAGCAGGTGAGACGCCATAAACAAATATTATGTTAAATTATGGTATGAATTCAGTTTAGAACTTTTCCGTGAACAAACCTATAGCATATGTCTTGGGGGTGTGAGGGAAGGTTTTATAACAAACCTAAAATTAGAAGATAAAGTGGCCTGTTATAACAGCAGTAGGAAAAAGAGTGCTGCAGAGAATGGAGATCAAAATGAATGTGTGACATGCAAAGGTGGTTGTGAAAGATGAGTTCTTCTGCCACACAAAAACAGCAAAGAGTCATGCAGCTTCTTCATGACTAACAATTTTTTTTTTTTGTATAACCCAAGTATTTATAAGCTACAGCCCACTTTATCAGGTACATGAAAATGCTTCCCTGACTTGTGGATTTGTGTATTTATGTGCATGTGCCGATATCACATACCTGCATAGGTTGGGTGGGTGGGGAATAGTAAACAGTGAGGTCAGAAGGAAACAAAATGTGGAAAAATAGAGATAGTGCCAGTTATGTTATTAACAGTTGCCTTTCATAAAAAATAAGCACAGTTGTTGATATTAACAGAGACATCTTGGTTATTCTAAATTAATTAATGTAGTCATGCAAAACAAATTCATTGCCCTCAGTTAATCCACACAAGGTAGTCTACCTTACTGAAACAATGCACTCAGTTCAGATGCATATTTATATTAGAGTCTTTAAGTTTATAATCATTAGTAAATTTTGCCTGTCTGTACTTTCCGTTTAGGTCATAAACACTGGCAAAAATACTGTTAGCACACTGACATAAAATCAACAACCCTAAGTGGGAGATGGTACACAAAAATGTTTGTATTCCAAAGTGCTATTGATTTCAGCCCGACTTAAGAATGCCTCTCATTATTTGCCATCAATATAATTAAACACCCTTTTCTTTTTGAAAAGTAAAAAACAAAACATTGCCACCCAACTAAGTAATACTACAGAATTCTTTTAAAAGTCCAATCTCCCCCAAATATATTTGGAGTAGGAGGGTTCCTTTAGAACTGGGCTTAAATTTTTCCCCCGAATAGTTGACAAAATCTTTCCATAGGATGTTTTTGATTTGTTTTGCTTAGAAACCAAAACAGAATGCCATATGGTTATCAAATATTCTGCCTACTTTGTTTTGTTTTTCCCCCAAAGCCTGCTAAACTTTTTACTATTTTGCTTCAGTGATTTTCAAACTTAGGGTTCTTTGGAAGCACTTGAGGGCTTTTCAGTGAGAGTATTAGTATCGGTGGGGAAATTAACTTTGAATATTCTTTGCCCGGTGCAATTGATCTTCCCTTACAATGTGCAATTGTGGAGGAGTTTCACTTCACAGATGATGAAGAGGCACAGCAGGTTTGGCCAGGGCTCTTTGACACTTTTGTGGCAAGCAAGTTGAAATGAAAGCAATACGCTGTAAATCTGAAGACCACTATCTTACACTACCTGCTGTCCTTTAGGGAAGAGCTGTAGTTGAGTGGTAGAATACACAGCAAAAGACTCCTGCCTGAATCCCTTGACAAAAACTTCCATTAAGTTTCAACAATACTGAGCTAGAAGACAAATGTTCGGACATGGTACATGACAACTTCCTATTCCTACATTCCTGTAGTATCCTAGAGTATTGTTCAGTAGCTCTAAGGTATTAATGTAGGTTACAAACTGAGCAAATGGTTTTCTGAGAACTGAGGGCCTGCCCAGGCACATGCTGATGTGGAATATTCCAAGCAGCCCTGAAAATTTAGTCACATGAAAGAAATGACTCCTACCTCTAGTTCCAGTTGTATCCACTTTCTGTTGGTGATTTGCATTAATGTTTTTCAGTCTCTATGGTCATGCAAGCAATGGCTTCAGGTGGGACTTGCTTGCTATTTTCACTATATGGCTATATGCAGGTGTGCCAGCTTCTCAAGATGGTTGTGGGGGCCCCAATACGACATCTTGACGCCATGCACATGACTTTATGAGGAGCCAAGGGGCGGAGTCGAATGCCCATTGAGGGGGCCTGGCCCCCAGGAGCTGGCGCCTATGGCAGCATGTTTCTCATGCCTCACAAGAAGGCAGCAAATAGCTGAACTTACTTTAAATGAAGGAGTTCAAAGGGGGAATTTGTAACATTTCATCGAGAAAGAGTCATAGTTGTTTACTCATAATTAAGTCCCAATGAGCTCAACAGGACTTAATTGTCTGTATTCTGTTTAGACATTAAATACAGATGTCTGCATACCTGAAACTTAAACCATAATCTTTTAAAGTGAACATATATGTGTGGTTGAAATTATAGTTTATGTGAAAGAGAATTTGAAAGTGAAACTATTTAAACAAGAAATAATAGACACTGTTGTAGTTCTTGAAAACAATGGTATGGTGTACTTTATTAGTGAGTTCATGCTTTTCAAAAGCAATGTTGTACATTGAATACTGCAGATACCAAACATAAAAATATATATTTTTAGTCATCAACTGTTGGGTATTATGATGTCATAGTAGTCTTCGATTGTTCAACCACAGGATGATGACTGCAATGGGAGAACGATGTGATCTTGTTAGGTAACTAACTGTTATAAAACCAACAAATGCTTAAAGGAGTTTTCTAAAAGTGTTCTATATAAATAGTGAACTGCATGTTATTACCCAGCAGGGGAACATAACTCAAACACCACTTTTATTCCCTGGCTTGTCATCACTGTGATCCAAATGAAAGCTGTTGTATTTTTGTCCCCCATATCATGATCATTTTGTCTTTACGAAATTGCATAGGCAGTATTTTGCTGTATTTGGATGGCATTTTATACCCAGTTCATGCAGTGTTATCCTAATGAAGTTCTTAATCAAAGGTGACAGAAATGTCAACCAAAGCAAGAAAAGCCAGTTAGGGAAACAAATGTTTTGTCTTTTGAAATCAGCTAAAACAAAACATAACCTCTCCTGCAGCTAAAATTGAACTTGTGTTAACTCATCAAACGTTAACATGCTGAAATATTTCTTCTTTTTCTTTCTTGGAACCAACATATAAATACTGATTTGCATTTCAAACATATTGTAACTTTTCTTTTTGAAGTGTTAAAATACTGTAATGGGGAAAGAGAGGGAACAAAACTCAAACCTTTTTCATTTGTTTACTTCCCCGCCCCCCTTCTCTTAGGCTCCAAACCCAAATTTCCACCTTATTTCTAAAAGAAAATATTTGGGATGACTGGTTTAGACCATCATCAAATTCTCTTCCTGTTGGGCAGTAGATGGTGCTATTTGAGTGGTGAAGGCTCTACTCAACGAGACAGCCCAGTCAAATGCAGACCAAATCATTTTGCTACTTTGATACTGCTACCTTTCACCCTCCCTCCCATACTCTCCAACTTATCTCCTCTTGTTTGGAAATATGTCCATTGGAAGACTTACCCTACAACAGTGTCATTGGTTATGGAACAGTCGTGAAATATTAAGGTCCTTGAAAGAAACCAAGATCTATCATTATCACTGAAATAGGGGTGAGGGTGGCAGAACCAAATAAATAAGTTTTATATACACAAGAAGAATTCTTCAAAAATATTTTCCCCCATTTAAAACACTTATGAACCTGGCTTAGCTTTGTCTCACCATTCTCACCATTTGTTAGTTCTGTTCTCCCCATGTTTACATTTACATTGCACAAACTTGTTCTAAACCACTGTGTGCCATCAAAACTCCATGAAAAGAAAGCTTATTACTGCTGGTATGTGTGTGACTTTTCTCTCTCTCAAAACAACAACAGCACCACTTACATGAATTGATGGCACTAAGGCATTTGCTCTTCCTCAGCAATAATAGTGTGTATAATATACACAACAATTGATTAGTTAGTAGAGAGGATTACTTTCTGCTCTTAGAGCATACATTTGCTTACACATGTGCACAAACATCAATAAAATTAATATTCACTGAAGAATGCGATGAAAAAAGAAAGAGCCAATTTTCCATCAAGCTAATTCTTTCCCCTAGCTTTATAAGGATTCCTTGACACTGCCATAGAGACTGTGATATCCTGAATTAATATTGAATTTCCCTCTAAAATGCAGCATTGCTGGCCTGAGAGGATTTACTGTAGGCTCTCTGTGAAGCAGGATGGAGGTCATTTCATGCACTCCTTAACCTTGGGAAGAAGAAAATAAAAGAATCAGTACTTACCCAAGGCCTTCTTCAGCACCAGCCCTAGTGGCAAGAATCATGCCCTACCCTCGTAGATATGCTGGAAGGAAGATACAGATTGTGCTCCACCTGCCTGTGCTTGAGTACCTTTTCCAATGGGATAGATCCCAGCACTTGCTTCCTTTTAACCTTCTCTCTCAGGCTGGGCCCTGGTTTGTTTGTTTTTCAGTCTATCCTGGGGCTTTGAGCAAGGAGAGAAGGAGCAAAGTATCCAGAACACTCATGCTAGAATCTATCTACATGGCTAGCAGATACACCTGCAACTACTGTTGCAGTTCCCCATTGGGTGTGGTGGGCTAGTCACCCATTATAAGTCTGGCCGAGGTCAAATGTTGGAACTAAAGCTCCAGCTTCTCACATTGCCAAATGAGGTCAGGATTAAATGCTGCTGACATTCTGAATGTCTTGTCATAATGGAGCTGCGTCAAGACAGTTCACTTATTCATTTTGTCTAAATATTTGACCTGACTACCTCCTCTAGTTGGGTCAGTATGAACAACATGCTGTGATGGCCCACTGGGGCTTGGCAGTTCTTCACTGATACCTGTCTTTTAAATAGGAACTGATTTGTACCCTCTGGCAATGGCAAGAGGGTACAAGCAGAGGTGAAGCTGTTAGTTTCTGTTTGTGCCACTGGTGCAGTGCTTTGAGTCACAAGACTCTGTTTACATTCCACAGACATTCCAGACTGTTGGAAGTCTCACGGAAGACGGGAGACGGATGTGATGTTACTGTTTCCTGTTCCTTTTTCAGTTGCTCTCGGCTTTCACAGAGAGAGGATCTTTCTTTTCTGTCTGCATAGTAAGAAATAAAACCTAGCCATGTAGCTCATACTATCTCGGCTCCTTCCCTGCGTGCTGGATACTCTGCTTAATGAGAACATGCTTGGAGCCTTATCAGAGGCTCAGGTCGTTAATCATCGTCAGAGGCGATTCTGAAGGACTCGACTGGAGGAATAGTTCGGTCATAATGGAGTGCAAGTCAGACAGAAGCAACCTACTCTGGTACCTGGAGTGATGCCTGTCCTGGGGGGCGAGGTGTGCGTCCCGGGGGGCGTGATGCACGTTCCAGGGGTATGGTGTGCTGCCTGCATGGCGTGGCACACCACCCAGGGTGTGCGCGGTGAGAGGTGCGTGCCCCAAGGGGTGCCACCGATCGGGGGTTGGCATTTTGTCCCCCCCCCTTTGGAATGGCACCCAGAGCAAAGTACCCCCCGCACCCCCTCGGAACATCCAGGCACCCAAGAAGTCCCCTGAGGGAGAAGGAAGAGTAGGACAAGGCATTCTCTATCATTTCCTTGGTGGGGGAGAAGTCATCTAGCTGCTGTTCCTCAGGCAAAACAGAAGGTAGAGAAACACGAAAGGTATAAAAAATCTGAAGACTTTGCAGAGAGGGCTAGAGAGGGATGAGAAACTTTATGCAGACATAGGGAACAGGCTGGAATAGCCATAGCCAGTGCTTTTTTCAGGGGGAGGGTGTACGCAGGGGTACGCATACCCCTAAACATTTTGTGAATCTAGGTTTGGCCTCATTGAGGGGCAGTATTTCAATTTGAGTAGAAAAATGAGAGTACCCCCAAACATTTTTAATGAAAAAAGCATTAGCCATACCCATAAGTTAGGTTTGTTTATGAAGAGCTGAGGGGCCTTGACTTTCACTTCCTGGCAAGTGGGTAGGGCCAGAGAATGGAACATGGGTATCCGATTTATCCAGGCCCTCCCCCTCCACAGGGATGCATAGGAGAGGTGGACTTAAAACTGCCAATGATAAAAGCATTGAAGCAAGACACCCTTCCCTTCTTTAACGAGAGCCTTCGCCAGAACGCAGACAATTCTGAGAGAATCCAGTTGTTCCTGTGGTTTGGAACATACTCCTGAAGAGCCTGTAGTGGGAAAACAATACTCAAAAGTTCCAGGGGAGGAATTGCACTGAATCAGCCAAAAATACCTGGCTGGATGCCCAGGCAAGGTCCCATGCCTGCCCACTTCCCAACTATTAAGGTGAAAATGTGCTTTGAATGCACTCCCACAGAGTGGCTTTCTGAAGGACCTGAAACTAATTTGTGGGCAGATGAAATCTCTTATCTCCTACCTCTATTAAGGCTGGTGCTCCAAGGAGCAGAGGATAAGTTGAATAAATCTTCTTCCACATGAGACAGATGAAAGAACATGGTTCTTGTGCATCTCACAGAGGTGCAGATTCTGTTTTCTCAATTGCCCATTGCTCTATCCTTCCATGCAGCCAATTGGTGACAATGATGATTTGAATAAGAATGCTTAATGGATTTGCCCCTAGGATCTTTGCTCTAATGTACAAGTCTCTGCTTCTCATTAGTGTTCAGTGAGCCATCTTGAGAGCAAAAGCCAAAAAAATTAGGTCACATATTTTAATATATGCATTCATTTCAATCATAATCTTAGATTTATGTAATATTAGAAAACCACATCTCATTTTGCCACATTTTTAAGCCTAAAGGGTGCTCTATTTTCTGATCTTAAAAGGTTGCTTTTTTTTAACCTGCTTAGGAACTCAACTTTGACCTACCAGATTAGCTTTCACAGAGATGAACTCAGCCCACTATAGAGTTTGCTCCTCATAATTTTGAAGTCAATGACAAAACTTTTTATTGTTCTGGACAGCATTAATTTAAAAAGTTTAGTCAACTTTCCACAATGCTCCAAAGAACATGTCTGAAATAAGAGGAACCAAAACCCCCCACAAATAATGCATTTTGAACATGTCAAAGAGAGTGGGCTATCTGACCCCCTTTCCTGGAGCAAAATACTCAGCAAGTCTTGTGCTAAAATGTAAAGGTAAAGGACCCCTGACAGTTAAGTCCAGTTGTGGGCGACTCTGGGGTTGCAGCGCTCATCTCACTTTACAGGCCAAAGGAGCCAGCGTTTGTTCACAGACAGTTTTCCGGGTCATGTGGCCAGCATGACTAAGTCACTTCTGGCACAATGGAACACCAAAATCAGAGCAGCACACGGAAACGCAGTTTACCTTCCCCCCGGAGCGGTACCTATTTCTCTACTTGCCCTTTTTGGCGTGCTTTTGAAATGCTAGGTTGGCAGGAGCTGGGATAGAGCAACAGGAGCTCACCCCGTCACGGGGATTCAAACCGCCAACCTTCTGATAGGCAAGCCCAAGAGGCTCAGATGCCACCTGCATCCCTACTAAATCTTGTGCTACTGCCACATTTTCTTCCTTGTACATATATAAGAAGATTGGGAAGGAATCCAAATTCCTGTGCATATCTTCCTAGCTTTACAACCTGACGACTGTCATGTTCAGTCTATAGTGATTAAGGAAGCAGTCCTAATTCCCAACCTGGAAGGAGCAGGACTGAATGAAGCAGCCACTGCTTCACCCAATACCCTGATGCTTGTGCTGTCCAGGAAGAAAGGTGGGAGGGAAGTTAAATTTCTGATTTTCTGCTGGCACAGACCCGGCCCATTACTGTTAGCTGGGTATATGCTGGTTACTGTTGGCGGAGATACTGCTAGCGTTAGCTTCTACTTACCTGTGCTTTCGGCAGGTGGAATGGAGATGCCAGCAGCAGTGGAGACCACCATCAGAGCTGGGCAGAGAGACATATGTGCTATGCCCAATTCCCCCTCCCCACATCACTGTGGATTAGGGTTACCATTTCTCTGTCCAATTGTCAGTTACAAATTTCCCTCTGACTTTCTTGCATAAATAATACTAACAAACCAGGTAAGTAGTACTGTTGTTATTTAGTTGCTTTACCCACAGATGTTACCCAAAGTGACTTATAACACTAAAAGCAATGACAACAAACAAACCAATAAAAACCTAAAATACATATCTAAGAGAACCTAAGAGACTACAAGTACCTGACATACTTCAAATTAAAGATTAAAAAGCCCAGGTAAAAATGGAAGCTTTTGCCTGCAACCTCGAAGCAGGTAAAGAGGGTGCCAGATGAGCCTCCCTGGGGAGATCATTCCACAATGCTTCATTAACCTATGCTGTGTTTTACTGATATTCTATTTTCCTTTGGTCCGAAGACCATGGTCTATCAGCTGAATAAGATTTTTGTCAACTTCGTTTTTCAAAGTAAGTATAAGGTAATATCTTTCAGCACTCTCTGGGTCAGGCAATTAAACAGCTTCAGAATTTTCCATCACATTGGAATTACATGCTGTACTGAATGCATTTCAAAAGAGGTCAATTTTAAAATAAAGTCTAATTATGTTCTGTTATAGTAGGGTGCACATTTTAAAATTATTATTATCAACTTGCTTTTTCCTTTGGAGCTTGATAACTGAAATCTCAAGTTTTACTTTAAACTAGGTGTAGGAAGTCCAAACCTAGCATAAATTAATATTCATTTTATTTCATTTTTAAAATAAACCACTCTCTCTATGTTAGAGGGGGTGGCATCAGATTTGTGAAGATTCAGATGCATTGCAGTTTTTGCAGAATGATTCCAGCTGAAGATCTGAAATAGAGCAGACTGTTAGTACATAATGAGACAAATACTGAAGGCTATTTTTAAAAAAGTGATTAAAACAGCTGAGAAAGAGACTTGAAAAAGAGTTGCCATCATTGATGATGTCAATCATCTGTATTCTATGGAAGATTTTTTTACATTCCATTGAGAGCAATTTTTAACTAAAAATCAGCACTTTTCTTAAACTGTATAATGTAGGTGGCTGAATTTAGTCTTGGGCATGTAGTCTCCACCTGCTTCGATCTCTTTCTCACTCTTTCACTAAAGAATGGAAGTATGAAAAATAGTTGAATGAAATATCTTAATTGCCATGGCATGACATCAGAAAGAACTTGAGAGTAGCAAAGTGGCTATAAAAATCTGTCTTCTTAAACAATTCTCTAAGACATTTGTTGAAGCCCGAAAGAAATAAAATACCTTCATGTAATTTTCTAGTGTAAAATAATGAACCTATATGAAATAATGGCACAATCAAAGAACAGAATGTACTACAGAGAAATATTGCTGTTTGTAAATATCCTGAATTATTTTGTTGAAATGCAAGTTATAAATATTTGAAATAAACTAAACTTGTTTCAAAGTTTTTGTTATGTTCTTAGTAGTTTCACTGTTTTTCTTTTGAAATGGAAAAGAAGACACATATGTTTTTAAATTAAAAATCAATCAAGTAAGCAAGGCAGATTACCTTTGAGTAGGCAAGCATAGTACTGCATTAAGGCTACAGTCTTAAATTCATGAAGGGCTCATCTCAGTAAATGTACACTCCATTGTACTCTTAGGGATGCTCTTGGAACCCCACCTGTAATAAACAGCAACTTCATCATCAAGGGCTTGATTTAGTGAAGGCTTTTTTTTTTAACTCCTCTGATGTTGGTCCTGATCAGGAATACCTAATTTTCCCTTTAGGCGAAATTTGGTGGTAAGTTTACTCAGTTGTCGTGCAATGACAGATGAGTGGCAATGATCAAACTGGAAGGATATAATAAATGAGTATAACTCTCTCCCAACACCTCTGTGTTATACTACACACAGTATCACTGTGGTAACCACAGCTGAAATGCAATATATATACACAATGTTTGTCCACCCCAAAATTTATTTACTACAATGCCTCTGGCATTGCATTGCTTTGTATGAACTTCAGTGTGTTAGCAGAAGAGCAGTAAGGCAGCATAACTGATTAAATGTTTATTTCCAGTGAGTGAACATTTCCTTGCCTTTGCTCTCTGAGTAAGTTTAAATTCCTCAGTCTAGGTCAAGGTTTAGGAGTGCTTTGTTTCTTAAAGTACGTACTGGGTATAATGAAAGCCACACTCTTTTAATGATTCAGATAATTTTTTGTTGTTTTCAGAATGATAAATAGGAAAGACACGCTTCTGCAGCATGGTGTTGTTCTCTGTCAGCTCAGCTGTGATTTGTATTGCTTTTGTGCTGAGAACAAAATCCCATTGAACAGAACTGAAAATGGTATTCTCAAAATAGTAATAGGTAAGACCAGCAGTGCTGCCGATGTGTTTTTCCTTGAGGGAGTTTAACTGACTGGCTCAGGAGTCAGTAGCGAAGCAGTTAATGATGTAGTTGAATGTGAGAGTGCTGGCGCAAAGCCTTTACACAGCCTTTCACTTAGCCCTTTCACCCTGGCTTTACAGAGACGAATTACAGCTGATATGGTAGCATGCTGTTCTGTCTCCAGCCTATCTCTTGATAGCTAGCTGATGTAGTTGTGAAGCATACTGCTTATTGTCGGGCTGTATGCTCACTGACTGAAATCAGTTTGTATTGTGGTGGTGGTGGTAGATTAATTCTTTATGCAACGCCTGGATCTAAAAGTGGTGGATTGCATCACAGAATAGCTAAACAGAACAATTTAGAACTAGACTGCTTTGTTGCACAGAAATGGAAAGTTAACGTGTGAGGAGACCAGCAGCAAACACCTTAACATAGAAATATAAGTTTTGCTGAATGCACACACACACACACAACACGAGTCTGGTGGTTGTTAGCAAGCTCACTCAATTCCACATGTGCGCACACAAATGTAGACAGGTGTGCACATACTTGTTTCTCTTGCAAGGACACAAGATTTTACCCTTCTCAATGATGTCGCTCAAGTTGGCTCTTCGTCCTTGAAAGCAATCAACTCTAAAAGTGCTAGCCAATCTCATCTCTTACTTTTGTTGCCTTGGGACTGATTTATATGCCCCTTTTTGGAAGTGACAAAGTCACCACACCTAGTATTGCGTCTACTTTTGCACAGTGATATGTTGTTTGAGTGTGCCCTCATGTGGTAAGAGGTAGTATAGGCCATGTTAGAGCAAGACTAGTTCTTCAGTGATGTAGTCTGCCATAGTTAACAGAAGGAAAGGGAAAGAGTCAAACTGTGCTACAGTAGCATCATATAAAACCGATTGGGGGGGGGAATCACATTGCGGTAACTTTCTTACATAAAAAAATAATGCAAATATGTGTCTCAGGTTGTCAGAATATTTACAGTATCTGCTTAGCTTTGCAAAATAGCACCAACTTATCTGTGAGGTTTCACGGTTTTCACAGTGATTAGATTGTACATTAGCTTCCTCCAAACAATCAATATATTTATGTTCCTGTTACAAATTTAAGCACATAGCCATGCAAAATTCTACACATATATTAGCATGATCATAAGTCTTGAAGTCAGTCATCTTTAGAAAGCTTGGTGTGATATATATGGGGGACCCTGGGCTCTCCAATCCCAGCACTGATAACCATATTTAGCATAAATAGTGATACATTAGGCACTTCCAGGCTGTTCACATGTTGATTGTTTAGATCAGGGTGGGGGGAACACCAGATGTTGTTGGTATCCAACTCCCATCCAACACAGCCAGTATAGCCATTGGTCAGGGATGATGGGAGTTGTAGTCCAAAAACCTTTAAAGCCTTACTCCTAGTATTTTCACTGTAGTCAAGCCAAGGCTAGGTATGCACTAGATTGTGCTCACCATTTCTGCAATGGTCTTTATAAACATTCTTTTCCCCGTTTGCTTTTAGAAGGTAGTGAATTGAAGTCTCAAGTGTTGTCTATCACTGAAGCAGTCATTTTCACTCTGTTCAAGATTTTTTGCAAAGGCAAAAAAGCATGTATGTTTAAAGGGACAATATTATTCAGAATTCTATACTCACTCATGAATGGTTTGGAACATTTACTATTTAATAACCCACATGATTCCCTCAAAATACTAAAATGTAAAATAATAAAAATTCTGACTATCTGCAATACACTGGTACCTCCTGTAACATATGCTTCAGGTTATATACGCTTCAGGTTACAGACTCCGCTAACCCAGAAATATTGCTTCAGGTTAAGAACTTTGTTTCAGGATGAGAACAGAAATTGTGCTCTGGCGGCGCGGCAGCAGCAGGAGGCCCCATTAGCTAAAGTGGTGCTTCAGGTTAAGAACAGTTTCAGGTTAAGAACGGACCTGCAGAATGAATTAAGTACTTAACCCGAGGTACCACTGTATAGATGACCTGAATTCCAGTGACTATGCAGTCAGAGTCAGTCATTTGCCCTCTAATAAATATTAAGAGAACTTTGGATGTGATCCTTTATCTGTTTACCTGGGAGTAAGGTCCATTAAACTCACAGGAACTTTATTTCCGAGTAGTCATCTATGGGATATTTATATTTACATAAGTACTTTTCAGATAAGTTACAAATGCTATTTACAGAAATGTGCACAAAAACGTGAGATAAGGAACTTTTTCATCATCAACAACAACACCAACAACAAATGCCGAACTTAGAGCAGGTCCATTGGCTACAGTGAGATCATGGTTTTCTCTGATATCTTCACAAAGGGAATGAAAAATGTACACGCTGGGTACATATGATCTTTCATTAAAATTGAGAAACTAAGCAGGAAGCCTGGTTCAGTTGTCAGTCTGTCTGCTTTGATTGCATATCATTTTTAAGCATTGAAAACTGTCAGCCCTGACCCAATAGGAAATCTGAATCCATTCTGCAACATCTACCAGTGGTCTCTACACAGACCTGCATAAGCCAAAGTGTAAAATGTTCCAGGGATTACCCACCCCCGACCCACACCCCAGTTCCACTTTATATAGCACTTACACAGCTCTTACATTGATGTCATAAATTTAACAGTTTAGTATAACATAACTCCAGCATCTTTGAATTGGTAGTGGCAGTTAGATTACTATTTATAACAGCTGCAGGCACGGAGCCATTAAGGTGTCATAATCCTAGCATCCTAATATGACATAATACTAACCTTTTTAAGCTTGGCTGTGGAAACAGCATAGTTCCCCAAGAGCCTATCTACTATGAGTGCATCATTTCTTGCAGTTGAGTCATTTTGAACTCAAGAGAAACCGGGCCAATATAAACCAAATGAAAAACAAAGTTAAGATAGAGTGAGGTACTAAAACTCATTAATAAAGGTAGCATGTGTGTGTTTTACCATTACAGTGGTACCTCGGGTTACATACGCTTCAGGTTACATACGCTTCAGGTTACAGACTCTGCTAACCCAGAAATAGTGCTTCAGGTTAAGAACTTTGCTTCAGGATGAGAACAGAAATCGTGCTCCGGTGGCGCAGCAGCAGTGGGAGGCCCCATTAGCTAAAGTGGTGCTTCAGGTTAAGAACAGTTTCATGTTAAGTATGGACCTCTGGAACGAATTAAGTACTTAACCCAAGGTACCACTGTACTTGAAGAGCTTTTGTTGGTTTTTTGTGATTGTTGATACCTTTTAAAAATGTTTCTGTAAGCTTCTGTGGATTTATTTTATAAAGAAAAATGGCATATCCATTTTTATAAATAATAAAATTTGGTATGTTTTTGTTTTTTTTTTAAAAAAATTGCATAGGATGCATTAGGTCTTACTTGTCCAGAGTGTGAAATATTAACTTGAAGACACAATCCACCCTAATAGGCACATCATTCTTTGGGATTAAATAGAGCTCATTTCCTTTCCCTGACTGGATCATTTGCACCCAGAGCTGAAATGGCTTTCTCATATCAAAACAGAGGATTGCATGGGAATGTGTGTGTGTGAATAGTTCTATTTTGTGGACAATAATTTGCATAAGGCTTTTCAGATATCTAAACCAAGCAAATAAAATGGTCCATTAACCCACTGAAAACAAATTCTGCATTAAAAGTACTTTTCTTCTTTGTGGATTGGTTGTGTAAGTCTGTAAAAGTCTAGTCAGCAATGGAAAATTCTGCCTTGTGGTGCAGATTTGGACTAAGTGACTTTTAAATCTCTCCCATTTCTCTGGTACTAAAAGGGGTGACTCCTGTAAAAAACTGGTAGTGTTACACCAAATTTAGCAATCAATACTGATGCCAGCAAAATCTGTAGAAGCCTACTGCTAAAACAAATACCGTGACCTGATAATTTTGGGCAACTATGGGACAAGGATAAAAAAATTGCGATTCATCAAGCTAAAAGACGCTCACATGTCACTACCATGTACTGTGGCCTCCCACATAGGCTGTGAACAACTGCCATTTACATTCAGTTTGCTCATACAGGTTTTGTGGTTCCAGGCAGCAGGCATAACCAGAAGGCACACTGAGTCTTGTTGGGCTGCCATGTTTTGATATTGTAGTCTGTATTGGAAAACTTGAAAAAGAATGGTTCAAGCAAATAAAAAGGTAAAGGTAAAGGTACCCCTGCCCGTACGGGCCAGTCTTGACAGACTCTGGGGTTGTGCGCCCATCTCACTTAAGAGGCCAGGGGCCAGCGCTGTCCGGAGACACTTCCGGGTCACATGGCCAGTGTGACGAAGCTGCTCTGGCGAGCCAAAGCCGCACACGGAAACGCCGTTTACCTTCCCGCTGGTAAGCGGTCCCTATTTATCTACTTGCACCCGGAGGTGCTTTCGAACTGCTAGGTTGGCAGGCGCTGGGACTGAGCAGCGGGAGCGCACCCCGCCGCAGGGATTCGAACCGCCGACCTTTCGATCGGCAAGTCCTAGGCGCTGAGGCTTTAACCCACAGCGCCACCTGTGTCCCTGGTTCAAGCAAATACTACAGATCAATTGTTATGGGCACAAGCCTATTGTTCTATGGAGCATGTGCCAGGGGTCAGAGGATTTTCTAAGGGTGTTCCAACGTTGGAGAGGTAGGTCCAGTATCACAAGCCTCTTCTGTGAGGTCCTCAGCTGGTGCTACTCCAATGTTCGAAAGGACTAAAAGGATTGCTAGTGCATGTCAGGGATGCCTCAAGGAAAAGATTCCATCTGTAAAATAAAATCCTTACTTTGTAGGGGATGTAGACTATGAGTGGAAGAGTGGGGAATAACATCATCCCCATCCTGTTTGCAAGAGACTAGCAGGACTTTGAATTTGGCAGTTTGTCCACCCAGTAAGATTGCTCTGTTAAAGCATTCCCCCCACCCATTTCCTTTAGCAGAAAAGGCTCCCACGGGGGCTTATAAAGATTAGTGGGAATGCAGTCCATATCCTCAAGCTTACAGTCTAAAATGCATGATGTATAAGGGATGGAAAAGGAAGAGCAAAAATTGGCACCAGACTATCTGGGACTCTGCTCACTGGTGGGATTTAGACTGCAAGCTGTTCTGTTCCACTAGAGTCCAAAAGGCTTGCCAGACAAAGTGAGAACTGAGAACTGGTACAAATTTTAGGGCAGCTGGCTAGCCCAAAGCATGTGTGGACAGAGTATGTGTGGAATGAACTCATTTGAATGTGTGTTGCATGGGGTCATAGATATTCCTCTGATTAGGAAAAAGAAACACATGTAGAAATTATTACAATCCTGGAAGGGGAGGCACGTTATTTTTAATGAATCCCCTCATCCAGACTACATACAAAGTAGACCATCCACATGAACCATAAATTGTACTGCTAACCTAGCTCTGAAGCTGCTTTGTGCATGAGAAACAGGCACAGTTATCATGCCCAATGAAACCAACTCCAGCCAGCACTGGAAGGCACTAAGCCAGAGCAAAGGAAACTTGAATTTGCATGGGCTATCACATTTCCTTTGAAGAGCCAACCTGCATCAAACACGAGTGTACTTGACAATGTAATTTGGCATGTACTGTATTAACAGGCAGTGTCAGGAAGTTATTCGGCATCTAAAGGCCAGGGATGACCCAAGCAGAAGGTAGTACAGTGGGTGTCCTCCAGCCCAGTAGCTATAGCAAGTGGTCTTTGGCATTGAACATCTGAGTGGGCCTGAGAGAAGCACTGAGAACCATGTATTTGTTGGATGCATGTGATGAGTAGCTGGCATTGGGCCCTGATGTGAAGGGGGGGAAAGCAATTTTGTCCATTTCCACTTTTAAAGACCAAGAGCAAAATCAAACAATTAAAAAATCTCCTGCTGCCTTGCTCACTAGTTGACTATTGGTGATGGGCTCCTACTGTCTTCTCCATCTGCTTTGAATTTGTTTCCAAAGTTCGTTCTCTCAAAATGTATTGATTTTGTAGATGAAAACTTTACATATCTGAACTTTGATGTATTCAGTCTTTTTGGTTATATCTTTTTGCAATTAGTACAAGTGAAATAGTGTGAAGATTAGGTTTTATGTGGTAAATTGGCTGTCCAAAATTTTGATGTTCTTCAATAGTGATTAGGCTGATAAAACTAAATCTATATCATGGAAAGCATCCACTTAGTTATTCTGGACCTAGTATATTTTTCACTTGGTACCCAAAATGCAGTATAGAAAGTGGATCAGAACTATTTTGAAATCAGGTGTTCATTATAGCTAACACAACTTTGCTTTCAATTTAGAAATGCAAAAACCAAATACCGGTAAGTATCGCTTGTGATTTATTCACAGAAAGTAGAATGAACACTGAATTAATTATAATTTGTACAAGAAAAACTATGTGCTGTCAAAAAGGTTAACATGCTCATTTTTACAGATACACAGTCATGGTGCCATCGAGAGAATGGGAGTGGACTGAGGTTAAACCAATCAAATGTTTGTTCCATTGTGCACTTGGAAACTCAGCTCATGTTAATTATATTGCTATCTGCTGGCGTTTTGCCACTGAAGCATTGACAAATCAGCTCATATGATCACCACACCAACTTGGCTATTTGATGTAGCCACAACTGGCTTCTAGTGTGTGAACAAGTTCACACAGCCACTAACTTCTGATAGCTACTTTAAATTATTATGCACACGAGCCTTCATTCTATGGCTACCTGCTCATATAGGTTTTTTTAGATAAGCTTATTATATTTATATACCACTGTACACATCCAGAGGTATCCCAAAGTGATTTACAATAAAAAAACATTTTAAAAGCCAGTTAAACAAATAAATAAAAACACATCTTTAAAAAAAAACAGTAAAGCAAATATAAAATACTACAAATATTCATCCAAAGAAAATGTCTAAAGCAGCACAAAATATTTTGGTTTTTCTTAATTGCAACTTTTATTGACCACAGTTGATTAACTTCAGCCCAGTTCACCAGGAAAGAAACCTGGTGGTATGTTAGGAAAGAACAGGCTGCACATTCTCAAAAACTGCTGTGTTTCAGAACTGAACTTATCAAAATTGCTCTATGTCACACTGAGATAAGCAGACGCTGCATGCCGCTTCAAGATTGCATATCCTTTACCATACCAGAGGAACATGCAAGACATCTCTTGATCACACTTCCCCTGAATCCACAAAGGTGAGGTTAAGATATTAAACAACTGTCCAGCATAGGATCCAGGAAGATTGTGTCTGCTTCTCAACTCTTTACATACCCAGACAAAGTGACAATTGCCTTAAGTACCCATCTTTGAAGGTGGCTGGAGGATGTGGCACTTGCATATGCTGTTCCATGTCAACTTTCCATTGGTTAAGTGATCTCCAGCTTTTCAGCCATCCAACCCCCACAACATGAACCCATCTCCCAGGTTAATATTCCTAGAGGCTGTGGGCATCTCTGTGCAGTGGTGGCAAAATCCTTGAACGTTAGAGCTGTGAGCTGCACTTCACCTACCTAGCAGAGTTATTGTACACCATGGGACCTACGAGAATCTAACTTATGAAGCTGCCTTTCTGGGTCAGAGCATTGATACATCTTGCCCAGTATTTAGCCAAGGTTAGCAAGCAGATTTCTCACAGTTTTGAGCATAGAGTTTTCCAAGCTCTGCTTTTCAAGATCCTTAAAAAAAAAAAATTAATTATTTTTATTATTTTTTCAATTTTATCATCATCACAATTTCAATACATAATTCAGTAAATCCAAGCATTGCTCTGATAGAACATCGACCTCCCTCCACCCCTCTTTCTGACTTCCATACATAATTACTTTTTTCTTAGCATTTCTTTTTACCTTCTCTCTTATTTATGTATTTCCCCTCATTAAATGTAAATCAGTTCCTTATATTCTCATTACAAAACATTTCAACTCAAACCTACAAGTGTTTTCAGATGTTTACAATGTTCTTCCATATATAATATGTTTGCTCCAGTCCTTTTGAAACAGTTTGTCGCGCTGATTCCGGATCTTCCCCATCAATTTTGCTAACCCTACGTATTTCAAGATCCTTAAATTGGAGGTATCAAGGATGGAGCCTCAGCTGCTTTTTGCCCCTCTTTTTGCAACATGTAAATAGTTCAGTCATCTCCCAAAGGCTGCCTCCCCTTCAACATCAAGGACTAATCATAACTCAGCAAAAAGATCTGACACAGCAACTTGAGCTCTTTTGCATGCTCTTTTAAGTTGCTGTTCATTTGTTTCATTAACTTACAATGGAATTCACTGAGTATTTTTAATTGTCTTGGGTTTGGTCTCTCTAAACACTTGGGAGAACTAATTTAATTTACTCATATTTTTAAAACTAAATCGGCTTTTTATAAGTACTGTATTTTTTGCTCTATAAGACTCACTTTTTCCCTCCTAAAAAGTAAGGGGAAATGTGTGTGCGTCTTATGGAGCGAATGCAGGCTGCACAGCTATCCCAGAAGCCAGAACAGCAAGAGGGATCACTGCTTTCGCTGCGCAGCAATCCCTCTTGTTGTTCTGGCTTCTGAGATTCAGATTTTTTTTTCTTGTTTTCCTCCTCCAAAAACTAGGTACGTCTTATGGTCTAGTGCGTCTTATAGAGCGAAAAATACGGTACTTCAGAGCATTCTGTTGTTCAGTGCAGGGATGGAGGAAGGGGGTGCGGCAGGGGCAGGCCGCCTGGGGTGTCACCACTGAAGGGGGGGGTGACATAATGCCAGGTGGCACTCACTGCGGAGCCTGCAGTGTGCTCGAACCACACGTCTCTCCTGGGAGAGATGGTCTGCCCACTGCCTCCCCCCCCCAGCTGTAGGGCTGCTGAGTGGGAGGAGGCAGACAGACTCCTCAGAGGCTCTGCGGAGCGTCCTGCCCCGGCTGGCCTCACCCCCATGGGCAGCTGGCCCTGCCTCTGGGCGTAGGGCACGCATGCTGCCCCAGGTGCCTGATCGGTTTGCTGTGCACTGATTCTGTGCACTTGTAGTAAGCTCAATATATTTATTTAGTGGCACATGGCACATATAGGGCTTTTGTTTCCTTGTTTTGGTATCAACATAAGTACATATGGTGTAAAAATACACCATAATTCAACATATGGTATCCTGACTTCTTACTTTTTCAAAATAGTAGAGAGCAGAGGTCATGGTCCAAGGCATCAGTAAGGCTAACAAAATTGGCAGTTGCTTTTATTTTGATTATGTATTTTGTGGTTTTATATTTTGGTTTTATTATGTGAATCCCCTGAGACCTGCGGATATAGGGCGGTATATAAATTCAATCAATCAATCAATCAATCAATCAATCAATCATACGGTATAGAGCATGGTGGCGTTGTCCTATGGAGTGGGATTAGGGTCTCTCTTGTGTGTCTGCATGACTATTCTGCATGGATATGCTCTTGTCTGCGGGAGTTCTGAATATGACTCATCTTATTGCGGGAGTTCTGAATATGACTCATCTTATGATGTGGGCCCTGGAATAATACATTTCACCATCATTTGGCCATCATCTGGAGAAGGAATGAGGAGCTTATTTGCATTGAAATCGGAGGATGTGCATCTACATCCCACCGCTCCCCCCTCAAAATTAGCAGCACTATCCACAAGAGGTTACTGTTTATAGGCTCTTTTTCAACTTTGTTTTCTTCTGTACTTTAGCAGCGAAACTTGAGACTTAGTAGAGTTCGCAGTTTTGCTTCTGACAGGGTTACTGTGCCTTTAACAACTGAATGACAGGCAAAAATGCAACAATCAAGATTCTGGCTTGGAGGTGGAGTGAGGAGAAAGTTTTGCTTGTTCAATTCTGGCCAATAAGACAATCACTAAAGGTATAAGAGCCACGTTTTTTAAAAAGCTGCTAAAAATAACTGAGCAGAGATGGAAAACTATAGGTTCCATTTAAGAAAGACAGACTAGACTCAGCTATCCAGCTGCAAATAAAACATTTTAAGTGTGTTTTAAGTGCAATGTGCAATGTGGCACTAGATGACGATGGAGAGCCTTATGGAAAACTCAATGTATTTTTTAAAATGCTTTTTTAAAAAAAGCATTTTCAGAATGGTTTTTACATGTGTGTAAAAGGAAGTGTGCTTGTCTATCTTCTAGGGAAACTCGGGGTTTGCTGAGGGAGGACAAGGGAGAAAATCATTGGAAATAATTAAAAAATGAAAATAAGGGGAAATGTAGTAGTGGGGAGGGGAGAGCAAGAGGCAGCAAAGGATTTTGGTGTCCTAACAGATGGGATTCGAAATCAGCTCACAGAACAGGTTGTGTGTGGGTTTGTATGATGACTGATGACACAGTCAGTAGGTTTGGGGAATTTCTGGCATGTGAACTAGCAAATTAAAAGTGCATACATTTTAATAACTATTACTGTGCATCTTCACTTTGGGGGCTTTCTGTTTTGCAGATATGCCTGTGATGGGTATTGCCAGTGCTCCCCCCCCCCAGGGGGTACTCAAGGGTATGCAATATCAGCACTTCTGTTATTGTTAAAAAGTGTGGCACTTACTGTAATTACTTTATGGTAAGTAAAGGTAAAGGGACCCCTGACCATTAGGTCCAGTCGTGGCCGACTCTGGGGTTGCGGCGCTCATCTCGCTTTATTGGCCAAGGGAGCCGGTGTACAGCTTCCGGGTCATGTGGCCAGCATGTCAAAGCCGCTTCTGGCGAACCAGAGCAGCGCATGGAAACACTGTTTACCTTCCCGCCGGAGCGGTGCCTATTTATCTATTTGCACTTTGATGTGCTTTCGAACTGCTAGGTTGGCAGGAGCAGGGACCGAGCAATGGGAGCTCACCCTGTCGCGGAGATTCGAACCGCCGACCTGCTGATCGGCAAGCCCTAGACTTTGTGGTTTAGACCACAGCGCCACCCGCATCCCTTATGGTGAGTCCTGGCACTTTTTTGGGGGGGGGATGAAGCACTCGGTATTGCTATTATGTACTAGGGGAAATGTTTCATATGTGCAGCTATTGGCTCTTGAGGCTTTCCTTGGATAATGGTGTATGTTTCTATGAGCATACACATGCATCTCTAGCATGTGGCCTGTCTCATATCTGCAGTGCATCTTTTCCTCGAAGTGGCATACTTCAGAGTCTGGATTGTGTTCTTTGACCTATGGAAATGTGGGAAGGGTTGACTTGTTAATGGACCCACCTCAGAGTAAAGCATTAGGTTTAATAGGCTTAACTTATCAAGGCAATTCCCAAGACATTCCATAGCAGAAAAAGGTACATGTGAAGCAACTGAAAAATTGTTGAAGTGCCTGTCATCACTTCCCTGTACCTTGGAGTATGGGGAGCCATTACTGCCCATGGGAACCCTGTAAGGAGCTGCAATTTCAGGGAGGGCTCAGAAGAGACTGGAACATTTATGTAATCTCAGGGAGTTCCTGCCACTTCTTCATCATCTCCTGGCTCCCAATGCACATATGGCTCTTTTCTTCTGTCAAGAATGCTCCTGGCAGTGATAGCAAGGTGAGCACAACTCCACTGGCTCTGGACATTCCTATACCTGAAGCTATCTCATTTCCTAGGGAGCTGGAGGTAAAGAGGGAGAAACTGGTACTGGTGTGGAGTCATCAGGGGCACAAGCAAGGTGTCCCTGGGATCACTCTACTGTGACACAGCTGGTTCTTCAGGATTCTCAGTTGGTGGTGGTCTCCATAGGTTCAAACATGTTTTTTTCTTGTATAATGTCCAACCAAGTTCAGTGTTGTACCTGTTGTTGACTGTCAGGGTTTTTTTTAAAACTGCTATCTAGTTAATAAACTTAGTTATTTCACACTTAGTATGTATTTATCTCTGGTTTCAAGATGATAAGGGATTATATGGTGTTAGAACTGTAACGTGGAATGTAAGGTCCTAGGTGTTTGGCGGTTGTTGTTGTTGTTGTTTGGATATCAGCAAAAGAAATATAATATCCCATTAAACCTTACACATTACATAGTATGATTTAGTGCTTTAGGATGAAACTCATTTTTTAAAGCAGCACTATCCAGAGAGCCTAATAGTATATACTGCTGGGGCTGCTCTGCTGATCTTAGCACCTTAGGCTGGTCTATACTGGAGAAGACACTCCTTCGGATATCCGCGTCATTAGTGTCAAAAACCCCAATATGTTGTACTTGGTTGGCTGCAGCATTTCCCTTAGAAATAGATTTATTGACTTAGAGTTAAGTAGAAGACTCCAGGAAGCACAGGGAATTTGAACTGGATGCCAACTATTCTAAACCATATGCTTGGAACAAAATGATAATAAGTTGGGTTCATGAACTGGAATAAAGATTCCTCTTTAAGAGATGGTTCAACAGGGAAACTTACCCAAACTCAGCATTGTCTTATGCTAACATTCAGGTAGTACACAAAGTGGCATTTCAATATATATTTTTTGCCATGATCTTTCAACTTATGCATGAATGTGTAAATAAATGCAATTTAGTGGTATATAAGAGCTGTCTGATAATGAAAGAAAACCTGGCTATATTGTGTTTTTGAAAGTGCAAAGACATCCAAGCATCTCTATAGAATGTTGATCCATGAGACATTGGGGTTTATATTTCATGTGCTTCAGAGCTCATACTGTCAGTCTACTTGTTGAAGATTGTTATGGCTATCGGTGTGGTTGCTCGAGAGCGATCAGGCAAGATCCCTCACTGGTCTTTTCAAAGGCTTTATTATTGGTGCAAAAACATTTACATTGCAGAATGCCACTATTCCATGTCTTGCTCAGTCACTAGCAGAATCTGAGAGTGGGCGGTCCTTAAACTTTCCCCAGCAGAGTAGTCTCTTGACTCACAGCCGATGCCTCCCCTCTCTGCGCAAAAGCCTACTGCGCAGGGAAGGCTTGGGTAAAGGGAGACCTCCCTCCTCCCCGCTTTGCTCAGCCACGGTGTCTTGGCTCTTTCTTGCATCCTCCGAGCCCTGCAGCTCTTCCCCACTAGAGGTGGGGCTTCCTTCTTCCGCTGAGGAAGTGCTGCTTCTCACGATCTTTGGAGGCTCTCTGTAATCCAGCTGCCCTTCCACCTCTCGCCTCTGAGCTGATGGCAGTTCCCTAACAAAGATATTAGCTTGTTGTTCGAGATATTAGCTCCAAGATGAAAAAGAAACTCCTGTCTCTCCCATAATACTTAATGGTTGGTAGGGTTCTTGAGCCAGTGCTCCTTTTAATCTGAATCCACCCAACAGATACTAAGTGTAGTAGTTGAGATACAAACACACACACACACACACACTATAGAGATGGCAGCTGTTTTCCCTTGAGGCTCTCATCCTTCTAATCCATCCTTAAGAGGAAATCAATATAGATTCTCTAAAAGGATTTCACAGCTGTCACCCACATCAACAGATGGAGAACCACAACCTGCTTAAGGAATCCTGAAAGGAGAAGATTCACTAGACTATGTAGGACTATCATGTGCAATAGCAAGATACTAATGCAGAACATCATCATGGCGGAATGACAATCATAATTAAATAATATTAGCTGGAGATGTATAGGAATGGAAATGCATTGAAGTTTTTCAAGGGTATACTACTGCTATTTTTCTTAATTTTTTCAGGAAATTTATATTCTAGGAATCTGAACAATTTATAACCAGATAATGTAAATAGCCACATTGAGGTTGGTTTTGGGTGTGTGGTTTTTTGCACAGGAGGGGGAAAGCTGTTGGAATATTTTTATTTCTTTTCTTTTTATGACATGTGCAATTTTGGAGTAATTACATCTTCTCCAATACAAGGTACTTTCCACCACAAGAAAATTGTGACAATTGCTGTGAGATAGGCAAAAAACCCCCCACAGAACCCAGCCTATCCCCCTTCCTGATCCTGAAACCAGTGACCAACATCTGTCCATAGCAAAGTCAATAACTCAAACCAACCTGTTTAAGACAGAAAGCACAACCAGAAAATGATAATCAATTGTGATCTTTTTACATGTAGGCATTACACCTCTGGTAGACAGAAATGAGCCTCATGTGTGTTGGAATATTACTAAGGCTTTAAGAACCATGCACATAGGAAAGTATATTCATATAAATAGGCAATTATATGCATAATTGCCAAGTACAGAATGCTTATTTAACTTCACACCAACATATCTCTCCAAATGAAGACTTCTGTTATGATGACATTCTGGGCAGTGTAGTAAAAGTGCATTTCACAGACACTACTGGAATCAGGATGTACTACGAAATTCAATTATGTGGTTTTCAAAATGGTTGTCACATAAACTAGTCAGAAACCTAATCAAACTGAATTAACAAAGGAAAACATTAGTTGCAGCTCAACAGTATATTTTGTTAAAAGTCCAGAACCATTTTAGCAGATTTAAAAAGGGATGTGTTATGTGCTATGTGCAAAGACTAAAAACAATTCCTTATTAAGTGAATAGTTAAACTCCCAGGAATTATGAGACTAGTGATGCCTTTACTCTTAGCACAAAATGTGAAGAATATTATTTTCATTTTCCTTAGAGATTTAGACATTGTAAGAGACAAGTCTCACAACAATACATTATACAACAGCTGAAACAGCAATTATCTGGCAAAGAAGGCCCTATGTTTTTTCAGCAACAGCGTTCAAGAATGATAGGGCTAATTTTGTGCATTGCCTCATTCAGAACAATGTCTGGGAAATAACACAAGGCTGTGATGGCAATATGCTGATGAAGTAGAGGAGATATGCTTGAAATAATGCATTGGAATATTAGGACTTCAGAAAATAAAACCATTGGCAAGAACATTGCAATAAAAATAATTATCTGCGGATGCCTTAAGAACTGCTGACTTCGTGGAGAAATGCTTTGAAATTTTATTGTTTGTGGATTGTGGAAGGATTTTTGAGATATAATAAAACACATTGTGAACAAAGGTGCAAGCAACAGAGTAGCATTACTGAAGCCAATAAGTTAGCTGAGTCAAATATTTGGTGCAGTTGAACCCAACTTAAGCACTTTAAAGTCCTATTGATTTCAGCAGAAGCTCTGGCTTAACTGATACCCATTGATATCCATGGGTTCTTAAATTGCTTATGAAGCTATTTTGGACATACCTTCTTTTTACATGAATGAGAAATGCTGAGCACAGCAAATTTTGAATGAGGAAAAGTCCAGTCTACTGTCTGTACCATGCACAAATTTTTCAGTAGAAGAGGGAAACCCAAATTGATTCAGTCAGTACTACAATTCCATTAAGTGACCTTGAAACACATCCCAGTAGTATCACCAAAAAAAGAACACTAAATTAAAGAATTAACCACCTTAAAGATTTCCACAAAGTGATTACATAGTCATGAGCTAAATGCATTAACTTACTTGTAATTGAGCTCTAATTACATTGAGAGCACTCAATCCATTTAATAGCCTAGATGATACTGCAAACAAAATCATAGAATTTTAAATATTTCTTGGTGCCTCTGTTAGTAAAGCTTTTATAGATAACCTTGGAGAAATCCTATTGATTTTTAAAAAATTATTTCAATTGCATTATATTATCAATACTTACTTTTAAAAATAGAAAAACTGGTCTGCTTAAATACCTAGGCAGGGCATAGTTATTGACATATGTACACTCACAGAATGAAATTGACATTGACATTGTGTTCATCATAATCTTTAGGAATTGCACCAGCGAAGTGTTTTAAATGTGTTATTTATTTTCACTCAACATTTTGTTGGCCTCAGTAGTAAACAAAAGCCAAAAACAAATCAAACAACCTTCAAAATATGTTACTTCATAATGTAAAGGTGAAGAAAGGCACAAATAATTTATGAGGTCCAAAAGTGTTGTTTCAATACTTTACCTGCAAACTTGGTATGTAATACATTTTAGTCAGTGCTAGTCCATCTTGGACCACCCTGCGGACTACAATTCAGGGAAAACTGCTGCCCTTTCTGAAATCTGTTGCTGCACACAAACCTATATTTTGGAACTGATGATTGTGAGACATAAAACTGCCAACAGGGAAAGGGTGCTCCTTCACAATTTGCCCTTCATTTGTTCCTAAGTAACCTTTCATTGCTCCTAAGTACAGTCTCAAGGAGTTGCTTTTCATTTGTGGCTAGTCTTCCCTGGAGAAACTAAGTACTATTGGGGAGAGGGATTTGTCTTGCACTGAGTTGAGTATATTAACACAGAGCTGAGAACAGGAAAGTGTTGCCTTGAGTCCTAATGTTGCATTGCATTTTGAAAACAACCACCTTTCAAAGCCAAGCTTTCGAAAATCAATGCCCCTGTGTGGATCCCATTGAATTATTCTTATTTGGCTCCAGATTTGCTAGATTTTTGAAAATGTCTATAAAAGCAAAGCCGTCACATTTGCAGATACTGCAAATAAATAAAACCAGTCTTGGGAATGGAATTAAACAGATAGGACTCTCACTAAACTCCCTGTACTGATTATTGGAAAATCCTGCTTTTTAAAACAATTAAACACAGATTTTTAGGCAATGAATTTCATTTATAACCAAATCAAAGCACAACTTACACTTTAAAAAAATATAATCCTAAAATATTCAGCGAACAATGCAATAAGAAGGTCAAGTCCTGCTAACCCACGCTGCTAAAAGATGAGCATGGTAGAAGAGGCTAAACTAACCATGAAATGTCTGGGTAAATAAAATATGCCTTATCCTGGCGCCTAAAAAACTGACAACCTTTTCGGGGGAGAGCTTTCCACAATGCTTGGGACCTCAATGTTTGCCATACATAGACAAATGCTGGAAGTGAACTCTGATAGTAGAGAATATGAGGTAGCATTAAGGTATGGAAGGTTCATCTGAGTTCATTCTCTAGTTAGCCAGCTTCTCCCTCATCCAAATTCACAATACAGTAATAAAAAGATTCAGTTCTTGCCACTGATTGGCATCCATCTGTCTTGAGAGAAAATGGAAGAGTGAGCCTTTGGGAGTTGAAGTCAAGCCATTGGAGAGTTATAGCACCTGCTGTGGCTGTAGAGACGGATATGGAAGAGACATGTTTTGTTTCAGCTGGGGCAGATGAAGGCATCCAGTTGTGCTGATGCAAATGTTTCTTCTTTCTGCATTCCTCCCAGCCACTACTAGGCTGACTTTCCACTCTGCACTGGCAAGTAAAAGTGTCCATTAACACTCTCCTCCCTCTTTTGAAATGGCATTGGTGCTGTTTCTTTTTATAGCACACAGTTGTCTGTAAAATGCAGTGCTTTGATTGGCTTCTATTTCTGCAGTAGCTACAGCTCTTTGTAGTACTTTGTTTCCTCAGAACTCTGCTTTGGCAGTTATCTGGCAGTTTCCCCTGAACTAATCAATGGGGCTTTCTTGTCACTGATTTAATGTTTCATGTTTTGGAAGGGAGATCTTGCTTTATCTTAGGGTGTGTGTGCACAAATCAGATGATGTGTGAAGGCTGCTCTAAATGGCTCCTTGTGATAGTCACCTCCAGCAAAGTTGTATCCAGCTGCTTGCAAGGTGTACTGGGGTAATTTGCTCATCTCACCACAAAACGTAGCAATCTTTGCAATGGCATGGAGGAAACTGCCCAACCCATGTGAAAAGCACAAGCACAGCAGTGATTTGCCCCATGGAGATGGCCATCACTAGGAGTCATTGGTTGTGGCTTCCATCTTCTTTGCATGGCGCTGGCTGTCGGCATCCGGGGGTTGAAAGGCCAGCTGGATCATCTCCTTCCAGGCGTGCTGCTGCAAAGATCCATCGACCTCTGGCTCTGACATAAATCAGCGACCCAAGCATCCCAGACTTGGGCACACTATACTTAGCAGTGTAAACTGCACAACAGAAGAGATTGAGACTTGTGAATACATACTATGAACTACAGATTTATTAAACACAAATCAAGACAAAGAAACATGTCATCTCTCCTTGCCGTCCCCTCGGAGAGAGAGTCAAAGCAAAAGCAGTACAGTGGAAGTTCTGCTTACGCCAGCAAACTGTGCTGGAATTTAAACAGACATGTGACACATAACAATCCCATGCCTGCAACAACCTCCCCCTTTCCATGTAACTCCCAACACTGACCATACAATACTTTACTTTAAAAGGGAAAGGTTCTGGAAGGGCTTGTGCATGCTGCTGACATATCTAGCTATCTAAGGGTGCTGTCTAGAAATCTTTTATGATATTATAAGCAATGTTACATGGTTTGCAAGGGCAGTGCAATGCAGGTTTCTCATACCTTAGTGCCTGTAGTACTGAAAGCTGTTGGATATGCAACTTGAAAAAGCCCCTGTGTTATTCTTTCCTAAGTAAAAAGAAGAAGGAAAATAGGAACAGCATTTCAGAGCCTAGATATATACGTTGTGAGAAGTGGGTGGGGATCTAAAATGTTTGTGGGTGGGGATCTAAAATGTTTGTGGTGTGCACATTCATCTCTGCCTGTGTGTACGTGTATGTATTGAAGACCACAGTGGATGTTTAATTAAATAATTTTAAATGTACGTATATTTAGGAAATAAATTTATTGCAAGATATATCTTTGTAGGGGCCAGTTTTTAATCTCAAAAGACACACATTTCTTTTGTAAGTGGTATGGTACAGTGGCTAATCCAGAGTTTAAAGAAAACCTAAGCTATCCATTTGAATGCACACCAGCATTTTCGACTGTGGTACTTAACTCATTTGGAGATGCAGAAAAAACAGTGAAGAGACAGCTGTGTTTATCTGATTTGTGTGCATGGAGGACGCAGAAAACTTCAAAATGGGAAAATCTGAACTCTTATCTGCTACATTCTGTCCAGCTGTGTAGGAGTTTTACAACAGTACTGCAATCTAGGCTATCTAAAGTGGTTCTATAAAATATTGTTACCTTCCTTGTGTAATCAAACTTCAGTTCTATGGTTCATATGAAGCCCAAAATAGGAAACTGTTTATATATTTATAACAATGTTGTGCTAACTTGTTTTTGAAATCATACAATACTTTAAAGAAACAAAAGGTAGCATGACCTATACATGCAGCTGAATAAGGTGGTAGAATCCTGAAGGGTTAGAATGGACTACAGCAGCAGATCACAAAGAGGAAAGTCATGTTTTTAATGCTTCCTTAAGTAAACTCCCTGTAAGTAAAAGGAGAACTAGTAAATAAGGGAGAGAGAAAATTAACCCAGCCTGCTTCCTGTACTAGCTTTCTACTAACAATGAGTTTTTGTTCTTGTTTTACATGGAGTATTAGAAACCTAATACACTAACCTGGTAGTCCATTTTACCACCTAATTCTCTGGCATGTAAATATCTACTTGCCTAGTCACTTGTGACGTAAGATTTTTCTCAAGGTCTCACATCTGAAACCTTTGGAATATTAAAGGACATTCTTTCAGGCCAAGGGAGTTGGGTTTGAAAAAATATCCAGAGTGTTTAACTTTTGAGGATATATTTCCCATCTTCCCTGTACAATAGGAAATAGAATAATAATAAAAAAGCACAACAGTTCAGAGGAAAATGATAGGCATTGGCTTGAAATCTGAGTTCCTCTTTTCATGACCAGAAGAGCTTCTTCAAATCACGGAATGAACTCTGACCCAGCAGAGGCTTTCATTGGCAGAAGCGGGGTAGGTGGTTCTCACTTATTGCCTGCCCCCTGTCTTCAGACTCTTGTACTACGTCCTATGTGCTTCTGGGCTCCTCCAACTCTTCAATCAATTTGTGGGGGGAAAGAGGAATTGGTGAAAACTGAGTCCCCATTTCTACCAGTTGGAGCACCCTGTCCACAAATTTCTGTACACAGTAACATATGTTACATTTCAAAAGGGCATGGTGCCAACCCTTTCATTCAAGTTGAACGAATTTTTACCTCTGACTTTATTGTACTCCTTGTTAGGCCACTGGCTTGAGCGATCATACTATGAAAATATTAGTTACTGAAGCAGACAATAAGATACACCAAAAAATAGCACAACACAGAATGAATAGAAACATGTGTCATTTTGAGAGCTGCTGTAGAGTACCTCAGGCTTTAACAATAGGAACACTAGCAAACATGCTGTAGAGGTTGTCCCTAGAAGTACTTGTATTTCAGAAGAGTTTCATGTTCAGTCAGGAATCAAACTAGGATTATGACCTGGGGCTTTTTCTTAGCTCATATTTCAGATGACCCTGATTCCATTCTAGGTAAAGGTAAAGGGACCCCTGACCATTAGGTCCAGTCGTAGCCGACTCTGGGGTTGCGGCGCTCATCTCACTTTATTGGCCAAGGGAGCCGGCGTACAGCTTCCGGGTCATGTGGCCAGCATGACTAAGCCATTTCTGGTGAACCAGAGCAGTGCACAGAAACACCGTTTACCTTCCCGATGGAGCGGTACCTATCTATCTACTTGCACTTTGACGTGCTTTTGAACTGCTAGCTTGGCAGGAGCAGGGACCGAGCAACAGGAGCTCACCCCGTCACGGGGATTCGAACCACCGACCTTCTGATCGGCAAGTCCTAGGCTCTGTGGTTTAACCCACAGCGCCACCCGCATCCCTTGTGATTCCATTCTAGGTCTTCGTATATTTTCAACTAAATCATGGGTAGATGTGTTATCATTATCATTATTATTTTGAGGGGCAATGAACACTCTGAGAAGAACAACCAAGGACAATTGTATGACTGTATGGAACCAGATATGTCAAAACTCTGCAGTGTATGTTGGCATCTGGAAATATCAGTCTTTTACTTCTTAGGCACAGGGATACAGCAGTTAACTTCCTAGAAGCTACAAAACCCCAAACTCTCTTCCTTAGAAATCAAAACAGCAGGAGTTGGTTCTGAACAGATTTCTTCACTGGATTACTGAACTCCATGTATTGTTTGGCACCAGAATCACCTTCAAAAAGAGAAGGCAGTTCAGGAAGAAAACAAAGATTAAAGTTTCTGGAAGAATCAATACGAATGTCCAACAATGTGTGCGTATTTTTTTTTTAAAAAAAATAACAACAAGATGAGTTATTGTGGTAGAGAATGCCTAATGGTTTTTATTGCCATTTAGGGCTATAAACTTTATGCTGTACCTCTCAGGCAGACACATTCCTCTCTGCCAACAATTGCTAGCAGTCAATCAGAACTCAGTAGCACAATGAGCTGGTTTCTATTTTGTTCAAATTCCTCAACAATCCATATGAGTTTAATTAGTGCTTCGCAATGGTGCATTTGATTTCTGGCTGAAAGGTCTGCAGTATGAAAGCATTGTTAAATATAGGACAATTGTCGTTTTAATGGGATATAATTTATAGGGCTACGGCTACGCAATGATGCTTAATGTAGACATTTGCAATTTAAAATAGAGAAGATGAAAAGAAATAGTAGGTGGTTGCTAACTGGAGTGGGGGAATCACTAAAATCATTGTTGATTGATAGTAGAGTTAAACAACCCTCTGGCATAAGAAAAGTTTGCACACAACATTTTCATAATTAATAAAACTGAATGGTAGCAAACATTCTATACAATTTCATATTCTGCTATTGGTGTGATAGTTACATTCTTGGGAACTATGATGCTGTTTGCATAAGGGTATGTTCATTACCACACTCATGCCACAGTTCATTTCATTTTTGAATTTTAGTAACTATTGGCTCAGTGCAAAAGGTTCCAGGTTCAGTTCCTTGAATTCTGTCTGAGAGTTGCTCAGCTTGCATAGCTGCTCCTAGTTAGACATAGCAGTGCTCTGGCTTAGTATTAGGCAGCCAAGTGAGGATTCCCAGGTAAGATCCTCCCTCTATAGTGTGGGCAGGTAATCGCTCCCCCTACCTGGCCTGGTCTCCTTGGCAACGCTTCCCCTAGGTGGGATTGGACAACTGACTGAGGTAGGCGGGGACCTCCAGGTATCCCACCTGAGGGAAGGCAAAGCCAAGCCTATGCTGATGGGGCCGCTCCAGATCTAGGGCTGCGTGCATCCACGCAAAGGGCGCCCCTGTTTTAAGCGGGGAGCGGTCATTCTTTTATTGTTTGCTTGCTTGCTTGCTTGCTTGCTTGTTTGCTTGCTTGCTTAACACAGAATTTGCCAAATTCCTGCCAACGTCAATTGATAAATGAAAGAAAGAAAGAAAGAAAGAAAGAAAGAAAGAAAGAAAGAAAGAAAGAAAGAAAGAATTCACTTGAAATTACTTCTGAGTAGACATGGTTAAAATTGTGCAGTAAGACGTGGATACTTGAGGAATTTGATCTTTGCAAATTCTGAAATTTACTAACTTGATTCTTGCTACCCAGACTAATGTGAAGATTGGATATCCAATCCACTAGCTTTGACAGTTGGCAAATGTTTAGTTATTTTTATGCATTTATTTATTTCAGTAATATATCTACTGGTTAATAACAGTGATTTCTGTATGGTGTAGAAGAACAAATGTTCTGATAGATTTCTCAACTAGAAAAAGTGTTATTATGTGTTTAGAAATGCATTGATTTTGGGAGGGGGAGTTTAGAAATGTGCATTTTTGAGAGAAATGCATATTTAAATGGAAATTTAATTGCAGGAATGAGAAAGAAATCATTTATGGGTAAACACACCCAAAAATGATATTGAAACATCTAATCTGATAATGTTGCAAAAATGTTTGGTTCTTTGTGAGATGCAAAGCTTTGGTTGGTGGGAAAGATAGAATAGAATAGCATAAAACATGACAAATGTTATGTTGAAGACTTTGCATAATCTCCTTGCATTATTTTTCCATCAGAATAATGGTGGGTCTACATGTATCATATGGCAGAAGCATCTCAATCTTGTTTTAGTGAAAGACATGGTTTCCTATGTAAGTAGCTTTGAGGACCACAGCCCAAAATAATTGATATGCTTTAAATAAAGCCATCAAGGGACTGTGGCAATTTACTGTAGCAGACAACTCAACACTTAACTGCCATTCCAGACTGTAAAAGTTAAATCTCTCCATGCTTTTCATAATTGTACTGGCCTGATACCATATTTACAGATGAACATGCCAATAAAACAACTATTTATGGATGCTGAGCCTTCTGTTCTGTTATTTCTGCTGCGTTTCTGGTGAGCCCATAATTAAACTTCAAGGCGGCATCCTCTTTTTCTCATGTCTCCATATAAAATAATTGCAGGGTACATTCTTGATTAGTTGCACAGAGTTTAAATGAATAAATAAAGAAAAATGACACTGGTATATTTACCATTGTCATACGTAGAGATTAATAATGGCGCCTAGGAATCTTATAGTTTGGGACTCAGTTACAACTTAGCATTCAGAAATAAAAAAGGATGTTTACACTGATTCTATGTGCTGTGAGTGCCGATATGCATAGTCCCTTCAATGTAAAAAAAGAATGTAAGAGGAAAGCAACCCCAAACCTTGAGAAAGTGTACCACACCTGCATTTTTTCTGAGTGGGTAAAGGTGAGGCTTATATGAAAGGATATTTGCTAAAGAGCCCAGTGCTCTGCAAGACCCTACGACCAGCTGATCACTGCCACTTTGTAAGCTGTGCTTTTGACTGCACTGTTTGATTTCAAATCATCTGGGGGAAACCGAGGTGTCAGGTGATACAGCTCCCTGCATCTATCAAATGTGGCCTGCAGGGGTAGGGAGAAAGAATGATCAGTTCCCCACTTCTGGTTTACGGTGTCAGATTGTTTCATTGAGTCATGGTTGACTTGTTTCAAGAAGCCATGGTTAAGATACACCACTCAGACTTAATACTAAACTGTGGCTTACTGAAAACAGATGTAAAATCTTCCACTTTCCTTGTGGCCATGATGAAGAAGTAGAAGGAAAGGGGGAGTGCTGAAACCTGACCCTTCTGCATGTAATCTTAAACCAGTGGTAGAGAAGCTATACCTGTCCAGGTATTGCTGTATACTAATACCCACCAGTCGCAATTCAGCATGGACAATGAACAGCAATATCGGAAGGGCCAGAAGTTCCTCATCCAAGCACTAAACCATTGTTTAGCAATACATCTGAACCAAGGCACCTTGGCTCTAGCTTTGGCAGCACTTGTCCACTCAACCTTTCTAGCTGTGTGCTTTGTTCAGTAGTGAGACAGCCTCATTCATATGCTGGCTTTCTTACAACTATGCTGGTAATTGTTGGCTATCTGTTGGCACATTTCCAAAGGGACTACTGCCCCTCTGTGTTCTGAGGGGGCCCTTCCATTTCACACTCCTAGGTACCTCATCTGTCTTCAGTTATTTCTGCTGCAACCCCTTGTGTGTTGCATTAGTTTGCCATTGGTTCTCTTTATGTTGCACAATCGCATATTTCAATTAGGTAGTTGTGTTAGTCTGTTACAGCATTTTTTTTTAAATAGCAGCCTATTTATTGTGACAATGTGATGTAAGCTTTCATGAACCAGAGGTCACTTTGCCAGTCAATAAACACACCAATAACACATTTGTTCACATAGCAAATGCAACACTGAACCTCCTTGAAAACTTGAATACCCCTGACAAATATTACAGCCAAGACAAAATTAGCAATGAAATACATTAAATGTTTTGAGAGCTTGTTGCTTCTTTGATTCTTACTCTGATAAGTAGTTTAGAACTGAGTACTGAACCACTCAGCAAAATTGCAGTTACAGCTGCTATCATGCAGATGAAAATAACTTTTCTTTATCTCAGAAAGGCTGGATTCATTCCATTTCTTTAAAAAAAATTATCTTGAGCAAATGCACTTCCCTGTAGTACTGTTAAGTGGCAGTGTTCAGAACTCACTTAGCATGCATTACAACACAAACTAGCTTAAAGTGACTAAATCCTCTCTGTAAATGCCCTCCCCCTTTTTTTTACTTCACCAACTTTCTGAGCTTGTTGTTGTTAGTTGGTGTATGGTGTGTATTGTTTCAGAATGGCCTCTTGGTTCACGTCTCCAGCCAAGACAAACATTAATCAAGGATGAATTCAACAGGGTTCCTTGAATTGCTAGTTGGTAAACACTTTTATTAGTAATAGGTTCCATCTGTTTAATGTTCAGCTTCCTCCAGTAGCAGTTGGTAGCAAAGCTGTTGAATCACTTACTGAGCTTTCATTGGCATGATAAAAGTGGCAAAAATATCTTAAGCGGCCTCGTGTTCAAATTGATGTCTATGTGGTAAGAATTCCAGATGTGCATCAGACACCCCGAAGAAGTTTCTACCCCTCCCCCCTTTAAAGCTGATTTGAAAGCCAGAGAAGTACAATTCAGACATTTTCTTGAACATTTCAAAATGGGGCAAACTTCATTTCTCATTAATGAATTTTGAAGTAGTTTATGTGAAATAAACCCCATCTTGCAGGATTTTTTTTCTTTTTAGCATTACTGGAATTATTTAGTATGGGAGTGGCCATGTGACCTGCAAAGCCATGTACAAAAAACACCCAAAACACTCAAACAAACAAGCCCCCACAGCCCAAGATATTTGGGGTGTCCAGGTAGAAAGAAATCACCTGAAACCCCGGAGCACTGTTGCTGGTCAGCAGAGACAATACTGAGTTAAATGGACCAATGTGCACAACTTGGTATAAGGCACCTTCCTATGTTCCTATGTTAACCATTTGAGAGATCAGACTGGCAAACACATCTGACATGGCATGGTCATTTAGATGCAATGGCATATGTTGAGAAACAGCACAATAAATGCATTAAGCAAATATATATATATAGTTCTGATATATTCCTCTGGACTGAAATAAAGTACACTGTAATTATCAGAGATGGTGATTCAGTTTTGCTCCGAACATTGACATCATCTCACTGAGGTGGCCAACCTGTGTCTGAGCTGTACCACTTGAGAATGCTCTTCCACTCAAACCATTTGTTCCTTTTAGACAGAAAATTAGATGCAATTGAGAAGCATTCTGGCCTATTCTACTCTTTGAGCCCAGCCTGAACACAAATTTAGCACCACAGTGAGAACTAGACAATGCTATGCAGGTTTGGTTCACTAAAATTTTCCAAGGTTCACAGATCCTTAAGTAGAACAGTGGTCCTTCCTTACACTTATTCTTCTATGCCTACCGTCAGAAATAGTGAAAAATTGCTTTGCTTCTATATCCAGTTCTGGAGGACACAGTGTCATGAGTTCTGGGAAGGTACTGGCTCAGGAGTGGAGTGGGGGGACAGGAGGCTGGCATGCAAGGTGGCTGAGACTGGGAAACACAGCCTGGAGGAGACAGGTACTTCCTTCTCCAAGGATATGGTTGGAAAACTCCCCTCTTTCCTCCTGGGAAGAGGAGCACAGCAATAGAATACGGGGAGGACTTCAGCCCACTACCAGAAACTGAAGTCAGTAGGGCCAGTGAGCAACTTGGAAAGCATGAGAGCCTCTTGATTAAGTGTTCCTTGCCCTGTCTTTAAAAGCTTGGCAGATGGGCATGCCAACCAGTTGGGACAAGTCTGGTATTTCTGTGCCTCTCTTAACTCCTTGCTCTGATCTTGGACTCCTTAAAACAGGACTGTTGTTCCCAACCTGGCTAGCCATTCCTTTTCTATAATCTAGCATAGGCATCACAGTTTCTGTGACTCATTACATGTCACTGAACCTATAAACCTTGTCTGCTTCAATAAAGATATTTCCCTTACTCCCAAGTAAGAGCTTCTGCTGTCATAGTCTGGATGGGAGCTAGGGCATACAGAGTATGAAAAACTGAAAAGGCATGGCACAAACATCACCTGAAAAGCTTTACAAGCCTGCTGCTGTACTTACAGTGTGCCTCTACAGGAAATACTGTAGACAGCTTTGTCTTGGCAAAAATCAACCAAGTGACCAGGAAAACCCATGGCAATCCATGTAGGCAGTGTCATTTTTGCTGATTTCCTCTCAAAATAGCTCAAAAACAGCACTTTTTGTGACTTTGCCAAAAGAGCTCAAGAACTTTTCTGTCCGGATTTTCACTGTTTGAAATATGGCAATTTCAATACCTGCAATTTGCAAAGCAAACTCCAACCTTAATAGAAAGCAGATACCTGCTTGGGAGTTTTGTAATGAAGTGGTAAATAAATTTCTCTAAATAAATAAATCTGGTAAGGTTTAGCCCAGAGGCAGCATCCCTTTCCTGAAGGGAATAACACCATTATATGCAATTTTATAGGATATAAAATTCTGTGTTGGGTGGGGGACAGCAAAATGAGGAATGATAATAATACAGAAAACAATCAGCACTTATAGTTGACCATTAAAAAACCAAATCAGTGTGTGATATGCTAGTTAACAGGTTCATTCTTAAGGAAAACATTGCTTTCCAAAGTTGGAAGAGTAAGTTTTTCTTCTTCTCTTTTTTGGGCTCTGTATGTAATGGTCTCAGCAGATTATTACACATCCAGACCACTTGTAAGAGAGTTAGGTTGTGCTGCAAAATTGACTTCCAGGCTTTCAAATCTGTCTGGAAAATGGATGCCCCCAGCCTAAAATGCAGAAGTTGGCCATTTCTGTAATAAATTTTTGCGAGAGGATTGGGATGTCAATGGTATTGCCTTAGAAGAGTCTTGAAACAGGGATGTATAGACCCATAAAGCTCAAGTGTCTGCTGCTGATTTCTTGCTTTCACTCTAAGTATGAATGTGACCTTGGAGCTGCATTAACACAAAGAGGGAAATGGCCCACAGCGACCAGTAGTAAAGTCACCAGTGGGACTTAGCCTTTAATATATTGACCTGAACTGCTGAATATGCATGGGTTAACCAGGACACAGCAAGTTGTTTCCCGAGAATGGACCCCCAAATAAGGGATGCAATGCATGACTTATATGTATAGAGAAAATGCCCACTCAAAACAACATGCTGCTTTGGATCGCAGCCCAAGACAAATATATACCATTTTACATTGGCTGCTGGTAAATAAATAATGCTGAAAGAATTAAGTAACCTTAAGCAGCTTTATATCTTTTCTGTGCTTGCCTTCCATTTATGTCTTGGTTTTGAGTCACAGAAACTCTGCAAGAGAGTATGGCAATAAAGGCCACATCAATAGTCATACATTTGAAATTTACAAGACACAAGAGATTGATCACACACTAAAACACTGCCTAGGCTTGTTGCTGCCTAAACTGTGAATAGTTTTATATGATTCGGCCTCATATTTAGATGGGATTCCAGCTGTTGCCTATATGTCTGATATTTAGTCAAATGGCTGTTCCTGGTTTTTAATGTTGTCAAGCTTCCTTGCTGAGGGAAGAGACAGATACTGCAGATGGAGAAGTCAGTGAACCATCAAACTATTAAGTAAGAATAGAGAACAGTTTCTTTCTAGAACATATGCATGACAGTAAATAGCAACACAAATATATACCTTTTTCCTGCACTGAAAACATGAAAGCATAAGTGTTCCTCTTCTTTGATACCAGATACTGAATACTTTCTTACATGGAAACACAAAGAAACAGGAAACAGCAAATTTGAAAATTGATTCCCCTGCCTTATTATGGTCAGCAGTAACGGCAGCAGAGATAGGTTTTAAAGCTATCATATTTTAAATTGATAGTAATTTTTTTCTACTGGACTACCCCCCCACCTTGTTATCATCTCATACTTTCAGAGTATGAAAGACTTCCTTACTGTTCCAGCATTGGCAAATATCAATTAGATTTTGGAGAGTTACCAAGCAAAACAAATTAGATTAGCTATATTGCTGGGAGGGTGGGGGACTTACAGATCTTCTTTTACTCCAGCTCCCATGTCCCATGCAGCATGGTCACTGGTGAGTGATGATGAAATCTTGAGAGGGCAGAGGAGGCCTGGCGGGATGTTGCCCCAGGCCGCACAGTGTTGGGAGATGCTGTGAGCAGCAGCTCCGCCCCACCAGCCCCCACCAATGTTGGACACAATTTGGTGCCTGTGAAAGAGAATCGAATTTCATGTTATACGGCAACCAATGTTTATGATAGCCCCTTCTACATTGCAAAAATGCCCTGAGGAGGATAGGCTTTGCACTGAAATAACATCTTCAGTTGGGGGAGTAGCATCTGTCCTGCTGACTACTTTCCATCTGAAATTCTGTCCAATTGCCCCTCCCCTTAGTGTTGCACATTTGCATTTGAAAGATAGACATATTTCTAGGATGCCAGTGAGAGTTTCATGAGGAGAGCAGTTAGCAAGACAACAATGAAATACCTTTTCTCTCTCCAACCCTCTTTCCTTTTCCGACTGCAAAGCATCACTTTCCAAGGGCACTTTGAAACAAATAAGGATCCATTAGGCTCATGTAATATGCAACTGCATTGCAATGTATAGTTTTGCTCTATGATACCTATATGGCAAATATAAACTGAGGCTCGAGCATAGTCATCATAAAATATTATAATTCCTACTCATGTCACAATCAGGTGATATCCCGATACATGTATGACAATCTTAAAGATAAGTCATCAGCCTGTTGCTTAGGAACATTATGTAATATGTTATCTCCCTGGTCACAATTAAAAGTCATTAAACATCATAATTTAGCAAGAAAATAGTTGAACAGTTCCTTAGTTTCCTGATGATGCTTACAGTTCAATACAATGTTCTGTTCAGTTTTAGTCTGAAATCTTTGTGGTCAGTATTGCATCAATATTCCATTTAATTGGTGCCTGCACAAAGTTTATGGAATAGAACTTTTTAGATATTGTCAGCAGTTTTCTTCAAAATCATTAAAAAGCCAACATGTAGTACTAATTTATCTTAGCTTTAATAATATGCAGAAGTTGAAGTCATTTAAAAGCAAAGTCTTATTTGAATAGCTTTCCAGAGCAATTTCAAGCCATTCTGGTGAGGAATTGCTGTTCTTTTGTAGTTGCATGCTACTTCGCTTAAAGAAATGAGTAGCTCCTTGTAAGCAGCCTATATAAATCTCTGTATTAAGCAAATGCCAGTTTTTATGGAAGTACTGGAAAAATCAGGCAAATGGCCAAAGTTTAGGGATGAAGTGAATACTTAAAAAGAGTGAAAGAGTGCAAGGAAAAGAATTATTGCATTCTGAAGTCCATTACTTAGGGAACAGTTTTAAATTTCAAAAGATGTTACAATTTAGCTTATCTTTTCAAGTGAGTTCAAATGATTGAAGCAAATTGACATACAATCTAAAATTTAAACAGGGGAATGTGCATGAAAGCTTAATGAAAAGTTTAAGGTATAACTTGTACTGCTTTTCTTTACCATTTTACTTTTACAATTTAACAGACATTTGCATATGATACCAGAACCATGAGAGTGTGGGATTACTCAGAAACATTTCTCTTTCCCAGTCATAATCTACATGATTGGTCCATATCACATGATACTGGTGTCTATCAGATCATGATATCACAAAGACACAGCTCCCACACTCATATGTAAGTGGGACTATTCTACAACAAAGTTAAATTCCTACTTATAAAATTCTCTTTATGTCTGTTTCCTTATTTGCTTAAACAGGTACTGTTTCTCTATGTTGAAAAATGAACCTGCCAATAATGTAGTCTAACTGAAAAAGTAATAATAATAATAATAATAATAATAATAATAATAATAATAATAATAATAATTTATTTATACCCCGCCCATCTGGCTGGGCCTCCCCAGCCACTCTGGGCGGCTTCCATAAAAACCAAAAATACAGTAAAATCACACGTTAAAAACTTCCCTGAACAGGGCTGCCTTAAGATGTCTTCTGAATGTCAGGTAGTTGTTTATTGCTTTGACATCTGCTGGAAAGGCGTTCCACAGGGTGGGTGCCACTACCGAGAAGGCCCTCTGCCTGGTTCCCTGTAGCTTTGCTTCTCGCAATGAGGGAACCGCCAGAAGGCCCTCGGCGCTGCACCTCAGTGTCCGGGCAGAATGATGGGGGTGGAGACGCTCCTTCAGGTATACTGGACCGAGGCCGTTTAGGGCTTTAAAGGTCAGCACCAACACTTTGAATTGTGCTCGGAAACATAGAATATAAACCTATTTTCAAGGAGTGTGGTAGGTTTCCTGTAGGGATTAGCTTCTCAGTCTTACTAATATTTACTTACTGTGTTTTACAGAAATCGCTGACCTTGGTGCTTCTTCTTTGTTAGCACAAGTCAGAAAAGTTTAAATAAATCACCACCACCCCTCAAACATTTAGCTATCAAGGATTAAGCAACAGGAAGAAGAAGGAAAGTTCTGCATCTGCAGAAATCTGAGTCATAGGCACAGCACAGCAATATTATGTAAATTTGTTACAGTAAAAATAGCTTTGAACATAGGGCGTGCATTTATTTTTTTTAGCATTGGGGTGGAAAATGTGTAGTGGGTGTTCCTTACCCACATGTTCTTGAACAGATCATAAGATATAAAATGAAATATGACTTGCCTTTTCCATAATATTTAAATAATGTACATATTGCCCTGGGTGATTTATCTTTTCAACTATAACTTGAATGACTAATTTATATCATAACGTTCCTTGAACTGGTGGACATGAACTGGGATCTTATAGATTTCTCTGCTATTGATTCCTGTATATCATGGTTGCATGATAGTCACAGAGCAGCTGCTTCTAATTTTAGGTTAATTATAAAACAGATTTGCTTGATTCTTTGCATAGCTTTAATGGTATAATTCATCCAAGCAAGGCCCCATCAGAAGCAAATACACTTTACAATATAGGACCTAGATCAGGCATAGGCAAACACAGCCCTCCAGATGTTTTGCGACTACAACTCTTATGATCCCTACCTAACAGGATCAGTGGTCAGGGATGCTGGGAATTGTAGTCCCAAAACATCTGGAGGGCCGAGTTTGCCTATGCCTGACAAAGATACTGTCTCTTTGTGCATGAATAGGTTGTTGTAAGCATAATGCTTCTTCATAGCTTCATATTAACCTATCCATTCTATGGGTATATAGAGTTTGAATCAACACTTTGTGTGCCGTGAATTAAGAGGTGAATCAGGGAACTTTGGAAATTACTCATGTTTCTGAGTCAGATAGTACCATTAATAAGGCATTTTGAGGTGGACCAAGGACTCGCTTAGATTCTGGGTGGCTCAGTAGCCTCAGTAACGCCCCCCCCCCAAAAAAATAATACATAAACATTGTTTTTTCCTGAGAAACCTAAGCAAGCCTATTGGGTAAGTGGGTTGTGGGGGAATCTTCTGTTTTGAGAAAGAGGTCTAAGATCTCAACCACAGTGAATTATTTCCATCCCACTTGTCTGATGCAAATTAGCTGAGAGAAACCACTTTCCTAGGGAGAAGCTACATCCCCAGAAATCACCACATAGAAAGGAAGTTCCTTTCTTAAGGCTCCTTGGTTAAATATAGTCTAAATCGGCATGGATGTACAATGTGCAATTCCTGCTTGGTGCCACAATGATAATTAGCTATTAGTCTGTACTGGTGCCATACTTCAGAGGGCTTTGGGCATGGTCCCGCCAATGAGCCCTTTGCCAATCCTCCTTCCAACACAGCATCTCCTCTTTTTGGTGGTACCACTGATTCTCTCTCTTGCTTACCTTTCTGCCTCCTCTCTGACTTTAAAAAACAAAACAACCCCTACCTTTTTGTTGTTGCAATAACAGCAACAGCTAGAAAGTCTTGTTAAACTTTTAAAGTTGGGGTTTGTTTGTTTTTTAAGACAAAGAGGTAAAGGCTGGAGGTGACCAGCTAGTCGGCTGCTGCAGATGGCAGCTGAGCCCAGTGGTGGCTGTTTGGGCCAGTAAGCATTTCTTATGAGCAGTGAGGCTTTGGCAGTGACTGACCTGGCCAACCATGGTTGTTGGGCCTGCTATTAGCTGTGGTTTGGTGCAAATCGAAAAGGACTCAAATATTTGGTGGCAAAGTTAGAAAAATATATAGACAGAAGAAGAGAGAAAGAGGTCCTTAATTCATTGACGGGACTGACATAACCCGTGACCAGGAAAAAGGGATGTTGGATTAGAAAAGTTTATAATAAGAAAAATTTCTTTTTATCCTTTGGAATTTTTATAACATTAATGGAATATTAGGAATATGCTGAAAAGGAACCAATTGGCTTTAGTAGAAAGGATCTAATGAGTAATGTATAAATATGGTTTTAACTTTGAAATTTTAAGGCATTCATGTGTAAAAGATGGAAAGGATATGTGGATTTAATTAATAAGATTGTTAAATAGTTGCTAAGTTAAATCACTTAAATTAAAATTGAAAAATATGGGAAGAATTTGCTGGAATAACAAATTAAAGTGGAATACAAAAAGGGAGGTGTGAGGAGGTCCAAGAAATAAGTAATTGAAAAGAAGTAATTTGAGATTTGTATTTTTTCTTTTTTCCTCTTTCTTTTTGTGTTTTTCTTTTCTCTGTAATGTGTTTTTTTTAAAAAAAGAGGTCCTTAATTCCAAGATGACCCCTGACAAATGAGCGTGCTTGAGTAGTATGGAACTGACACAGAACACCACAGAGTTATTCACATACACAACACAGCAGTTATTTTTAACTTTTCCTGAGCAACAGCTCTGCCCACCAACAAATGTCTAAACTCTGTTTCAGGCTCCCACACCCTAGCATACTGGAAGTAGAATACACTTCCTTTTATGATTTGTCGAGACAGAGCCATGGTACAAAGAGTTTGGTATTGTACTTACAGGGTCCCCACCACCACCGCAGAAAAAAAATAATATTAATGTTCTGTTGTAACCTAGAATAGATTGGTTGTGGTGTGTATACTTGCAAAGTGCCTTGTGGGTCTTACTTAAACTATGCTTCTGAAACCTCCCAAAGTCGTTTTAAACAGAGAGTGTTTGTGAGAATCATGAGCGAGCAAAAGCAGAGAATCATATCTGGCCCATTCACATTTATAACTTCAGCACCCTGGATAGAGATCTGAGCACCTTAGTAGATTACCCAGCTGTCCAAAATGGACTTTTTGTCTTGAAAGCCTCCTTTAAAATTGTCATTTATCATCTTAAAACAGAACTAACTTTATAACATTATAGAATTCTACCACCATGTGATGAAAAATGATGCTCAACCTGAACAAGACACCTGATCTGTGGCTTAGCTGCAAAAAAACCTGTTTTCCAGTGGCCATCATTCTTGCTGAATAAGTTGCTCACCTCTGGACTAAGAACTGTAAGGCGCAATCACCATTAAAGTAGCCTTGTGAGCACAATCTGTTATGGTTTAACAGGCTTTTATGTTTATCCCCCTCCCCTGATAATATTTTCAAATCAGACCTTAAAAATTCAGAAACTTTTTGCATTTGCTGTCTCTAGTCCAATTTACTGGATATCTCTGAGCGAGACAGATTCAATTACAGACCTGCCATGCAAACTTGGTGTGAAAGTTTGCACATAAGCCGTGAAAATATAGGTTTGCAGTTACATGTATTTTTATGAAAAGGAAGCTCAAAAAAACAAAAAAAAAGGAAAAAGGAAGAGGGTATACTGATTCCTTCCTCTGATGTAAGAAATATAAAGTTTCTCAAATAGTAGCAAGGATACTATATAGCAATGTTCTCCAACCTTGGGGCTTCACATGTCATTGGACTACAACTCCCATTATTCTTCATTATTTGCTAAGCTTCCTGGGGAAGATGGAAGTTGTAAGCCAAAAACATCTTGGAGCCGAAGGTTGTACACTGCTATGCATAGCAAATAAAAATGACCCAGCTATGTGCCCGTGGAAATTCCATGTTTGGGAAAAGATAGCTAATCAACAAAAACAACAACTCCCCCTGGTATCTTGTTCCAGGGATGATATTATCCATGAATGGAATTCCACTTCATCCACCTGACATGGCAGGAATGGACAGTGTTGCATCAGCACATGGATTGTAGTCACACACTCCATTAGCAGATATCAACAGAGGGCAGAGTGAGTGCAAGGACAACCTAAATGTGCACTACATCTGGCCAGACCGCTTTCATGGTTTAGGGTTGAAATGTAGGAGAATCTGGTTGCACATTACCCGAATAGGATTTTTCTTCGCGCTCAACCAAATTAGCACTCAGACATAGGTTTTAATTTTTTACAACAACAACCACATATTTATACACCACACATCTGGCTGGGTTTCCCTAGCCACTCTTCATACTTTTTAAATCTAGGATTTTGTGGTTAGTGCAAGGAGAAGCACTAACCTGCCTTAAGCAGGGTGAACGTGCCCAGCCCTGGTTTGGAGGCAATGCTACACCACTGTCAGGTGTGAAGGAGACATACTCCCTGAGCCCAAAGTTTCTAGGTGTGTGAGCTCCAAAAAGAGTTCCTTCATCCATATTCCCATCTCAAATACATGAATGGCAAATATGGGGAATCCCCTTTCACCATCCTGGTGCTCACCAATACCATTTCTAAAATTTGGCTCATTATTTGATCCCTTGGACTAGGGTGGAATCCTTGGTACTTAACTCTCTAATATATGTGTTGTATATATTTATATAGTATTTTGAGACAGCTTTTGTTGACTTGGTATGTTTTCTTGGATGGCTTATCATAGTAGGTTTTTTCCCCATTTTGATAAATTCCTCCCAATATTAATAGAATGCAAGGAGGCCAACTTGGATAAAATGGGGGAGGGGCAGGTAAGCTCCACTCTGCATAATTGATCACATGATGTAGTGCATGCACACCATTTGAATGGCAATGCCCATCAAAAAAATGGGGGGGCACTCAAATATTTTATGGAGGGATCTTGGCTTCTAAGAGTTGGCGCCTATGATACAATGATCTAATAGCCAAGCAAAAGGGGGGGGGAGTTACGCTTCCAGATGTTAAAAAGTTAAATGAACTCGATTGATTCATAGCACATACCCCACTGCCTGTACTTAGCTAAATATCCTTGTTTTCCCACCAGCTGGTAGCTGACTGTTATGTTACTTGGCAGAGAACTACTTTGGCTTATCTTCAGTACAATGCTTTTAAAAAAATGTGCCTGTGACAGTGTGTGACAGCAAGAGAGAGGGAGAGATTTTTATGATTCTTTATAATAAATTTATACTGTGCCCTAAGGGGACTTGTAACTATCATTTATATTATGAGTAGCGTAGGTGTATATGTTTTTCAGATGGACTAAACCGCTTGGCTTTGTTTTATCGTTCCATTGCCCAATTGCTGATGAAGTATGATAGATTTACCTCTGGGAAAACTCATGCACTCACATAAAAGGATACTTTTTTTGTGTGCCAACTGAAATGACATTTTGAGTGTGTGAGTTCACTAGAAGTACATGCTTATATATAGTTCAGTTCCCAGCGATAAAATTTTGGCTGCTTGTTGATGGTACATAAATAAATGAAATCTCACCCACACCGGAATGAAATTTCCCCCCACATCAGGATGAAGACACAAGATAATTGGGTTTGGATTAGAATGCCATAATTTTATCAGCTGCAGAGAACAAATAACAAAAAGCCTGAGCAATACAGGAAGTCCCAGGTTGAAGAGCTTATTGGTGAAAGTTCACCTCATCTCTGATAAGGGAAGTACTACCCTGGCTTAAAGCACAAGCCTGTCAAATCACTGAGCCATGTATTTAATTGGCTTTTCAGCAGGAGGGAAACAAGAGTCCTGAGCTTCACCTAACCCACCCTCCCTCCCTGGCCAGCATTGGATGGTCTAAACCAGGCACCCCCAAACCTGGCTCTTCAGCTGTTTTGGGACTACAGTTCCCATCATCCCTGATGACTGGTCCTGTTAGCTAGGTATGATGGGAGTCATAGTCCCAAAACAGCTAGAGGGCCGAGTTTGGGGATGCCTGGTCTAGGCCTTTTAGAACCCAAGGGGAACTTCCTTTTGACATGTCCTCAGGCCATTCAGCAATAAGTGGTAAGTTGAAAGCCACTTTTCACTCAATAGGTGTTTCATAGAATCATGGAACTGTAGAGAAGGGATCCCAAGGATTCAGGGTGCTTTCCAATCTAATGTCAATCTCTTCTTGCCCACATTTATTACCAGTTGTGACAAAAGGGCCAGCCCAACCATGAGGCAAGGTGTGGCAACTACCTCAGGTGGCACGGTCCACAGGGGCAGCAGATCCCGATGTTCATCTTTCTTCCCTTTTGTTCCTGAAATAGTTCTTCACTCACCCCTTCTTCTCTGGTGGGGATGGAGGGATGCTATTTTATGGTTCACCTCGGGAGCCAAAATTTATTGGTCTAGCCCTGAGCTAAGACCATCAGCAAAGCATACGAATAAAGTCATTCTCCTTCTTTAGTTGAATATTTCAAGGGTGACATGGAAGTTAAGATTTATTTTTTATTAGATTGAAGCATACCGACTTGTACTGCTGGGTTAGTTGGACGTTCAGCAGAGCTGAGTGAAGGGTTTTGTTTGTTTTGTTTTTAAAAGAGCTTTTATATGTATGGCTAAAGTGCCCACCACATTTTAAGAGAGAATTTTAAGAGCATACTAGAAGCTCCTTTCTTAAAGAAGGCAATGATAGCTGAAAAGGCCTTTACAGAATAGATATTAGTGTGTTGTTGCTATTGCAAAAGGCACTGAGCAATACTCATAGTTGATTACAAAGAATCCTTTCTATCTCCAACAGCAGAAATCCAATTTGTAATGCCAGTTTCTAGTTCCTGCTGTTACTGATGACATTGTGAGAGAAAATTACATGGTGTGGAATTGGTATAGAAATGTGGTTATGGCAGCCTGCTTTTTACTGTTTTAAAATAATGATATTGTGCAATTAAACATTCATACATGCCTAGTACTACACCTGTTGATGCCTTTCTTTTTACCTCTTCATAATTTGTTACTTGGCAGTGCCAAACAAATTGTTTTAAATTACTTCAAGAAACACTTTAAATATGCATATTACAATTGCAGTATTGCCTTCATAAAACACATTCAGATTTAGCAATGTGATACCTGTTCTGCAGCCAAGAGATAGTGCTGTACTCATTAATTGAAGGTTGTTGATGATAGTATCACTGGATATAATACACCAGAGTTTTCTAGATGTTTAATCTTTACATTTTTATTTTGTATCTGCCATCAACTAATTGACTGAAGCTCTGAGTCTTATTAGACCAAGCACAGAAAAGTACTTGTATTCAGCACATTGCAGGATCTGTGCTTTACTTAACATGAAACAGCATGTCACTGTGTGCCACAGAAAGAATGAATACCATTAGCTGAGGCACCAAAGTGCTAGATATTTTGCTCCCCATGGGCGTATCTTTGGCAGTTGGCTATGTGTTCTTTATAAAATCTATTTTATAGGCCAATCCTTGGGTCTCTGGTAAGCCAATGTCCTCAGATCTTTGGTACCTGTGAAGGCCTCTGTTCATCATTATCATCATTTTTTGTATTTATTGTGGTTAAGCTTCCAAGGTTGCTTTTTATCTGTGTTTCATATATTTGTGTGTGTATAGGTGTGGTGTTTGGCCTATGGTTGTTCTTTTTTCTGGGTGTGTTTCTACGTACAAATGTGAAGACTAAAAAACACGTTCCCCTCCCTCCTCACACAGGTTTTCTGTCCCCAGACCAGGCCCTCACATCTCCAGCTCTAAGTATCACCAGTTTTTCCTCTGTGAAACAGTTACTTTGTGGTATGCATAGGAGGTTCTAAGATTTCCAAAAGCACCCGTGGCTAACAACAAAACTTGGGAACCCTAGTCTTTTATTATTATTATTGTGCCTTTCAGTCTTTGTGTGCTTCTTTTTAATGTTTGGTTCCAGAATGGCATTGCCTAATATGTGTGTGCGGTGGGGGATGGAATCCCATGGCCTCCAACATTTCTCTGATGAAAATGGGGGCTATTTTACTATGTATACCCCACACATCTTACTGGGTTGCGTCAGTCACTCTGGGTGGCTTCCAACACATATAAAAACATAACAAAACATTAAGCATGGAAAAAACCCTTCCCTATACAGGATTGCCTTCAGATAGCTCAGGGGTCAGATAGATTCCAATAATTCTCCAATGAAAATACGGACATCCTAAGGAAAAGCGGGACATTCCAGGATCAAATCATAAACCGGGATGGCTTCTCTAAATCAGGGACATCCCTAAAAAATAAGGACACTTGGAGGGTCTGGAATCCTAGCTGCAGAAATATGTTTATTTCCTAATCAGAAGATATTACCTTACCTGCTTTTCAAAACTGCATATTGCGTATTCTGTTGAACTATGGTAGGGAAAAATGTTCCATCCTGTTTCTCCATTGATCTTCATTAAAAAGAGAGAGGAAACTGGTTGCTTTTTTTCAATGTATTTTGCTTTATTAACAAAATGTGAAAGCCAGATCAGGTCAGTTTTGTATTAGAATTCACAAGCATCAAGTTCTTCAAGCATTCCTATCAGAGTGTTATCATAAAGTTGCCTAAAGTGGTCTAGAGCATTATCTTTCTCTAAAAAAAAAATTAAAAATTGGATGTGTGGTGGGAAATGACAGGTTTCCATCATTTCCCCTCACTTTCTGAATTTTCTGAGGTCCAGAAGTATGTCCCTATTTATAACCTGTACTATCAATTTGTCTTGCCAGAGTCACAACTTATTTTTTTTAACACGTTCTTTGGCCTATTCATGTAGAGGTTACCAAGGAGAAATGCTAGGCAATATTAGGATATGGTTGTGTTAAATGCAAAGTATATTCAATCACTGGAAGAAAAGATGAACAGATAAAATATCTCAAGACATTTTTGCACAGCCAGTTTGGAATTTTGCATTTGCTTTGACAGTGTAGGACAAGTTTTTGGGTTTGTTTGTTTTTTAAAAAAATATCCTTGTGTTAATTTATTTTCTTCAGGGCTTGTTTCAGCATTAGCATTAGCTAGCACTCTGGCTATTCAGCCAATTTGATCTGACTGCCCTGTGACTGGCTCTTGTTTGGAAAACAAGCTCCTGCTTGTACAGTTCTTGATCGGGTGAATACTCAGTGCTTTGTATAGGGGCAATTCTGTTCATTCTTTGGGAAACAGGAATCTCATTTACAAAACAGTTCCTGCCAGTTGGCTAAGAATGTGCATTAACTGCTTGCCCTTTCAACTGAAGGGTAAGTGCTAAAAATTAGCTGAGCAAAACTAACAGCATTAATGACAAATGTTGGGAAATATAAGGCTTACCACAAGGCCCTACCAAAGGCCCTTACCAAGTTATCTGACTTTAAGCTTTCTAAAATTCCTTCTCTGTACATGCCTTTAGGGCACACAGGCCAAAAAACCAACAAGATAATTACTATGTGGATACTGCAGGAGGACATGTTTATTTAAAATACAAGTTTACTGAAAAGAGTAAACTCTTAAAGACAATAAGTAAAATCCCAAATGATGGAATGTCAGTGTACAGAGCTATCCAAGAAATTGCATAATTCCTACGTTACTGATAGAGAAACTCAAAACATTCTAATCTAGAACAAAAATATGCTTAAATTGCACCACGAGAAATTTAGAAGGCACTAAAAAATAATCAAGCCAAATGTTTAATTCCACTAAAACCAGTTTACTGGGTTTCAGGTAGAGCAGATTTTCCCCATTCCATTATTTTTACATGGATTCACACTTGCCTTTTGAACTCATTTAATCAAATACGTGCTGGTGTGCAACAGTAACCTGTAAGATATGGCCTGATTGGCAGGTGGGCATTACCCATCACTGCTCTAAGGGGAGTCAAGTACAATGTGATAGATTCAGCATATTGCACATGAGCAGTTGTCTGAATGAAGTTTGTAAATAAAAAATGGAAGGATGATAGATTGTTACTTATTAGTGCCTCTGAAACACTCTGAAGTAATTCAGAACCCTTAAATCTGAAGACAAATTCAGATGAGAACTTCAAAAGCATCCCTAATTTTAACTGTCTAATATATTCCCGTTAATTAGTTAGTGGCAATGTGTTTCACATTTTCAATAATAGATATTTTCATTCTGATATTGTTCATTTTGAGAGATAGAAATTGAATGAGTTTAGCTTTGCTCCAGATTTTAACAGTCCATTTTAATATGCATGAGATTCCTTGGTTTTCAAAGAAAGCTCATGATTCAGATTATCCTCTGCTGGGATTTGCTGCAACCGCAGATGAGTTCATAGACTGGGGCACACCAGGAGCACAATGTCACAACACAAAATGTGTGTGGCAGTGACATTGCATTGGTATTTCAGATGGAGGCAATTAAGCAAATACTTAGAAATGGTGTGTGACTCCTAAAAAAAATGAGCCACACTCTTTTCAGCAAACCTTCCCAAAGAATAGGACAAAACATTTAGAGAAGTCTTGGAGCCTGAGTTGTGGCTGTGTGCCTGTTTAAGGATCAAATAGGGCATAGGATGCGGGAAACATATCTAAATATGTGGCTAGAGTTGGTAAGAAAATACAGACACAGTGAAAGGGGTCTTAACAGATATGTATGGGAGCTCCCTCAGTTTTGTGTGATGGTAAAACAGATAGCATAGAACAGTGATCCCCAAATTTGGGTCTCCAGCTGGTCTTGCTAGCTAGGGATGATGGAAGCTGGAGACCCAAGTTTGGAAAACACCTGCATAGAATAAAGGGGGAAAACTAGTTAGAAGTTGTGAAGTTTCCAGTGGAAAGAATAGTCAGTATCACCAAATTTAATAGGATTTATTACCAAATAATAGACGATGAGCAAGTAAGTAGAGTGAAAGGCTTTGCAAAGCTTTGGGATATTTTCCAGTCAATTAAAAGCATATTGTTCTGTATGAGATACTAAACATCTCTTACTGATACACACTATATGTATATTATAGGGGGGAACCTAATTTATTATTCTATGTGGAATGGGCCAAAATAGTTTCCTCAGTGAAAACATCAGATGTGAAACATTGTTTATGTCCTGACTGAGGTATTAATATTCAATTCAGCTTCCAACTGTTCTGCTGCCAATTAATGTTAATACGAGTTGTGTGGCAAGCTTCCCACTGACTCACCTAAAATCTCTGTGCTAGAAGCTTGAAGTATGCCATGATTGTGCTAATGAAAATATTAGTTGGCAAAAATGTGATTCAATATATATTGATTGGGGAATGTATTTTCCACACAGTACATTCCAGCCACCAATCTGGGGCAACAAGCAGGTTTTTGGACCAACCCCATCATTTATTTTCCACAAATGCAGTCCCTTTCATTTTCTCCAAAAGGTTAATAACACCCATTCACTTCAGTGCCTGCAATGAAGGGATGTTTTCCCACCATGTGCCAGTTTAGTAACTGGAACCATTGAGTACTGAGCAACTCTAAGGAGATTCTGAATAGCCTCATCCCAGGTTCCCTTTCTTGATCATGCTAGAATATGATGGAGCCCAGGAAGAAATTTTCTGTATAAAATTTTGCACACCCATTTGGTCACTTTTATTCACAGCACTGGAATTGCTTCCAGCATGGCTTTGATAATACTTTTGCATTTATAATGACTTTGCTTCAGACAATATCATATGAATTTTGCACTGCTGTCCTACTTTTCTGAGCAGATCATGCTTAATTCCCCCCAGCTCCCCAGCTTGAGTTTGCTATGGCTGTTTCCACTGCTCAGCATGGGTGTCCTCAGAAATAACTTGGGGCTGGGGGCAGGTCTGTGAAGTGGAACTACAGGTTGTTGAATGGAGTGTTTGCAGAATTTATACAACTGATCCCCAAGCACCATTGCATGTTGATGAGGAGAAGCAATGAGGGATTATACATTTCAGGACTAACTTCTAACAAATTGCTTTATTTGTCCATTTAACAGAGTCAGGTACTAGGAAGGACATTCAGTTTCAATTTGTCCACTGCACAACAATATTGTAGAAATCTAAACCCAATTGAAAAATCCCCGAGTCTGAATTTCACACATTTTACACAGAATCTGCCTTGGCCGTGGTGAATGCCAGACATAAAGCCTGAAACCAGTCAGACTTTCCTTTTTCATTTTGGTAAATGCTTGACTGTCCATAGCATACAGGAAAATATAATACAAAGTGAATTGTTATTTACGGAAAATCTGGAGTCTATGGAGGTCTTGGCCAAAACGGTAAACAACTTCTTTGATAAATTCCTCTTTTGAGATGGGTCTTCAACTTTTTTTCTGTGGACACAAGCAAGATAATAGGTCTTCATTCATTGTCAAGTACAGCCATGTCCTCACCCTGTACAAAACGCTGAATCGTTCAATTGTTCATGTTGTAACTAGGAGGAATGCCTGCTCCCCGCTTAAAACGGGGGCGCCCTTTGCGTGGACGCGCACAGCCCTAGATCTGGAGCGGCCCCATCAGCATAGGCTTGCCTTTGCCTTCCCTCAGGTGGGATACCTGGAGGTCTCCGCCTACCTCAGTCAGTTGTCCAATCCCACCTGGGGGAAGCGTTGCCAAGGAGACCAGGCCAGGTAGGGGAGGGATTACCTGCCCACACAATAGAGGGAGGATCTTACCTGGGAATCCTCACTTGGCTCCAGAGCTTCTCCCACCCTACCCACCCTCAGTTAATGTCTTCTTTTGCAGGTTAACTTTTCTTCATAGGTTTTGCAGGTTAACTTATCTTCACAGGTATGCGGGCGCTGCTACGTTAAGGTCGCTGTTAAAGGGCCGGAAAGGAATTTCCCTGCATTGGCAGGTTTCGCCTTTCTCGTAGCAAAACGTCACAACTTTGGCGGTATCAGGCCTTGGGCAGAATCCTTTAGTCCATCTTCCTCTTTGCGGCGGTGATACCAGGGTTCCCCGTTAAAGGGGTTTCTGAAGGGAGGCTTTGACCGTACGCCGAAAGGTCGTCATTGCTCTCCCCTGCGGCGGCGGCGTAACGGGGGCAGCTATCTCTGCTTGAACATATGTTCTCCAGAGCCATCCCCCCCCCCACACACACACACTGGATAACCCTGATGCTCCCTAGGTCCCCGGCTGGGGACTGGGGAGGGAGAACGCCCAATGCCTGAGCCAAGGTCTACCCACATTTGAAATTTAATAAAGTTGTGGCCAATTTAATACTATAGCACGTTGTCTTGAGTTGTTATTCCACATGATGGGGGGGGGGAACCGCTCGGGATCTGGGGACTCCGCCTGTCCACGCAAAAGTGCTGTAAGAATGGTCATTTAATAGTAGGGAACAGCTCTAGGTGAATCTCTGTCATGATGAAGTGACAGTCCCTAAGGAGAACTATGGTGGTGGTGCAGAATCTGTCGTTTGAATCAGGTCTATAACACACAATCGTTTAATAGCCCTTGTGTTAAAGAGCAAACAAAACTGCAGTCCTAATAGACAAACCTAGCAAGCCATGATCATGAGGCATGAGTTAGCACCACCAAATATACTGAAGGAAATTCCCACTGCAGCTCTTTCACTTCGGCTTACTCCACACATGCCCTGATCTGCCAATAAAGACGACTTGTATTTTCCACAGTGACCTGCATTTAGAAGTGACCACTTTACTGTACAACTCTACTAGCCTTAGGATGTTGTAATAAACTTTAAAAGAGCATAGGTGAGGGAGACTAGAAATGTTTTGTTGAAAAGGTTCACCTATATGTTTACAAAGCCATTGACAAGAGATTATTTCCCCAGCAAACTACACCATGGGTGTCAGTGCATGACTAATATGGTGCTAGAGCAAGCAAAAGGCCTTGTATCAAGGGAAGTGTTACAATATTGAATCTCCTTTTCCACTCAGATGAACGTTGCACATATATAGCATAGCTATGCCTTCCAGCACAGCTACGTTTAACTTCAAAAAAAGACACTTCTCAAAAATGAAGGGACTGGTAAAAAAGAGATTTAAACCCCCCCCCCTTGAATTTTCCCTACAAACTCTCTAGAACACTTGTTGGTTATTCAAAATAATGATAACAGAAACTCACTTAGAATGTACACCACAAATCACAAAAGGTAATGTTAGAGATTGACATTTCACTTCCTGAGGCAAAGGGCAAGATGGCACCCATTTCTATTCCACAGTCCTTGTAAACCTCTCCAACCTGATGATGATGATGATGATGATGATGATATTTTTTTATTATTTATACCCCGCCCATCTGGGCGGCTTCCAACAAAACGCTAAAATATAATAACCTGTTAAACATTAAAAGCTTCTGTCCATAGTATTTAAAAACACAACTTACATTTTATTTGTTGATTGTTCATATATCTTATATGTTCTTGTTCAAGTGTAGGGAATCGGTGGCCTTTGAGAGGTTGCTGAACTACAACTCCCATCATCCCTGATCACTGGCCATGTTTTCTGGAGCTAGTAGGAGTTGTAGTTCAGCAATCTCTCAAAGGCCACCGATTCCTCACACTTTTTTTTAATAATGTTTGCAACTTAAGTGAGCATAAAAAAAGCAAATAAGAAAAAAGGACCACCAACTTTTCTCCCAATACAAATACTGTGACATCACTGAATAGACACGTATTGTACCTCTTTTTTTCTGAAGATGTGTAGGAGAGGAAATTGCTTTTGGGCCAGTTTAGGCTCCTCAGTTGGAGGGACTGAAATGACAGTTGAAGGTTCAGAGTTTGGCTACCGTTCCCCTTCCTCACTGGATAATTTGTTAACACTGAGTCTAGTTCTGGAAAATTCAGGGGTCAGGATTACTGCTGAACAGGTAACTCCTCTGAATTATCATCAGGGAGTTCTGTGAACTGCTTAACAAAGCACAAAGTAATGCTTGATGTCAATGTTCATGCATAACATTGTGTGCACAGCTGCCTGGTCTGCGTAGACATTTGCTCCTTCTTCAAGGAGAACGAACTAGAAATGTACAAATGTACCTAGCTTTATTTTTATGGTCTCGTGTCTGAACTATAATAATGTGCTCCTTACTGCCTTTCCCCCCCACCCCCACTCCTCTTTCGTTTTTAGTAAATTCAAAACATTTCTGCTAAATTGTGCTACCTGTGCACATTTGCTCAGCCAGAAATTATATATACTTCTTGGAGAACTGTGTACATGTCCCACACTGTATATACAAAATAATTTGTGATGTGGAGCAATGTAAAGAGATGGGTGACAAAGACACATGCACCAGCTGTTAATGGGTCTCAAAATATAGACTTTGCATGTACAGTAGACTTGTGTGCACACATAAAGACCTTTGTAGATTATGCTACTTTTGTCTTATATCAGACATCCGGCAGTTTTCTTTTTAGCAAGGAAACGACTAGCTTAGCTTGATATTTTGCAAAGCATGAAAGTTGACTGCAATATAATTTTCTGTGATAACATTGTAAATGCCTAGCTTTATGACTGTAAAAAAGAAGCCCAGTAATTTTAATGATAAAATCCAACATAGGAGTATGGAACACTCAACGAATGCACCACACATTTGCCACCAGACTTGCCTGTTTCTCCTTTGCTATATGCATCCCTATATGTTCACTCAGACTTATCTTGCCTGAAAATACTGTTCAGTTGCCAGGCAACCGTGGCAGTTCTAGTATGCAACACATTGCAGGCAAAGTGCCATCCTGCTTTCTTAGCACACATCTAACAGATATTCATGACACAGTAAGAATGGTTTGCCTTCTTAAAGCACACATACACACACACACCTGAATTCTTTGTATCCGTTAACCCAGTAATGCACACATCTTGATTTTCATCCTTAAAAAAATGCTTGCAAATGTACTGTGACTTATAAATGCATGAATAACACCCCAAAAATTGCACAAAATGTTTAGTTTTGGACAGAAAGTAAAAAAAAGGGGATATATGCTGAGGAAACACTTAAGGCACAGGTAAATGAAATACAATTTCCTGCAGCTTACATTGTATTCAGAGCACAGAGGTGCTGCCTCTGCTCTCAGCAGAAGGTAAGTGTGCCCAATAATAATAATAATAACAACCATAATAAATATTAAATCTTCATCATTGAGTTTTATGGATGCAGCAGATCCCAACACAGCATATTCCTTGTTGATACAATTATCCTATATTTGTTGTAGACCTGGGAAATGAAAATAAGTTTAATGATTCCTTAGCACCTTTCCTCAAGCACTTTTGGTTTTCTTTGCAGCTGCCAAGTCAGCGTTACAAACTTGTGTCTATAACCTGATGAGCTGTTCTACTACAGGGATTTGGATGCAGGCTGTGTGTCTGAATTGTATGGACCCAAAATAACCAACATATGAAGAACCTGCATATTTATTTTGTTTAAGTCACTGACAAATATCAGATCTGATGACAAGGTCATATATCTTTGTTTTCTGCCAGTATGAAAGCAGTCAGAATGGCTCTGTTGGTAGGGTGATTTTTTTTTTAAAAAAGTGTTACTTGAATTGTAGTTTTAAGTTTTAAAATTATTGTTCTTTTATCTTTGTTTTCAAATCATGTATTACTTTTCTCATTATCTTCTGTTGTTTTTGACGGTGTGCCGCTTTGAACAGGCACTTGCCCAGAAAAACATACTAATTTTTTTTTTTAATAAATAAATTGGGAAGGCTAGTCATTTAATTAGATGGTAGAAAGTGGAAGGGAGCAATTAGCAAAGGATGCACTATTTGCACAGGTGTTAAATCTGTTCCCACTCCCTGGTGATTCCACTCACTGAGAAGCAAGCCTGTCCCTGTCTTCATAGTCCACCCTAGCTTCTGTTTCACTGTAACTTTACAGAGTGATGGACTTGCCCAAGACACACTGGCTATTAAGTTGTTGGTTTATTTGCATCTTTCAATCAAAACTTGATTATGCTGTTTAGTTCATAATAAAAGTCTTTATTCCAGCAAAAAGTTAACCAAATTATATATGGTAAGGTGGAATTTTGTATCCTGTTGTCATTGTAAACATCCAGTTATAGTAAGGGCACTTCCAGCAGAAGAAAACATAATTCTATGCTTTCGGAATGCTGAGCCAGAGTAGTTCACAGTACCACTTTCGCACTGAATTGTCGACCAGGTTGTCTTAAACCCTATTTGTATGATTCTTTTGGATGTGGGAACCTCACCATGATTCAATTTTACTGATTGGGGTGTGGAATATGCATTTGATTTAGATATGTCTCCAAGCAATAAGATGTAATATTTAGTAGGGTACAGGATATGTGATTCTGTGATTCACATAGTAAGTACTGGCTCTTACCACGTCAGGGTGCCTTCAAAGAGTACATTTAGCATGCAAAAAATAATAATTGAGAATACTACCTTATGGTGAGTTTACCCTATCTGAAAGTTACATGTGTTCTGGATTTGAATAAAAAAATTGAGATAGCCATGCCATGTTCATTATACCCTGAGGCAGAATTCTTCAAATGCTGAGTAGAAGGTCACCTAGAAAGTTTAAGGTGGCACACACGGCTAGGTTTGGAAAGTTGCATTGCAACAGTGTTGGTTGCTCTGAAAGCTCACAGCTGGTATCTGAAGAAGTGTGCATGCACACGAAAGCTCATACCAAGAACTAACTTAGTTGGTCTTTAAGGTGCTACTGGAAGGAATTTTTTTTTTGTTTTGAGCTGGTGTAAAATGCAGGCAATGTAGCATGCCATGGGGTTTATCTGGGCTGCACCAGTCATGAAAGTTGGGCTTCTGTCTATACTTATTCCATTATAATACTATTTCTGAAACTATTGTTTATTGGAACTGAAAGCAGAAAGAGGAAGTCAAGCATATAACATACACCATAAAGCTTTCATTTGAACACAGACTTTATAAATAATTGCCAGTGCTCTAAAAGAATAGTTCTGAGCTGCAATCTTAAATGTGTGGGTTTTGGGGGTTTTTTTAAGAACACCACTGCACGTTCTTAGGGGAGGGAAGCTTTTTCAATATGATATCCTTCAGGATAATTAAATGGAGGGGGAGTAACCATTTAAGCTTTACTTACATTTCTGACAAATAGCCTTCTCATTTGGTAAGTGGCAGCTTTTTGCATACCATTTATTTAAGCTTACAGCACTTAAGTGATCCTTCTGACATAGTCATCCAGGTTTAGGAATTGGAGACCATGTAATTTTATGCTTCAGCTCCAGCAAATGTGATAGTATGCTGATCTCCTTAATGGCAGCTTTCTAATAATGCAACAATAGACATTATGCTTTTAGTTGGCAGACACCCACACAATGAGCCACCCACATGCTGCCAGAATCCAAAGCCCACAATAGCGTTCAGATTTACATTTTGAGAGCTGTAAACTTATTAAAGCTTTTTACTACCAGTATGGAAAGGGGGTTTCTCCTCAAAGTTTTCCCCCCTCTCTGCTTCAGAATTGTACATTCATGTCACATCACTTACTGCCAAGCCTGAGCAGAATACAGTAATAACTTGGAATCGAAATGTAAATTCAGTATATAAAATCCGAAAAAAGTAAAACCAAAGGTTTGGCCCTTTTTTAAACGCATGCATCACAAAAGTAGTGCACTTATTCCATTGCATTTTAGTTCTTTATAGTTATCATTGTACTATAGAATTTAACATTCCAGGAAAGAATCATAACCCATATTTAATTCTAGAAAAGAGTAAGGCAGGATACACCTATGGAACAGGGCTGAACTGAAATGCCCCTATTTCGCCACTCAAATTGCATGTGACAAAATAGCCATTTGGCTATTGTGTGTGGGGAGTGCAGATCTCAAGGGTGGGGACTTGAAATGTAACAATGCTCATTCTAGTTCCTCAGTGATGTGGAATGCCATTTTTGATTCCCCGCAGTGCCATCAAAACAATAATACATCCCTATATTGTTCCCAGAATGACATGTCTTTTGGGAGGACATTTCCCCATCCCAAGAAAGCCCCTTGGAATGTGGCCAAGTCATGTGAGTGAGTTTTGTGCTCCCTCAAAATTCATCTCTACTCCCTCTTTCATCATGACTCCATCTTCCAAAAAAAATATTTGGGATCAAATTTCCCAAAGTTCCAATGTTTGTTCCAGCTCTAATTTATATATAACTAATTACAGTTTGCAACCCACCTGAATCTGTAAGTCTCCACTGCACTTTGGCTGAGCTTGTGGGATCTTAACAGCCAAGGTACCAAGCGCAAAATGAAAGCAATGGAATGATCACATTCAGTACAGCTTCTAAAAAGAAATGAAAGGTCTGTTCCACTGGCCAAAAAAACACTCACACAAATCTTAGGACTGGAGTCTCTGAAGGCCAAGCAAGAAAATTAAAGTCTGGGAAGCCAACTGGGGAAATGGTAGTTACAGGCAGAGAAATCTGTGAACTAAGTTATAGGAACTAAGGAAAGGATAGGTGGAGCATATAGTGACTTGAATAAAAGAAGAAGGTAGGCCCAGCACCAATGGTTAACAGAGTCAGGTCCACAGACTAGTAAAAGGGTCCACTGTTGGCCAGAAATTCTGGGGATGAATCCCATCTACTAACAATCGACTGAGGATATCAGAAAGTCACATTTCACATTGCACAATCGGTGGGCATTTGTTCTTTCATGAAATGGAAGAGCATGCCAGAGATCTCTCTGGTGAATAAGAGGCTGTGAGCAATCTCCCATTTCTGGTATGCAAGAGTCGGACTCCAATACCTTCATTATTGCAGGATGCCATTTTGCATTTGGTGATAAAGGATCCTTGATGATGTAGGAACTGATGGGATGATGTCCCATTTCCCAGTAGGACAGGTGCCAGTACATGTTAGGGAAAGAGAGTGTGACTCTTTCATGCTCCTAGAAACGGCTTATCAGCCATCTTTGCAATCAAGCAGTATATAAATAAATAAGAATAAATAAAAGAAAGACTGAACGTCTCGAACTACTTTAACAAATTTGGTGGCATGTAGGGTTGCAGGTACTGCATTTTGGAATATTTGAGAATTGGATTTAAAAACAAAAACAAAAAAAACCCTGCATTTGGAAGTTTCACTGTTTTTCATAATTAAAACTACAGTAACTGCCAAAAGACAGATGTTGCAAATCTGTTATATATTTTTTTAAAAAAATAACATAAGCTTCCATTCAAACAACTGCAAGAAGTTCCAAGGGGATTTCCTAAATTTAAAAATTGCATTACTGTCTCAGATCCTAGGGAAAAATAAAAAATACCGTACTGGCTCATGATGGGAATACTGATTCTTAAAATTAGTATTTTGTGTTCTGTTAAATTTTTAAAAGGGCTTAAAAGTTCTGCAATTGCAGCTGCCATTACCATTTTCATTTTAATTAGTTGCAATACTTCAGTTGAATCTGTATGTGGACTAATTATGTCTGCTACTTCTTTAAAAGCGTCCCAGGGCTTTTCAGCAACAACAGATCCATTGAATGTCCTGTCATTCAGGTTACAGCCTCATTGTTCCCTTAAGCCATAATACTTTTAATAGCAGAGATATGCATATCTCTGAAACACTATGCAGAAATCTATTAAAGTGAATTATATTCGTTCCAAGTGGGGGGAAAGAGGGCTATGGGAATAAAGAGCACTGAAAATGTAAGTCCGTCAGCAGAAAAGAATGGGAAACATACGATGCTGCCTGGATAAACAGTATAAAATCCTTGTCAAGATTCATGAGAGTGGCACCCAGGGGATCTATTATGCCTGAAGAGACCTTTCATTTAGTCTGGTGACTGTCCAGAGAAAAGTTAAGAATCTGTTCAAGTGGCTCAAGTAGATACTAAATTCAAATGTTGGCGTTCAGTGCCCTACTTGAGAAGTTAATTCAAACAATGCTTACTTTAAACAATTGCTGCATTATTTCGAATGGTTTCAAGCAATAGTATCCCTTTCAATCAAGTATCTCAGTCACACTATTGGTCTATTTTCTGAGTCTACTTCTGGGACTTCATTAGCAGCTAATCATATAGGAAAAAACACAAAATGGCTGCAAATCATGTTTCCCCACAAGTAGGGAACAGGACACAGAGGTGTCCCCACTACCCCATCGCCCCATGACCCAATTCAGTTGTTGTAAAATGTGTGACAGGTGATTTGGAAACAAAACCCAAGCCCTGAACAACATTTGAACACTATGCATGTATACTCCAAAGCACTTCAAGGCTCTTGATTCTTGCATTTTTTCACTCAGACACATCACGCAGCATTCAACTAAAAACAATGTGCGAAAAAATTGACTTCAGTTAGTGCAACGGGCATGCTCCCCTGTCACCTCCCTCCATGTATACTGTGCATATTCATGTCCCTAAATCTGCTCTGGAAGTTTGTGGTGGGGGTGGGGAGAACAATTTTGGGACATGCCCTGGAGGTAGAGGAGAGGGTGGGAAGTCCTGTTGTATAGTGGAAGTAATTGCATGCTCACAAAGCACTATGCTGAATACAATCTATCATGTGTGTCCTTTTTTACTTGGATCCCTTTGTGCCAAGTTGTGGTGGAAAGAGACGAGTCCAGCCCATCTGATCCTTCTGCTCACCTGTTCCTTCAAGCGTTAGGAATGAATGAGAGATCTGCATGACTTCCTAGAGTGGACAATGCTCCGCCTTTCCCTGCCTGCACACAATTCCAAGATGGTCATATGAAAGAGTGCATGTGGCGCAGTGTTTCTGGCTGTTAACCAGAGGGTTGGTGGTTCGAGCCCACCCAGGGATAGCTGTGGGCAGCATACCTGCATTGCATGAGTTTGGACTAGATGACTCTTGGAGTCCCTTCCAACTCTACAATTCTATGGTTCTATGTGACAATAATAGGGATGCGGGTGGTGCTGTGGGTTAAACCACAGAGACTAGGACTTGCTGATCAGAAGGTCGGTGGTTCGAATCCCCACGACGGGGTGAGCTCCCGTTGCTCAGTCCCTGCTCCTGCCAACCTAGCAGTTTGAAAGCACGTCAAAGTGCAAGTAGATAAATAGGTACCGCTCTGGCGGGAAGGTAAATGGCGTTTCGGTGCGCTGCTCTGGTTTGCCAGAAGCCGCTTAGTCATGCTGGCCACATGACCCAGAAGCTGTAGGCCGGCTCCCTTGGCCAATAAAACAAGATGAACGCCGCAACCCCAGAGTCGGCCACGACTGCACCTAATGGTCAGGGAACCCTTTACCTTTACCTATGTGACAATAATAAAATTAAAAACACTGGGTGGGGAATGGGAACTTTTGGTGTGGGAGCTATGTACACTGCTTAGAAATGCAGATAATTAAGTGGTATAGAAATCCTAAATAATGGATTTAGAAAGGATTCCTCAGATGGGTATTGGGCTTCTACAAGTTGAAGCAAAGATCCCAGAGTGCTTTATACATCAGTGATACAGACATCAAGAAACAAAAAGATGGGGACAACTGAATGTTAAAAGCAATGCTATGTATCTAATAATAAACCGTAAAGGGCAGGATGTGGGCAGAGAGGTACCTTTTTCATCTCTAGTTCAAGGGAAAACCCTAGGATCATGAGGGGTAGGGGCATCCTTGATTACTAACATGTCTAGGTTGTAATCAAAGAGAATAAAGATTTCCACTGCTCACCATCCCCAGCGCTTTGGGATGTTACTTCTCTAAGCTTAAGACAGATGTCAGGTTAGGGAGGGCAGAAATTGCTGGGACAGCTCCATTGTAACAGTTAGGTCAAGCTTGTAAATACCCAGCACAAAGACCTCTAGATCTGCAGCCATCTGCAGGTTTTCTTTCTCTCATGTATGCTATTTTTATACTATTTGACTGTAAAACATTAATAGAAATTAGTGAATCCTCTTTTAACCAACCTCCCAAAAAAACTGTAAAGGCTGCCCTTGCAGAAAAAAAATACTGCAGCTATCATTCTGAAATTTGCAGAATTTGTTACCTCAGGAGGGTGACCTTGCTTGCAAATTCATCCTATTTGGCACATTTTAAAGAAATCTAAATTTAAGGGCATATATGGCAAAAGCCTCTATACTTATTTGCTTGTAATATAGCAGGCTGTATCCACAATGTAGGGATTGGAGGCAAATTTTATCCACTTATATCAAAAGCGAAAAAGTTACAGCTATTATTATTATTATTATTATTATTATTATTATTATTATTATTATTATATCCCTATAACTAATGGGAGGAGGGGAAATGAAGGGGACTCAGACAATGAGTCACATTGGGCAGCCCATGACATACATTGAACCAAGTTGAATGCTGAATCTGGATCTGAACTGAATTCTGTGCACACTCCTCATACACGTGCAGTAAACTAGCGGTGGGTGATCCATGGCCCTCCAGCTGTTATTGGAATTCAGTTGGCATCAACCTTAGAAAGGTCAATGATCAGTAAGGATGGGGAGGGCAGTCCACCAACTTCTGGACGGCCACATGTTAACCATCCCAGATTCTGTTTGTAGTCTAGTGAGCTGCATTGGTATTCCACCTGTCAAATACATCTAATGACTTGTGCATGAGCTGCTTTATGGCTCAAAATACCATCCTCGGTTAATAAAATAGAGTGTTCTGAGACAGTTTGTCCTTTTGGATTGCCTCATTAAGTTCTCAGGATTTTTTTGTCAGTTTATTAAGAAATATCTGTCTATTCTCTGCTTAGATTCTTCTAATTAATTCTGATCTTTACTGCAAAACCAATGACATTGATATGCCATATCACTGGGCAGCTGTCAAAATGAAATGCCTGTTGTGCAGTGTGGTGTTAATATCATCTAATGGCTACACACAACGGTGCTCTTACCTGTAATTTTTCTGAGAATGTTTGCCATTTGGGTATCTTTTGGCATCGTTTCAAGGAGCTTGCATTATGCCGTACTGCTCAAATGCTGAACTGAAATTGAAGAAGTCTAATAGACACTGACGGGATGCCTGCTCTGTGGGTAATGACCTTATTGACTGAGGAAGAATGCAGAACAGAAGATAGAAAGGCACTGCCCCTTTGGGAATGCTAAGGTTGCTGAAAGAGAATAAAGGCTACTTGAGTGTAACTGATATTTATGAAGTTAAGTGACTTCTTACCCATGAGTTTCAGTTTAAGATGCTTATTCCCTTTGATCTTGTCTTATAATTCATTCAACTACTTTTTTCTGTACTCCTTTTTGCCTAACTTGAGAACATTTGATATGAATGACAAATTAGGAAAAAAATATGCTGCGTAGGTGGGAAATATTCTATGTAAAGGGGGAGTATTGCAAGAACCATGGGAGGTTTGTGGAGTTAATTGTTTTGTTTTGTTTTTGTTTTTCCTAGAAGGAAAAGTAAGGAATTCATGAAAGTACAATTTGACACACACTTGCACTACGGACAGAGGTGTAAAACAATAGCCCTTGGGGAAATGTACTGTTGAGTTCATAGTACAGTGGTAACTAGAAATCTTTTTTGATTGACATATGTTACGTTTGCAGTTAAATCGTGTGCAAAATGTTCTGATGCTTTCGTGATGAGTAAAAGCAGCAGATGGCAGTGAGTCGATTTTCTTGAATTCAAGCTATTTTGTGTCAGTTATTTATTATATAAATAATTCATATATGCTAGTTTTCTTTTTTGTTACTGAGGTTAACGTCACAAAAACAGATATATAGTGGGGTGGGGCTTGCTTGAAAGACTATTTTTGTATGTCTCAGCTTTGTTATCACTGTACTTATTAGTACATCAATATTAACAAAAATATGGGTAAATGTGATAAAATCCTGGAGTGCAGCTGGCAGTCGGTGTAGACAATACTTCGCTAGATTGACGAATGTCTGATTCGGTATAAGGCAACTTTGGTGGTGCCCCCTCACTTTCTATACTTTCTGCAGATTACGCCCCCTTATTTCTGTGAAAATCTCATTACCTTTATGAAAGAATAAAATGGAAGGGAGGGTTGCCCAGCAAGCACTCTTCTTATAGTAGTGATCTTCTTTATTTAACCTTTTTTGTAAGTGGTAGGTTCATTTCCTTCTTTTGTACTTGGTGGCTGGAAAAAATCACTAACTACTCAAATGCTTTGGGATACTGTCAGTTTCTTTATTTGTCTGTGGATCTGTGATGCCCTGGCTGTCAACTTTGCTTCCATTCATATGGAGGTAAACACAAAAAATGTATGTTGCATGGTTCCACTTCATTCCTGGAGAAATTGTAATCAGTTTCTAAAATATTTTTGAAGAGCTGGGTCACCGGTTCAGTCAAAGAAAATGACTACGTAGCTAACTGAATTTAGAGTGGGGTGCTCACACTCAGCCATCTCAATCCTATCGCTGCCAGCAGAGGGTTATTGCTCCACTAACCAAAGCTGGCTGGAAGCGGCTTGTATTTAATCAGAGCACCGCCTATGATGCACTGTGAGAACTCTCTGTTGAGTAAGCTGCTGCTGTTATAGTTGTTGCTGTTTTTATTGGACTTTTCAGTTTCCTTGATCTTTTATAACATGGTTTACAAATTATTTTAACTCTCATAACATCATAACGCAACAACAATAAATAATAAAACAACACAACTAAAAGTGTTGTTCTATAAAGGTAATCTTCCTGAATTAAAATGTTTTTAAAGCACATTTAAAGGTGCAAAGGAAATGGATTTCCCTAAGGCAATCTAGTGCCATTGCAGAAATGACTGAACCTTTGGCAGTCACCAAAGTCATCCAGTTTAAGGTCAGTTTCTCAACTGTTGCTTGTTCTCCGGGTTCTCCACATTCCTTAGCTTATGGGGTTTCAGACCTCTTTTGGCTTAGTGCCCAGGTGTGTGTCATTATGATGGATGCTGACAGTTGTCATATGTGCATACCCTCCCAGGAGAAGTGGCAAAGGAGGTGGCAGAGAAAGAGGGGGTGGCCTTAGTCAGCAACTCTCTCTTTCCTCCATTTCCCCCATTATGAAGCCATTCCCAGATAACGTACCTCAACAACAATGGGAAGCTGGAACTCTGCATGATGGCTTAAGGATTTTGGGGGCAGTTGAGACTATGTATGAAGCACCCCTGTGAGATTCTGCAGGGATGTGAGAGCTATAGGTGTTATTGACACACAGTAATCCTCCTTCTGTTATATGCAGTGTGGTCTGCACAAATTTGTTCTCACACTCTTCAGTATTTTCCTATCTGCACAACATTTATATTTATATAAATGTCTTACATGTCTTACTGGAGAATTGTGCACACTCAAAATATGAATTCGCAAAGTTATATGTAATACTTGTGTCAAGCCTTTCCTCCTAAGGTTTACCTGAAGTATACCTGCAAATATTCAGGAGAACTTTAGCTTTCCTGTTTACAGAAAGCAAAGCAAACTGAAATAAACAGCAGATGGACAATATTTTTAAGGAAATGGCTTTGAGTAAAATATTACAATTTGCTCTGCTGTGGACAAAGCCACAACCTTATCTGTCAAGGGAGCTCTATAGCATTTTTTAAAGCTAAAGATTTATTATATAAGGGTGAGAATGTAATCAACTTCAATGGCTGTGTGCATTTAACTACATGATGAGTTAATAATTTGGAAAAAAGATACACAATTTCAAAAAAAGAATTTGTAGTTAAAATACTAGAGATATAGTTTTGGTAGGGTTTTTTTATAATAATAATAGCCTATGCACTTTATTTGTTTACTGCCATCCTTTTACTGATACTGATGAGAGAAAAGCATAAATATTCACATCTATCTGAAAACTGTATAGTTGTCAACTTTCATTGTTTTCCGTAGAGCATAACATGTCTCCAATCTGAAAGCTAAAGATAATACAGCCTAGACTTTAATTTAGGATACATTTCAATGGAAAGATAGATTAGGCAGCATGAACAAATTAATTATTGGCAGTCTCTCCTCATCTTTTAATGTTGTCAAACACTTGCTATGAAGCATGTAAGAATGCAGGAATTTAGGTACTCATGATACTTTTTAAATAGCACAATCAAATTACCAATTTATTACAAGTAATTGAAGCCTTTATGGGTGATCTAAAGAGCACAAATTGCACAATATGCAGAACTAAAAAAAAAAAACCCCACTGATACTTTAATTATAAAAAAATGTTACAAAGAATTGCTACTGTAAAAAAACTGTTTATGTCATGCTGGTGTGAATACAGCCAATTCATAAGATGTGGTTCAGAAATTTAACTTCCCATTTTTTGTTATTTGTTCTATTTTCTTTAGTGGTTTTCCAGCACCTTTGCAGGGCTGGGTTTCCCTAGCTGTCAAGAAACGTCAGTGTAAAATGTGTGGATAATGTCATTATACAGTTGACTCATTAGGTAGCAATGGACATCATTGTATCTCAGGGTCAAGAATTTCCTAGGTCTCTTCTATATGTGTTTAAGAGAGAAGATAAAGTTCTTCTCTAGTTTCTTCACTGATGGGTTCTCTGTGGGATAACCAGCCTCCTATAACCAACATGCTTAAGTTTAATTGATCCATTAAGGGTTTACTGCTGTAGAGTAAGCTGTTCTGCCAGGCTTAGCTAGGTCACTCCCCCTTACCTTGGGAGGAAAGTAATCAAGCCTATTGTACCTCAGTCTACCTGAGAAGCTCAATGTGTGAGCTGGTTTCTCCAAGCTCACATGTATCTAATAAGCCTTTCTTGAGTTCTTATGCCAATAATTTAGGAACGTTCACCTCTGTAACTAAGTCAAGCTTTACTGCCTGTGCTTTCTGACTGTTGTATGGCAAAGCACAGGAACCTGACCTTTAGAGAGTTTGTAAGAGTAAACCAATTTTAAACTTGCCAAACGTGTAGTATTTTCTTCGCTCCACATGTCCTTGTGACATGCGGAGAGAGGTTTTCACTGCCTTGCTGCTTCTCCTACTTTCTGCCAAAGCTGAAAGGTAAGGGAGAGAAATTACTACAGGATGGAACTTTATCAAAAGCTAATTTTCCAGTAGATTTAAATAATACATTTTTAGGAGTCTCCCTTAAATGGCTTCCCTAATTTCACTACACACAAAGAGGGCAGGTAATTTTTAGTGCAACCATGGATCCAACCGAGGGCTTGGCTCATACCTCACTGCTTCATTCCACCATAATGAACTAACTACAATGTAGCTTCAGTAAGCATTAAGGGAACTTAAATTTCTCACAAGAATTTTTTTCTGATAATTTTCTATTTAAACTGTTGGATATATCTGCCTCGCCCCCCCCCCCAGAATAATATTTGGCAGAATTCATTCATATCCACATTCTGCCACCAGGAAATTGGTTCGCCAATCTGGGGGGGGGGTCATTTTCACTCAGCTCTAGAAACTATTCCTTAATTCGCCTAAGTGCTTCATTAACTGCAGAGAGCATAGTTAAAAGGAGACATCTTCTTTGCACTGACGGAGGAAGAGGAGTGTGGGGGGAGCACACCACCCCCGGCAGCACGATCCCAGCAGGGTGCCATCGTAGCTGCCCCCTGCCCATGCTGGGTGCCACGCCCCCACTGGGGGTGTGCCACACCCCCAGGATACACGCCACACCCCCAGGACACACACCACACCCCTGCAGGTGGTACGCCCCACCCCAAGACATGCGCCAGCCCCGCCCTGCCTGCTCTCCACCCCCCAGTGCCGGAGCATGAAGCTCCGTCACTGCGTCTTTGTCCTAATTTTGCTTTTGTCCTAATTTTGCCTTTCTGATTGTCAGAAGACTGAAGAGAGGGTTCTGTGCCCCTCTGCTAAGGGAATGAAAAGCAGGAGGGTGGATTTCTATAAATCTGGTTTTGTTGTTAATGAGGACAAGACCGTCTATGCTTCTCACAAAATAGAGGCGAGATCTTCAAATGGGTGAATGCATGCCTGAGTATCTCACCAATGTTCATGAATTTTGTGTACAAAATACTAAACAAAATTGTTTGTTTCTGCTGTAATATAGTAATTTAAATTGCCAGGTGCATTCAGATATTTCTCAGGATTTTTTTTTTTCTTGTGGGGGGGAAAAAACCTTAGAAGTGCTACATCTCACCCTTAGCAATTCTGAGTTGTTGGGAAGTACAGTAATTGCAATTGGCAATTTAGCAAAGATAATTTGGATGATTTAATGAGTTCATTAAGTTGTTTCTTTGGCCCTGGTGAAAACTTAATGGAGGTAACTCACATTCCAGTTAGAGTTCCCTGAGGGAGGGGGAGATAATTTAGAAAATTGAAAAAGAGTGATTGAGCTTTGCAAAGACAGCTGATGAACAACCTCTGCTGTAAATCATCATAAATGATGAAGATAAATGGAAACTACTTTTAATTTTCTTCTGAGAGATAGAAAGTGTCATCAAATCCATTCAAAACACCAGTGAGTCTGTTGACTTCGGTGAGATAAGTGGTTTAGTCACAATGCTACGGACATTTTATTCAAAGCATATATACATATAACCAGAGTTGTCAGATAAGAATTCCAATGCTCATCATTATTTATTTAAAAATAACAATGCCTCTCAATATAGGAATTTAACAAGTAGTTGTGAAATTCAATTTTATACTCAGATTGCTAGTCCCCTTCCATAGTTATTCTCAGTAGTCAACACAACACACCGGGTAAGCAGCACAGATGGGCCACTTAGCTCTGTGGAACGTTGTGGGGAATTATGCACAACTTTGCTTTACAAGCAGAGATGGTAGAGAATTCTGGCATATTTGGAACTGGTACCAGAAATCATTTCAGTTTGCATGTTCATTCTCAACCTGGAAGGGAAATCAGGCAAGCAAATATGACTGGTATTCGCTGTCATTTTTTAAGTCTGCAAATGTTTCCTGTTTTCCTCATGCTTCCTTCCATTGAAATGAATGGCGCAGCATCATTTAATGGTTACATAATTAATTACATTTTGTTTGGCATCAGCAGACAGCAAGGCAAGCAACATTTTTTTAAATGGAATTCCAAACTCTAGTGAACATGGAAACAGCACTGTGCATGACAAATACAAGGTAGACAGGAAAATCATGCTATCTTATATCCTTATACTTGCAAGCAGCAATTATTTCTTGGTGGACTGAGTTCAGGTAGGGATAAATGCTTAGTTTTAAAGAATAGCCTTGAAGAGGTTAGTTTCTCACAAATGGCACCTCTGTGGTTATGGACTTCCATTTTGCACTGTGTACAGTATTTTCTACTATGCATGTGGTTGCATAGTACAACCCCAAACAATTTTTTATTATTGAAAAATAAACCATTTGCAACATAGCTGGAAACAAGATATGCAAGGGGACCAAAGGTGATTTATCTGCTATGCTCTAATCCACTCATGCGGAACGTCTGGCGCAGAAACCTAATCAGGTCAACAAGGCTTCAGAAGTTGGCCAGGCAGCCCATTTTAGCTGAACCATATCCACCTCTCCTGGGCCTGTTTGTCACATATGAATTTAGTTATAGCACACACCCGATTCCTTTCTTTGAGGAGTCACATGCTGTCATCGTGATGCCCATGACTGACGGGTAGGTGTGGCCTCATCCACCTGTCAAAGTGACCCACAGTGGGTGGAGGAACTCTGAATCCAGTCCTCTTCCCCACCCCTGTCCTAAGACATGCCGAGTTCACACTGAAATGAGTTCTTTCCATTGCACTATTTATTAAAACATTGTTTTTAAAAGAGAAAAAGATTTAGGTCGGGTTTGGGTATAAATACGTATTGAAATGTGAATTTTCATGCAGATTTGTGCCTGTGTGTTTAATGGCAGATTGAAATAGAAATGTGCCGGGGAAACAGACTTATGGGTGAACACATGTGAAAGTGACATTGACTGGAAATAGTGTGATTTACTTGTCTCCAGTAAGTGCATAAATATGTTCTCAATTCATTGTGCAGGAACCTTCTCTGATATATAACTTTTTCCTGTACTTTCAGGATCAGAACAGCTGCTGAAACTAATATATTGTCACTGTGATTATATATATATATATATATATATATATATATATATATATATATATGGATCCCACTACATTGTGTCATAATAACAATGAGTCCTAATAACTGTCTTCAGGGGGCAATTTCATCATGATGTGGAACATGGGTAGGCAAACTAAGGCCCAGGGGCTGGATCCGGCCCAATCGCCTTCTCAATCTGTCCCATGGACAGTCTGGGAATCAGCGTGTTTTTACAAGAGTGGAATGTGTCATTTTATTTTAAATGCATCTCTGGGTTATTTGTGGGGCCTGCCTGATGTTTTTACATGAGTAGAATGTGTGCTTTTATTTAAAATGGATCTCTGGGTTATTTGTGGGCATAGGAATTTGTTCATTTCCCCCCTCAAAATATAGTCCAGCCTCCCGCAAGGTCTGAGAGACTGTGGACCGGCCCCCTGCTGAAAAAGTTTGCTGACTCCTGATGTAGAACATGGTAGCAATAGTCACTGAGAGACTATTGCAAACACTCCTCCTCTCTTCTATCTGCTGCACAGCTCAAGCTACATTTATAGAGTTGTCTAAGTACCGTTGCTTTGTCCTAACATACCTTAAAGGGCTCCTTGTCATTGGCACCAGATCAAAACCTCCACAGGTTTAGAATGAGGGAAATGTGCAATGATTAATGTTGCATTGCCCAATTAATCTGCGAAGCAACTGTCATTTTTGTAAAATCATATTTCATAGTAGCAAAGAGGCTGAGGGAAGACCAATAATCAATGGCACTTTTTTTTCTTACTTTCCTTACATTTAAAGTATTTCTTATATTTATGCAGAATAAACTGTAAAGTGCTGCAATATTGAGTAGGTCTGGTTGAAAGCAATCTTGACAAGATGGAGGCAATAGTGGACAGTTCATTAGTGCAGCGAGGCAAATCGATAAATAATCGGCACACATAAAGAGCAATAAAAATAAGTAATAATAATAATAATCAGCAGCAGCATCCACCTCAGCAGCCCAAGCCTGATTCTGGGTTATGTAAATTGTTGGGTTTGACAAGTATTACTGTGCAGTGAGAAGTAACTTGCCATTCAGTTGCCAATGTGAAACATTTCTACAACAAAAGACTATCCCTTAATTGGGACAATCTAGAGCAAAATCTGCAAAATACCTTTTGGAAAGTCATCATTTTTATCCATTGCTGTACCATAAAGAGAAGAGAATGAGAGAGAGAGAGAGAGAGAGAGAGAGAGAGAGAGAGAGAGAGAGAGAGAGAGAGAGAGAGAGAGAGAGATGAAACTAAATAGCTTGGAAAACAGCAATTTAAATTCCATTTGTGCTCCAGATTGCAACCTGCTTTGTGTTCCTAGGTAGGGGTGTATCCTGGCCTTTGTTGCTATGGGAGGAAAGAGATGAGGAACAACATCATGTAATCAGTAATGCCAGGCAGTTTTGAATCATCAGATACAATTTGCTGCATGGTTTATCTGAATCAAATCAATGGTATTTTGGGACTGATGATAATTACTTCTGGTATGATTCCCTTGTACAGCAATGAGCAGCCCGATCCTGTCTTATCCATGAGCTCACTAGGCCTTACTTCCAAGTAAGTGTAAATGATTGCAGCTGTAGTGTCCTAAGTAATCAGCTTATTTGATTTATACCTATACTCTTACAAACTTAAACAGCTTGTTTGATTAGTCATTTAATATAAAGTGATTTATCGCATAACTATAGCTACAGTGCTATGAATTCCTCTGCCAACAAAAATTATATTTTTACAAGTGAGTCCACTTACTAAGCAGATCTTTTTTCAGACTGCAATACATTGTGTGTTGAGGTCCCCAATCCACCCCCCAAAATAACTCACAATGGACACGTAATTTTTGTTTAAGATTTTTGGCATGATTTTGGCCACAACTTTATTAAAATACAAACTGTGAGTGGTTGTTTAGGCATTGGTTAAGACTATCTGTCCCCCCGCCTGGGGACAGAACTGACTTCCGGGCACCACCGAAAGACAGTGCGGGGGAAAGCAAGTCGGGGAAGAATTGGAGCTGAGACACAGACCCTCAACTCTCACCCGCCTGCTCCCCGAAGGCTTGCCGGCCCTAGTCCCATTCCAGGGATTGGACGAAAAGATGGCAAGCCCCAGGATTCCTTTAACGGAATTCCCTTTCCGCAGCAACCATGGAGGGGCAGGCCCAGCCTATCCTGAACCCCTCCATGGAGGGGTAGGCCCAGCCTATCCTAACCCCTCCTCCACCAGATTTATAACCAATGCCTAACCACAACCTTACAAGTTGTGACGATTTGCTACGCAGTAGGCAAAAACCACCCAGCCAGCCAATTTGCCAGGTGGAAAAATTCCTACCAGGCCCCTGCTCAAAGGCAGACGACCCCATGACAGGCATAGCAAGGTCAACGCAACAAACCCCTTATTCTAGGGCGGGTGGAAGGGTGATCCGTTGCACGCAGCAAAAGAGAAAGTACAAGGCTGCGTGCAGAGTATTTAAACCTTTTACCCCTCCCACCAAAATTGCAACATAACTTTTGCCCCAGCAACTCGGCAATCCAATCAATGCCCCCTGGCCATCTTGGAGAACTTACCCAGCAACAAAGGGGTGGCTCAGTAGACCCCACCGCAACATGTGCTCTCCCTGAAGGAGAACGCGCTTTATGCAAATTAGGAAAGACATTGCACGTAAAAACAAATCACAAGTCTAAACATATAAGTCTATATCATACAGGGAATATAGTGGATGCAATCCCACTAATATTTACTGATTGACTACTTATGTTACAAATTTTTGAGCAAAGTGGAACACTAAGTTTGAACGCTATTTCATTTTCAATAATATTTGTACACTAACAGAGCAAACTAATATGTATATACTCAGAAGTAGGAACCTACAAATCTTATCAATTTAAGCTTCTCTCAGTTTCTCATGTCTCTATTCTTAAGTTCACCACATTTTGGCATCAATCTGTGGTTCTTTTTAAGTCCTCGTGAAATTTTGTCAGTATTTTTGTATGCGTTTCTCATAACATATGCAATTTCGCCTAATATGCATGATTTGCATGTGCTTTCCCCCAATAAAATACATTTTTGTTTGTTATTTTAGTTCATATAAGCATGTTTATGCACACTTTCTCCTAATATAAACATTTTACGGTTGGATAAATTTCAAAGTGTGAATTTTGATGGATTTCAGGGTTGATACATTGTTTCAGGGCATGCAGATTCTGAACAAGATTTCTCCCTCACTGAGTTCTATCTCTGGGTAATCATGTATAGAACGGCAACATTAGACACCCCCCCAAAAAGTTTGCATTTGACCATGCGTATTCTGATTAGTGATTTCAAATAGATACATCTCCTAGCCCATTTCCCTGGCCAATCACCATTTCCTGTTTGTAAAAGTTCAGTTGCATATTGTTCTTCTGAGCAGAGCTATATTTAATATTTCAGTTTGGTTTTAGTCTAGTTAGTTAAAAAGAGTCTAGTAAGTTAAAAAATGGAGGACATGTTTTTGAAAAGCCGGGACTAACCAACATGTTTTTGTCAAGTACAAATTGTATCAAATAGCCCTTAGCTGTAGAAGCCAAAAAAGAAAAAGAAAATGAGATATAAGGTTGGATCCAGAATTTATTGAGTGTAAAATATGGATGTTCCTGTGTATAACAAGACAAGAATCTAGTTCCATCCTTCATTTCTGTGTGGACTATCAGAGCTTTCTGAACCCTAAAATGCTTTCCAGTACCCATGGAAAACTGATCATCCAGGTTACATTGACAGTGTTTCTCAATGGTGCAGAAAGCTGTTCAATATGCATGCAAACCTCCTGCAAAAATCCTCCAGTGGAAGCCAGCCAATTGTGACAGGTTGTAGTGTACAAGATTTGAGGAATAATAATAATTTTTTTAAAGCCAGATCAATAGGTTATCCATCAAGAATGTGTCCAAGGAATGTTTCAGCTCATCCCAGAGAGATTTGTGTTTCTTTAAACAAAAAACAACAACAACAAAAACCATGTATAATAAAGGTCAAGCATTATTAATCCAGTTTACAAATTCTGATGAAGTTCTTCAGTTATTTTCTATTCTAAAAATAGAATAGAAAAAACAAGGGAATCAAGTCTACAGAAATATAGATTAGAGAGGTTGTGCAAAACAACCCTCAACCCCCCGCCACCAAATTTGTGTTAGTTTTATCAAAACTAGTTTAACTCCCTCAAAACCTTTCATATATTTTTAACAAGCATGAATTTCCTTCTCAGATTTAATTTTGCTGAGGTGGTAGCTTAGGGGTCTGCAAAACACCCTGAGAATTATTGTCATTCTTATGAAAACTTTTGTCAAAGCAGAAGCACCACAATTACTAAGAACTTCAGACAATATTCAGTAGCAACTCTACTCAAGACAACTGGGACAAAATGCAAAAATAATTGAAATCTACTTTAATTGGATAATTTAATAACTATTTTTGTGGACTTCATGCAAGATACAAGTCTAAAAAGAAACAAAGTTTTGTACCTCAGTTGCAGGAAGAAAAACCAGTTCATGTTCTTAATGCTGTTCCAAGTCTGATGTTATATTGTCATTCATTGTTGCATGAAAGAAGGCTAATACGTGAATTCTCCCAGCAAAAATCAAGACCGCCAATTATTTGCATGGAAATCTTGTTGAGTGTTCAAATAAGTGTCTATGGGACTGCTGCCTTGAAAATGTGGAATGAATTGGCTACATATTTGGAGGATGGAGTCCATAACCTGACTGATTACGTTGACTAAATTGTGAGCTAACAAGCAGCTGATCTCAGTACTGGCTTTGAAACTCCTTGAATATCCTATCCCATGAGCTTGGCCTCTTCTAGCACAAAATGTGCTTGAACTTCAAAATAACATGAAAAATCATCAACATTTGGATATTTTGTTAATACTTCAAAACAAGCTTCTAATCAAATGCCCTCTGACTGGAAGTGGAAAGCATAATTGTACGCAGCCTTTGAAAACACATCTGGCTCTTTTGATTTCCATAGCTCTACGCTCAGTGAGAACTCAAAACTGCCAAGAGTTGGCCTACTGTACGTAATCAAAGTCATTCTCACATTGTCATATGTTCTGCCTAGCATGTGGTCTCAACCACATTCTAATAGAATGTGGTCTAACCTTTCAAAGCTTTTTCGAAAGATAATAGCTAATTATCTCCAAGAAAATTAAAGGTTCATTTCAGAACTTTTTGGCAGTTAAGGGGCGAGGAGGAAAGAAGAACCCTGTGGACTGCTGAATTTTTTATGCCTTCTGGTAGTAGGGGTCTTAAATTTCTAATAGTAGCAGCCCAGGGCTACTCTTCCCCCCCTTCCTCTACAATACATATGCTGACCCCACCACCATATGAATTGAGATACTGCTTTATACACCTAATATCCATGACTCAACATGCATATTAAGCTAGTTGTGTGGTTAGTTTAACCCATTCCTGTTTGTTTTGATCCAAGAAGTGCTAAGTACCCCCTCTCTCTTTCCAAATGGCTTTATATTTGTGGTTGTGACTTTTCCCACATCCAGCCATATAATAACCTCTCATCCAATCTTTGCTTACAAATGGCTTAAAGTAGTAACTGGGGCCTGGAGAAATGCACATGTATTTGAGGTAAACAAACAAACCAAAACTTTAACGATTACATAACTTTGTATGAAGCATAACTTGGGATGTGAAATTGCCTCAGGACTGTGACAAATTCAATACAGGACTTGGTAATAATTTGTAAATGAAAGGATGCACTATGTATAGAAAAAATAGAAAATGAGTTAGTTAGCTGTAGCCTTTCATCTTTCAAGTGGCACAAAATTACTGATATTGTATATAGGAGTAGAGGCACCTGCTATTTGAATATATATTATGAGAATTCCACATGAGTAATGTTCGAAGCTGTACACTGGATTATTTATACTAGCAAAAGCTGGGCGATTCTCTAGACCAAAGTATTTGACACACTTTTAAAATGACTACAAACAAGTATAGAAACCTAATGATACCATATTCCTCTATAAGACCATTTTTCTTATTCTACCAGTCCCCAACCTGACCTGAAGTCAGGCTGAATGAATTTATAAAAGGTGCAGTTTTCAAAAGCCTGGTTGAGTAAAAAGGTTTTTGACTGGCACCTAAAAAATAATCATGATGGCACAAGCCATGCCTTCCTGAAGAGAGCATTTCATAAATGGGAAGCCACATGAAAAGGTCCTCTTCTGTGTTGCCATAGTCCACATCTCTCTTTGAGGAGATACATAGAGACGGGCCTCACATGATGAAGACAGCATCCCGGTTGGTTCATGAGGGGCAAGGTGACCCTTGAGGTATCGGTGTCCTGAGTAAGGCTTTACACAAGCACTTTGAATTGAGACCAGAAACATATTGGTACCCAGTCCTGCAGTTGTACCAAGGGAGGTGTTCTATAAGTTGTGAAGGCTGTAGTAACAGCTGTAGCATTCTTTGAACTAAAATGTTGTCTACTGAAGTACTTTGTCTAAAGAGGAAGGTTATTGCATTTTTAAATTGAAACATGCTATTTGATTCACTGTATGTTTGTAACATACTTCCCCCAGACCTATAACCAGAGTACCCATCATATTGTGATATAGATATAGATACAGATATACAGTGGTACCTCTAGTTGCAGACTTAATCCATTTCGGGGTGCCATTCACACGCTGAAAAGTCCGCAACTAGAGTACCTCTTCCGTACATGTGCATGGTGCGATTGAGCGCTTCTGTACATGCACAAAGCAAGCAGATTGCTTCTGCGGATACGAGAAGCGCACAGATCGCTTCTGCGCATGCGCGGGCAGCGAACCTGGAAGTAAATACTTCCGGGTTTGCAGCGTTCGTAAGCTGAAAGTCCATAAGAAGAGCGGAATGCAACATGAGGTATGACTGTATATGAGAGACTCACTTAACACTGGCAAATGCTTCTCTTGAGGATATTTTCAGCTAGAGTGTGTAAATGGCTATCCTTTTAAAATGACAAGTGCTGTAGCACACAGCAATTCTAGTCTTCATCAAAACAGAGTCATAGGTGAGGCCCTGTGTCTGGGAAGATAGAGATGAGGCGGGAAGGAGGAGGCTAGAGAAAGAAGCCAAGGAAATTTATTACTTTTTCTTCCTTTGTCTTCAAAGGACATGATGCAGTTCGTGTCCTCCTCTGCACTGGCAGGTCAAAAGAACTGAAAACTATCTAGGTTTTTTTCTTCTCTACTTTATGTCTGTGCTGAGCCTTTCCCAGGGCTATGGATGAATTAGGGCATAATTAACTGCATGTATTAGTGACTTGGTGACCTCTCACACATTTTGCTAAGTTCATGATGAAGCAGTCCTCTATTTTAGGACAAAGAATTAATTCAAAGGCAGTGGTGTGATCTTAATTCTTGAAGAACATGGAGGAAATTGTTAAGTGCAACAAGATGTCTAGGTAGCAGGGAGACAGGCAGTAGACAATTACCAAATGCTGCTTAAAGCAAAAGAAGAATAGCAGCAATAGAGTGTCTTTGCCTAAAGATAAGAGAACTCATAGACATTAGCTATAGCAAAGAGTATTGGCAGTATTATTGCTTCAAAAATACACATTTATGTATTTTATATCAGGCCTTCGAAAAGATTTATCGCAGGGGTGCCAAAATAATCCAATTGAAATCTTAAGCACATACAGGCACATGTCAGTAAATAGGTTTAGGATTCCTGACAATTAAACATCAATATAAGAAATTATGAACAGTATTATTTTGGTTAATATATGTAATCATTGATGAGTAGCATTTATTTTGAAGCACAATGGTCTCAGCAATAACAGTATTTGATGCATGACTCCTGAGTAATGTGGTCAGCAGAGGCACTTGAAACTATGCTGACCTAATCATAATAATAGTAGGCTCATATGTGTGTGTGCCCACATGCTCTCTCTCTCTCACACACACACACAAAGTGATGGGTAGGGAGTGACTGGAAAACTACTAGTGCCAATAATATATGGTGAATGATAGAAGTAAGAGCATTTAGCATGTCTGCTAACCCAGAAATAGTACCTCAGGTTAAGAACTTTGCTTCAGGATGAGAACAGAAATTGCACGGCAGTGCGGCGGCAGCGAGAGACCCCATTAGTTAAAGTGGTGCTTCAGGTTAAGAACAGTTTCAGGTTAAGAATGGACCTCCAGAACGAATTAAGTTCTTAACCAGAGGTACCACTGTGTATAAATGTAATAAATGAAAAATAAACAAATAAATAAATGGGTGGAGCTGGGGCAAGGTATGGGGCCTTGGTCATGTGGAGCCTCCTTCATGTGTACAAATGCCTGAAGATTATTGCAGGCCAAGTTTCTACTGACACAGAATAAGATGGATTAAATAAATAAATAAATAAATAAATGCTTAATTTTGGTTTCTTGCAAATTCCGACACCTTTGTCTTTTCCTTCTCTCTCGCCAGTCCCTGATTTACAAGACTAATTGGGGATGGGATGAAGGCAGCTAGTATGATCTCCTTTTTAGTAATTCTTTAAAAAGCACTTTTTTTTAAAGTGCAGCTAGTCATGTTAAGACTGATTTGTCAGAAAATTAGTTGTGCTATTTTTCTGCTACAGTACCAAATGTTCTTTAGTTTAATAGTTTCTCTGGAATAATCATTTACAAAAGAAGTGAAGCCAACCTCAACATATGAGAGAACACAGAATGGCTGTGATGCCTCAGTAGAAATAATTGGTATTTAACGGGACCAATATGGTGAGTTATCCTCGCTGTTTTCTTCTCACTCTTTCCCTTCTTTCTCATCATTCTCTGTCGTCTTTATTGGAAACAACTTGGACAGGCGCTGTGTCAAATGGCATTTTATACACTGCACTCAATAAGATAAGGAGTGTTAACCATTTTGGTTTAGCTGCCTTTCCTTACTTTGATGATCATATAGTATTCTATATTACAACAGTAGTGGCATTGTTAGTCACTACTAGTGTTGCACAGTGAGATAATGGTGAAGATTGGGTGAGGGGCCCTAGTCAAATCAAAGGTGGTGCAAAACTTCAAATGGATGAAGCTCAGACTCAGGACATCTCTAGGTAAAAAGTTGAGCTGCATCTGAGTGAGGTCCACCCCACTTCAAGATTTGTCTCCTCTGCCTTACTGCTATCTAACTCTCCATTCTAGAATTCTGGAAGCAGAATTTCCTGCTAAGGAGATGCTTTGTGGGGCTTACCCCTTTCCAGATGGGCAGCAGTTGTGGCCCCTCGCTGGTCTCCTGCCATCCCCGGCAACTGGGACTCATGAGTGTGGCCCGCCAATGAGATTCTGAGCTGGCTGCTTTTCAGGGTGGATTGCTGCCAAAACTTCAAATGTAAATGGGCCAATCAGGGGCCTAGTAGTGGGCACAGCATAACTGGCAGGCTGTGAGCTGTATGCTTCCACTCTGGCCCACCAGTGATGCTTAAAAGCCGACCAATGCAGGTAATTCCCACCATTTTTAACCCAGAACGTAGTCTGTTTGAATTGGTTCGTTACACTTTAGCTAGATATACTGCATGGGGATGGGGGCTATGCAGCTGGGACTACAGTGAGTTTCCCACTGCCTGTGGCCCATTGGGCTTTCTGGGAAATACTATGAAATGCTTAAGAACCCTTTTGAGATTTTCCAAGCATTTGGGGTGGGGGGGGGAGAGAAGCTTGAAAAGCTCAGATTGTTTTCAGGGTCAGCTGAATGAGCGTGGTTTAATTCCTGCTGAGTCAGAACCATGGGGGTAGCTGAATTCAGGCAACTCAAAATCTCTGAAAGTAATCTTTCTTACAGTATTTATGTTGGATTAATTGAGAAAACAACTGTAAAGCAATAAAACAAGTAAAACCCAGAACTGTTGGACATAATTGTGCTCGTTCAAAACTTTCCCCCTCCCTCAGCGGAGTGTAGTAATGCCACTATTGATTAGCCCTCCTTAGAGAACTTTTGACTCAAAATTCAAAGTTAGAAGTGAAGGTTAAAGTGTGGAGTGAAATTCACTCCAAGTTTTAGGGCTTTTGCTGGTTGCAACAGTAGCAGATGGTGCTGGTACCATTTTTCCCTTTAACAAAAATAACAAAAAACCATCTGTCATCTGGCTGCTGAATTGGCATTCCTTCTAACATTCTGTGATACAACGTAAAATGATGCTATGTTGTGATGTATCATCATTCCAAGGGGGATTATGGAGAGGAAAATGGTCTACAAATGGAAACTGATCTCTAGTACCTATTTCCCCCTTTTTTCATGAAAAAAGCTTTAAAAGCTTTTTTTTTCAATTATTTCATTAATAATCTTATATAAATGTGAATTTTTCAACATTCTGGAGACATGTTTACAAATGAACCCCAACAAAAGCAGCTCTATTCATGCTCAAAAATATTTTTAAATGTAAACCTCTTAGAAAACTTGTTGATTACTCAGTATATAAATACCACAAAATAAAATAAAATATATAATACATAAAATATGAAGCGGTCCCAGAAAGAGATGTACCTCTGTGAGAAAAGATGCAAGGCAATTTAGTAGTGTTGGGTCTAAATTAGCATCACAATGAGACAGACATTTTGGTGTCCCTTGATGGATCGAACCCACAAAGCTATCACTAGAACAGTTTTTGCTTCTTTGTCCGTGATTGTTGCTATTAGGCAAAAGCTGCAGTGAAGTCTCCCTGCACTTCAATGCTTATTGCTCTTGTAAAGGACTAAAAGATTGCACTATCATCTTGTTAGCAGAGTCCTTTTAGACTCTGTGAGCTAGGTCAAGTAAGATAAAGCTTTCCTCTCCATAGAATGATACAAATTAGTAGCTTCAGATGTTAGTAGGAAGAGAAAAATCTTCCCCTGTGTGCCAACTGGAGGAAATCCATCCTGCTAAATTTATGTGGTTGTGGCCTGTTTTGGATTGTTCTACAGGGATTTAAAAGGGGGTTTCACGGAAACAGAAGATGGAATGGATTGAATTGCTTTGTAGCACTGAAATTCTCTTTCAGTTGTTACAGTGAGGTTAAACTTGTGGACTCCGTTACTTCTGTTGAATTTATCTTGCAGTCTTAAGCTTACTCAGGGCTGGTTGTAAATTAGTTTGTATGTAATTTAGTCCCTCTCTTGACATGGCCATTTTGCTTATCAATATTTAAATGTTTTGATTTCAGTTCTGAAAATCAAAACCCTTCTTACCTGTATCACAGAAATTGACTTTTACACCCCTTCATTTCTTCTGCATCTCTGTGCAACCCCCCAAAAGATTCATCCTGAGGATGGGAAGACCTTTAAGAATGATGCAGGAGATGACGAAAGGGGCTGCAGGTGCTGGAAGAGGCAGCAGAAATCACAGCCCCTACCACAGTGCCTTCCACTCACATTTGAATCCAAGGACCAGAAGCCAATAAATTGACAGGCTAGATAGTGTGCATATCATTTGATTATATCCTGTGAAGAAAAATGTAGCTTGTGGGTTAGCAGCATAGCAATTTTATATCTGTTAATCCTCCATCCTCAGTAACTGAGGGCGTTCCCCCAAAAGGAACAAAGAATTCAGAAATCACAAGTAGGCGTCTGACAATGAAATGCCCATAAATCCATTGAGTTTACTGTAGACAGTCTACTTTCTCACCAGCCTGTCCTGGGTTATCTGCGTGCGAGGACTTAGCCCTAAATCCTTCTATATCAGTAACACACCAGCTGATAAAAAGCAGTTTAAAAACATTGAAGGCAACTGATGTCAAAGAGGGGCACATGCCAGTGGCTATTTCTTTGCATCCTTTGGGCTGCCAGCTGCTCTTAGGTGTGGTGCCTGCTGTAGTTCTGGCTTCAGCCTTGATCGGCCAACACTGGACAACTGCTTACCCACCAGCTGGATGCCGCTTAGCCACAAGAAAGCCACCAAAAGCTCATTGCTTTGTATAGTAAGCTGCTCCTTCATTCATGTAATGAAGGGGATATTGCTGTATTACCGCACTGCCCCCGCCCCCTTACACACACATACACACATTCTCTCTACAAAAAAAATTCCTTCCAGTAGCACCTTAAAGACCAACTAAGTCAGTTCTTGGTATGAGCTTTCGTGTGCATGCACACTTCTTCAGATAGGTATCTGAAGAAGTGTGCATGCACACGAAAGCTCATACCAAGAACTGACTTAGTTGGTCTTTAAGGTGCTACTGGAAGGATTTTTTTTTTTGTTTTGACACATTCTCTCTCTCTCTCTCTCTCTCTCTCTCTCTCTCTCTCTCTCTCTCTCTCTCCAGGAAGCTTCAGAGGAAAGGAGGAGGGAGGAAAAGTGTGTGCTTTACTTGAAAGATTGTCTTCTATATATACCTGCCCAGGGCTTGAGATCTTCATCAGAGTCAGAATGAAATAATTTGGGTTTATGTGATGAGATGTTTAGAAGTGGGCATCTGCAAGTCGATTAATACTGGCAGATAACAGTGAGCTATGCGACGCAATTAAAGTTCTTTTATTAACTTAAACATCTAAGCTGGTGTGTCAGATCTATGAAAATTCCAGTTTACCTTGAGAATTCAATATACCTTGTTACCACCTTCATTATTGCTGTAGCAATTAAATAATAAGCAGGAGCTGTCAGCATATTTTTGCCACCCTGAACATATTTCCCATTGTGTAAAAATAATGGCAGCCATATGTCCTGCTTGCTAAAACAATGCATTGGTCCCCAGAGCAAGGTCATTGTTTTTTTAATAACTGTACTGCCAGAAGTGTGATTATCACATTCATTAAGTCATTTGTGTCCTAAAATTAGCATGTCCAGTTATAGCTCCATTTGCTTCTCCTCCACCAACCCACTGAACTGAATAAAACACCTGAAGGAACTATAAACAAAGGCTGCTTGTCCTGTGCAGACAACAGAAGGCACACAACCTACTGTGTGTTTACAACTGTAGTTTTATGACTTTTGTTATTCTAACCAGTGAACTTCCTTAAAACCTGGAAGATCACTCTTGTTTCTGTTGATCTGAAAAATCTAAAAGCCACCAAACAGCTTGTCCCAAATTCACACCAGCTTGCTTTATTAGGTGTAGAACAACACTAAATTCCTTTCTAGGACATTTTTTTCTTCAAAAATTGAGTAGGAAAAGGGCAGTCTGTTAAGGCAGGCAAGCAGACAGGCAGAGAGAAAGAGAGAGATGCAGGCAGCAGGTTATAACTTAGATACAGGTGTGATCATTGTATTTCCTATCTAGTCCATGCCAATGTAACCCTAATTAGTTTCCTAATGCTCCCTAGGAACTCAGATAAATTAGGCAATATTGTATTTATTTTAATGGAACTCTATGTGTTCTCTGGAAAGAGACAAACCTTTTCAAAATTGTGCAACCATTGGTTTTAAAGAATAGTGCATTCAGTTTTCAGTCTAGTATCCAGTCTTATATGCAAGTAGCATGAAGGTAATTGGAAAAGAAGAGAGAACAGAAATCTCACATTTGTTGTTTCTTATATCTACCTTTTAAAAGAGTCAAATTTGGGGAAATGAAGTGCAAAAACAAATAAATAAATCCCTGTTTGTCCATGGACATTCCCCCCATCTTTTTTATGGTGACTGTTACTTACGTTATCAGAGTACTTTGAGATTTGTTAAGGTAAGTAGTCATAACAGTATGTTCCATAGTTTGTGAAGTTATGTACCTGACCTAACATTCTTTGTTCAAGAGTAAGAGAGAAGTACCCAAGGCTTTGGAGGCAGTGGCGTAGCGTGGGTTGTCAGCACCCGGGGCAAGGCAAGTAATTTGCGCCCCCTAACCCTAACCCCCAGATGTTGCGGCCGGTGCGGCCGGCCCCCCTGCACCCCCCACACTACACCACTGTTTGGAGGTATCAATAGCCATGTATTTGGGTGAGGAAAGGATCAACCAGGAGATCTGAGCAGCTGTTGGAGAAAGGATCTGCTCTTAACCTAAGTAAATGGCTAGGTACAAAGCTTCACTACAGTTCTAGTGTGAACAGAGGACCTGGGAACACCTGCACCATCATGAGTAGCCAGCCCACTATGAGATAAAGTTGAGAAAAAAAGCAAGAGATCCTTTTCCATACCTTAACTGATCCCAACTTAGCACGTGTTAATTGTAAGCAAAAGTTGTGTCCAAGATGTTTTACAAAATATTGATGCCCATGTCTGCCTTGCAAATCTCAACATTCACATCAGCTTGTAAGATTTCTTATAGGATGACAGTTTACACAGTTGAGTTGGAGTCCCATTCTATTCCCTGCAGTGTAGCAACATACAGGGCTAGGATAAGAGCTGCTGCTTCAATGGGAGCACTCACCCTCTGTCCTCAGAGTTTATTTCCATTCTTTTCTTTTCTGGTGCTGGGAGATCATCACAGGACTTGTGCTACAGCTCTCGGGATGCCTGCTGTGGCATTCAGAAAAAGAGCTCTGCTGTTAGGCAGCTGGACCTCCCAAGAGGCTGTTCTTTTTAAATTATAGATCACAGATAGGTGGTGGTGGGGAGCACTCAACTTAAGGCACTAGCCTAGATTCCTAGAGAATTTGGGAATAAATCCTATGCATTACAAAAACAACAGCAAAATGGCAGTAATACAGATGCTTAAGAGGCAGGTGGAACATACAGGTGTACTTGACTTGTGTCCTATAGAGGTGCCTTTGATGCAAACCAAGGATTTGATCAGAGATAAGTTCTGGTTATTTTCCCAGATGGAGAAGGGAATGTGGAATTCTGCTCCCTTCAGGTATGCAAAATGGTGGCTGGGAGGGCTGCTGCAGCTGGCCAAGGGAGGAGTCAAGCCACTGGACACCTGGCATGCCTGGGCACACCTGCTTGTCTCTGCATCGTGGGGCATTGGCATGGGTTTCATAGAACGTCATAGTTGGAAAGAAACCCTATTGTTTCTAAATTGAGATAGGTTATTTTATTAAACTTGCAAGTGCTTGAAGCTTGCTACACACTGAAATTTTCTCTTCTTCCTGTTTTGGAATGTTGGCAAATGTTTTAATTAAACTAGAACACCCTATCACATAATTTATCTACTTGTTCTGCATATCTATATAAAAAAATGCAGAGCAAATGAATGCACAAAATGCAAGTTATGTAATAAATACTTAGCTGTAGAATGTAACCATTTTTCCTGACAACCAATGAAACTATTGGCTGTCTAGATGACTTGCACAGCAAGCTCTTTCGCTCTTTCATCTTCTTTTGTTGCAATGCCATACAGTAAGAAGCTACATTCAACAGTTCAATAATTACATCCATATCTTACATTTTATTTTCCAAAACTTTATTCATTATTTAAATGTCAAGTGTGCCTGCCTTATCTCCACTAGCATGCACCATGAATAAATGGGTTTTCCTTATTGATTATAAATAGAATATCCGCTGTGATTCACAGGAAACAAAGAACACATTCTATGTAATTTCTAGCTGAATGTATTTCTTTTTATCAACACAAGCCTTAGTAAACAAAGTTAGGCTTATTAGGTGCAGAAGCTGAAGAAACTAGCTCTAGCTAGAAATGAAATGCTTCATTTCTAGAATAAAACTAAAAAAATATATACCTCTCATGGCAAGTTCTATCGTCCTTGAAAAGAGAGTGACTTGTAGTAAGACTAGATTGTGTGTTTCCATACCAGCAGACCATTTCACTGAGTGCTGTAAGTGGGGCCAAGTATATGGTGGTGGGAAGAAAGTACCACCATCCCTATAGCACACAGTGTAACACAAGTAGCTCACAAAGCAGGGGAAACAGTCATGGAAGTCCACCTAAAATGGTTCCCAGGTGGCAGCTATTTTACATACAGCGGGTCTTAATTTGTCTTTTAAAAAGGTGTTCTAATGCATACTCATTTAATTCTGCACTCTCTGAAGAGTCTGCAAATGGATTGAGGAGTTTTGGGGGTGTATTCATTGAATTGTGTTGTTGTTTAGTCATTTGGTCGTGTCTGACTCTTTGTGACCCCATGGACCAGAGCACGCCAGGCACTTCTGTCTTCCACTACCTCCCGCAGTTTAGTCAAACTCATGCTGGTAGCTTCGAGAACACTATCCAACCATCTCGTCCTCTGTCGTCCCCTTCTCTTTGTGCCCTCAATCTTTCCCAACATCAGGGTCTTTTCCAGGGAGTCTTCTCTTCTCATGAGGTGGCCAAAGTATTGGAGTCTCAGCTTTAGGATCTGTCCTTCCAGTGAGCACTCAGGGCTGATTTCCTTAAGATTGGAGAGGTTTGATCTTCTTGCAGTCCATGGGACTCTCAAGAGTCTCCTCCAGCACCATAATTCAAAAGCATCAATTCTTCGGCGATCAGCCTTCTTTATGGTCCAGCTCTCACTTCCATACATCACCTACATTGAATTGTAGGTGACAGCAAATAGATTTAATGATGTTTAGCAAAATTCAAAGGAGAATAATATTCCCAACAGTGTCTTTTATAAAATATCAGGTATTTTATTTCTAGCCTTCCCTTCATCCTTGCAGACAGGAGCAGTTCTGGTGCGTGATGTTTCCAATTGTATTGCTAATAGATGCCACAATACCTTGACTATGGGACTTGGAGAAATGTAGGAGCTGCTTCTGCTATGTATCTAATAAATAGCAAATGGAGGCATGTATACTCAGAATCCACCTCGTGATATAAATATGTGATTTGTGTTTTTGGACCGCAGATCAATTTTAAAGCTCAGATATGGCGAGCACTTACTCGGAAGTAATTTTTATTGAACAAAGTGGGACATACTTCTGAGTAAATAAGCTCATAATTGAGCTTCAGCAACAGCATTCAGCAAGACGAAGATTATTTAGTAAGGTTGTAAGCAAACTACATTATAGCAATTTGTAGTTGTCTGAAAGAGAAGCAGTTGTCTTCTTGACACAGAAATGGAAAAGGTAGATGGCAGGGACAATGAGAGGTCACACACTGAAACATTCCTCTTCCCGTTAATAGCAATTTCCAGCCTGAGTGAAAGGAGAATTTTATGAACATATTTTATCTTGATTCCATTTAACAGCTAATTTTTCTAATGGAATGCTACATGAACTACACTTCCCTTCAGTACTGCAAGAAAGAATGTATGGGACATACATTCAGCAGTATTTATTAGCTGATATTTTAGTCACAGCAGTTCATCAATGGGTTATGAAGTGAGTATATGAGGGGAGATATTTGAAGTACGAGCCAATATGAGTTAAGTGGGGGGGGTTAAATAAATAAATATTTGTGTTTGAAACGAATATGCTGCATAAAAATATTTATAAAATTATAATACTAAAATGGATGTTTAGCTGAAGAGGTATTTGAATAGATTGTGGTTATTCAATACAAAACACACAGTTTACCAGGGAGAAACTGCTGAGTAGATGTGTGTAGGATTGCATAGTTAAAGTAAAAGCAACAAAGGATATTGTGGTACCTTAAAGACTTACAAATTTAAAATGGCATAAGTTTCCGTGGGCTACAGTTCCCTTTATCAGATGCACAAATCATATGAATGTTATCCTGAGTGGCAGGCATATGGACATAACTGGAGGCACGGGGAGTGAAAGTAGTGAGGTCAGAAGTAAAATAAATGCAGAAAAATAGAGACAGTGAAAATTACCGTATTTACTTAGCAATGTTAAATCACTATAGAGTTGCTGCTGACATCATGGCATTGCTAAGCCAATTAATGCACATAATGTACTAAAAATCATTTGTCTCATTGCATTCCACAAATGAAAGCATTGTAAGTCTTGATATAATGTAATTCAGCAGCTTCACATTGTGATCTACCTTTGAGTATTCCCACTTTGAGTTGTCGAGGTTACTTTATTGAACAATAAGAATAGTGATAGAAACATATGGGACATACCTTTTTGTCTAAGAGCATTGTGGCTATAGTACACAACATTGGACCCAATGAGGTTTAGCCTTCCTGTTTATTTAGCAGTTAAGAAGTTTTGCCTTTTAATGCAAAACTGGAGAGCATTCCATATATATGTATATATCCATAAAGGACTAACACTTTTCAAACTGCAGAATGAAGATAGTTTTCAGTCTCTCCCTGTCAGCCTGCCAAGTCATAATTTGCTGAAGGATACAAAGAAGTCAGATATATGGAACTGATTATATTATGCAAATGAGGGCTTGCATCTCCAGCAGATGTCACTATGGCCCATACCTAACTGAGCCTCAGAAGCTTAGAATTTACAAATATTTTTTGCTCAGAAAACATCACCCAAAATGTATTGCAAAATTTATCATGGAGGTGCTTTTATATTTGTAGATTTGACCTGTACCTGTATCTTTGACAAACATCCCAATCTGATTTATTTGGCTCCAAATCAGGTCTGTTAAAAATAAAACTCCCCCTGCCATTAATTATAATGGAGAATATTGAAAATGCTATAATTGTTTTATTGCTCAGACTTGTTTGTCTGTGTCTAGAAACAGTAGCAGACAATAAAAAGAACATTTGAGTTGTTGCATCAACTCAACCTAGCAGGACCATTTCCTCCCAGTCTGGGTGGAGCTAAATATTACCTTGTAAAGTTGATGACTATTCCGGATTCTCTCCTTTCAAATTAGCTAAATTCCACTAAACTTCATGGCATATATAATAATGTATTATCATAGAAACAGGTGGTGTTGAAGAATGTGGGCGTGAACCCAGCACTGTTTTGAATGGGTCATTGCCTCTCTTCCTGACTTGTTTAATCAGCCTACTGATTGCTTGCTGTACATGAGTTCAAAACCCCTTGCTTGTGTTCTGCTTTTACTTTCTAAGATTGCTTGCATCCCATGCCAGTTTTCACTTCAGCTGTAATGACATTAATACTCAATTTGCATTTTCTACCCTCAAATAATGTTCAAAACCAAACATTTAATGCTCAGTATTCTGTAGTACATAGTATCAAGGTAGGCATTTAATTTATCATGTAATTGCAAACTTTAAATAAATCAGTCCCCCCCAAAAAGACGTCTTCTGTGTTTGAATTTTCTTTAAGCATTACATCTTTTAGTAGCATCTTTTGAAGTACAGAGAATTTTCTACAGTGGTTATTAAAAAAAATACAGGGACCGCTCATAATCTATTTAGATAACCAGAAATACCACAGAATTTTCATTAATCTCTTTCTTATTAAGCAACTGTCTGTGTTAGCAACAGATTGAAAGATCATTGATATAAAAATCAGCAGTGAAGTGCTAAATATAGGAAAGAAACACTATATTTTAATGGAATTAATGATGGTTTCCCCTCACAATTTTTATCTGCAAGTGTTGAATTAAAGGCTTATAGATCAGCAAGAAGATCTCCAGTGCTATGTTTTCCATTACTTATTATTTTCTACAAAACAGGGAAATAGTCCAAAAATTTGGCTAAATCTAGCTCTCTGGTTTCAGGCTTAACTAGTGAAAGGCTGCAATACAGTCTGTGTCTGACATGCATAGGGCAATCAGCACATGGGCTAGAGGCAGGAGGTGTAGTTGTAAACAGTAAGGAGATGAAGAACTGGATCAGGCAACAGGAACTGAATATAGGAAGTAGGAGATGTAGCCATGAACAGTCTGGAGGTCAAATACAAAATTGGATAGATGAAGAGAAGTGATGGGGGACAAGACAAGGCAGGTGCATTTTGAGAATCCATGTTGCGATTGGTGATAGAAGAGAAATTCAGTTTGGATTGTATTTTAATTAGAAAACTACTAACTCACCCTTCTCAAACCAAAATGCACTATTCAATCAAAATTTGCACTTCTCTGAATTTTGCAATGCAATTCTCCAACCAAATTAATGAGTACAAAAATGCATGTTGGGTAAGCTGTACATAATGACTGCTCACCAATCACATCAGTGGGTGGTTTTGTGACCCGGAGTGGGCTCCCCGGCCTCTGGAGCCACACCATAGCTGCCTGGCCATTGCTCCATTCCCTGGGCTTGGCCGCCGAGGCTGCAGGGCTCCCACCTGGTCCTGGTTCAAATCAGCCAATCGGCGGCAGCCGGGGGTGGCAGAGCAAAGGGTGGCAGGCAAGGAGGCTCCTGCCGACACCAGCCATTCAGTTGCTCGGAGCGTCACAGAGAGAGATGCATTGTTGAATGTTCAGGAGGTAATTGATTGGTAGCAAAGGAGCTGGGAAGCAGGCCAGGGATGGCTGTGAGGAAGGCGGAGGGCGAAGGATGCACCATGGTGGCTTCTGATTGGAGAGGTTTTTGGACGTTTTGCTTGTGCTAGCTGCACAGGTATTTTGTAGCCTTGGTATCTTGCCCCCCTTTTCTTTTACAGTGCAGCGCTTGGGTTTACCTTCCCGTATGCATGTGTTCTGAAAATAGCATATGGAAATGAATAACATAAGGAGAATGATTTGCAAAAATCTGTAAATTAGGTAAAACTGCATGCAAAAAAATGTGCTTATTAAGCGAAATTCACACTGAAATGCTAACAAATTTTCATAAGGATTTAAAGAACAAATTGCAAATTGCTACAGACATATGAAGAGCTGAATTTAAGGGTGGAACTCTACTTGTCAATCAAGTGATTGGTGAGTTGCACAGAGGAAACTTATGTGAAATACCTTCTTGCCAATAAAGATCTGAATATTATCAGGCCTGTTGCGAAATTCTGTTTCATGGCAATGAGGACAAGATAGGCTGCAGATACAGTGATGGCTGGCTAATGAGTACTGATTTTAATCTCTGGAATACAGACTTTAGCTGAAGGAGTTTTGTTTTTAATGTAAATACGTTTATAGGGAATTTTTAATTATGTCTGCTTCTTCAAGTGGATGTGGCATATGTTGTTCTTGTTAACTTTGCTGTTTGGTCTTTGACCACAATAAAGATTGATTGAAGGTTGGAACTCTACTTCTCACTCGAAGTGGTGAGTTGCGCAGATTGCCAGACTAGCCTAGGAAAGGAGATATTATAAGTCCTGGTGCTTCTTCGCTGGGTTGTGGAATCAGCTGGCAACACTCAAACTGCTGTTGAACTCTAATTCCTCCCATCCCTTACTATGCTTGGTGGGTCTGATGGGGGGTTGGACAACATCTGGAGATCCTCAGGTTCCCCTTTCCAGCTATAAAGAACAGCCTGCTGACTGGCCAAAGGCTCCGGAACACAGCAAGTTACTGAAAATTGACCACTAGAAGTCCAGGGATCAGCCTTCCCACCATGCTAACTTGCATTAAATTTGTTGTTGACTAAAAAACTTGTCAAGGGAACAAGTTAAAGGGAAGCGGGTGGCGCTGTGGGTTAAACCACAGAGCCTAGGACTTGCTGATCAGAAGGTTGGTGGTTCGAAACCCCGCAACGGGGTGAGCTTCCGTTGCTCGGTCCCAGCTCCTGCTAACCTAGCAGTTCAAAAGCACGTCAAAGTGTGAGTAGATAAATAGGTACCACTCCAGCGGGAAGGTAAACAGCGTTTCCGTGTGCTGCTCTGGTTCGCCAGAAGCGGCTTAGTCATGCTGGCCACATGACCCGGAAGCTGTACACCGGCTCCCTCGGCCAATAAAGCGAGATAAGCGCCGCAACCCCAGAGTCAGTCACGACTGGACCTAATGGTCAGGGGTCCGTTTACCTTTACCTAAAAAACTTGTGCCAGTCAATATTTCTAATCACGGGGGGTTTTCATTGCCTACTGACAAAAGTTTATATGCGCCAACTATCTTGCCTGATGTGGTACTGCATCAGGGGGAAATGTATACTCTATAAAATGATTCACAGAATGAATTGGCGCTGCTCCTTGGCTTTTCGAAATGTATCAAACTCATGTGACACAAGGGCATTTGGGAAAGTGCAACCTTTTACTTACTTACTCTGTGTGTGTGTGGTTGTATGTGTGTATGTTCTCTGGTTTCATAATATAGGTACAGTATTTATGTGAATGTCCTGAAAAGGTGCAAGTATCACAAATAGAAGCAACAAAATAGAAGCTTCTCCCCACCCTCCACATCACACCTGACCTAGCCCTGACTTGTTTTCTCCTTTTCTTAGTCTGTATGAATTAGTATTGGTCAAAATCCACTTACTGTCTGAAACATAACATTTTGAAAGTGAGTTACAATAATGCTGGCAGTACTGGAAAGAAAATAAAATAAAAAGAACACTGACAGCCACATTTTTAGTTTTCTCCACAAAGTACACGTTAGAAGTTGAAGGCCTTGAATAGCCAAGGACAATGGTGATGTAATGAAAAAGGGTGTGTGTGTGGAGGGGGAAGAGAAAAAGAAAGAAAGCAGCATAGTTTTTTTAATTAATTGCAAGACCATGACTTCCTCCAATCCACACTCACACAAAAAAAACAACCCTAGCTTGCTCTCGCTTTTATTTGGCACTGTTTAATTATTTCAAGCCTAAACTTCAAAATAAGATTCACCAACTCAGTTCCTGAAAATGTTCTTTTGTTTACCTGCTCACAATATTTTTTAATGTCAACGGATCATTTTTTGCAAGCTTGAAAGGGTGTTTGTGGAAAATCATCCAAGCAGGCCTGGGCAAAGACAAAGAAAGAAAATCAGTCAACAATGGTGCTTGCTTCTTTAAACCATAAGTCTTCAGGTGATGCTGCTACAAGCTTCTTGTCTATAATTGTTTTGTTCTACACATACCTGAAGGATGCCTCTTCCAGCATCAATGGTTCTGTGTGCTGAGGTGATCAGCAGAGGCTCTTCTTCAGCCAGATCCCTCTTCCATTTGGAGCGATGCAAGTGGTGACTAGAGAGATGGTCTTTTCAGGGGAGTTACCATGCTTTTGGAATTCTCTTATTGTGTCTCCCTAAATGGCATCTAAGAGAGCCATACAAAATGCCTAGGAACTGTAGTTTTGTGAGGAGTTACAGATCCATAGTTTCCCTCCTAGAAGTACAGGTTTCAAGCTTCATCAAGACAGGCTTCTCAAACATCCTTATAGGGATTCGTACTCAGAGCCACTGAGTTTGGCTAATTCCAAATCATGAATTCCTCAAAATCCATGTAGGGAGACTGCAAGTTAATATTCTTCGGTTTTAGAGAGCAGTATTGAAATTCTCTCTCCCCACTTCCAGTGGGGCTCCTATGAAATAGACAGGATTTCTGCAGGGGATGCTTACCTTACTACAGAAAAAGGCACAACTGTTGAATTTCTGCTTAGCATGCAGTGGTTAAATGCACAAGAAGAGCGTTGCCAGGCGATGTGTCAGTAGCCTTGGTAGACAGAGATTGTATATGCACCTGTTCTTTGGTTTGACTTGTATGATGTAACTTAGTCCTAGCGCCTGAGCCACATTAAAGGATTTAATTCTGCCATTCCTTCCACCGTCAAGCAATATTTATTCATTCACTTAAGCCTAGTGCTTGCCATACAGTATTGACTTTGACAGTGTGTGAAAGAGGTGCAAACCACCCAAATCCTTGGAGCTTATGCTGTCTTTGCGCCTTCTGAATAAATAAATTATACCCTGTGACAAGATGCTAGAAAATTCATGGTGTGTAAGCTGAGCACTTGGGAAGATACCTGTGCTCTTCTGATGGTTTAGGGACAAGCTGGGATGCTGATTAATGAGTGAATATTTACAGATCCACATTACACTCCAGAAGCTGATTAGAGGGTCTCTGACTCACCATAAAACCTGCTTGAGAGCAACTTGTATGTAATTGCGACCTATCTGGTTGAGCCAAGATCAGTTAATGAGCCTTAAGATATTATTCATTGGTTGGAGTGCCCAGTTAGAGTTCATTAAAAGCGTTCATGATCTGCCAAAAATATTGTTATCATCATAACCATCCCTTCATAGAATTACTCTGCTGCTATTTTTTAAGCTGTCTTTGCAAACTGCATGGGGTTCTTGGGCCATAATTATAGGTTTAAATTCATTCTTTGTGTCTGTGCATCCCTCCTCCCTACATCTTTTCCTACATTATTTGAATGGAAGTCTTAAAAGGCCAAAATACTTGAAGAGGCACACAGTATATAAAGCTATCAAACACAAGAAAGTGATTGGCTTTTGTGACTGTTATGTTGGAAATTGCTCCTGTATCTGGTTTTGTCACAGTGTGGCTAGGTCAAGGATAGCACAGACTGCAGTTAATTGGGGCAAAGCAGTACATCATTTTTTATTTTAAAAAAACTACCCTATAAATTAACTATTCAACAGTAGAAATGATGCAAGTACTGCAAGCACAGATTAAGGAACATTTTGTGCATCTTCACAAAAGACCTGCATTCATACAACTTACCAGGTTATAGAGAATACTTGCATTCATACAACATAATGAATGAATGCATGCATTCATACAATGTACCAGGTTATAGAGAAAACTGCACTAGAATAAATATTTTTCAAGAAAATATTAGTGAATGTTGTTGACTGCTTACTGCTTGTTTTACTCCTGCCGTTCTTTTCTTTTTCTTTTTCTTTTTCTTCTTTTTCTCTTCATAGACTAAAAAAAAAAAAGAATATATAAAGGAAACAAGCAGCACTTTGATATCTAGAAGATGCAGTCTACCATTATAAAAAAACAGTGTGAGAGACTAAGTCAAAGCTGAAGGTCAACCTGCAGCCTTACTCTAATTTAATGCTATATGGCAATACTAGCTGTTGTTTTAAATACCAGCACAGCAAAGGTGTGATGATAAATACCACTAACTTTGGTAGAGAGGTTAAACCATAATGGCAAGTGTGAAATACCATATGAGGTTATGTTTGCATAAAAGATCATTGTACTTCGGAAGAAATTAAGCTTAATACTAATTGCTACTTCTGAAGCTACACAGAGTAAACACAAATATTTGCACCTGAGCTCACTCCGGCAGCGCAATCCTGGCAGGGCGCTATCACGGCTGCCCCCCACCCATGTTGGGGGCCATGCCCCCAGGATGTGCACCATGCCCCTGCGAGCAGCACACCCCACCCCCGGACACGCAACAGCCCTGCCCCCACCTGCTCTACGCCCCCCAGAGCTGGAGCATGAAGCTCCGCCACTGCCTGAGCTTGTGTAACAGTGTGTTTGTGCACCAAGTAACAACTCTCTGCATTTTACCTGCTGGAATGTCAGCCTACCCAGTTTGTGACTTAAAAAGGTAAAGGTAAAGGTACCCCTGACCATTAGGTCCAGTTGTGGCTGACTCTGGGGTTGCGGCACTCATCTCGCTTTATTGGCCGAGGGAGCCGGCATACAGCTTCCGGGTCATGTGGCCAGCATGACTAAGCCACTTCTGGCGAACCAGAGCAGCGCACGGAAACGCCGTTTACCTTCCTGCCAGAGCGGTACCTATTTATTTACTTGCATTTTGATGTGTTTTTGAACTGCTAGGTTGGCAGGAGCAGGCGTGGGAAATGTTTTGCCCTCTAGATGTTGCAGAAATCCAACTCCCACTATCCCTAACCATTGGCCATGCTTGCTGGGGCTGATGAGAGTCATAGTTGAGCAACAACATCTGGGAGGTTCAAGGTTCCCCACACTTGACATATAGCAATCCAGCAGCATGAGAAACCTTGTTGTTTTTCCTGCCTTCCTAAGACTTCAGAAACAGAGGTCACATGAGAGCTTGTTATGCAGGCCTAGCCTGGCTCTATAGTCAATAGTACTTAAGAATGTCTTCATTTCCACCAGTAGTGTGCACTAAAAAGTCATCCTTCCACAAAATGTTCTTTTTTAAAAAAATATATATGGGCCTGTTCATGTAATGTTTACGATATTTTAATGGCATTGTGACAAGAAATCAATGGTTGTTGGTTGTAAGTGAAGCTTTCCCCAAATACCTAAAAGAAGAATAAATCCAATCTCCTACAGCAATAACACTGTATTTTAATTTTGTAGCCATTAATATAGTATAGTGTAGCATTCATTTTAAATGTGCTACAAAAACACCAATAACATTTTATCCACAGCAACAGAAAGGTAACAAAAGCCATAACAAGAAGCTGAAAGTATCTGAAGATGAGCTTCCATAATTTTTTATGGGCTGGTCATGATCGTTATTTCAAGCCAGAGGAAAGAACTGTAAAATATCTCAAAAGAGCTTCTTTATGCTGGCCAGATGCTTGTATGTACAATATAGGTCACTGCTGGCATCTTTTAGGTATTGTATCTTTCTAAGAGGCAATAAACATATTGGGTAGAATCAATCCCTTTCTATTCTCTAACCTTAAAATTTCAAGTTTTTTGTTGTTATTATTTTGGTAAAAGCAAAAATTGATATCAATTGTTAGATCAAAATGGCAAAAAAAATTGGAATGGTGTTATTTCAAAAGCTTAAACAACAATCTTTCCCCGACATGGGACACATACCTACAATGTACTTTCATAATATATCAGTTGCTGTTATATAGTGATATACGTATGATGATATGCACATAATATACTCTGCTAAACAATATATATGTAAAGGTGGTGTTTCCCCTTCACAGTAACACTCCAGCACAATCAGCGTGATATTTACAGTCTGTATCACATATATACAAGAACAGCCAAAGTTCAGAATTACGCGTCCAAACCCGTTGAGTCAGATTCAGGGAGTGGCTTCCTACAATTCCCGCGCCAACAAAGTAGGCGTGGGAATTGCGCGAGACGTCTTTGATCCTTACGTTTCATTTCCCTCCTTGTCTTTGCTGATTTGAAAGCCCCCTTCCTGAGTCCGAGCTTCCCTCCCGAGCCTCTGAGCGGTTGCAGGGCTCTCCAGCATCCCTGAGTCCCTGCTCTCCCTGACTGCTCTCCACCCCCTGTTCTGCCTCCCATGTCATCCCCCTTTCTTCCTCTTCTGTCCACTGCCCTTCAGAAACCTCCCTGACAATATAACAGCTCTGATTTAGCCTTGTTAACTCCTTAGCTTTCTTTACTTTTAGGCTAAGGGTTCCTAGACATCCCTACTGATCAAATGCATTTGTCTCATCAAGGTTTTCATGAAAGATGAACCTTGTTCTTAATTAACATTAATATACTGCATCCTGATCTTAAGAGATGCATCCACTCAGTACTTGAAACTTTGAATTACATACCCAAGCATTTGATTGGTGCTGTGGGTACACCTATTGGTGCCTATTTTTTGCCTATTTTGCCTATTGGTGCAAAATAGTCAAAAAGCTATTGAATGCAATGTGTGGAATAATACTTCCATATAGCATTGGATCAGTTTTCTCTATGCTATGTTGACGTTTTGTTGAAAACTGCCACACTTATCCATCAGGAGTGTACACAGGCCCAATATTCTTCTTATACCTGTATAGGTGAATTTTAAAAAAATTCTGGTCCATACATTTCTGAATACTCAGTGCTCTCTGTGCTTTGATCTGAGTTCTGAGCCTCTCAGTATAAATGAAGCTCTGTGTTCCTCAGCCCCTATAAATGGGAATCTAAAAATGGCACTATCCCCCCCCCCCTTTTGACCAAAGTTGATGAAATTTGCTGACAGAGGAGTCCTACCAGAATGGATTTAGTCTGCCTATTTGCAGACAAACTGGTCCAGGAACTTTTTGTAGGTGAAATAAAAGGTAATAATTTTCCTCCATACTCCATATTACTTTCATATCTTCAAGGGTGGAGAAAGGGACATTTAATTAATTAAGAAATTAGGAAAGGGACGAGCGGTGTGTATTCTTGCTTGAACATTTTTCAAGCTTCATACCAGCCTTTCTGGTAAAAGGCCTTAATACTTAATACTTCTAGGCCTTAATACTTGAGGCTCTCTATAATGCTGCCTGTGGAGTTTTGAAGCGCTCTGGGTGGTAAGCAGTGGCTTTATTAACGCAGAACATTGAATGAAGAAAAATGCTCTACTGCTGGTGCTTTAATGAAACCACAACAACCCTGAACTCTTCAGTGCCCCAGAAGCAACCTTTGGAACAGCCCCACTTCTTGAAAAGCCCATAGGCCTATAGAAACAAATAAAACTTTAGAGCTATACAAAAATAACAGAATAACATGAGGCCTTTTTTTTTTTGGATGACTTGATTTGAGAGAGAGTTTATTGGCATCGTATTTGGACTTGGGAGGGGGAGAAAATCCAAATTAGGATGATTCAAAACATCATTTGGCACAAAGCTGATACCTGTAAGTGGAGTGGGGTTTTGCACCCATTGTAGCCTCAATCATATAAAGGAGAGGGCCTAAGTCTGCACCTGGAGAAATTTCCATGATTTTTTCTGGCTTGCTTTATGGGGAATGCAATTGTTTATGGCAATGCATGAGGTGCAACACTTCCTAATGCAAAATTTGGAGACAACGTAGGAATACTACTGAGAGTGAGCTGCCTGTCCCGTGTGTGTTGCCATTCTCCATAAGTTTCTTTTTACAATTCCCAGCTGTTAGAGTTAAAACTAGCACAAGCCCATTAGCATGCTCTTAATTGCTATTGTACTTTTTGCATGAATGTAAAAGAAATGTTAAGACAACTAAATTAATCAGAATTAAAGCCTACTTTTTTCAGGGAAGACATACTTTATATTGATATTACATTTGTACAATTAATGAAGAATATTTCCGTTTGAATTTTAAAAGGATACAATTACACTTGGGAAGCTGGGAAGGCTGTACCTTGAGCAGTTAAGCCTATTGTACACAATGAGGAAGAAGATGTAGTAGCCTGAGGACATCTGCAAGCTAATGAGGGCTTTCAATGGAACAGTAGATGAGCACTAGCATTTTGCCGGAGGAAGGCTACCGGCTCACTCCCAAAGCAGAAGTGTCACATGGACTGCATTTGTACAGGAGTTTATTCCATTTCCCTAATGTTTCCCTGACTTCTAATTTCTGCGTTACAGCAGGCCTGCAACTTATGTGGGCGTTATTTTCTGGGATCGCACACCCATTGGGTTCAATGGTAGGTGGGGCTCATAGAATCATACATTTGTACAGTTGGAAGGAACCACAAGAGTAGGGGTAGGCAACCTAAGGCCCGTGGACTGGATGCGGCCCAATCGCCTTCTCAATCTGGCCCACGGACGGTCTGGGAATCAGCGTCTTTTTACATGAGTAGAATGTGTCCTTTTATTTAAAATGCATCTCTGGGTTATTTGTTGGACCTGCCTGGTGTTTTTTACATGAGTAGAATGTGTGCTTTTATTTAAAATGCATCTCTGGGTTATTTGTGGGGCACAGGAATTCATTCATCCCCCCCCCAAAAAAAATAGTCCGGCCCCCCACAAGGTCTGAGGGACAGTGGACTGGCCCCCTGCTGAAAAAGTTTGCTGACCCCTCCACAAGAGTCGTCCAGTCCAGCCCCATTCAATGCAAGAATCTATCACCCCACATGGGTCTCAAACCCACATCCCTGAGATTAAGAGTCTTACGCCCTACCAACTGAGCTATCCCAGCCGTTGCCAAAGTCATTTTCCCTAGAACCCCACCCCTTTTCCACTCCCCTGTTTGTTTGTTTGTTTGTTTGTTGCAATGCATCTAATGCTGAAAGTGCACAAGTTAAATGTGTGGACGTTGCAGGCTTACTGTACATCGAGCTTTTGTGTGCCATAAAAGCCACTTTGAGAAATCTAGTAGAATATAGCAGAAGTTTAGCACCCATGTCCATGTTAATTGCTTCCAGTGGGGAAGAGGGGAATCTGCTTGTAATCCCACTAACCCAGAAAATTGTAGGAGTAAAGTGATGAAATTCAGAGCAATATGGCAGCACTCACTTTTTTCATGTCATTGTCATGGGTGAGTCATGTGGGAACAGAAATACATACATGCAGAAATGGTGGGATGATAGCATCAGACCAAATGATGTCTGCTGTTGTGTCACCACACACCACAGTTGCCTCAAAACATAAATCATGTTCAGAATACCACAACACACATGTAACTGGCTGTAGAGTAACATAACATTATATATAATAAAACTGTATTGCACAGTTCCTGGTGGCAATACCATATCGTATTACTATTAACCTTCTATATGGTTTTATTGTCATAAAGTCTAAGGATAGTCAAGTCCAAAGATTGTCAAGTCCAACAATTACAATGTACAGTTCCTGTTGGCAAAGCCATTTCATACTGATATCTTCCTTCTGCATCGTCCTATGTCTTAAAAGTGTGACAAATGAACACACCATGCCCACTGGTGTGAATGAGCCTGAAACAAATATTAGGAAACATGACAGAAGCTCTAGCATTATAATTGGAAAAACAAATGCACTGTTCCTCTGAATACACCTACAGTTAAAGCATAAGATGGATTCAAGTTTACAACAAGCTCACATGCCCCACTAAGTGTTAAGCTTGCCTTTCATGAACAGCACTCTCTGTTCCCCACCCACCTATGTAGTGTGCCAAATATATTTTTCAACGTTGTGTTTCAAAGGCAGCTTTAGATTTGGCATGTTTGAAAAGAAACGCTGGGCTTCCCAGCCCATTCCATGGGCCTAAAGGAGCTATTTGGACCCTGCCTTCGTGTGTCAGTACTCTGCATCAGTTTTCTAACCACAACATGTTTCAGTTGCTACATTAGTATTGATAATTTGTATTAGAAATACTCTCTTTAGACCCACCTTCCCTGTGTAATGTTCAAAAAATATTTGGCTTCAAACACTTCAAACACAGGTTGCATCCACAGATGTACAGTTTTGTTTGTTGCATGATCTGCTAGTTGTTTGGAAAAGACACAAAAGACAACACTCCCTATAGACGTGCATCATGATTTGTGAAAAGAGGGAAGTGTCATGACAAATGTCTGGATGGAGAGCTTTTCTTTGTGCCTTTTCCAAACATCTGTTTCTGCAGCAGATAACACAACAAGAGAAACTACAGCTGTGGGTGCATTTTGGAAGTTAAAGCATAACTTGAAACCATTGGGGTTTAGACAAACCAAATAAGATTCCTGAAATATACTCGGAGTTGAGTGTGACTTTCATGGTCTTTATTCAGCTCGTAGTAGCAATGAATAAAACTTTCCCCAAAATGTCTAGCTATATATACATCATTTACGCAATGGGCCCCATGTGATTGGCTAATTCCGAGCTGCTCCTGTAGGCCAATCAGGTTGCGGATTCACTTCCTCCAGAAGCCTGATTGTTTGCTCCTGCAGGCCAATCAGGTTGCTGGTTCACTTCATCCAGGAGCCTGATTGGCTGCTCCTACAGGCCAATCAGGTCACTGATTCACTTCCACCTGGAGCTGGATTGGGTAGCTCCTGCTGACCAATCAGACTGCTGCATTCTGGATCCTATTGTTCTAGGATTCAGCTCAGTACATAACACCCCCTAAGGTTTGCGCTACAAGCCTACATTCCTATGAATGCTTCCTTTGGAGCAGTGGCAAACTTTGGGCTTTAACATTTCAGTGGCGCCCTGTGCGATGTCAAAACGTGGTGCCCCCTTGTCTCTCATGCTCCATTCTCAGTCATTGTTGTGGTGCCCCCTGCAGCCTCTTGGCTCAGTGCCCAGTGCAGGCAAACCGGTCGTGCTCCCCTAAATCCACCTCTGTTTGGAGTAAACTCCTTAGAACACAGTAGCATTTCTTCTTATGTTTCTGGCTAAACACATACAATCTTTCACTGAAACGAGTGGGACTTTCATATGATCTTTTTTTGTGCACACTTTTATCATGATACTAGCAACTATTTTGCAAAATTATACTGCGTCTTTTTCATTGGCAAGATTTTACATTGTAGGGAGGGTGCGGAGAGAATATTTCTTTGTCATCTTCTTTACCTGTAGCAGTTGAAAACAGAATACAAAAGAAACAAACACCGAAACATTGTGTTGGGCCTTTTGACCTTTCCCAAATGATATTTAGTTTTCAGACTTCAATACAACACTACTCTTCTTCTTTGATTTTTTTATTCCCAAGAAAATGCCTTGGTGGATTAGACAAAAGGTTTATCTAGTCATGCTGCTTACTAACATTGATCAGACAGAAGTCCCTAGGAGGTTTATAAACCGTGCTTGGTGGAGATACCCTAGTGTGCAGACTGGAACTAAATTAACCCAACAGATTTTACACTTCTTGAAATGTTGTGATGGTCTCAGTGGTCTTAATATATCTAAATACAGCTTTCAATATGCATTTTGAGAGAAAAATATCATTTCAACACCCATCTAAGTACTTATTAAAACACACATTTTAAAATGTAGCCTAATATATTAATATGTGTATTTTGAGGGGGGGAAATGGGGAGAGGAGAGAAAGAAAAACAACCAATTAATGCTAATATGGAACAGAAATAGGGAAGTGACATAGATCACAAATAGAGAGATTCATACTGTCCCAGTGTTCTTGTCCCTAGCACGGGGATGAAAGCCAAAGATTGTTAAATAGTCTGAAAAGAGGGGTATGAATTGCTTCTAAAGATGAGAATCAATGTCAGGCATGATAACTTCATTATCATGTGAAGACTGAACCCTTGGAGAACATTTCATATAGTAAAAAAATTAATACTGAGACAGTGTTTCATTTTAAAAGAAGATGTGTGGCCTAACTTTGGAGTGAAAGTTAGAACCAAGGTAATTTAGTTTGGGTTACTTTTTTCTTTTTTTTAAGGTTGAAATACAAGAGCGGGTGTTAAGAGCAGCTACTGAATGAAGCTGTTAAAATCAACAATAACTGAATGATTATTTTTTTTAATTGAGTGAAAGCATTAACACAATTTTGAGTGTTGAGATGATTAAAAATTGATTTGTAATTATGAGATTTCCAAAGAGCAGGGCAATGACGAATTGCTTCCCAGGGTTCATTGTTGGTGTATGTGTGTGCTATTGTTAAGTGTTTGTTTTCATGACTGCAGTAGAGTAAGTATAAATCTACAGTATTTTTTTTAAAAAAATGTTGCTTGAATTTTTGTTGTTTTTTCTCTTTCGCTGAAATATTTCCATCCTTTTAAAAACAAGTAATTTAGTGAGAACAGAATGATCACAAAATCCATTTTAATACACAGAGATATTTCTGAAATGAAATATACAAATGCATTTTTATAGCCCATTACAAAACCTTACCTACTATACAATTGCTTGCATGCAAATTGCCTAACACTTTAGCTGTTAAAATGCCCATTCTGTATGGATCCTTACATTTTAAGATCCAGCATGGAATTGTGAATCAATTCCTTTTTTTGTGAACCATCTGCTTCATTCTAAGCATTAAAAGAAACATCACTAAGAATAATGGCAGCAACACAGCTACTCTCTTGAATTTTTCAGTGGTTGATTTACATACTCTCCATACCTTGGTATAATCCTCGGTGTGAAGCAAAAAAGTGGAGAAAATCTGTTTGTAGTTGACTCTGTCTGAGTCAAGGAAGCTCGGCTGGCCTTATACTTAATTCACAAACTGTCAATTCAACACAATGTTTGCACATGTATATACATGCATAGGTAGTTCCATATCACTTTCTACCTTATTGATCATTGTGACTGGAAACTGTACAGAGCAGATTCCCAAAGAAGCCCACTGCTTATCCCTTGGAAATTTGGACTCCCTTGTTTTTGAAATGAAAAGAAAACCATGAAGTACAGAAGTGTAGCAAAATATATATTTGCAGGTCAAAACTTTAATTCATGAAATTTATTTTAGAGTTCAAAAGAAGGCAAAACATGGTGCAAGTATGTATGAATTATTCAAGATCAGTTCAAATGCCTGGCACTTCTTATGTGGTTCCAAGTGGATTGCACCCTGATAAAGAGTCAGGCACCCATTGTATTAAATGTAGTGACATCACCACATGGGTGTTTTTTCTTTGCATAATTCCATTAGCCCCTTGTCAGGTTGATGTGATCACACAAACATAGTGGCTGTGTAAATATAGGCTCCACAGAGATGTGTTAGTATATACAAATGGTAGCTTCATGCTTGCAACCCCAAAACACTTGCAAGTGATTATGTGGGTTGACACTAAAGATCAGATTGAACCACAGGAATTCTAGAATGCTAAACTAATATGAATAGGAAGAGGGTTGGGTGGGTGGGTGGGTGTTGCCTGAATTCCAACTAAACAGTAAACAATGCTATGACTTTCAACTAAACAGTAAACATGGTAGCATATTTGTGCATATGATTAATCACTGCTTCCTGCCATGGGAACATAAATTTACTAAGGAAGCCAATTAAGGAGAAGATGGAACAAAATGAAAATATTCTAACTCTCCTAAGTGCAGTGCTATTAACAAGAGACAGATTAGACAGATTAGATGAACAGAATGCTAAAGCTGCGAACCCTAAATAGAAATAAAGTGTAAAAATAAACAAAACAATAAAAATACATTCTGCAAATTATAAGCAGATATAAAAATGGGGCTGGGAAATCCAACAAGGAACAATTTAAATATATAAGAGAGAGAGGCTTTGCATCTTACAATAAATGATGGGAAATGGATGCATGGGCGGTCTGAGTAGTGTGGAAAAAGGAATTTGTAAACTGTGGTCATAATGAGATGCATGCAGTGCAGCTATTGGGAGACCTAGTATCCAGTTTTCTTTGCAAATCATAATTGCAGTGGGCTAGAACTGTGTATTGTCAGGTGCAACTTTTACAGTAGCTTTATGATACATTTGTACACTATAAATGGAGTGATTTTCCTAATACCCCCTCCCTTAGTTATTTTACTGTTACCTTATTTTTTAATACAAAAAAACCTAAACCCTGACCAAAGGTTTCTCCACAGAGCCATTAAGGCTACAGTCCTATACATACCTGGGATAAATCCAACTGAAGTCAATGAGGTTTACTACAAGGTCACAGTTAAGGAAACAGATGATGGTTACAACTTCCACTGTAATCTATTTCCCTCGCAACACGGTAGCTTCAGTCATAGCTTGTGACATACCAGTGGCATAGATACATCACAATCTGAGAAATCAGTGAAAGAACTGACAGTCTATACTCTCTGCATATAGCCTGGTGGTTAGTTGGTTAGTAAGAGTAATTAGATTAGCTTTTTCATACATTCGTCTTCAATTAAATTATCTTGTACTTAAGTATCAATATCGTGGGTGCAGGGAGGAGGTAGGCAAAGTAAGTTGATTTTGAAGGAAGATTAGGATACTTCCACAAGAGATGCTCATCATGCCTATTTGCCTATAATTCATTTTGAGGAGCTTTTCAGAACTTGAATATATGGTTAATGTGGCATAAAAATGGGAAGCAACTGTTTTAAATCCACATAATAGCTTCTAGGAATGTGAGTAACACATTTAAATGAATGTATGATCATTTCTTCTTTTCATATACAGATGTTTACATTTAAATAATCTGTATGTTCATATATCTGGTCCCAAACCACCAATCACCAGAGGCCAAAACAGCACCTGGATCTCCCTCCTGCAGCATAACAGCCATAGAAAGGATGCATGAGCCTTGAGTAGGGGGAGAAAATGTATTCTCTGTGATCTCTTGGGCAAGGCTACCAGAAGACTTCTCGCAGTGTGGTGCCACAATGTTATCAGAAGCACAGTGAATAATGAAGATGCAGACTTTGGCATATGAACTTTTGTTGCCCTTCCAAAGATTTTGAGAGAGAGCTTATGCAAAGAGCTAGTTTGGATACAGCAGTTCAAGGGGCAGTCGCCTTTCTCCTAACCTTTCCCTTCCACCCTTTGATTCTAGCCAAAGAGTGCTTTCAGCCACTGTTCTGTTGCCTTATAAAGTCAACAGAAAACTGATGGGAAAGTCTATTCTACATGCATATGGAGTCTGACTGGATGCTATTTTTAAGATATAAATTGCCAAACTATAAGAGTACTACTGATCACATTGAAACTATTATGTCATATACTAGCGGAGTGGATGGGGGACGGACCCTGGGGTTTGTTGATTTGCTAACTGTTCTTAAGGTTCATTTTCAAATTCAGTTTTTAAACCATGCTTTAAAAAGCACTGTTGGTTTACTGGGTACAAAACTTACACATAAGCTTCTGCTGCGGCATTTTCCTGCTGTAAAAGGTAAAGGTAAAGGTACCCCTGCCCGTACGGGCCAGTCTTGACAGACTCTGGGGTTGTGCACCCATCTCACTTAAGAGGCCAGGGGCCAGCGCTGTCCGAAGACACTTCCGGGTCACATGGCCAGTGTGACATCGCTGCTCTGGCGAGCCAGAGCTGCACACGGAAACGCCGTTTACCTTCCCGCTGCTAAGCGGTCCCTATTTATCTACTTACACCCGGAGGTGCTTTCGAACTGCTAGGTTGGCAGGCGCTGGGACCGAGCAGCGGGAGCGCACCCCGCAGCAGGGATTCGAACCGCCGACCTTTCGATCAGCAAGTCCTAGGCGCTGAGGCTTTAACCCACAGCGCCACCTGTGTCCCTTTCCTGCTGTAGGTAGCGTAATAAATCTGAGGTGAGATGTAAGACAGCATGACACGGAGCACTCTGATCACGTGACATGTATGAATGCTGACAATTGATAGGCTTATTATAGTTTTATAGGTTTATAATGCACTTGAAATAAATTAAGTGTTTTTACATAGCATTTATTTAAAATACTAGTTCCTGCCCTAAGGCTCACAAACAAAATTAAAAATACCAGATTAAAGAATGAAAGGTTAGGAAGGACCAAGAGAGAAAAAAGAACATGCCAGGCAATATATAATTTGCAAATTGTGACACCTTAATAAAAATGATCCATTACAGTTGATGAATGTCCTCCCCCCAACCCTTTTAAAATAATAAAAAAGGAAAGCTACAAGTGGAGCAATATATTGTGTGTAAAATCTTCTGTTTCACTGAAATGTAACATTTCGGTAGAGGTACAAAAGTCATAAATGCAAGATTTTGTTTTTATTTTATTTTTCTTGTAAAAAAAACATGAAGACAGCAGTGTCTTTTAAAAGCTGTGCAATTTGACGGTTTTGTCTTGCATTTGACAATTTTCTCTTTTGTAATTTATTTTGAAGCATTCAGAACTAAGGTTCTTAGCACAACCTTTGCTGACTTCTGTCCCACATGAAATGTGCATGAATTGATTTCCCTTAATTAGTGGAAGAAGGTTCCAGAAGGCACTATCCTAATCAGTTTGGCCAGAAGCATCCTGAATCGGTACTGCAGTTTCTGTAATGAACTCCAACCTTTCTTATAATGCTTTAGAAAATTGAACTGGTGCTTTCCAATACTGATAAGCAGGACAGGGGGATAGAAATAAAAGGGTGGAATCTAATGAGCTGATTTCTGCTTGAAAAATTGGATTTCACTCCCCTCCTTCCTCCCCTGTAACTCCCATGCCTCCCCAAATCTAAACTGGAAGACCGTGTAATTAAAGCCGATTTATGGGGTTCCCTGGGGCCTGCACAGAGGAAAGGGAAACCCCATTGCATGAACAGAAGTCTGTTCCATTAGCAAGCCTATACACAGTGAGCCTTGAGAACTGGGAAGCAGGTGGTAAAACAAAGGAGCAACAAGAATGTCATGACAAGACAAAAATCTCTTGGAAGTGAAATGGCAACATCTTTATTGATTACAGATGACACATAACTAAATAGGGCAGGGGGAGAACACAGAATTTAAGTATCAGAGATGGATCATTATAGATCTCTGAATTTCCTCTTTGAATACCAAAATAACAGAAATCCATACAATTGTGAATAATGACACACAAACTATTTCCATTAGAATTCTTCCCTCAGAGAAAACATGTATAATACAGTTACAGTAGTAACTTGGTTTAAGAACAGTCCTGTTTACAAACGATTCAGTTTACGAATTCTAAAAAACCAGAAGTAGTGTCCCAGTTTGCGAACTTTACCTTGGTCTAAAAATGGAAGCCGAACGGTGGGAGGGCACTAGCAGCAGCAGGCCTCATTAGGGAAAGTGAACCTCGGTTTAAGAATGGTTTCGGTTTAAGAACGGACCTCCGGAACAGATTAAGTTCATAAACCGAGGTACCACTATATTACAGTAACAAAGCTTTATTGTTTTCTTTCATGTCTTAACTAAACTAAAACCAAAGTAGTACAATACAACGTTTGCTTGAATATTGCTTTTTTCTCCTTCTAAAATACCTCTCAAATTATCCTTGTGATCTTTGTGAATTTGGGGGCTCACTGAGTTTTGTGCAACAACCTGTATTATTTATTGAAGTGCCAGCTCTGGTTTGGATTTGACTCAGAACATTCAGATAACTGGCTTTAAATACATTCCATTAGGTATGCTGCTTCCTTACCCAGGTCATTTTTGGATTAGAATGCACTGGTACCTGTCAGAAGGCCAGTGGCCCTCAGTGAACTTGCAAGCAAACTGACAACTTCAACTTGACAATAAAAGGTCTGCTCCCACCATAAGCATGGCAAAGGAATTGTTTGAATTTACTCTTAGGACTTTCTGCACTGCTTTCTTGCTATGCAAGATGTCAATTTAATGTGCACCTGATGCCTAGTTTGCCTGCTACAGAGTTGTGAATCATTGTTGCTCTTTGTTGTTTAGTCATTTAGTCGTTTAGTTCGTGACCCCATGGACCAGAGCATGCCAGGCACTCCTGTCTTCTTGTTGCTCTTAAAGTTAAAGGTACCCCCCTGACCATTAGGTCCAGTCATGGACAATTCTGGGGTTGCGCACTCATCTCGCTCTATAGGCCGAGGGAGCTGGCGTTTGTCCGCAGTCATGTGGCCAGCATGACTAAGCCGCTTCTGGTGAACCAGAGCAGCGCAAGGAAACACTATATATCTACTTGCACTTTGAAGTGCTTTCGAACTGCTAGGTTGGCAGGAGCTGGGACTGAACAATGGGAGCTCACCCCATCGCGGGGATTCGAACCGCCAACCTTCTGATTGGCAAGCCCTAGGCTCTGTGGTTTAGACCACAGTGCCACCCACGTCCCAATCTTGTTGCTCTTAGTTATCCCCCAAATGAATAGGGATTCTATTCTACCAGTGAAATATACTGTAATAATAAAAATAAACTTAATATCCATTTCTAAGGACTATTTGTTGCTACCCATCTGTCTCAAGAGACAATGGAGTATACCTCTGGGGGTGAAGTCAAACCGCTGGAGAATCACAGCATCTGTTGTGGCTGCAGAGACTCGTAACTCGTAACTGCTGCCTCCTGCATTGTTTTTGCATTGTTAGCAGCACCAAAGTGACCTCTCTGGGGTGCAAGCTTGGGCATTGTGTTTAGAGGTTCTGGGCTTCCCAGACAACAAGATCTCACAGTCAGTTGAGACTATGTCAGTTGAAAGCACTGTGCCAAGTTGAAACTCAGTCTCCTTTGTCCTAATTGCTTTCTCTTTGAGTTATGAAGGTTATAGTACTATTATGTTCACATGACAATGTGCTGTTTACAATTTATACCTTCCCTTCTGTCCTAGTCATATAAAATGGCTTTGTTCCAAATAAGCTTTAGAAGATGCGAACATGGACAGTTCTTGTGGGATGCACCTATAAGCCAGAATAATATAGAACCAATAATATTTCTTTCTCTTACCATCCCATCAGTGGAATCTTGTTAATGAATCATACAAAATTCCAAGAAAAGCTATCAAAATCATCAAAGCTTCAATAAGTATTATGATTACTGAACAGACATGTTGTGAAGTTACATTAATTATGTGTAACGCATCCTTGAAAAAAATGCAATTATCAACTTGCTTTTCAAGTGTGCATTATTAAAGTAAAAAAACAACCTTGTAGAACTAGGATGGGCGGCCAGTAAAATCCAGAGACGATAAAAGTATTACTATCATCATAAATGTCTACATGCTTTTGTAAAACCTTTCTTAAACAAGCAATTTTCTGTTTAAAATATTAACCTCCTTATAAGTTAAATTCTTCAAAAGATTAATCTTATCTGTCCACAGTCTTCTTTTTTAAAAAAGTTATTCACATTTATGTCCTTTTGCTAGTGACCCATTAAATTAATTTTGTACAACATGTTATGGTTGAGATGACTGATTCACTCATGAAACTGGATGCAACTTTATAATAGAAAATGGATGATAATGATAAGATGTGTGAGTAGAATTCAGATTTAAATGCCTTAACACAGTGTTTCCCAACCTGGGAGCTGTGACCCACAAACTCAAAATAATTATTGCTTTTAATCAGGGGTTGTTTTTCACTGGAAACTCGGAGGAACTGAGATCCCTTACCTTTCAAGGAATTGTCTAGGTGGGAGAGGCTGGAACGGATATCCACCCAGTGCCTGAGGCAAAAGTCCACCTACAGTGGTACCTCGGGATGCGAACGGGATCCGTTCCAGAGCCCTGTTCGCATCCTGAGTAAAATGTAATATGTGACTGAGCATCTTCACGTGTGCAGTTCGCGTTTTGCTGCTTCGGTACATGCGAGTGACATCATTTTGAGCATCTGTGCATGCGCGAGCGGCGAAACCCGGAAGTAACGCGCTCTGTTACTTCCGGGTAACCGTGAAGCGTAACTTGAAAACACTCGACCTGAAGCACATCTAACCCAAGGTATGACTGTATATCTGTAATCAATAAAGTTGTGGCCATTTGTAATCCAGGTCATTGTCTGCTTGAGTTTTTTTAATCACATCTTACATTTAGCTACTGCCTGGATGGCAGTCTGGGGTGTGGCACTGTGACTAGGCATGCAATAAACAAACAAACAAACAAATATTGTGGTGGGTTCCCCCATCTTTTTTCAACCAAAAAAGAACTGCTTCTATCCTTAACTGGTATGATATTTTTTTGTTGACATATCATAACACAGTGTTGGTGCTTGTAACCATACATCAGAAAGGCTCGAATCTTACATTTTAACACTTGGGAACTACTTTCTGGTGGCAGATTTGGTGAGGGTTCACCATAAGGTCCTTGTACAAGGAGTTCTTTGAGCACCCTGCACATCAGAAGCAAGCTATAATATTCACTCAAAATGACTTTCTGTACCAGCATCTTGTAGAAAAATAATCACAGGATCTGCGGCCAGGGTTGACCAATAATTAGGCTAAGGGTGATTTGAAGTTTGCTTACGTTTGAGTCATTAATTTTTTCTTCGGCTGTGTGCACATGTAGCCTTTGAAGCACACAGGGGTTGTTTTTCACAGTGTGCTTTGCTACATAGTGGCTTGCAATTGGCTCACACCTCCATGCAATAATGTCATCTAAAGTGACGGTTACTATTCATGCTGACTTTACACACAGGTCGGTATGTTTTCCAACTAATGTGAAATGGTGTTCTCTGTTCCCCTTCTCTCAATTAGTGATTTCAGATACCTTCAAAAATAATTGCTGAGAGATAGGCTGGAAACTTGTGTGTTGATATATTGATATATGTATTTCAGTATACAAAGTATACTGTTTCCTATTTTGCCTATTTCACTCACAGATAAGTTGAACATGGTAAGGGGCAGTGGCACAGCCCTACAATGTCACAGGCCTGCTTCAAAAAGTGGTGACCTGAGAAAGCACTCTCAGTCTACACATGCGTGCAGTAAGTACTTGGGAAGCGCATTTTCAGCACAAAACAGGTTACAAGCATCCCAGCAGAACGCACTTCAGATTAACAACCCCACAAAAGGTGCCTGCATCCAACACTGAATGCACATTTTCTTGCAGTGTGTACACACCCTTTGTCTGTGCAAAAATAACAACTCATTGAACTGTGATAGGATCCTGAAAGATACATTTTTGGAAGTGAGGTTATCTAAATGCTGGTTTTCAGGTTACTAAAATGTTTCAGTTAGGGTACTTAGTTACCACTGAGTATCCTGAGCTTACTGATGAAGCAATATCTTTTCTTCTGCCATTCGGTAGTACATATCTTTGCAAGACAGGTTTTTCAGCAGTGGTGGTTGTGAGAGAGAAAAAATACAGCAACAGGCTCTGCATCAATAATGATCTGAGACTGTGTCTGATAATCATCACACCCTTCTACATTGACCTACTTGTGGAAAAAATGCAAACTCTGCCATCCCACTGATGCTTTCCAAAATGTACTTTGCAGTGAATAAAACTATTTAATATATTCATAGCTTGAGTTTGTTATATCTAACAGTGCTTCTGCAACTGTATGTTTTTGGAATAAATGTTCATAGTTTATGAATCAATAGCCTGCAATCAAATGATTGGTCTTCTTACATTACCATTAAAAAAAAAAAAACCCTTGTGAATAACTTTGTAAGTACTGTACGTATTTTAACAAATTCCACATTAAATAGGGGCACTAAGTAAATTTTTGCTTGGATGCCTCAAGTAATGATTATAAAATAGTCAACCCTGCAGTTAAAATGCATAAAAATGAAAGCTGCTGAAGATCTAAACTCCAGAATTCAAGTGACAATCAATGGGTCACCACAGGCATCGACAAACTTGGCCCTCCAGATGTTTTGAGACTACAGTTCCCATCATCCATGACCACTGGTCCAGTTAGCTAGTGATGATGGGAGTTGTAGTCCCCAAACATCTGGAGAGCCGAGTTTGCCTATCCCTGAGTTACCATATCAAGTAAATTTGGACTTTTGGGTTGTCATATCAAAAAGACTGGGAACCACAGCCTTTTCTATATAGAAGAATGGCATAGAATTGTTCTGTAACACTTGTTCATTATTAAAATTGTATTGAGGAGTAAAAAAATTGAAATTAGTACTTAGTACAAACACAGCTTTTCTGCTTTAACAGAAAGGCTGTTTGAGCTGCTATAGTTTAAACAGAACTTAGTACCCAGTTCAAGTGATTTGCAATTGTTTTAAGCAGAAGATCAGGTAGGGGCACATTGGTGCTGCAATGAAACACTCACTGAACGATGTGATTCAGCATAAGAGAGAGAGAACAGTGTGTACAAGTATGCTGGAATATCAGGGTCCTGTCTCTTTGTCCCACCACTATTAAAGAACATTTAGGTCCCAAAACATTTTGGCACCTAAGGCAAACCAAAAAATGCCGCCCCTCTCCCCACTAGGGAAGAAGGGGTAAGTGAAGATCTGCATCAGGATCTTCTGCCCCGTGTATCCTGCTGCCTGAAGCAATTGCCTCACCTTGCCTCTTGGGTGAGCCAGGCCTGATGTTGCAGCCCCCACAAGGATCAGTCTAAAGGCTGCCAAAAAGCTGGATCCTTTTAAGCTTCTTAAATCCACAATCCTTATGTTTAGCCTCCAGTTATATTTTCATTGATTAAGTTCATTAGTCACAAACCTACCACATTCAAAGAGGTCGATAAAGTACTTTGAAATCAGCCTGTGACGTTTTTGCAAGGCTACATAAGAGAAGAACTGCAATAAATAAATAAAAATGGTGCCAGTCACTCAGGGTCATGGACATTTGATGTGTCAAAGAGGAATTTTAAAACACGTATTATTATTTTTATTATTATTAATAATAATAATAATAATCACCATCATCATCATCATCAAACTCTTCACCCAAAGAGCTCTTCCAACATCAACATGCCCAATATAGTGATTGACTGTTGAGGATTATAACTGAGTCTTCTCTATGCAAGTCTAACCACTACTTCATAGTGCTCTTTTGTACATGGCTGGCAATTTGAAATCAGATACAGGTTCAGAGAAATTGGATCTAGGACCAATAAACTAGCAATGTTGTTATTAATATTAGCATATTGGTCAAATAACAGCATTTTGGAAAGCCGAGATTTATTGAAACATTCCTACACTGCAACAAACTTTGAGGCTAGCCCTGCTGTGCTGATACTTTGGCTTTGTATGAGGGCAAAATAACCTAAATGGCTGGTGTGTGGGATTTTGTCTCTATTTTTAAAAAAATGAAGTACTCTTTGTTCAAACACTCATTGTACATCAGTGTGATTGGGCTGCCACTATAAACTGAAGTTATCATCTCAGTTCTGTTTTCAACACAATGAAGCCGAAAATAATAAAAAATCAGCTTTCACATAAACTTCAAGGTAATGAAACAAATTAAGACAACAGCAAAATGTGATTTGCAGAAGGAGTACATTTTAAAACAGCTGCAATTCAGTTTATCCCCACCTTGGAATAAGTCCAACCTAAGTCAATGGGACTTGTGTTTGTGTAGAAATGTAGAGGATTGTGCTGTTAACGTTCTGATATCTATGATTTTGGGTTTTGTGCCATCAGGTACTGGAGAACAAATGTATGAGTGACCTTATCTTTCTTATTAGACTTTATCTCCTCATTCCTTGGGCTGCTCTGATAGGTAACTTTAGTATTAAATGAAAATGGTAATCCCTCCTAAAACAGCGCATGTTCACGTTATACTTGTTATCCGAGGTCAGGACCAAGTCAGATTGAGATGCTTCAGGAATCAAAACTAAACCCAAATTGCATCTGAAAAAGTTCACTCTAGGCCATGAAAATTTATGCTGCAATTAAGTGCCTCAAGACTCCTTCCTGGTCAAGCCTAACTTAGATGTTATTTGAAGCTAACAGATGTTGGAATTAATTATGCCAATACGGAGAACACCCATGGCAAATATATTTTTTAATCTGTAAATTTCACAGCTTTAAGATTAACGCTTCCGGTTTATGCACCAGAAATTCCTATTGTGAATACACTGTCACATTACTAAATCATAATGCCATAGACTTAAAAGCAGCTGTGTTTGTTGGTGTTGCTGGGAAACAATAACAATTTGGTTTAAATGTTTAGAGGGCATGCTAAAGTTGTAAAATTTACACAGGGTGTAGTACTGAGGATTAATTTTACTTTATTTTTAACATGCAACCTTAGCTTTAAATACTTTGCTTCTAGGCTATGTACCTGTTCCCTTGGCACTCCTTAAACGTAAGGGATTCAATCCCTACTTCATTACACTTAGAGTAGAAGACCCATTGAAATCAAGTCCAAGTGATTACAATGGATCTACTCTAAGCATGATGGGAAGTTTCGATCTAACTCAAGGTTATTTGGATTCATAAAGCTGCTTTGGTGGCAAAAGGATCGTACTTTCATTCTTATATGGCACAATGTTCCATGAGTGGTATCCAGCATGGCAGCCTGTTTGCACTGTGGGCTGCTGCTCACACGAATCAGATTTTCTCTTTCTCTTCTTTTCCATGCAGTCCCTTGTGTGCTCTCTCTGGAGGGTTGAGGACCCCCCAAAGCAAATTTTAGGGGTACTGCAGGGGAAGAAGAGTCAAGGAAGTCTTGCACCCACTATCATGACATGGGATTTAATCCTCTATCTTGTGGGACACTGACTCTGCTGACTCTGGGATGCCTCTGCTGCTGGAGTTCCACTTTGCCTCTTCTGACCACATTGTTTCCTTTTACTTCCTCTACAACCAGCCCTTTTCTCTTTCATCTAGTATTATATATGACAGCCTATTCTTGTAGCCTACTACTGCTTCTCTTTTCTTTTATTGGACAGGGAAGGAAGAGATACGTTGTGCAGGCCATCACTATTATTTGATTAGGGAGGAGGCATGTTGTGGCTACGTATGATATATCCAAACACTGTGAATTAGCTGTGCACTGTCCCCTTAGCCTTCAAAAACCAAGCAAGCATCGAGAAACCCCATCCCTATGCTTACCAACCAGCTGTATTCCCTATTTAATAAACTTGTCAGTCACCAACACCTGTATGGAGGATGAATCAATAGTCCAGGCTCAAGAGACAATACAGTAATCAGTTTTACTAATACACTGCTTCAGAAGCCAGCATATAAGAGGGCATTGTAGAATAACTTGATACAACATTTGTTGTTTAGTCGTTTAGTCATGTCCGACTCTTCATGACCCCATGAACCAGACCACGCCAGGCCCTCCTGTCTTCCACTGCCTCCCACAGTTTGGTCAAACTCATGCTGGTAGCTTTGAGAACACTATCCAAGCATCTCATCCTCTGTCGTCCACTTCTCCTTGTGCCCTCCATCTTTCCCAACATCAGGGTCTTTAAGATACAACATAGGTAAAGGTAAAGGATCCCTGGACAGTTAAGTCCAATCAAAGGTGACTATGGGGTGCAGTGCTCATTTTGCTTCAGGCAAGAGAGCTGGCGTTTGTCCACAGACAGTTTTCCGGGCCATGTGGCCAGCATGACTAAACCGCTTCTGGAACAACAGAACACTATGACAGAAACCAGAGCACATGGAAACGCCGTTTACCTTTCTGCCATAGTGGTACTGTGCTGATCCGGGGGGGGGGGGGCAGTTACCATGCGGCATGGTCTAAGTCCGGTCCTAGGTTGAGGGTAAGGAGGCTGTCCGTCAGGGGCGAAGTGAGGTCCAAAACAAGGAGTCAGGTGTGGTCAGGAACTCAGGAGAGCATGTCAGGGTGCCGGCAGGAACAGGTTACCAACGATGTTGTTCCCACAACCTGGGGCTGGGCGGGCTGGCCTTTATCTCCTCTGAGGCATAGGGCGGCCCCGGTCCACAGGTGCCTCACCTCCCCTGGCCTGGAGGAGAGCACTCCTCCTGAGAGAACTTAGTTCCCTCCGCCTCTCTGCCCTGAGCCTCTGCAGCTCAGGAGAGGCTGGAGGGTTACTGGACCCAGAGGCAACCTCACCTTCCCCTGAAGAACCTGCAGGCAATGGGTCCTCAATTCACCTGGTGTCTGCTCCTGAGGATCCGGCACAGGTGAGGGGCCTTCAGATTCAAGCCCCTGCCCCAGCTCAGCCGGCCCTGGAGGTGGGGACTCCTGTGCAGGCTGGTATTCCTCAGGTTCAGCCTCTGAATCAGATGCCCAGGCCATCACAGATACCTAGTTATCTACTTGCACTAGTGTGCTTTCAAGCTGCTAAGTTGGCAGGAGCTGGGACAGAGCAACAGGAGCTCAGCACCATTGTGCAGATTCAAAGCGCTGACCTTCTGATCGGCAGGCCAAGACACTCAGTGGTTTAGACCACAGTGCCACTCTCATCCCATTGATACAACATATGGTATCTGAAGAAGTATTCTCACTGTATAATAGGGGAGCATTTCAGGCAGAGATCTTTGGTTTGATAACAGTGGTATTTGAATTACCCCCCCCCCAAAAAAAGTGTTCCTATTTTCACAGAATGTGTGCTACCCGATGCAAAATTCTCAGTGCAAGTCAGGGTGACATAGCATCCTTTACAATTAGCATGATGTCCATCTGAATGTAGGGATACTATTCATAAAGTTGACAATTACCGACATTTTTTATTATTAAAGCACATAAAAGAAGTGTAATGCTTTATGCAAACGGTTTGATGGTGTTGTGGTTGCTTAGCAACCAGAAGGCAGCATGATAGAGAAGAAGAACAAGGACTGAAGCAAATAAAGGGCTGCTTTTCAGTGAAACAGAATCACCATTTGTACAATATCAAAGTCATGATCATAGACTATTTCTTATTTTCAAACAAACATTTCTCCTGAAATCAAATCAGCATATGAGAGAGATCAATAGCTATTAGTCATGATATCTATATATTGCCAGTATCTGGTTTCTAGGGAATCTCTGTTTGTAGGCTTCCCATGGATATTAGTTGGCCACTGTGAAAATTGAATGCTGTACCAAATGGGTGACTTTGGTCTCATACCACAGGATATTTTTTATGTTCTTACCTGTTGTATACATCTGGGAGTATCTAAATTGTGCCTCTTTGCTAAGGTCCCTATGGTGTATGTTGATGTCACAAATCTATACCAAGACTAGAACTTTTATATCAAGCCTTCAAAGGTTCTTATCCAGAAGGTGTTACCAGATATTGGCGGTCCCCACAAAAACTATCCTTTATAATCAAGGATATATTCTGAAAATATAGGTTGGGATTCAGCTAATGAGTCCTGTTGTTGGAAGCCCTGCAGAAGAATTTCTGCTTGTGATACATGTCTTCCAACCTTGTCTCCTCTGCCTCCATTCCTCAAAATTGGCTTGGGTGAGTAGGCACAACCTTCACAGCAGCATTGGTAGGAGGTAGGTGGGAGGGGAGAGGTGCATTTTTCTGCCTGGCAAGCCAAAATGCTTGTCCTGGTGGAAAGATCACCTTAGTGCAACCATCAAAATCCTCCCATAGGATTCTTAAATGGCTAAAGTATGTGGTGTCTTTCCTCCAGGCACCTGTGTTTTACTCTGAGCTGCACAGAAGTTATGGCAAAAAAATTACATATGTGACTACAGGGAAACACTTTCTATAAATGGTGGATATTCCAAGTGAGTTGAATGGTTAATAAGTCTGAATTAATTAATTATACCCCGCCCATATGGCTGGGTTTCCCCAGCCACTCTGGGCGGCCCCAACAGAATATTAAAAACACAATAAAAGATCAAACATTAAAAACTTCCCTAAACAGGGCTGCTTTCAGATGTCTTTTAAAAGCCAGATAGTTGTTTCTTTCCTTGACATCTGATGGGAGGGCGTTTAATTTTTCAGAAAAAATACAGGCATAAATACCAAAAGGTCACAGAGCACAACATACATATGAAAACAAAGACGGAACGTTTTTATAAGTCAAGGCTGATGACCGCGGAATTAACAATCATATACAAAATGTGCATCATTTTTTGAATCATGTGGAAATGAAATTCTTGGGGGGGGGGAGCTCTATGTTGAACTGATGTTGAACGCTGTACTGAAGAATGATAATTTATCAACCAACATTTACCAATAAATGAATCTAATAGCATTTGGCCATCGAACATGAATATTTGTGCACAGTCAATTTGTTGACCACAGCTAAATTTCTTCCTTTTATGTGCCACTGAACAGATTGGGTAGCCGGCTCTACAGTTAAGGCAGAATGAGCCAGCTGCCTAATACAGACTATTCAGGGCATCATGAAAGGGTATAGAATTGTTAGCATTTATATCAGATTTTTCTCCCGGTATAAAAAGTATACCCTTAGAACCTGAGGGTTGAACATAGAAATAGTGCTCAAGTTTTTGATATTTTTAAGAACACCTAGGAAACATTTCCCTTCACCATTTGAATCCCAAAATATGCACCAGATGTGGTCTTCTTAGAGACAGGATAGAGTGTCATAGCCTACAGGGGAGACTATACATATTCAGGCTTATTAATTGCTTATCAGTTAGTTCTTCCTCAAGGCATATTGGCAGTTACAAAGAAACTTCAGAATCACAGGTGGCTACTTGGAGGGGTAGATATTTATAACCTTTTCAAGACAGCAGTGACTAATTTCTTTACACAGGAGTCCACGGCACTGATCCCTGAATTCCTAATCACTCAATAGGAACTTTGCACCAAATCTATGTCTCCCAATTTAAGTCAAAATGACCTTTGTTTTCTTATTGCAACTATTTTCCAGTGTTGCGTGTCGAGGTCCCCCAAGACACCCCTAAATAATTCACAATTCACACATATTTTTTGTTTAAGGTTATGACTATCTGTCCCCATGCCCAGGGACAGAACTGACTTCCAGATTCCAGCAAAAGCCACTAAGGGAAAACAATATTGGGGAGAACATGGAGCTGGGCACCAGACCCTCCCCCCCCCCCGCATGCTCCCAGGGGCTTGCACAGCCCTAAACCATATTCAGGGGTATGGATGAAAGAATGGCAAGCCCCTGGATTCCTTTAACAGAATTCCCTTTCCGCAGCAGCATTGGAGGGGCAGGCACCGTCAGTCCTTACCCCTCCACCAACCAATTTTTTAACCAATGCCTAACTACAACCTTACAAGTTGTGACAATTTGCTACGCAGTAGGCAAAAACCAAATGGCAATCAGCCAAATGGACAAAATTCCTACCAGGCCCCTCCCCCAAAAGCAGACGACCCCATGACAGGCATAGCAAGCTCAACGCAATAGCCCTAGATTAGGGAGCGTGGGCGGGTGATCCGATGCATGCGGGTGATCCGATACACAGTGGCTTGTTCAATAAACAGCCCTTTGAGTGAGCGAAGCAGCTTCTACTGAGCAAGAGGATTTCCCGCCTCCCCCTGTTCACCCCCTAAACTCTTTCTGGGGGTTGTACAAACCTTCCAGAGCAGATTTTGGGGCAATGTGGGATGCACACATTGGGAAGAGAATGAGGAAATTTCATTTGTGCACGTGGATGTCATTCTGCTTGTATATGTTTTTTTATTTGAATATTGCCTAATATATAGAATGGTCCAATATTCTAGTTGATGGAAGCCTGAGCAGACAAACATGTTTTCAACAAGATATTTGGAAGAACCCTACTATAGCAAGAAGAATGAATGCCTCTGCAGGGAAGGACTGTTCCCATTTAGTCACTTAGCAACATATTGTAAAATGAGACATCACTAGCAAGGCCTCATCTGATGATGAAGAAGAAGGGTTTGGACTCGATATTCCACCTTTCACTCCTCTTATGGAGTCTCAAAGTGGCTAACAATCTCCTTTCCCTTCCTCCCCAACAACAAACACTCTGTGAGGTGAGTGAGGCTGAGAGATTTCAGAGAAGTGTGACTGGCCCAAGGTCACCCAGCAGCTGCATGTGGAGGAGCGAGGAAGCGAACTCGGTTCACCAGATTACGAGTACACTTAAGATTACGAGTTCACCAGATTACGAGTACACTTTTAACCACTGCACCGTGCTGGCTCTTGATGGTCTTAATGTTCTGGGAAGGTCAGGGGGGGGGGAGCTATAGCCCAGTCCTGAATTGGAGTGTATGGGGTGTTAGGCAAGGGACACGTTGTGCTCCTTCTCTGGTGGTCTGTCCACCCTGCACTCACTTCTCACCTGTGGATCCTAGAAGTTGGCATCCAATGAAGCTGGGTGCTGGAGAATTCAAGGCAGGCAAAAATAAGTATTTCTTCACCCAGCATGTAGTTAAACTATGGAATTCACTCCCACAATAGGTAGCGTTGGCCACCAGCTTGTGTAGCTTTAAAGGAGGATAAGACCAATTTGTGGAGGAATTATTAGACTCTCAATGGCTACTGTCCATCCTGGTTCTGTTTTATCTCCTTTGTTGCTAGAAGTGTGCCTTTGAACACCAGTTGCTGGGAATTGCAGCTGAGCAGAGTGTGGTTATGCTCAGGTTGATCTTGTGGGCTTTGCATAAACATCTGGCTGGCCACTGTAAGAATGGGATGCTGGGTTAGATGGGCCATTGACCTGATCAGATAGGGTCAAGAGAACACTCGGGGCATGACTGGCTCCCATGAGTCTTCTCCCTTGTATTTGCATTCACTGTGCATGGAGACACCATGGAGCACTGCTTTAGAAGACAGAGAATAAGAGAGCTGAGTCTGCTGTGGCAATACTCCGTTCCTCATTATGCAAGAAGGAAGCATTCATATAATGTAGCTTGTTGCAGCTTCCTATTGCCAGCTGAGAGTTCTCGTCCCTTGCTTCAAGCTATGTTTAACAGGATATAAATACATTTTTAGGAACTACTTGATTATAAAAGGCATTACATTTAGGGAAAGAAATGTGGCAGTATCTGCATTATAATGGCTTGGTTTGAACAATTGGCAGATATGCTAGGAAATCCTTCTCTTTTTAAAGGCCTACTGAATTCCCACAGCTTTAATATCTATTCATTAGAGTTGCTGATTTAAATTTAGTAGAAAATGGTTGCTTATTAGTCCTTAGTTTTAACCTGCAAATCCTTTTTTTATTGAATCCTTTATGCTGAGATTTGGAAACTCCCACATGCATTTGACAGCATTTCAGTAGAGGATTTAGACTTAGAGACCTATTCATAGGAAGTTATAAAATAAAAATAAAAATTGTAGCCTGGAATAATTTTTTGTTTTGGGTATAACAGCAAGTATTGGGATTATATTTGTGCCTAAACTGCGTGTGAGAGCCTAAGCATTGTGCACAAAACATCGCCCCCCTCCCAACTTTTCTCTGTGCAGACATTTTATTCATTACAAAACAGATTGATTTTTAAGCCTCAGTGTAATTCTAAGATTCGGCATATCTGTATTTGTGGGATTAATGAGCTCAGCAAGATGGATAGAAAACATGTTTGTCGTAAATCAAGGCTACTTGGTAAGGGGTTGCCTGTTAATAAGCTGCCTGCCCTCATATGGTTCTGCAGGGTATATACTATACAATCTCGGAGCAAAGCCCTGCTGAGCAAGGTCTTAGAATTCAGTCGTGACTGGAAGTTTTAGAAAACGAGGCTTTTATTGACTGCCTAATTTAGGGGCCATGCACATACTGTAGTCCAGTATCAACACTTTCTGCTAAAAAGTCAATATCTTATACTTTGCATTGAAATATGGTGTCTGTGCCTTCATGTTCATAAAATGTATGCCTGAATAGTACTTTCATTTATTAAAATGGGTATCCTACTTTCCCCCTAAGAACTAAGGGCAATGTGCATAAGAGAAAGGATGTCCCACATTTCTTCCTCACAAAAAATGCCATGATGTAGGTTAGAATGAGAGGGGCGTGTGCTTGGCTCAGGGTCACCCAACGAGAATCAACTTGCCTCAGAAAGAATTCAGACCCCCCCAGGTCTTCCTAGTCCAGCACTGAGTCCATTACAACACAACTGGCACAATGCAGCACTCCTGACTAAAGGCATGATCAAACATTTTAGCACCTAAACTGAAGCTTGAAGTTTGGTAATTAAGGTTTTACTGAAGTCCCAGCATGGGGTTTGGCTATTCCAGGAACAACGTACTCGGCATTAGCAATATTAATGTGATCACACCAAGCCACATTACTTATTCCCGCTGGCTGTTATTGCTTGAGAAGCTGTCGCACTAGAGAGACAGGGGAGAGAGATGTTCAAGATTTAATTTGTGCTGAAGCTCAGCCCCCACCCCAAATTTTCTCGGGCAGTGTCCAGCCTTGCAAATAAGTAAAATAAAATAGGGTTCTATAGGCTGTGTATGGAATGTATGCACACAAGTAGGAGTTGGGATTGGGGCTGCTCTGATAGGCAGTGTGAAGCCTCCCTTCCCAGCTGAGGGTATTGTTAAATACCATGGTGATTTTTAAAAAATGCATAAAATTAACACTGAAAAACTTTTGCAATAATTGAACTTTGTAAACCTTTTGTGGCCTGGTCATCCCCTTATATGCCTGCTGGGATTGACAAGCCATCCGATCCTCACCTGAATCTCATAGCTCTCCTGTAGCAGCCTCTGATTAGTTACCATTTAACTCTTGGGGAAAATAATTAGCATCAGACGTCCTGTGCATGGAAGTTGCCAAACCAATTAACCAACTAGGATTACTGCTAATAGCACCAGTTTTTCTATTAGTATTGCTGGATAGTTTTGATGAACTACAAAAGCATTTTTAGTTTGCTTTCTGTTGCAACCCTGGAACTTTTCTTTATTAGTGCCACTTTGTTTTGTATGATTCCTTGCCAATGAAGGAAAACAACTTTTCTGCTTTAAAATATATGTGTTGATAATATGATTTTGGTTACTGAGGACAAACAAGATTGTACAAAAACAAGATTGGGTGCAGGCCTGGCCAGGCCATAGGCATCCTGACTGTGACAAAGGTGACCTGTGTGCTTGCTTGCTTGCTTGCTTGATTAACAGCTTTTGGGAACTTCAAGGTCCCTGCTCTCCCTTCTTATGGTCTTTGTACTGGACCTGGAGACTCCAATAGAGAGCATCCCATGTCAAGAAGGAGGGCAAGTGGGCACTCTATTGAATGACAGGGCAGGAGTTACATGGAGCAGGGCCTTTTCACTAGTGGTGCCCATTGTATGCCTCACTCTTCCCAGACCAGGATTTACACCAGCGCAATAGAGTTGGCCAGGATGCCAGAAGGGATACAGTTTACGAGCTTTCACCATTATCTGCACAGCAGGGGGTGTTAAGTCAACAGTGCAAAGGCTGAGCTGAAGCATTCCCTGTTACACTAAAGAAAAATATCTGTTAGATATCTCACGCAGGACTGTTCAAATAAACATGCTGTTAGATGGTTTGATACATGCCATGGAATGCTGATTTTTCAATATCTCTTTTCATGTTTCCTATGATAATTAGAAATATATGCATTTAAAACTAGGTAAAAAGAAATATTAAAATTGGAAAGCACAGCTTTTCTCACTTTTTTTCATTCTCTCTCTCTCTTTCTCTTTGTTTTTCAGGTCAGAACTGTGGAGGGTTAGTACAGGGTCCAAATGGTACAATAGAAAGCCCAGGATTTCCTCATGGCTATCCAAATTATGCCAATTGCACATGGATCATTATCACAGGAGAGCGTAACAGGATACAATTATCATTTCATACGTTTGCCCTTGAAGAAGATTTTGATATTTTGTCTGTTTATGATGGGCAACCACAGCAAGGAAACCTGAAAGTGAGGTAAAGTTATTCATGGCTACGCTTATACTGTTTGTAAGTCTTCTGTTTCATGAACAATTAGTGGTTCGCAGCAATTAATATCCACATGTGTTCTACTTTTCATAATGGCAAAGAGATGGATTGATGCTTGTTGAAAGTCAAATGATCTGTTTCTCCTGATTTTCAGCTATAACAATCACAGTTGCCATTATTTCTCTACATTTTCTCTTCTTCAGCAACGGTTGTCAAGTGCCGGGGGGGAAGCATTGTTAAGTTAATGTCTGACTACTCTTGCTTATATAGAAAAGCTTATTGTGTTTCAGAAACAAATTTGGTAATTTCAGTAACATGTAAAATGGGGACAATATAGCAGATAGCACATTCAGTTGCCTCATTGTTCAACTGCCCCCTCCGAAAGAAAAATATTGTAGAAGGGAAATAAAGGAGAGTGATGTACTGTATTTCTTGCAAAAAAGACTTGGTGCATTGGTTTTGAGCGTGGTATGTGTTTTCAGTCCTACACTTCACTCAATTCCCTGTATCCCAGATACAAGGATATCCTTGGAATATGTAACCAAAGAGTGAGGACTGAGTGAGGATGTCTTATTACAGATGTATATAAATGCAGTATGATGCTGTGTTTCTGCAGACCTCTTTAAATAGCAATCCACATAGCAACAGTCTCCATGGATGAAGCCTTTTGCAAGCACTAGCTTACTGTGCAGATTGGGTGGTATTCTTCACGTAACCACTTGGTGTGGAGAAAAGGGCTTGATTTACACGGGAAGACAGTGCCCAGGAGTGGCAGACCTCTGCCATGGTAATTGTTTAAATGTGAAGCCTTCTCCAGTTGGTGAACATATTGTGTTGTTCCTGCATGCTTGTTTTGCATGAGTGGTTAAAAACACTTAATGTATATGTCCTAACTTTGCTGCTCCAATGCTGGGTTGGCTAGCCTCATATTTTGACCATTTATATCGTGGCCATTGTTTCCCACCATAGCTGCTACTTCCTGCAAAGCCAACAAAAATAGCCTACACCCAGGCTGCTTCAAATACCACTTTTGGTCCATTTGGATACTCTTGCTAGCTGGGATTAGTTTGGTACATCCACCAACCAGGGCCTCAGTTTCAGTCCACATAGTTACATTTATTCTGAAAAGGTGCGGGCTTTTTCTTGTTGTTGTTGTTTGAATTATTTCAAAGACAAGCATATTTTCATTGCTACTTTTCCTGTTTTGCTGTTGCTAACTTTAGGTCTTTTGGCATTAACGTTTAATGCTTTATGCTTTACAAATTTTCTGTGCATTTTCAAATTATTATCCACAGTGTGGTCACCTTGCTTGCTGCAAAATGTACTAAAAGCAGGGTGAAGAACTCTTCATTCATTATAACACTTAGGCTGTATATCAGACTCTGAATTCAGTACTTCCAATATGTACACAGGGACTTGAATGTATTCTTAAAGTTCTGGACAGACACTGGCCTATGTTGTCTCTAGTGGTTGGGGTGAGGTTTCATGTACACTATGGAAATGAATGCAGAGAGCATTCATGTGCACTGAACAGAAGTTTGCAAAAGTTCTGTGAAGTTTCTTTTTATTGTGTGTCAGGTGTTTCCCACTGAAAAGATGTTTCTGAGCCAGGGATTTCTTGTAACACATTTGATGTATTGCACAGCTTTGTTTTCATCGATAATGAACCCACACCCACATCAGGCTCTGGAGAAATGGTCTTAGAAGCCCATCTGTAACTACTAGAATGTATAGAACTTGTTCTTACTGCTAATGTGCAACAGGGAATTAGATTATTATTTTTTGGTGCTAAATAAGCATATTGAAGGGGGTTTTGCTCACATTTGTATTCTTGTGCACATTTATAAAGGGGAAGTAATAAATTGGTCAGCTACAGGTAAGGATATTTAAATAGTCATAATGCCGTAAGGCGATATATGGCTTTCAAAAGTATGAAAGTGAATTAAACATTCCATATTTATATTGTATTGTATTGTATTGTATTGTATTGTATTGTATTGTATTGTATTGTAGTGTGTGTGAAGAAACTATAGCAGCATCACCATATGACTAGCAACACAGAAAAAAACAAAGGTTAGCACACACACCCTACAGTTGAAGAAAGTTTTCTTCCTCCCAAGGCCTCTATTTGCAAATGAAAGTCTGTGTCTTTTGGCCTGTTCATGACTAATTAAAGGATGTAGCTAGAAAGTATGTGCTCAACAAAGATGCCAAACTTGATAATGCTGCAATATTAACACTCAAGAAGGTGGCAGCAACAAGTTTGAGTACATTGCAAATAATTCATCCTACCAAAGGCAGCAGCAAAAGAGGGCTAAGTTAGGAGCAGAATGAGGTTAAATGGCTCATCTGGCTTCAGCCAGTGATGGGATGAAGCACACTGCCTCCCACATATGCCTTACCTGAATCCTGGTTGGCTGCAAAATCACCCCAGCCAAAACTGTATGGGTTAAGTGGAAGGGGTTGGACAAATAGCCGCTTCTGCCCTGCCACTTTGGCCCTTATATTTTGGTATTCTCTCAAAAAAAATCAGTTTATATATTCAAACACACAAATGCAGACTGCTGCTTATATCTTGCAGTGATGTAACAGAACTGCTTGCCATGGAATCTTCTTTTTTAAAAGAAGTGATATGTAGGTCATTATTTAAGAGCACAGTGCAAACATATGATGATTTGTGACTCAGTGGTGTCTACAGCGGCATTCACTCTAATGAGGAAAAATGCGGATAATGAGTGCTATCACTAAAATAGCAAGTTCTAATTAAACTAGAACAAAAAAGCTCTAAGGATAAGCTGTTCACATTTTAGACTTTGTGCAGTTTTATTTTAGATATACAATTAACGACACTCATGGCAGTGCTGGAATATAAATATAATACAGAAGTCAGGAATAGTAAAATAAATTATGTAATTCACCGAAAATATATACTGCTCGTTGCGTAATGTACATGAAAGTACATGAAAGATCAGGTGACTTAAAGCAAGAGTGGAGAAGCCTCTCAGTTTAGCCCTCTGCACTGTCCCCAGGCCACAACCCAAACAGGCTGTGCCCTCTTCTTGAATGCTTTTGACTGACCTGAATGGGCACTTGAAGTGTCATAATGCTTCTTGTTTACCTTAAGGGAGGATGGCAATGTGTGTGTTTTGTCTTGCCGAATGCAAGGTGGTTCTTTTAAAATGAGATTCAGAAGTAATACAAAACACAAGAGAGCGAGAAGACGAAAGATTTTATTCTAAACAGCAAGCAATATACACATACCATGCAAGCACCTCGATCTGCCACTTGGAAGCCCTCAAGAAGTGGTGAAATGACTCCCCCAGTCACCAATGCATCAGGGACGCGGGTGGCGCTGTGGGTTAAACCACAGAGCCTAGGACTTGCCGATCAGAAGGTCGGCGGTTCGAATCCCCGCGCCCATTGCTCAGTCCCTGCTCCTGCTAACCTAGCAGTTTGAAAGCACGTCAAAGTGCAAGTAGATAAATAGGTACCACTCCGGTGGGAAGGTAAACGGCGTTTCCGTGTGCTGCTCTGGTTCGCCAGAAGCGGCTTTGTCATGCTGGCCACATGACCCGGAAGCTGTACGCCAGCTCCCTCGGCCAATAAAGCGAGATGAGCACCGCAACCCCAGAGTCGGTCACGACTGGACCTAATGGTCAGGGGTCCCTTTACCTTTACCAATGCATCACTTTCTCCAAACAATGTCCAATATCAAATAAGGTTCTCATCACTTTCTCTTCCTCCTAACTGATTAGGACATTAAAGGCTGTTCTCATGCCATCAAAGAACTTAACAAGAGATAAGGAGAAGAAGGAAGGAAAAGAGGCAGGAAGAGGGCAACCGAGTCAGATCACTAACTCCTAGAAATATAATTTTATCTTCCAGATAGATTGCCCATACATGTTTGTGTAGGTAGGTAGGTAGGTAGAAACCACTGACTTTGGCATGGCATGAATGCAGAAGTCACATTTGTTGTTCGTCCCAGTTTTGCCTCTGGCTGCACCTACTTTTTGCTCTGCCCTGGAGGAATGTGGTCCCTGAGCTGGAAAAAAAAGTTTTCTCACCCCTGAATTTAAAACAGTGGTCCTTTGTTGAAAAACAGTAGCTCAAAAGTACTGTGCTATATCTGTTCAACATGAAAACACCTGCCAAAACCCAAACAGACCTGTGGAAAAGTAATCAAATACACATGAGAATTGGATCCATTTCAACTACCAGAAAAGGCCAAGGTATTAATAAATTTAATCCGCCAGTAAAAACCTACAAACTGTTGTATCGGTGGCAGATATCATCTATTAAAACAGATGCTTAAAATGCTTTTACAGCTGACGTGGCATTTAAGACCCATGGCAACATTTAACTGACCATCAGCTGGGTGGGGGTGGGGAATTGGAAATGTAACTTTCTCATGTTTGTCCCCCTCCGCAGATGCAATTTTTCAGTTGCTTGTTTTTATAAAAATTGAGTGCAGGTGCCACAGCCTACTTTGAAGCCATACTACATGAGAAGTGGAATAAACGCGAAAATGAAAAGTCAACAAACTAGCACCATGGAAGCATAAAGAGTTGTGAGCCAAGCATTGTGAGCCATGCTTTTTCTAGTACAGAAATCAGGGGTTTATCTCTATTCTAGCACTGTGGGAGATGAAAACCCATAAATGGGCAGAGCAAACAGAACCCAAACCACCCTCAGCCTATTTAAATGGACAGCTATCCAGAATGAGCTATTTGTCAAACTTTGCCAATTTGGTGTGAGTAGTGAATATTAAACCAAAAATGTTGGACTTGTCCAGGACAAAAAAAAATGGTTTAAAGATTAAGGTTACTGGATTCATGATGCTTTGAGGCTATTACTGACTGGCTGTGTAATTCAGTCATAGGCAAACTCGGCCCTCCAGATGTTTTGGAACTACAACTCCCATCATCCCTAGCTAACAGGACCAGTGGTCAGGGATGATGGGAGTTGTAGTCCCAAAACATCTGGAGGGCCGAGTTTGCCTATGCCTGTTGTAATTATTTCTGTGTTCTTGTAATACTCAGTTTATACGTGTGTTATTACAAGGGAAATATACGTTTATACAAGGGCACCCCCAAGTCTCTATATTTGTATTTTCCAAAGGAAGCTTAGCCAACAAAATATTACTTGAATTTCTACCACTAGGAAAGGATGGAGGCACAGAAAACTACTGTATATGTGCATTTACAATCCAGAAAAATCACATTTCCAGGAAAGGTGGGCATCAGCCTTACTCGTTTTTAAATAATTTCTTTTTATTATTATTCTCTGCTCCAAAGACTGGTATCTATGCCTTTAAGATCTTTCCATAACAACCACAGGAGAAGTCTTTAGTAGTGTGTTCACTTAACATATCACCAAAAGAGATAAATTGCATTACCAAGACAAAGAAAAATAATGTCCAGGCTGACAACAAAGATGCTGCTGTAGCTATTTGCAGCTGCAGGGATGGGGGGAATTCTGAGATACATTTGGAGAATTTCTTTTCCCTTGGAAAAATTTGGTGAAATACCACCCCCCCCATGCTGTTTCTCTGACCACAAATAGGGTGCAGAATTTCAAGAGGCCATTTGCACACAGCTCTATCTTAAACAGCATGTATTCCCCACTCTAATTACATAAGCCTTCTGTAAGTCAAATATTTCTTCCCTCACTTTCTTTCACAGTTCAGGTTAAAGCTTACACTGTGTAGAAATGTAAAATTAATTCAGCATACTATTTAGCAATGAATCGTCCCTGTGTTCAGTTACACAATCAGCTTGTCTCACAGACGTATTAAGTCTTTTGCCAGGTGAGCTTCTTTTATAATTTAAATAGCATAATAAATAACCTTCTCCTTGCTACTTTGGGATTGAGATGTCATAACACACGTTGTTAATCCTCTCTGTAGTTGTACCATTTACCAGAAGCTCTTCTTTTTATTTAGGATGGCAATACACCTTTCAGGGTGATGCTTTCTTAAATAAGCATGTTTTCCCCACCCAAAGCAGTCTTTGAACTCCTAGTAAGATAAAGAAAATATATAATACATTTTTTCATTCATTTATTCTGTTCCTACTCCAGTTCCTACTATTTGTAGGAGGCTTCAAAGGTGAAGGGTTGGTTATATATATATATATATATATATATATATATATATATATATATGCAGGTTTTGGTGTCCTCGGGTGTCTTCCCGTGTAAAAGTTGGGGTGTCTAGGCGACGTTTCGACGAGGTCTCACTCGTCATCTTCAGGCTGGTGCTTTCGGCTTCTTGTTCCAGTAACAAGAAGCCGAAAGCACCAGCCTGAAGATGACGAGTGAGACCTCGTCGAAACGTCGCCTAGACACCCCAACTTTTACACGGGAAGACACCCGAGGACACCAAAACCTGCATTCCTGTACCCGTGAAAATCTACGAAAGCATATATATATATATATATATATATAAAATTAATCATGTGCTTTTCTAAAATACCTTTTATATATGCAAGACACCTTGTTTCGCCTTTATATTTGCAATTTAATTTGACTTGAGTGACAACTGGAGATAATGATAAAGGATGGATGCTTACACACCAAGGGCCAGAGGAGAAATTTATTTTAAATTGATTTTTATACGAAATGTGGCATTTTGGACACTGGTGAGCTTGGCTCACATTGGACTGCCTCTTACATTGAGCTTCTAATTATGTCTGAGCTACACATTCATTGTCGTGTTTTACTTTCTTAAAGAGTGCCCAATTGGTTATATGAAAAAAGTATACATAGAAATTCTCGTGTTATATCTATAATAGAAAAAGGGTGTCAAGCCCCACACTCTACTATACTTTTATAAGTATTAGCATATAACATTTTCTATTCAGTAATCTGCATTGTTGTATGCATCTGTTTATGTTCTGTTTTAGGAAATGTGGAACGGTCATATATTTTATGAAAATATTATACACTTTTTTATATGCATATGCTCATATTTTTAGTGGAACTAAAATAGCTCACCACTTGTCAAGATCAAGGAATGAGATGGGAATTGGGGGAGGGAAAACACTGTGTGGATAAACTTGACACCAATACTTTGAGAAAATTCCATTCCTATAAATAGCGTAAGATGACATTCTAGCAAAAGTGAAGCAGAGTCCTACACTCTGTGTATGGAGGTTGCCTGGTGGTCTGAATCAACTGTGCTATGTGACTTTACTGTAGCACGATACAAGAAAATGAGGTATGAGGAAGAATGGCTGTTGGCCTTAGTAATTTGGCCTGCAGTAAAAAAGATATTATAAAAAACCAAAGTTTAAAAAAAGGTGCAGGGAACAATCAAGCTTAATTCACCCCAACCTGTAGAATGTCAGGCTTCAGGGAATTGGATCCCTCCCCCCATGGCAGTAATTAAGCAGATCAAATGAAAGGAGCATTCTTACCAGATAAGTTGTTTAATAATCACAGCGAACGACTTTCAGGTTGCAAACGTGGCAAACCCGGAAGTGTATACTTCCAGGTTTCGCCACATGCGCATGCACAGAAGTGGCGCCTCATGTTGCAGATTTTTGGGGGGTACTTAAGGACCCCTGGAATGAATTAAGTTCATATCCAGAGGGTCCAGTGTATACGTCACTCCTGCATTGGGTAATCTGAGCTTGTTGCCATTGCGCTTTCTGTTATGTCACTTTCCAAGTCCGTCTAGTCTTAGGCGAAGGGGGGGGATCAGGAATGCTGTCCAAGGACACTGAATCTGCCAGCTGTTTCTCTCCTGGTGTATGCTCTTCTAGCTCTTCCTCACCCAGTATTTCCCAGCTTTCCCCCTCTCGACTATGCCCTTCTGCAAACCACTGTTCTAAATCAATACTGTCCTCCTGCCCCTGGGAAGGTTCAGAATAGGGGGGGGGGGCTCGCACCATTACTCCTCACTCCAGTCCCTGATATAGAAGTACAATATGGGGTCAAAAATGTTCACTGTTACAGTGCAGAATGAAAGTCAAGCCATCAGAAATACATCTGAAGCCTAACCATGCCAGAGACTATGATGCAACCATGTATTCTCATACATATATTCAACCCAATTACTACCTAAAACATATTAAATGAGAGTTCACAGTTGCCTGTCAAAAACTAGTTGTACGCTGCCTTCACTTAGTGCTTGAGCATAATTAGATGTAGTCCAGGCAGAATGGCTAGAGCTCATCATGGACTAGGCTTTCTCAATAGTTCAGAAATGTTCGTGAGGACTCGTTCCTCATCTGTCCTTAAACTATTAATTCTTCTTTTTCTTTGGCAATCACTCATAGTCGAGTAAGATTGTCTTCCATGAAAACAGGCTTAATAATGAGTCTGTAAGTGAATGTGGAGGCCAGTTCTGGATATCCACACGTCCTTCCACAGTGGGGACATAGGTTTCCAGGTGGGGGTTGATCATGGTGAAAGTTTGCCAAATGTGCCTTCCTCTTAGCTCTTTTCTCCCTGAGTTCATGCTTCTTCAAGGTCCACAACACCTTTGGTAAAGGCTGTTCTCCAATTTACTGAATTACTGAATTTAAAAGTTGATTGCCTTTAACTAAGTTGACATTAACAGATATCATAGAATCCCGACTTCTTTTTTATCAGATAAAGTTAATAGGTGTTTTCTTTTGAGGGTTGGCCTCAGCACTATCAAGACGAGGCTTCAATAGTACCCTGGACAGCTCCCTGCAGAACTCAGACTGTTCAAGCAAGAATGCTTCAGTAGCTGTCACCTTTCGACTGAGCCTTAAAGAAGAGATGCAGCCCAATCTCAGTAGCTAGCTGCACCTCCCATAAGAGGACGTGGTTCACTTAAAAGGGCCCAGGTTGCTTTAGTGATAGTTGTCTCCAACAGAGCAAGGGACACTGTGGTTCCACTAGGGCTTCTGAGCTAGATTTTCAAGTTCTAGAAGCAAATTCCTCCTGTGGAAGTGTGTATGGTTTAGTATGTATGTATGTGGCTGTTCCTAAGAGCAATTTCTCCCCCCATTCCAAATCCCTTGAAAAAGGAGGGCTCAACCCCAGGGCCAGGACAATAAGAAGGAATTTCTAAAATGTATCTTTGCATATCTGGAGATATGCAGAGCTATTGCTGATATGTGGCGTGTGTGTGTGTGTGTGTGTGTGTGTGTGTGTGTGTGTGTGTGTAGGTTGCCCAACCCAACTGCAACAGACCAACATGTTCAGAAAATGCATATATGCATTTGGCACATCTACTGAAATAAGACAGACAACACATTGTACATATATGACAATTCAGTTCAGGGTTACAGCTGACCTAAAATCTGCATCAGCATCACTTTCACATGGCATCCCACCTGAATAACTAATTTGACTTAAATTGTTCAGTCTTTGGTAATGATCCATCTCTATATATATATATATATATATATATATATATATATATATATAGTTGTAGCCTTACTGGCTATTCAATAATGATTGGTTAGAAAGAAACTAAAAGACCTGGGACACTGGAAGCACAGAGATGTTGGCTGCAATTAAGGTCCAAAATGTGTCTTCCAGATATCCTTACCTTGCTGTTTCATATGCTTGCTGACTCTAGTAGACATGCTAAATGTAATGAATCTCACAAGCATTTTGTTTTTAACAAAGGAAGGTCAATTATACATTTACTGTCAAAACAATGGAGGAATAGCCATTCTAAAGGATGCTAATAATGCTTTGCACTTTTTGTCTTTGTAACAAAATATGTGCACATTTTCTTCAGGCAGCATTTTAAAGGAATTTTCATATCCTTCAGCAACCAAATTACTAAGATCTGTTTGGCTAGAGAAAGGGGTCACATTCCTTAAAATTAGATAAGTGTTTTAGTTAGATGCATGATTTAAAGCTTATTCAACCATCTGTTGATAGCTTGGTCATCTACATCCAATGTGTTGCACTGGCATTCATCCAATTCTCAGTGAAAAACGCCTCAGAAAATGTCACTGATTGGCAGGATTATCTGACAGGCTGGGGACCATGAGAATACAGATGAATGTCATTTAGGCAAAAATTACCTTCAATCATTTGGACTACTGCAGAATAACAGGGATGCAGTGTGGAACTTCAATTGGTTTTACCATTCGTGTAGATAAGCAGCAAGTTGCTGTTATCATGTTGTCTGCCCACATATATCCCCTGCAATTATAATTAAGCATCCCTTATTTTTAAACATGTGATGTGATATAACGATAAAAGGTAAAAAAAAATTAGCAGTGCTCATCCACAGTACTAAGTTTGGTTTATAGAGCCAGTTCACACAGTTTAGATTAGCAAAGCATTTTTTCCTTTGCAGCATATTATATCACAGTCAGCTGTTGTTTGAAATAAACATATGTTGCCACATCACAGTAATAATGATGGAAACATAGAGAACGACCTTATACTGATTAATTTAATTTGTTCACTAAGTTCAGGGTTGCCAACACTGATTGGCCACAGCTCTTCAATATTTCAGATGGGGGACATTCTCAGCCCTATCTGGAAGTGGAAAGGATTCAACCTGGGACATTCTTCATGGAAATCATATGCTCCAACACTGAGCTTCCACAAAATAGTTTCCTCACTAGATAGGTCTATGAAAACACTCCCACATCTGCTACCATCTGGGATAGAAGTTGCAGTGATGAATCAACACCATACAGAGTTTATGGACCTGGATGTCCACAAGATGATAAAGCTCAGACTAGATATGTACTCAGTACAGACCAAATCTACAAGGCTAGGCTGAGTTGAAATGAAATGGGTAACATTATTAAACTCCACAGTACTCTTTAAATGTTCCAGATCTGGATGACAGCCCCCTGCCCCAATTCACACACTATTCCCATAACATTCCAGATCATGAAAGATGACTGACCAAAGTGGGAAGCCATTTTTATCTGTGGAGGCTTCCCTCACATTTTAGAACTGCGGTTTTTCCGATGTTTATCGAGTTTTAAAATGTGTCTTCATCTGTATGCCACTTAAAGAAGTGACATTAAAATGTTCAAGAAATGAGGCAACTGAGAGACCTAGCTGGATGCAGATATAGCTTTCCAGTTAAAATATATATTTTAAAACAGACATTAGCAATGCAATGAATATTAGATGGAAGTAAACTTTTATTAACCGATTCAATAAATATGCTATGCAACATGAAGTACTTTCAGCCCAAAATGATGTCCTGTGTTTTTCTGTGTCATTGATTCAAGCAAACCATATCAGTATTTGCAAAAGGATGCAAAATTGTTGATCTCAGTCTACAAGTGTCTTCTCAGCGCCATTCCATAGTATGAGATGAACTTCATAAATTGTACCACTACCACTATTGCAAAACAACAAACATTTGCTTAGGTATTTTGGGGGTATCTGGAAAATATCAAAATAACATTGTTGGATTTAGAAACTCTGATAAGTGACTGGGAAATGGCTCTGTTTTCTTCTTCTTACACATAGATTTTGAATTTTGGTAAAGCACAAACAAAACCAAAACATATCTAAGATAAAGTGCTATTGGTTGTGCATATATATAGCAGTACGTATTTCAGTCTTAATGTGAGCAGCCATAAACCAGGGAAGATATTTGTTTTCTGATATGCATATTTGGATCACACTCTACACATCTGTAACCTGTCTCAGATAACATCATACAATCTTTTTTTGCACTCAACTATGACTCAGTGTGTGAATCAGTTTTTAAAAGAAAGAGATGCTCTCTATATCTTTCGTGTGTATCAAAGGTGAATTTGTTGTCTTCTTCCTAAATCTAGCTCTCCTATAGAAACACACAACTATTTTAAAATTCTCTTAGATTTTCACTTCTGTTCTATTTGCAGTAGATAGTGTGAACAATGTCACCAAAAAGAAGAAAATAGCAGATGGCAACTTTAGTATATAGTTGTCAGAGCAGTGCTTTCCAGGCTCCTTAAAAAAACCCAAAACCTTTAATATGCACGCATCATTTTGTAGGCTTTAGAAATGCATAAACCTGGGCTGGGGAGCCTGTTGCTCTACATATTTCATTGGACCCCAACTCCTCTCTCTCTCTCCTGAGCATTAGTCATGTTGGCTAGGGCTGATGGGAGTTGTAGTCTGGCATAAAGGAATATTGTTATACCAGACGTATCAATATAAATTACATTTAGGGATTCAGTCTGCCTACACTTCCCTTTAAGATATAGATTTTCAGCTTGGGGGTGTGCTACTTGACTTAGAGCTGCTTCTGTATGATCGATTGGGAGAGATGACTGGGACTGCTCCATAACAGCTTATGTTAGTACACCAGTTATGTGCTTTCCTGGAGAAGACAGAATAGACTGAAATCATATGTGCTTGATAACGTCCAGATTAGAGAACTATAATGTGCTCTGCATAGGCTGCCTTCAAAATCTTTATTTGATAAAAAATGCTGTTGCTGGAGTTTTGACTGCTGATAACATAACAACTCTGACATTGTATCATACCCATTCTTTTCCTAGTCGCAATTCCATGTGTTGGCTCTGAGGCTTTAAAGCCCTAACAGAGGCTGAGACAACCTTCACCCACATTACTTCCTAAGTACTCTGTACAAAGTATTTCTCAATGTCCCTGTGCTTGTTGAGATTCCTATGGATGACCCCTCCCCCCCATTCTTATCACTGTATGTTTTTAGCACTGCCTGATGAAAACATGGCATTTTCAAGGGGGGATGTCGTGATGAATAGATTAGGTTTAACAGAAAGACATGGAGCTCCTATATAAGTAAAGGAGTGTATTGGTTTGTTTGTTTTTTACAGCCTTTCTCTCCTAAGCATTTCTAACCATTTTCCATTGCAGACCTTTGCAGGTGGAACTTGATCCCTGGTTACCTAAAAGTGTTCCTTGATATTTCTCCTCAAAGCCCAGGTTTGTTCGTTTTGTAAAACTTTTGACAATCCCTTAGGGAGAAATCTGAACTCATGGAAGGCAGCAGCAAGGTTTCAGACTAGTGTAGTAAGAGGGAGAGGTGGTGCTAGGAAAACCCTTTTTCTTCACTACACCAGCTCAAGGCTGGCACAGCAGACAGGTCCATTCTCAATAGCTAGGCCCTGTTTCAGGGGCGTGCATCAACTATCACTGGTGGAGGTATAACCTCCATCTAACCGTGGTTCTGCCAGGCGTCCTGTGATGGGCAGAACCTTCCACTAGTAGACATCGCCACCTCATCAAAAGCTTCTCCAGTGCAGCAGATTGAGAATTTGGAATGCCCTGCACCTCTTCAACCAAAACACAGCAATTTTGTGCAAACTTACCTGGAAGTGATTTACTTCTATGTTATTAGAACATGCTGCTCTATTTGCTCACTTTCTCATGAACCTCATCTCTCCCTTCTCATACACCTCCCCTCCCACCAATCAAAATCTGTAAGTTCCCTGAGGTGGGAACCTGCATTTTCCATGTTCAACATATGTATCAAAAATGCAGTAACATGTCCATAAAGTAGTAGTAGTAATATTGATGAATGGGAACACCTGTATGCCAAGGTATACATTCATAGATGGAACCTCTCCATGTTGTAGATCCAATTTGACTTATAAAACACTGCAATATTTCTGAATGCTTACTACCATGCAACTGTGGGCATGTTTACTCAGATACAAGCTATACTGTGTTCAAGGAAGCTTATTCCCTGTTAAATCTGTATAGGATTGTAGCATATAAAGTAAGCATAAACTGAACTGAGTAAGCAAATGCACCCCACTGAGGCATCAAACCTGTGTACGCAGACATACTCATATCATCTAACTGGTACCATTTTCTTTTTCGCGAGGCAAAGAATTAAGCCCATCAGCCTGTCACAAAGAATTTTGCTTTTCAGCACATTGACTCAAAAGACCTAAGATATATAAACGAGCAAATCTCCACTTAGTGTGATTATTTTCAGAAGAAGAATGGATACGATCATCCTATTCAGACAGGATAATTTGTATTGGTAAATAAGTAACAGAAAGCCCATATTAGGGTGGGAGGGCATTAATATTGCCCTACTGATTTTCAGAAGACAGGAGTGCCTGGCGTGCTCTGATCCATGGGGTCTTGAAGAGTTGGACATGACTAAACGACTAAACAACAACAACAACAACAACAACTGATTTTCACCCATAAACTTCTTGGGACAAAGGACTGGGGAATGGCTAATCTGAGGAGAAGGTCAATGTGCCAGCCGGCTGGCCACCTAAAGGGAGAGTGCAACTATCAGAGTCTCCTGGCTATTTGCTTATAAGTAACGATAAGTAAATGTATGCATAAAACATGCAATACAATGACTTCAAGGCATATACCTTCTCCTAGTCTGCATAGGCTGTGACAGTGGCAGTTGCTGGCATTCACCGAGACTGTGAAAAGTAGGTCATTTGCTTGACCTCAGCTCCTGGCTATTGTTAAACTTGCTCCTACCAGGACAATGGGATGTTAACAGGGGATATTTCTCAAGGCTGAAGCATGAAATGTTTTCAAAACCCACAGATGCTGCTGCTCGGGAGGCGTGTCTGGCTTCAGCACTCGGTGGCTGCTATTTATGCAAGTTGTGTGGGCTGTGCGACAGGTTTATCATAGTATAAGAGTCACAAGGTTCAGCATGGAAGGCAGGAAGCCAGCAGATATATTATGACAGATAAAAATGGTGCAGGCCAGATGAGAAGAAAGCCAAAGGTGTGATTAAACTGCAGTAGTATTATAAAAAACAACAACCAGTAGCCTCTTATTGAAAACAGCTTTGATTACTTAAGTCAGAAGTATATAACAAACTTGGAAAGGGTAATGAAAACTTGAACCATTCATGACTTCCATGGATGGATGGAAGGAAGGAAGGGTATTTTCATTCAGAGGACAAAACAAGAAGGGATGGTGTGATGCTACTCCAGCCATATTCGGTCTCCTGCCACCTAAGGAAGGAAGATCCAATTATCACCGAATGTACTCCTCTGTCCAGTACACCCTTTCCATGCTTAAGAACTCATTCCCTCAGATAAATGCAGTTTTCTACAAGACTACTCTTTATCAGCCAGCCTAAAAACTTACCTGACGTCTCCCTGAAGCCTCTCAGGGCAGCATAGTTTATGGCTTCTAGGCATGTGGGTGATTAAAATAAGTCAAAACAAGTTGTTTTTTGAAGTAAAATATAATGCTTCCTGAAACAAAAGAAATAAGTTTTAGGAAAAGGATATTACAATGAAAAGTCACAAAAAGAAGCATATACTCAATGGAGCAAAGGAATAAACAATGAGTCTTCCACCAGCTTTGATTACAATCCCTAAGGCTACAAGCTTTCCATCAAGGATGGGAGACCTTTGGCCCTCCAGATGTTGACTAATGGCCATGCTGGCTGTGGCTGATCGGAGTTGTAGTTCAACACTTGGAGGGTGATGTTATTTATCATTTTACTCAAATTATTGAATAAGAATTGGGACACCTCAGAATCCAAGCCTAGCCCTCTGTGAAGTTTTACAAGGGAAAGTTTTATAAGCCTCAACCAGAGCCAGGGCCTTTTCAGCACTGGCCTGGTGGAACGCTCTGTCTCATGAGACCAGGGCCCTGCAGGATCAGATTTCTTCTCGCAGGGCCTGTAAGACAGAGTTGTTCCGCCTGGTTTTGGCTTGGAATTAACTTGATTCCCTCCCACTCTTTCTTTTTTCCTTCCTGGCTTTTTTTTTGGCCCACGTAGGACCAGTCTGGATAGTTAGCCTTGGTGAAGACTTGACGTTTTCATCCAAAAAAAGTTTTTGAGTTTCTGCTGAAATGAGGCTGCATTTTAATGTTGTATTTTAATCTTGATTTTTTAAGTTGTATTTCAATCAATTGTTTTATATCTGGTGTTAGCCGCCCTGAGCCCAAAGGACCAAAGGTACAAACCAGCAAATATTAGTTATGATTAACAGCATAATTGTATGCATGTTTACTCTGAAGTAAGTAATAACAGTGAGACTTAGGCTGCAATCCTAACAACATTTACTTGGGAATTAACAGCACTAAATTCAATAGGATTTACCACTGAGATTTTATGGTTAGGATTACAGCCTCTCTCAGTGCAGCAGTGGGGATCCTAGCCCCCTCCCCCCTCCCAAATTCTACGTTACTCCCATCAAATTAAGCCAGCATGTTGAGAGGTCAGGGTTGTGGAAATTATAGCTAAGTAACAGGTTCCCCATCTTGCCTTAGTGTATTTACAATTGCAGCTTAAGGACTCAGCTGCACTAGTCAAAGAAAACACTTTGAATGTGTTATAAACATGCAACACCCAACGGCAATGAAGAGCCCCCCAAAAAATTCTTTGCAATTTTACAAAGCGTTCCCCCCTTTTGTTATAATGATTTAATTTCTGACTTATTTATAGCGTTTTCCCTCCTGTGTGTAGATCCATCCTTAGTCCCATTTCATTGATTTCAATGACTTACCTTTGATAAATGATGCTTCAAGTTTTAAAAATAGCACATGGATTTGTGGTATATGTATTCCCGCTATATCCATTTGTGATTCAGTTCTAGGCCTGGTAAAAGGAAACATTGTGAAACCATATTTCTTATGGCATTAGGTAACTGTTCAGCAAGTAGCGATCCACTTGGAGAAATATACATTTAAAAAAATAAAAGAAAGACTTAATTGCAATAATATGTATGAGACAATATGCCTGGAATATATATCTTTAAAATCTGTCCTGTTTAAAACCATGCTGTACACTCTGTGTGCTTATTTTTGGAGCACATCCTCACGTACATATATATTTTTTTATTTAGTTTAGCTGTTTAATCATGTGGTTTTTTTTTATTCTTTTCATTAAATATCTTTCTCAGGAGGGGAACAAATAACATGTCAGCAATGCAAGATCTGGGACACACTAGGGGAGAGAATTATTTTTCAGCAACATATTCTCAGGCTTTCCTTTCTGGCATTTTTCTTCCCTTTACTTCTTGTGTTCTGTCTGAGATCCTGCTAAGAAAGATGAAGTGATTTCTTCCTAGAGTCAATCTGAATAAATCTTCACAAGATCGAAATCACAAAGAAGAGGTGATGACATCTTCATCTTGAGAGAGGCTTAACACATCCTTGGCTTTAAGGCTTTAGGACTTCACACTTGCTGCTATTGTTGACTTAATTTTCAATGCTGAGAGACATTCTTCATGTGTCAGGAGACAAGGCCCATAATACATGTTACATATGCTTTCTGTCAGACTTAAACAAGGCCTATTTTGTTCTGAGAGAATAATGTCTTAGGAAGAATTTTCCAGAAGCAATCACCGACTTTAAAGTAGGTTGTTTCTCCCTTTAATTGTCATATTAAAAAGTTCTTGTTGTCATAGCCCCACTCCCAGTGTTTTATTGAAGGTGTATTCTGCAATATATTCTTGAAGCAATAATCATGCATTAGCAGTAGATTCAGTCTGCTTTATTTTGTTTTGCAATCCTTTCCCAACACCAACACATTTTTACTATCCAGGGGGACTGTAATGCAGACAAAAGTATGACAAAAAGGTGAAATGTATCTGGTATAAAAATTCACAGGATTTTAGCAGGATGTGCACTGATTGGAAATTAAACAGTGTTATTGCCCTGAAACATTTGCACATGCCAACAGTGTTGAAAGCAGAATTGCATGTGACTGCCCTGATGTCTGGAAAGATGTCAGCTGTGGGGCTGGGGAAATAGCCTCATGGGGCAAATTGGACCCCTCAGTGGGTCAAGACTGGCAAATGGGCCAGTGGTTCCCCACCGCTGCTATAGACCTAGACATGTTTTCATTGCAGCCATACTTCTTCAGGTCTTGGAACCCAGTTTCGAAAAATATTTTAAAACATCTCCATATTTTCTCACACAGTACAATGGCAATGATGTAATGTGTGTCTCAAATATGGGTTTATTTATTCAGATATTTTCATAGCCCAGGGCAGCTGGGAGAGCTTAAGATTTAGCTGCTTGACATTTTGAAATGGTTGTTGTTCTTTTTAACAAGAAAAATAATAATAAACAGATGCTTGGCCACACTATTTGATTGTAAGTTCAAGTTCACCCCTCATACAACAACTTTTCACTTCCCATCCCAATGTCGGGGGGAGGCTTTCAGCTCCACTTTCCCATTCCTATCCCCATACAGTGGTACCTCTGGTTACGAACTTAATTCATTCCAGAGGTCCATTCTTAAGCTGAAACCATTCTTATCCTGAGGCACGCTTTCGCTAATGGGCGTGATTTTATTCGCATCCTGAGCAAAGTTCGCAACCAGGAGCAGCTACTTCCAGGTTAGCGGAGCTCGTAACCTGAAACTTTCATAACCAGAAGCGTTTGTAACCAGAGGTACCACTGTACATGCAAAAAACCTCAATGGTGCATGTTTAACCCATGTTTTAAAAAATGCAAAAGTGGCCATTATGTTGAATCCTCTTACGTGGTGTCAACTACATTTGAGAGCAGGGCTGTCCTAAGCATATGCAGCGCTGTGGTGCAAAGATCGGCCTGGCACCCCCCCCCCCAGGTTGCCCAGTCCCAGGCGTGCAGGAGGGCGGAGCCAGCTGGCCACCTCAGTGTCTCGCTGGCTCGGTTGCCCCTGAACTCACAGTGCCTGCAGCAGAAGAGCCTGCCGCGACACTTCGACCGACTGACAGGCAAGCTGTTCCCTGGACTCAACTCTCGGGCCCCAGACTCTCAGCCTCGTGCCCCCGAAAGCCTAGCACCTATGGGTAAGACGGCCCTGTTTGAGAGCCATAACCTCTTGGGAAAATCTATCTTTGCAGCAGCCCTTGGTAGCTACACACTGCTGTGGTGGTATTGAGTTTCTCCACAGGACAGAGCCTGTCGTTTTTGTAAGCGAATTGCAGTCATGGCTCCAACCATTATGTTTAAGCATTTCTAGTGGGAAATGCATACAAATGAATACAGTTGCTCTAAGACTATTCTGACAGTACAGCCCTTAATGTGAGAATGGCACTACAAACACAGGGCAAAGCAAATATCTATATATGCATCTGCTTTGATTCTGTTTTGCATGGGATAATCGCCCTTGTTGGAAATCCCCCTACATGGTGTTCTCCTGATCCCCTCAGAGCCAGTTTTGGGAGTCACATGGGAGGAAAAGAGGGTAGGAAGCCCCATTGCTCAAGAGAAAGGCCTTGTGCAAGGCTTCCACCAATGGGGCATGATACGCTTATCCTACCTGTATAATATGTTTCTTGGATGAGAGCTGGTTCACATTTTGCATGTTGTTATTTACTATGCACACCAGAGTAAAAAATGCCTATGTGAGCCAAGTGTAAATATACACATGGAAACAGCAGACTCTAGGAGGAGAACTAAATCAGGAGGTTTGCGAAGCATCTGCTAGGCTGCCATGCATTTGTATGATAGATGCATTTGGCTTGATGTGTTACAATCTGAGCTGGGCCAAGCCACAGGAATAAATCTACTGCCTTTTTGTATGTATTTGTTAGTACAATTTTTCCCCCAGTTTTAATGAGGGAATTGGGTGTATTCTTTGCTGTATCTTAATGAAGTAGAGATCTGTTATGTCAATTGAATTTGACTACCCTCTAAGCTAATAACAATGTTTTTTTTAAAAGGCAAAGTAGGTTGTTGGACATCATTTGCTTCAAATTATCTCATTTGTCTCTATGAGCTTCCAGGTTGATTGCTTTCTTGTTTGTTTTTGCTATTTCCTCAGGTACTGAGGAAAGGTTAATTGAACATTAAAAATCCTTGGTTTCTCTCCATCCACCCCACTCTCCACTACTTTTCTTTTTTCCAGTAAATCTACTTCTACAAGATAGACACTTTTGCAGAGACACTGTGGCCTGGTTCTCCTGTATTTCCACATCTGATTACTACCATTTAAACTGAGCTTACTTTGGATCTGCTCTGCATCTGTCACATTGTGCCTACCAAGGTCAAACATAAGAGCACACATTCATGGTCATTCATGGTGTGGAGAAAGGGGACATAATTTTTTTCTCTTCCCCTCCTAATGCCAGAATCAATGACGCTGAGCATTGGAAGATTCATGGCAGGCAAAAGAAAGAACTTCATGTGGCACATAGTTAAACTGTGATGTTTTATCTAACTAGAAGTAGTGATTTCCACCAACTTGGATGGCTTTAAAAGAGGATTAAATATATTCATGGAGGATAAAGCTATCAATGGCTACTATCCTCTTTTCAAAACTTTACTATTTAGTTTTACTAATTTCATCTCAGAGGGGTGCATCTTATTTTATATTTAATTATGGAATCCCAAGTTTGAGAATATTATGGTCAGCCATGCAACATCACAATACACATGGGGTCTTTCCATATATTCCAGTAGCACAACTTGGCAGACCAAAAACATAGCCTCTGGTTTTTCTTCATTTCCCACCCATTAGGAGCAAAGATACAAGACCATGTCAGGGATAAACTAGCAACAATTTTATGAACATACAGAGATCTGCAAGGAGTGAAACTATATTGGGAACAGGCCAAAATCCCTTCAGTATAGAACACTGAACTTCTGATGTAAGCTGTAAGGATTCTTCTTCCACTGTCTACTTGTCATTGGTGACTCCACCCTGACTAGTCCACTGAATGACATGTGTGTCCCCTTGACCCTGCTCACCTTAACAATGTGGTTTCTACACACACATCCCATCTCTCCACCCTCCATCACTCAAGCAAAATGCATTATCAATGTTCAATGAGAGTTTCAAATCAATTAAAAGCTCTTGAAGAGAATGTGAAGCAGAACCAAGAAGGAGTTTGTTTTGGGGAAGGGACATGGCCTGGGAAGACTCTCAAGGGCTGGATAGACCTGAATGGCTATATTTTGCTCCTGGGCTGGAGATTCTCCACCTCTATTATACAGACACCTGTCCATGATGTCTCTCCAAATGCATTTGACATGTGCATTTTACCCTGCATATTGAATGCCTTGTTGTACTCCTCCATTTGGATGATCATAAACATTGTCATCTTCATCCCAGGTTGGTGATTTATCCTGAACTGGATGTTCCTTAGCTCCTGTTGACTTTACCCCAACAACCATTTTAAAAGCTGTTCTGCCATCTTTTTGATTTTCAGTGCCATCAGTTTGTTAGTTCTAGTTTTTCAAGTGGATCCTTCCCCTTTGGTTAAGCCCAGGCTTCTCCCAGAACATACCCCAACGCCTAATAAATCTGAACCTCTTCTGATAACACAACTGTATTGCCCATGTATTTACTCTAGTAAGAAGGACAATTCTAATTCTTGCTACCTCCTTAAGTTTTTGTGGGGGTTTTTGTGTGTTTTTTAAACTCTAAGGGTTTTCTGAGGACATGATTTAATTGCCTTTGCTATGTCATTCCTAGCATTACAATTTGCAACATTTATAATCAAAGTCAATTGAAAACTAGCAATTTCTTTGATGTGATAACTTTCTGTTTTTCCATATTTCACCTCTTGGAAAGATGTGATAAAACTACAAGTTTGAACTTTATCCTATTGCAAAATAAATAAGCCATCATGAATCGCCCACCATATGCCTGTGGGACAGGCCTGGGGAAAAGTGATATTTAATATTGGGAGTCAAGTCTGAGCTGGGAAGAGAAGGGTCATTGCTACCTAAAGAAAAAACAGGGTTTCAGCCATAGTTGCCTGAATCTTAGTCACTATTCAAAAGGAAGAATAGCAGGCAGCATTACTGCCTCCTCTAAGTGTTTAGTACTTTATAATTCCATCTTCCAGCAGCCTGTACCTGGGTGCATTTCAGGCAAACGAAGTCTTTCGTGTGGAGTGGTGAAAAGCTTCAAATGTACAATTAAATTTTTACTGCAAGTTGTAAAATAGACAGCCCTTTTACAGTATCTATCTGCATCTTGGTTTGTATCTGTCAAAGAGAGAGAGAAGCGTTTCCAAAGTGCCAAAGACATCCAGTAATATCTTGTGCTATTAGAGTTCATATGTATTCAACGATGCAAATTGTTGCATTTGCATTTCACAACAATGTGGTTTGTTTGCTCTTCTCTTCTTTTTTAGAATTATTTTTGCAAGTCATTATAATAAGATTTATCTCCTGAAGATTACCCCAATCAGTTGATTTAAACTCTTCCTGCAAACATACATTTGTGGTAGAAAACAATAACATTGCTATCCTTTGGTTTTTAATCCAATACAGTTGTATAAGCAATATAACCTTAACATAGAATGGGAATTGTAAGCTGATGATGTGCAGTTCTAGACTTTTAACTGTTACATAAAAGCTAATATCAACATTTATTATATTGTATGTATGGGGGGGGGGAGAAACCTACCTGGGTTTCGGGGCTATCCTTGAAGCTTGCTCTCCTGGCTTCAGGGATAGCCCCGCAAAGCCTCCTGAGCAAAGAGGGAGGAGCGCTCTCTCTTAGCTCAGGAGGATTTGTGTTGCTTTCTTATTTCTTGTTTTCCTCCCCTAAAAACTAGGTGTGTCTTATGATCTGGTGCATCTAATAGAGCGAAAAATATGGTATGACATTTTACCTGCGAAGATGTGCAACCACCCCACATACCTAGACCTTGTCTCTATTGCTGCAGGAAAGCTCATTTGTTTCAGGACATTGAATGAAGAGCCATGGGTATTTACACATATCTTCCTTTGCTGCCAATGCATTGTGTACCATCCAAAGTTAGCCTTTTTATTCGCAAATCTTCTACACTTAAGAAACTTCTTTATGTCCTCTTAATGACCTTGCCTCTTAATGTGTTCTTGTAGAAATCTTGCCACATAACTGATATATGAATCAAGAGAGTTGTCCTGAAATAATTCTAGGGAATCCCAATGGGACATAATCTGAAATATTACTATACGTTTAAATAGAGCCAAATTTAATAGGCTGGAACCTAAACACCAAAAACAGTGTAACTCAAATACAAAGCTTGTTTCAAAGTGCAATTCCCTGCTGGAAAAATATCCTATATAAAGCAATATTGTGCCATCAATATTTAGAATTTATTCAAAGCGAGAAGGGACACCCAGAATTATCATGCAGTATATTTGTTTCTAGAGAAACTTATTTTGCTTATTGAATAATTTAAATTTTAATATAATACCAAACCTCCCAATTTATTTTGTTTCTTTGTTTCAATCTGCCTGACACACACAAAAACCCACAACAATCCCACGGGGCTTCCTCAGATACCTAGGTGATAATTAGTTTTCATAAACAAGTTACTCGCCATATACTGTATATATATGTGGTTTTTGTCTTGCATTCTCAATTATTTTTGAAACCCATAAAGTAATTCTTCAAACATTTTTTATGATTATATTGATGATTCTTTAGTTTTACATTGCTGCTGAAGGCAACAAAAACTCTATATCATTCATACTGAATAAATAAGGAGTGATTTATGCAACCATATTTTTTTGTTGTGGTTGCAATTATTGCATGATTGTTTGGCCGTCTGCAGTACTTCTCACCTGTGGCTCATCATGAACAGAACCTTGCATTAGTAAATGCCATAAAAGACCAAAAGATGTTAGAGATGCACCTTCCTTAAGACAAGTTAGTGCACGATTGCAGCTTTGCGTAGGGTAAAATAAATAAAATGAGAGTGAGTTTCCTCCACTCCCTATTTATTTCCCCCACCCATTCACCGATGCACGCAAAGTTGCATTCATGTAAATTAAATTAAGTGCTAGATGTGAGTTATCTGTACTGCAAATCATTGGGAACATAAGAAACCCACATTTTCTCTCTCTAAAAACCCCCTCTTAAGATCAAGAATATCTTTTTTATGTCTGATATGTCCCAATTACTAATAGAAGCATATTAGGCTCCATTTTCCTTTCAAACGTGCAACCATTTGTCCTTTTAAGATGTCTACAATTTAGGGAAACATTTCTTCCAAGTTATTCCCCACCCTACTCTTCTCTATCATTGGGGGTAAAAGAGGTTACTGGTCCAAAGCATGCTTGTGTATCTTCAATTACAAGTCCAAGATATACACCCAGACCTTCCATGATTTGTTTGAAATAGAGCACTCTTGTTGGAAAAAGAAAAACAGCATGAGCAGTCACCTTTAATGCTGAATTGAGAATCACTCTGTGTTCTAAATTACATGAAAAGAATCCAAAAAATATTTCCCCTATGTATTGTTCTACGAAGGGGAAGCACTTACAATAATTAAAAAGATGCCTACAAGAAAATTCATTAGGCAATCTTTTATCACAACAGCAAGAGCAGAAAGTCAGTGGTGCACAATGTTTAATTAATCTGTTAAAATAAGGATATTAATACAATGATGATCGTAAAAATCATATTAACATTCAGACTCCTGCAGAGATTCCATTAACCTTGCCTTCAAGCAACAGAAGCATATGTCAAGTTGTTCCAGCCTCTTTGGTACAAATGGGCAGAATATTTCTTAATCCACGAACCAGTAACATCAGAATCTATAAATTAAAACAAGCCACTGCTACCTGAGATGGCTCTGTGAGGTCATTGCCATGAACTGTAAGAGGTAATCATTCATAATACATGGGCGATGTGGATTACATTAAATGAGAGTAGCACATGCACAGTATATGCACATCTGGAGCAGATGAGCTAAAATATATTTTAGAAAACAAATTGCAAAGTTCTTTACTGGATGGGGAAACACTTTTCTGCTGAAATCCTATTTGCATGCAATTGGACTCATTTCTGAATGGGATAGCACTGTTAAACATATTAAAAATGTGTTTTCCTACATTTCCTAACCAATTGTTCCACCCTGTCCCATTCATTTGCCTGCCCAAATTAATGGACTCAGGCTTCTGTGACTGTACCTGTAAACCTTCTTCATGTCCCTGTCACCTGTTTATCTGCTATTATAAGAAATATTGTAAATAACATTCATAAAGTTATACTCTTTTTAAGCTTTCAGAAAGGCTCTGTGTGTTCTTAATAAATAAAGGCTATTTATCTTATATACTTGATGAAACTATTGAGATAAAAAAACATTGCAAACAAATGTAAATGCATATGAAATATACATAATACTTTAATAGAATCTGATTACAATTAGAAGCGAACAGTATGTATCTATTTATATACAAAGCAGAATGATGCAAACACAGTGTATATACTGCATTAGCAAAATACCAACCAACTGAACAAATGTCTCTCATAAGATATTGTAGAGCACAAAAATGTCAGCAACCTAAACAAATATGTTTATAAATATCACAAAATATAACAAACCAAAAAAATATAGCAAACTGTGACAAACCCCAAATGCAACTGGACCCTGATCTTTCTCAGTGGTCCCTTCCAACTCTACAATTCTATAATACATAACATATAAAGTTGTCATAACCATGCATCTAAGTGAAATATCATGATGATTAAACATTCATCCTTCATGATACTTAAGATAATTCAGCTAGCACACCTTCAAACCATGTTGCCATGAACCCCTATCTAGCCCCTAGCAGGTAGAAAAGAGCAGTGTTTGCAATTAATGGTTCAAAACCCTTGCTGGCAGAGTTAGCTTAAAGGGATATCCCCAATATTTCTTCAGAAGGGTATAATTATTTCCGATGAAAATACACAACACATTTAAATAAAAGCATTATGGCCAGCAATCTGTCATGCACCTGCTGAAATTCCCTCTTATTCCCAACTATAAAAAGTGTGGGAGCAAAGTCTGATATTCCTGATAGGTTTTTTTTAAAAAAATCCCTCTTTTAAACAAATCCAAATCTTTATCTGGATGCCATAAATTCTGCTCTTTAAACTGTTAGACCTTCATGCCACAGCATAATCTACTTCTGAAAGTTCCCTTGTTTTCATGTGGCTTGTCCTGCAACATTATAGACTTTATGCAAAGCAGAACTTCCTTGTATGCTAATCTAGTCGGGCAGTCCTTTGTGTCGTGCCCTCTCATTTTCTAGCAAGTAACATTGGATATCATCCTGTATACACACTGTTTACCTTACTGAAATATACTCAGAGTCGAGTGTGAATTTCGTGCTCTTTATTCAACTTATAGTAACAATGAATGAAGCTTTCCCCAAGACATCTAGCTATATATACGTTATTTACACAATGGGCCCCACGAGATTGGCTAATTCCGGGCAGCTCCTATAGGCCAATCAGGTTGCTGATTCACTTCATCCAGGAGCCTGATTGGCTGCTCCTGCAGGCCAATCAGGTTCTTGATTCACTTCCACCTGGAGCTGGATTGGGTGGCTCCTGCAGACCAATCAGACTGCTGCATTCTGGATCCTATTGTTCTAGGATTCAGCTCAGTACATAACACCATCATAGCGCAGCTCAGATGCTTGCCTCCATGCATCAACCTGGAAACTGCAGAGTGCCCAATCACAAGCACAGGTGTATGTGCCTAGACCCACCCACCCCCTTTCCAGACATCATGCTGAATTGTGTATGTGCTTGTTGTTGTTTAGTTGTTTAGTTGTGTCCGACTCTTCGTGACCCCATGGACCAGAGAACGCCAGGCACCTCTGTCCTCCACTGCCTCCCACAGTTTGGTCAAACTCATGCTGGTAACCTCGAAAACACTATCCAACCATCTCGTCCTCTGTCGTCCCCTTCTCCTTGTGCCCTCCATCCTTCCCAACATCAGGGTCTTTTCCAGGGAGTCTTCTCTTCTCATGAGGGGGACAAAGTACTGGAGCCTCAGCTTCACGTGTATGTGCTTAGTTTGCAGTATCAGGAGCAGGGCTGCCTCTCCTGCCACACACATTTCATATATGCATGGGGACAAGCTTCTGAACAGCTCTCCTATTTCCACACATTATAAACTAAAAAAAAAAGATTAGCGAGGAGGTGGTCCTGCAATTGGGAAGAAGCTTTATCCAAATCCATGCTTGTATAATTCGTGCACAAAATAACAGGGATGCAACAAATTCCCCTTCTTAAAATGGGTTTTCATTCAGTGAGTCATCTGCCACATCCTTCTAGCCACCATCGACATCCATCCTAATGAGAGAGCGCTCTGAGAGCATGCTCCACTGAAAATAACACAATGATACATCTGAATGCCAATGAGTTGTCATTGTGTATGACCTACAGCTAATTATTTCTTCTATGCTTCACTTAGGACACTAATTTACACTATCAGGTTGATAATTGTCAAAGCTTACAAATGGATTGGTAAGCTTTATTATCCATGCAATGTATTTTTAAAGTCTTGAAATGTTCATGTGTACATAGCAGATTGTGGGTTGTTTGTGCAGAGAGAATTTGCTGTAGTGGTAGTACACAATGCTCCTAAAAATAGGGTGATATGATACTAGTTTTAACAATCCTTGCTGAGTCACCATTATTGGAGACCTCTCTCCTCAAATCATGTTTTCATAAAATTAATGAAAAATGCAATGGTATAACATTCTGCTCCTAATTACTTAGTTCAATCCAGCATCCTGTTTCTTGGTTGTGTTAGGCTATAAAGAACTGGAGTAGCCAGTCCACAGGTCACATTACAACTCCTGTCATTCCTGTTCAGTAGCCAAGCCGACTAGGACTGATAGGAGTTTTAGCCTGACACCTGAGGAGCACAATGTTGACTACCACAGATATAGATAGTTCCTAATAATTTTGCATTGCAATTATATACAAGTCTTCCCCTGAAATGAATCTCATTGTGTTCAATGGGGCTTACTCCCCCACCTAAGGTAAAGGTAAAGGTACCCCTGCCCGTACGGGCCAGTCTTGACAGACTCTGGGGTTGTGCGCCCATCTCACTTAAGAGGCCAGCGGCCAGCGCTGTCCGGAGACACTTCCGGGTCACGTGGCCAGCGTGACATCGCTGCTCTGGCGAGCCAGAGCCGCACACGGAAACGCCGTTTACCTTCCCGCTGGTAAGCGGTCCCTATTTATCTACTTGCACCCGGAGGTGCTTTCGAACTGCTAGGTTGGCAGGCGCTGGGACCAAGCAGCGGGAGCGCACCCCGCCGCAGGGATTCGAACCGCCGACCTTTCGATCGGCAAGTCCTAGGTGCTGAGGCTTTAACCCACAGCGCCACCTGCGTCCCTTACTCCCCCACCTACCCAAGTGTAAATAGTAGCCATGGCTAACCCTGCGTTTGTGGAAATTTTCCAGGCTCCAAAGGCCCCCACTGACTTTGGTGGCAGCGTCAAAACATTTTTTTAAAAGTATATACAGTAGAATGTGTGAATGGGCAGTGTCCCAATGGAGATAAATGTTTCCCCTACTCAGTCATCAGACTGATCATTTGATGAACAGGGTGGGGTGATAACCCTCCCCTCACAGTTGATCTGCATTGATCAGATAAAGAGGGGACTGGGTGCCTGGGAGTGTGTTTACCTGGGTGGGTGGGTGTGCATGAGAGAAGATGAAGTAGATTGCTGGGCTGGGTTGCACCCAGAGGTTGGCTAAAGGTGAATGCACCCCACAGGTCAAAAGAAAGGGCAGCCCTCCCTGTTGTATAGGACCATAGCATATTTATTTTATGTACTATGTGTAGTTCAAATAGCATACGTATAAAACAAATACAAAGCTTTTTCAAGTGACCAGTATACACCACACAAAGGTCATTAAAAAGTGGAAGACAAATACTATTACTAATAAGCTATAGAACAGGGATGTCCAACAGGTCGATCACGATCTACTGGTAGATTCCCCAGGAGGTTTTGGTAGATCGTGGTCGGTCGCTGGGTTCCTTTCCTTAGAATCCGGCCCTGCCCCCTGACCCTGCCCTCCATTGTTATACAATCTGCAGAACGGAAAACGGAGTTTACTCAGCGAGGCTGTTCATTTCCCGAGCGAAGTGTTGGTGAGTGGCTGTTCCCCTTTCTCCCTAAAAATGGGCCACAGTTTAGCCTTGAACTCCCAAAAATTGGTGCTTTCCTTCCTCCAACCTAAAAAAAGCTCAACAACTTTGACACCTTGACCTGAACTCCAAAAAAGGGGGTAGATCACTGCCAGGTTTTAATTCTGTGAGTCTCTTGGGAGCTGGTCACCCCTGCTATAGAACATAATAGCGACAAGTGAAAAAAAGGGAAAAAAGCATTTAGAAAAAATGCTATCAAAGACTGTAACACATGGATAAATTAAATGTGCCATGATATGAATATACAATGACAACAATGACAACACAACAACACAACAAATGTACAATGACAACACAACAAATGGCAAAGTAAAGGGTAAAGTCTACTGTGGGGGGCGGGGGAAAGGCCTGACACAAAATATGTGGATTCAAATAGTGGGGTATTGTTACAGGCTAATTAGGGAAGTTGTCACATTTTCAGATCTAACACCATTTACTGGTCCACAGGAAACTTTGTATGATCACTGACTGCAAAATCTCCTGTAACAAGTGTATAAATATTATATTAATATGCATCTGAATAATCCTACCTCAGTACCTCATGTATTTTAGTAATTTCCCCCTAAATGTTTAAGAACATTTCTGAGATAAAAAGTAAGAAAAAATATGCCGCCACCTTAATCATTATCCTTCCTATACTGCCTCTTTCTCCCTCACCTAGGACAAAGTACAGTGGTACCTCAGGTTAAGTACTTAATTCATTCTGGAGGTCCATTCTTAACCTGAACTGTTCTAAACCTGAAGCTAATGGGGCCTCCTGCTGCCACCGTGCCACTGGAGCACGATTTCTGTTCTCATCCTGAAACAAACTTCTTAACCCGAGGTACTATTTCTGGGTTAGCAGAGTCTGTAACCTGAAGCGTATGTAACCTGAAGCATATGTAACCCGAGGTACCACTGTACTGAAAACATACAAAATATCATTACCTCAAAAGTGTTCTTTCAGTCTCTAATGTGGGAAATGCACTAAGAGGAATTTTTTAACTTATTCAGAAATAATGATTGATACCAACATATGGCAGTCCTGTTAAAGGTTACTGAAAGAGTATCAATGAACACAAAGCCTGATTCATGACAAAGTTCAGTTTACCACACCTGAAAATGAATAAATCATGCTTAATGAACCACTGTCTTCCTGGAATGCTGCTCCTTATTTTCTGCAGAATACACCAGCCTAGTTGAAGAAACTAGCCCCTGGTGCCGGTTTTTAAAATATTCAGAGTGTGCTAATGATTAACCAATTATTCAAGGGAGAATTATAATGCATTCAAATGAGAAGTTTCCATGTAAAAAGTTTTATACATATGACTTTCCTTCCTGTTGAATAGTATATGACAAACTTTGGTTTGGATCCTAAGAGAAGTTAACTTAAGGCGGTTCATGATAGGAACGTTTCCTGTCTTCTTACATACCCTCCAGCATTTTGTTGATGAAAATCAGGATGCGTGTCTTTGGGGGTTAGATTAGATGACCCTTGGGGTCCCTTCCAGTTCTACAGTTCTATGATCTATGGACCCTGTGAGGCAAGTTGGGGCTGTGTGCAGCTTGCCCAAGGTGGTCTCCTCAGCCAATGGAGGTCTCATCTTCCCTCTCTTTCTTTTCTCCCTCTGCTTCTGTCCTTCCTCATGTGGTCTTTTCCTCCCCGATAGCTTTCCCATCTACCACACTGTCTGGCTTTCCTGTCTGCTCCCTGACTGAGAAGAACGCTCAGGGTTGGGGTGTTGATGGGCGCTGTGTGCCCCCCGGTCACCTTCTTGGATATTGTGAGGAGGAAATTCCACATGGGCAGTTCCCTAAAAGTCTGTCAACAGCCTTGATTGGATCCCAGCGGACATCGTGGAAGGGGAACACCCTGTCAACCTTCATCGCCAGGCACGCAAACCATGCTGCCCTGCCTCTGCCACATGCTTTCCCTCCACCAACTGGAAACAATAGCTGCATTTTGAACTCTTCAGACAGAGTTTTTACGGCTTCAGACAGGAGGCGTGAGGGATCTGACAGGGTCCTAGAGTCCGCCCTCCTTCTTCCCAAAGCCTAGTATTTTGGATGGAGCAAGGCAGAAAGTGTAGCAGCTGTAGGGAATGTGTCCATCCCACTGAAATAGTGGCACTTGGAGGGTATTTTCTTAATTTCAGAAGCCACACCCTCATTGTTCAGGATGGCCCCAATGCAGAATATATTTTCAGGAGTAGAGGGCAACAAGTTAGAATAATGTGCACAAGCTTCCTTCAGTTATGATATTTTAGGATTCAAGTTTATGTTTTCAGTTGCTGCCACATAGCAGAATATTTGTAAGGCTGGGTTCTGATAATTGCAATGATCACATGAAAAGCATTCTTCCATTATTCAAACCAGACGGAGGCAATAGTTCTTGTGACTACTGCTATCAGATAGATTGAATAGGCTTTGGAAAGCAACTGCATTTTCTAATGAGGAGCCTGCTCTACTCATGTAAGCTCCCCACGCATCTTGCAAACCCTGAAAAATTCTGCAAGGAGTCTACATGTATACAGCATGCTCCCCACTACAAGGGGTCACCTTCCTCCTTGTGCAGAATCACCGGGAATGGGATGGTCAGGCCTGGGTAAGTCCACCCATCCATTTCCTCTTCTGTGCAAGTGACTGCTTGGGGTTCTTGTGCGCTTGCTATTTAGAGGAAAGCAACAGGGTATTTGCAGCAGTGCTTCTAATTGCTTATGTTGAAGCTAAGAATAACTCAAACATAACTTACGAGCCTATCCAGAGATGAGCACCTATTCTGTAGAATTGAAATATGACAATGTGTTGTTCCAATAAGAAAGAGAGGGAGGGGTGAGACTACAATTAAAGAAAGTATAATGCAACACTTGGAGAAGAAGCACCTGCTAAGGTCAAATCATCCATTTTTGTAAGGCAAAATTATTTGCCTGACCTGTCTGAACTACTTGAAAACGTTAATAAAATGGAAACTATAAGAAATCAAGCATACCTAATTCATCTGAAATTTCCCAGTGTTTCCTTTCAAAGGGATATTAAGGAAAATGTGAAATAAGAGATTAAGTCATATCATGACATATTAGTATTTCAACCATACTAAGTGGTTGTGATGGCTTCTTGTGCTGGATCTCATTTCTGCATCGTCCAGCCTTGTCCCTGCATACCTGATTAGATATTAGATATACCTCTTCGATTTTCCAAGTTTCCCTGAAGAAGTAGAAGTCAAATCCCTATGTCCATCCTCTGTCGGCCACCTATGACAGATGGGTGGGATCACCTACCTGTCAATTGCTTGGTGTCAAAGTTCAAAGGCAATTGCTGCAACCACCCATTAGCTATTGAGTGCTTTCAGTGAGCTCCTTTGAGGATGCACTCCCAGTGCCAATCAGTTGATTGACAGTGGGAGCATGCCTTCAGAGCCACTTGTCCCATTAGAGTGAAGCAGTTGGTCTTGAAACTGCATGCTAAAATTGAGCTATTTTCCATTGTGAGGGTGGGGTTTTTTGCTGTTTTAGCAAGCCATTTCAGTGCAAACCACTTCACGCTAATGAAACATGCCTCTTTGAAGGCTTGCTCCCCATGGCTCTCCCTGTCAGCACAAATCAGCTGATCTTCTTTAGGAGCTGTCTGTGGTGGTTAGACTTACATGAGGGGATTGGGGGCTTTTTTACGATCTGATTAATGTCTTGGGCTTTGCTTTTAATTATTTTGTTTTTCATATATTGCATTTTACTATTATTGGTAAGTCGCCTCGAGACGTTTGTGTAAATCAACTAATAACAACAACAGCAGCAGTAACATACTCCTGCCATGTTACATCCGTTCCGTTGCTGCTCTTTTCCAAAAAAAGTTACTTTTTTTAACACAATGGAGCAGCTGCACAATTTCCCACATCTGATCCATAAATTTTCTGACCTAGTCTGGTCGTATGGATTGCTCTAGCCATTTCCTTCTCTGTGGTCCTTCACTCCTTTCTATGAATCAACACTTCATCCCTTCCCTTTTCAAATAGCTTGGTTTTTATGTCTATTTTTCTTTTCCCTTAATTTTCAGCAAGAGGGGAGTGGCTGCATAACCATGAGTGCAATGAGGGGGAAGGGAGTATTTAACCCTTTCCCATCACTCTATGGTTCCAGTGAGCCCTTCCCCCACTCATAACAATTGGGTGTGGGTATATGAGAATTTGAGTGCTCACTGGAAGGATGAGTGCTCACTGGAAGGACAGATCATGAAGCTGAGGCTCCAATACTTTGGCCACCTCATGAGAAGAGAAGACTCCCTGGAAAAGACCCTGATGTTGGGAAAGGTTGAGGGCAGAAGGAGAAGGGGACGACAGAGGACGAGATGGTTGGACACTGTTCTCGAAGCTACCAACATGAGTTTGATCAAACTATGGGAGGCAGTGGAAGACAGGAGTGCCTGGCATGCTCTGGTCCATGGGGTCATGAAGAGTCGGACATGACTAAACAACTAAACAACAACATATGAGAACTATCCACTTGGCTACAAAATGTTATTTGAATTTTAAAATTACAGAATTGCTATTCCACTGCAGTTTACAGTAGAGCAGTAAGGATTGGGTGCTGCTAAATTGTCCATGTCTGTAACAACCCTAAGAGAAGGGTGTGCAGATTTCTCCCCCAGCCACCCACCCAATGACAATCCTGAAGAATTGTGGACTAGGCAATGCCCTGGTCCTGCTTCATAAACCATGTGCTCTTGATAGGCGTTCTTTTCTTTAAGATGGATGGATATTTCTCTCTAATGCTAACCATCTCTAGGAGGCTGATGACATAGGAATTTGATAGCCAGCAGGTTGGAGTGGGGAACCATCTGTCTGTTTTATTTATAATGTAGTTTTGAAGATAGCTGCCAGGTGAGTTTCCTAGGAAGCAGAATTAAAAACAACGACAATAAATAAAATTATCTCTCTATAGGTGAGAAATAAAGTCATTACTGATGAATCACAGATTCAATGAAAGAAGTTTGAAAGTCAATTCAGAAAACCTCCTCAAGTAAATTGTATTCCAATAAACTTCAGTCTGTCCAATTTCTATAAACTAAGTTAATAGTAAATTTGTAAAATGAAATGTTTCACGTTGAAAGTGACCAGAATTATGTGTAAGTCAAAGTGCAAGTAAATAAATAGGTACCGCTCCGGTGGGAAGGTAAACAGCATTTCCGTGAGCTGCTCTGGTTTCACCAGAATGCTGGCCACATGACTTGGAAAAACTGTCTGTGGACAAATGTCAGCTCCCTTGGCCAGTAAAGCGAGATGAGCGCAGCAACCCAAGAGTCGTTCATGGCTGGACTTAACTGTCAGGGGTCCTTACCTTTACCTTTTTTTACCTGCAGTAGCTTAGATGAACCAGTCCCCTTTACCTTAGTTCACAGATCACACCTTGAAGCAAAAATAGAAGTATCAAAGGTCTTCTAGTCCTGCAAACTTGTGATTCATCTTGGCATATCTAAGGCTTTATCTCTTTGACCCATGGCTCACCTTGTATACTGAAGCCTAGTGATGAACTAACAATGCAACATAAGCCTTTGCATAGCTTGTGCTTTTAGAACCTCATATGCTACCGCACATGAACAAATGTTTTCTCACACACTGTTTATTGATATCCTTAATTAATAACTCATGGCTATGATATTGACCTGAAACTGCTGTAATGTGTGGAGAAATATTTAATTAAACTGAATGGGGAGGAGGCAACTCTATGATGATTATGTTGATGGTGATAATTCTCTCCACTCATTAGCTTGCAGTTTTAGTGGCCAGTGTCTCAAAGGAAGGTGGCAAGTGGGGAGGGAGACAGCCTAACAAATTGATGCTAGAATTGCAAAAGCACTCTAACATACACAGGCCTGGCCAATTAAGACAGAATCAATCCCATTAATGGAATCTTCTTCGCAATGCAAGGTAGTTTCAGTGTTATTGAAAGTACAGAGGAATTGACAGCTATAATTACATCTAACCATATGATTCAAATGAATAAAACCCCATGACTGCAGTACAAGGTGTCTCATAAAGAGTGCAGTTGTTAAAAACGAATTGGCCTGCCAGCAAGAGTAATTGAATTTAGGACTTTTTCTTACTAATTCAGAATAGCTAATGAGAAAAGGCATGCTCTGGATCGAAGATGATGAGCTCCACCCTTTTTGAAAGCTGCAGTGGATTTGTCATTCATGTATATATTTACAGCAAATAGAGTTCGCTTCTTTCTCTCTGACTTTTCTAATGGCAATATAAACTATACAAACATTTAGATGGTGCAAAAGGGACAAAAAATGAATTGCTGATATGAAATGTTTTGCTTTTCCATAGTGTCTGGTATTTGTCATAATACCCAAGGCATGCTTTCTTAATTATGTGAAGAGGGGATGTAAAGGTTAGATAATAACAAGAAAGTGCATTCAAAAATTACCATGGAGGCAGGAGCATGTTTTGATGTTCCCCGAATGATGTGGAGAAGAGGAGGTTGTTGTACTTAGCCTACTTATGAGGTGCCTGGATGATGTTAGTGTCTTTTATTTCACGGTACATCTCTGGTGGTCTGCACTTTGCAGTCTTTCTGGGTGCACACTCTTCCTTTCTGAATCCCAATGACATTGATGGCTGAACTTTCCTGTAAGTGGGGGAAGCAGGGAGGGTTGCCTACAATGCATCTGATATATTTAAATGACCTCTTTTTACTTCCAAAATAATGAGCATGGATTTGAAGGTGCAGCCCCTCCAAGTGTCCCTATTTTCCAGGGACAGTCCCAGGTTTGCAGAAGCCATCTCGGTTTCTGATTGGATCCCAGAATGTCCCTGCATTGAAGGGGATTGGGCTAAATGACCATTGGGGTTCCCTTCCGACTCTACAAGTCTATGATTCTATGTCCCGCTTTTCCTTAGGACATCCCTATTTTCATCAGAGAAATGACGGAGGGTATGAACATTTAGGTCTTTCACTGAAATTGCATATGAAGTGTGTATGTTAGGAGAAATTCACGCTGAAATACAAATTTTCATACATAGTATTTTTCTTGAAGAAACACACAAACAAATGTGAAAATGTCAGGAACTTAAGTTTGGAAAAATGAGAAACTGACAGATTTGCCCTCACTTGCTCTTAAAAACAGAGGGGAAAGCACATCTCTAAAGTGCCCTGCAAGGGAGGCTGAAAAACAGGGGAACAAAACTTTGAAGAACATACCACAACACAGCAGCTTTCACCCTGCTAAGTAGCGTCTTCCTTGTTTGATACACTGGTGCTACAATAGCTTCCTCCTCAGTGAGGGAGAACAGCAATAGATTAGCAGTGCTTATACTGGATGTCATGTTAATAAAGTCCATTTATTTTAACAATGTATAGATTGAAATGAAAGGTAGGCTGTTGTGCAGGTTGCAATGTAAAATGGTCAAATTCATGTGTATAGAATAACTTAAGAGAAGAAATTGGGAACTCCATTTCCCAAGGCATTTTAGCTGGAACTGAAGTGGCTTTGCCCTCTGTTATAATAGAGGTGGCAGTGTTATATTCTGAGGTCTATCATTCATTTTGTCAGCTGAGCAATCCCAGTGCATTGTTCCTTTGTAATTCAGCTGCTCTACTAAAGCAGGGTTGCTTTTTTAATATTTTTCCCCAAAGGAGTATTTCTACTGCTGAACTTTTTCCCCCTCTTCTTTTTTGGTCAAGATAGGAGTTTGGAACTGATTGGAAGTAGGTTTTGCTCTTTTGACAAGCGCCATCATTTTGTAAAGGTTATGGATTATCTTACAAAGTCCGCCCTTTACAAAAGCCTTTTCATCTTTTATTATAATCTGCAATGAAGCATTTATAATGTACATCCTAGGTGTTTCTTTTGTTATAATTTCCAAAAGTAGCTTCTAGCAGAAGAGTTCCTATTAAATTTATACTTATTAAAACTCCTTCAGCTTTCCAGATCTGGAAATGTAAGTCTAGAATGCATAATTCATTATTTCTGACACACTGAGGCTGCAGCCCTAAACATAGGTGATAGTCAACTAAGTCTTACTCAGAGTAGTCCCATTCAAACTACTGAACATGACTTAATTAGGTCCATTAATTTGAATGGTTGACTAAGACCCGCTAAGGTGGAAGCCCCATTGAGCTTAATTTTGGGTAGATTTGCATAGGGTTGCACAGTTTAAGAGGTGGGGTTTTTTTCATCTTTACTGCTATTGTACTCTGGCTGTGCCATATTAAAAGTCAGAGTGCCCCTAGAAATGCATGGGATTTTGAGTCACATCGGATAATTTTGAAACAGCTGGGTGTTCCTTTTATAACTGGTGGCTATCTAAGCCAGGCATGTCTAAAGTCTATTTTGGGGGCCTGATATGGCCCACCAGTCGGTTTAACCCAGTCCCTGTGGCAGTATATTTCCTGGGGTAAAATCCACAAAAAAGCTCAACAACTACAGTCCTAGAAAAAGGTCAACAACTTTATTCGGCCCTCATGCATTTTCACTTCATCAAATCCGGCCCTCTTTGAAAAAAGTTTGGGCACCCCTGAAGTCTAAGCAATGAGATTTAGGTTGGGTTTATTGCATATCAGTACCAATCACTGGTAATTACAGCAGACTTGGGGGGGTGCTTATGTGGCGTTAACTGTTTCCAATGGAAAGCAGAATTTATTAACCTCACTCCAAAATAAAGACACACCAAGGGAAACCTGGGAGGAAAAGACCCATGGGAAGAATAAACTTGAATTCAGAGATTAGGAACATAAACTGATTCTACGGGTCTTACAGTAAATGGGTCACAGTCTCTCAGCAGAAGAACCTCAGCTGATGAGAGAGAAGTCAAGGTGGAGGGCTACTGTTTTCATGCCTTGTTTGTGAGCTTCCTGGGCATATTTTTCAATTATTTATTTTGAAGATTTATACTCTGCTGTTCATTTGAGTGATTTTGCCAAGCTGCCAGCAGCACAGAGCAGGGGGCGGTGCCTGGGAGCACTTAATGCACGTAGGCTGATGTGGGTTTATGAAGACTAAAACTCAAAGAGTTTTGGTGTGATACCAGGAACAGGTCATTGCCTAACACAGGGGTCAGCAAACTTTTTCAGCAGGGGGTTGGTCCACTGTCCCTCAGACCTTGTGGGGGGGCTGCACTATATTTATTGGGGGGAGGAATGAATGAATTCCTATGCCCCGCAAATAACCCGGAGATTCATTTTAAATAAAAGCACACATTCTACTCATGTAAAAACACCAGGCAGGCCCCACAAATAACCCAGAGATGCATTTTAAATAAAAGGATACATTCTACTCATGTAAAAAACACGCTGATTCCTGGACCGTCCGTGGGCCGGATTTAGAAGGCAATTGGGCCAGATCCGGCCCCCGGGCCTTAGTTTGCCTACCCATGGCCTAACCCATCTGTTGGCCAGTATCATTGTCCCGGTCAATATGCATGGGGTACTTTTGATGAGGAGGCAAGGATCATGGGCTCATTGTGGTGCAGAATGATGTTGTGGGCCCATCATGCAACCTGGTGAGTGGAAAAGCCATTAAGCTGTGTCATAAACTGGCACTCCAAGGAACCCCCACTTACTACTCAGCTATGGATCTGACCTCATTCCTCCCGCACCTGAAATGAAAACCCTATGTGACCAAAGTATATAGAGCCAAGCAATGAGATAAACAACTAGCAATATTACTAGCAACTAGCAACCAACTAGGAAGGGAAAGGAGAATGTTAGCCGCTTTGAGACTCCTTAAAGGGAGTGAAAGGTGGGATATCAAATCAAAACTCTTCTTCAATATTGTGGTGTGGAAGTTTATAAACCTGCAGCCGCTCCTTCTGTGACCAGTGGTTGGGGTCAGGTTGGTTTCCCTCTTGTCATTATGTTCTTCCTGGGAGGTAGATGGCATGGCCTGTGGTCACTTAGCACATAACTTTATTGAGAATCTGCCTTGAAGCGTCCAGCATGAATTTAGACCAGATTTTTTTACAAATGCTTTGAAATGTGTTTCTAATTACTTTAATTTCCTTGTGGTATAAAAGCTATAGCCAAGTTTTCTTTTTATCTCACTGCTCATTATTTGTTTGGGGGAGAAAAACCATAAGCCCAGATTTATAGACAGTAATACATGGCTTGGCTCAGCATAAAGATTGAGGGAGAAGCCAGCGGACCACAGTTTTTGCTCTGTGTACACTCATGCTTCCTCTTTCACATTTAGTCGTGGTTTGATTTAGTGTTACATCTGAACTCAGCTATTGCCCTGTCCTTCAGAACAGTGTACATACTGTCCTGAAAATGGCAGACATTAGCAACATGAATCGGAGGACCTGGAAATTCAGTTGAGTTGTATCAAAAATGGTGATACAGTATTCAGGTTGGCTGAAAGCCATTAGGAGAGAGAATGAAATACAACCCACAAAGTTGTGTATCCTCCCCAAATAAATTAATTATAACAGGTTAGCATTTAAAATATGGATCTTAGAAAATCTCTGTTTTGGGTTGCTAAGTAATTGAGTCTGAAATTTAGAAACAAAATAATTTTATTTGTTGAGATCCTAGCTCATAATAATGTAATACAGCAGTGAAAATCACAAGAGAAAGCAGTCAGGTAAAGCAGGTGGACCCAAGTTTCATAAGAGCTAGCCTGAAATTAGAAAAGGTGAACCTTGACCAAAGTGTGATATAAAATTTTACAATATTTATAAATCCAAATAATTTATTTCTGAACCATTAGGTCAGAATAAACCATCCCAACTACAGAATCTAGTTCTGAATATTAATTTCTTATACATAGACTATGTTAAATAAATCAGCTTGTTAGAGAAGGTCATAGATTTGACTGTGTATTAAACCTCAGGTAGAAGTGGGGGGGGGATATATATCCATTAAACCACAAACAGCAGTCAGTTATGAACTAGCAATTATAAGATATCCTTCCTCCAATGATATTAATTTTTTAAAATTTGGACAGTTCATCATAATAAGCAATATTTGTTGGAATACTATGGGAAGTTTTGGTTAAATACATAAAATTCAGTTCATCACGTTAGGCTTCTTGGGAATTTGTTTGTTTGTTTGTTTGTTTAATCTTCTGTCTCTTGTATGGGTCATCTACTCACCTTGTGATGCTTTAAAACTATGATAGGCAAAAGCTTTACTATGCTGACCCCAAAAATAATGAAACACATGCCCTAGGAAGGCCTGCCAGGCCCAACCTTTTGGGACTTTTGGAATGATTTACACACACAAACAGCACACAGTTTTTTGAGATGAGTTAAATATTTACTGTTTTGCTGCTGGTTTTTTGCTGCCCTGTTTTAATAATGCTTATAATATTGTTTCAGTGTTTTAAATTTATTTTTCTGAGCTGGTTCAAGGAAACTTTTGGTATAAAATGTGGGATGTAAGTTTCAAAAATAAGATTATTAATACCCTTCTTGAGTCGGTTAAGATAATACCAAGCTTTTGTGAATCATACTATGATTTATTTTCAAAGAACTGTTAACAGATTGCAATAAATGCAGGATAAAAGTCATTTTGCCCAATATGGTTTTGACAATACACAGTTCATGTTTCTCCCTCTTCTCTCGCTCTCTCTTTTAAATCTATTAACAGTGTAATGGATATTACTGCTTTTAGGGAAACCCTACTGAATTGTAAGCAATCTTCTGTTTTGCAGATTGAATGCTAGTTCCACCATTATTCTGTCCTTTTACAGCACTGAATGCTGCTATTTTATGTCTGTAGGAGTGAGAAATGAAAACGGCAGATTTATGACAACATGATGCATTGACTCTACCCACATGAATATCATTAGTGTCACACTCTATCTTCTCGTCTTGTGGCAAGTTATATTTTTTAGCAAAATAAAAAAGAAAAGAAAACCTAATTCGGACTTTTTTTTTTTTTTTGCTTCTGTGGTGCATGATATTTAGATCTTTAAATCCCAATAAAACATATTCAAAAAGAATGAAAAATACTTGTGTTTGTCTGAATGCAGATATAACAACCTTTAATATGAAATCTACACTTGTGTTATCAGTATTATTATAGGTTAGTTCTAGTTTTTCCTCGTGTAATAATTCTAAATATTAAGTCTCTTGCCTGAGAGCCAAAATTTCCTACTCCGTCTGATTATGAACTGGCCCCCAAAGTGAAATCTATAAAAGCTGCAAACATTCATTCTCTTAGGATCCAAAAGGCTCTGCCTCCTTTCTACTGGACCAGAAGGAAGCAGCTTCCTTGCAGTTGTGGTTACTGCCACCATCCTAATATTCTGCTCTTGCAGGAAGAGGTTGGGGCAGCTTCTGAAGCAGGCACAGGCAAACTCAGCCCTCCAGATGTTTTGGGACTACAACTCCCATCATCCCTAGCTAACAGGAGACAGTGGTCAGGGATGATGGGAATTGCAGTCCCAAAACATCTGGAGGGCCGATTTTGCCTGCGCCTGTTCTAAAGCCTATCAATTCCATTTCTCATTTTCTTAATGTAAAAATAAGTATATAAATAATATTTCTGTTTGTTCCACTTTGCTTTCAGCGGTGCCAAATCAAGGGAATTATGGTTGAGGAGGTCCCCAACCAGCCTGAGATTGTAACGCTGAAAAATAAAACACTTTGAGGATAATGATTAACAAAAATGGGTTATTGAACCTATTTATTAATACATTTATCAACTGCTTCTCTAGCTTAAGTTGTGGCTAATTACATCTTTAGTCATCAGAATAAAAATATCTGTTGCTTGCTTGAATTTCCTGCATGTTTCTAAGGTGGTGTGTATAATGCTTACACCTAAATATATGCAATCAAGGAAGGTGCCATTTTGAATGCGCTTTACATCTCCTTGTAATTTAAACAGTATGGACTTCTTTCAGTGTGGGAGTGGAAATGAAAAGACTGACTCTGGTGGTTTTACTTTTATGAATATCTTGAAAGAAAGCGGGACAATATAAGGATGGCATTTTGCGCATTATATTTCTATAATGCATTATCATCATTTGGCATTTAGTTTGTAAATAAAAGTGTTGCAGTTTACATGCACATTTGTGTATTCCCTGACCATGCAGTTGCAGGAGTGTCACAGAGATTCTTGCTTCCTTTGACAGTATTATTGCTAGGCAGTGAGTGTTTGTTGGGGGAGGGGATGGGGGTTTAGTAAAGACTCTCCTCCTGCAAAGAGGGGAGGGGTTGTGGGCGGGAGCCAACCTCCGCCTCAAGCAGGGGGCATTAGCCCCCTGCCACCCACTCACGTGGCTGGCGCACCATGCCCATGGGCAAGCACCCAACCAGGTGGCTTGGAAGGGGCGTGGACGGTAGCTTAACTTGCTGCTGCGCCAGTCACGCGGCCTCACTTTTCGCCGTCCCATTTAGTAACAGCATTTGGGCAAACGCCCTGTTACAAATACTTGATAATCTGCATTTCAGGGACCATAATAGTCTCTTAGACTTACAACCACTCAGTGTTTGTAGGTGGCTATGTGTCTGGTCAACATTTGCCTGTTACTTTGCCACCTATCTGAGGATTATGTTCTTCCCCTTCTCAATAGCAGTGAATGGAAGAGGTGTGTCATAGCTTCAGTTGTTGCATTTCTCCGGGGAGAAAGGTATTGCGAGTTCCTTTCTAACCATTAGCTGCATAAACTACGTGTTATGGGGGTGTTGCTTGACTCACTTCTTATGTGACACAATGCATAGTCACATCCTGTACATGAATGGATCACGCAAACACATTGCAATATTAATAACATTGAGGTCACACATCTTGTTGACTAGGGCTGTGTACATATTCTACGCAGCTAGTCTCAGTATGGAATCATTCATGTTTGTCACCAGCATGCTGCTCTCAATCTAAATAGATTCTACACCCTGCCACCCACAATGGTGGGTATCTGTCTATGTGAAAACTCTGCCCTTGATTGGCTTCCCCTGCCTTTTTCTCTCTGCACATGCTGCAGGTGAATGATGGAGGAAGTGGTTATTTCAATCTTGGTATACACCAACCTACAATATCATTTTCCCAGTAGTGATGTATGGAAGTGAGAGCTGGACCATAAAGAAGGCTGATCGCCAAAGAATTGATGCTTTTGAATTATGGTGCTGGAGGAGACTCTTGAGAGTCCCATGGACTGCAAGAAGATCAAACCTCTCCATTCTTAAGGAAATCAGCCCTGAGTGCTCACTGGAAGGACAGATCCTGAAGCTGAGGCTCCAATACTTTGGCCACCTGATGAGAAGAGAAGACTCCCTGGAAAAGACCCTGATGTTAGGAAAGATTGATGGCACAAGGAGAAGGGGACGGCAGAGGATGAGATGGTTGGACAGTGTTCTCGAAGCTACCAGCATGAGTTTGACCAAACTGCGGGAGGCAGTGGAAGACACGAGTGCCTGGCGTGCTCTGGTCCATCGGGTCATGAAGAGTCAGACACGACTAAATGACTAAACAACAACAACAATATAATTGTCAGGTATACCACCCCATTGTCAGGACTGCCTGCATTTTCAAATGGACACATTGTGAGGTAATGCAGAATTATTCTGCAACGAGCTCCCTACACACCATGAATGGAACCAGTTTCTCAGGAAACACTTTTGTGAGTGGACTACACACACATATATAGTGCACAGAGATACAGTGATTCCACAATAAAACATGTGTGTGCAGCTTAAAAGTTATCATGGAGAAGCACAAGTAGATATGTGTCAGTAGCAGTTACACACCTTCTACAACACAACAGTCCAGCCCTAAACCATAGCTGGATGAGAACTTTTCCGTCATCCAAATCATTTAAGACTTTTGCAGTGGACAGCTTTGTAAGCTTGAAGGGTGATTTTTAGAGTATTTGACAGAGGACACATGTACTGATTTGCTTGCCTGATAGCAAAAGACTGAGTTCCAATATTGTTCAGTAAGACTACCGAAGAAGTATCATCTTCTTTATGAATACAGTCTTTGAGAGAGCAGTATAACATTTAGATGTTAGAAATATAAATGAATGAATGATCCCTATCTCTTTGGCCTGAGATAGTCTTGATTAGTTTTCTGACAAGTGGAGGAAAGTTGTTGCATGTTTAGACACATTAAGCAATGTCATTAGGTTAGGGTACATCTCAAAGCCATTTCACAAAAGAAGCTTGCAAAATCATTTTTGTTTTGTTTGTGTGTGTTTTTTTAAAAAATGTTTCCTATGTCTAACTCCAAGACAAAGCACATTTTGTAATGTGAACTTTATACTATGCATGTTTTGTTCTCATAAAAGCAGTATAACAAACCCCTAAGAACGTTCTTATACCATCCAGGCTTCAGGAGTGTTAGCATTAATCAAACAGTGCCTTGGAGAGCACCAATGGTAAGACACTCAGAGTCCTATTTTTAGTAAAATACAATAGCGCTAAGAATAGATGTTCATAACAGAAAGTACAATTTTAAAATTCATTGTGGAAGGCTTTCTTCAGCAGTATTCAATTTTCTATAGGAACAATAAGATTTTTAGTGTCTGTTTCAGTACATTTGAGGAGAGGGAGTAAACATCCCTGTACATGTTAAAAAAAATTCTCAGGGGACTGCATTTAAAGATTTACTGGGGGGGGATACTGCGTTTCTAAATTTCTCACAAATGAGATGCCAGTTGGGCAAAAAATTCTCATGTAATCAGACTGATAGAATGGCTGTAGTGTTCCTTCTTCCTATTCTTCTTCTTCTTTGGCCGAGTAAGATTGTCCTCCATAAACATGGTTTTAAAAGTGAGTCCATAAGTGACTGTGGAGGCCAATTCTGGATCCATACATCCTTCCACAGTGGGGACATAGGTTTCCAGGTGGGAGTTTATCATGATGAGGGTTTGTCAAGCGTGCCTTCCTCTTAGTGTGTTTCTCCCTTTCGTCCTGAGTTCGAGTGTCTTCAAAACCCATGACACCTTTGGTAAAGGCTGTTCTCCAATTGAAGCACTCGCAGGCCAGTGTTTCCCAGTTGTTGGTGTTTATACTACATTTTTAAAAATTTGCCCTGAGACAGTCTTTGAACCTCTTTTGTTGACCACCAGCATTACGCTTACGATTTTAAAGTTCGGAATAGAGTATTTGCTTTGGAAGATGATTTGCAGCTATATGATATATATTACATGGCCTAGTAAGTCTGTATAAGGGGCAAAGCTCAGAAGTGCAGAAAGTAGACACACAATTATGCACTGTGGTTGTTTGGGCAGCATGAGCAAGGTAGGGGAAAACTGAGGCATATTTTCCCTTTGGAGAATCTGTATAAATCCTATTCTATTATTGTTCAACAATCTTAAATAATGCTTTATTCCAATTTACCTGAAACCCAGATTCTGGTAACAATAAACATAGATGTTTCCTTTGTGGGGTCTGTGCAGAGGTGGAAAATATTCTTACCACCTGACTGTTCAATAAACTGTGTGTGTGTGTATGCATACAAGCACACACATACACAAATACACACACACTACAGGTATAACTATAGCAGTCTGCCTATAGTGATAATCACCTACGCACCATTCACTCAGTAATGTCAAAGTAACTTTTTAAATGTAACTTTGGTTACATTCCAGTTCTTAATTACTCCGGCATATTGCTCTGAAGCTGTTGTCTTTATTTTAATTGATGCATAATTCTAGCAGATTCGAAATTACTCAGAACTATATAATTTGTTCTGGAGTGTCATCTCAGTGTAAAACAGATTTTAAAAATGTGTGTGTTCGTGTCTATGATTTTATTATTCTCAAAAAGAACATCCATCTTTAAGAATGTGGTCCAAACTCAGGATTTGGTGGGGGTGGAGGGTATTAAGTTGAGCACAGGTGTTCAGCACTGCCAGCATCTGCTGGCCTCCACTTGTTCAATGAGTCCAGTGTCACTCTGCCAACATGGAGCTCTCTGTTCTTCCTCCTGAAGAGGATCACTGCAGCAGCTGTTGGTGGGACAGGACAGGCAAGGTGCCATTGTGTGCTTGGTTTCCTGGTGCCAAGTTTCACTGCCACTTACTGAGTGGGCGAGGTGCAATATGTGGGGTTAGCATATAAGGGGCTTGCAAATGGTATACAAAAGGACTCAGCCCAATATTTAGGTCAGACCGATGAGAGTGCTTCCCTCATCTTAGGCGAGAGCAGCTTGAGAACCGCACAGTTCCTTTTCTCCAGATTCTTAGGTGTTTCCTTGAGCTGCACCATTTGGTACTGCACAGTTACTTGGAGCCTTTCAAAAGACACACACAACAACAACAGTTCCTAGAGACTTCTGCAGAGTTCTGTCTGAACTGTTATTAATATTCAGAACTCCTAGAAAAAGCAGGAAAATTTGAAACCAGTCATTAAGCAGTTGGCTTGGCTATTTGACAAAGCAGTCACCCTTATTTAATGTGCAAACTTTGACATAAGAATGTGTGTGTGTGTGTGTGTGTGTGTGTGAGAGAGAGAGAGAGAGAGAGAGAGAGAGAGAGAGAGAGAGAGCGCTCTACTTTTAGGCATTGAGCTTGTGAACAGTGCTTTATAATTTTGGTCATTTCATAAATAAAATTATGATGATGAGCTCATGGTGAAGTTCTTATCTAGTGTTTTTCACTTTTTTAAAAAATGCATGTTTAAGGATGAAGTAACTAATTATATGTATTAAGGTTTTTCTTCTAATGTAAACTCCTGAGGTTCTTGCCCAGGAACACATTTTAAGGAATTTTGAAGGAATTAAAAAGAATTTTGGTAAGAAAAGTGAAATTTCTCAGCAGGATTCTTCATATCCTTATTTCTGAGAAGGAAGAAAGATCACCCCGCATTCCTAAATTAATTTGGCAGAATTTTGTGAACATAGTGCAAGTTTTTATTTCAGTAGGCAGAAACTATAATAGTTCAACTGCCTTATTTCATACCTTCTATATTCGTTTTCTATCAAAGATCACATTTCTAAATATATTTTCTCTCAAAATACACATTTAAAAACCTATTTTGACATTTTTTTGTGAGCTGAGTTCTGCATTGGAACATTTGGGAAGTGCAGACCTGGTGAACGACTTAGTTCCAGTCTAGGCATTATTTCCAGTATTTGTACTATCATTTTCAAATACTGAATTCCTCAGGCATCGTGGAGCTAGTCCTTTTAAAGCACAGATTACTGTGTTCATGATTCTTACCCAGAGGAGCAGAGTTTTACCTGAACTTTATGTTTCGAGCATGCACAAGACACACTAATATAGAATCCAATAAATGTGAGACATTATACACTGTTGACAATTTAGACAGTATATCTTTACAAAAATATTACTTATTGCACAATGAGAGTTAAACTGTCAAAAATTGCTTCCCAGTAGGAGTCAGCAAAGCTCTTTCTTTAATTCCAGACACAGAGTGATTCTGCCTGTTTGAATTTGACTACGGATGCCATGTTGAACTTTATACTAGCCTCAGTCTAATGCTAAGATAATGCCTTGCAGATGACAAATTGTGAGATACAGATTATGCAACACTCTCTATTTACAATCACTAAAATGTTTAAGAATATCCTGAGTTATAAATAGCATTGGATCAATAGCTATAAATGAGAAATGTTTCTGAAAAACCTTATTGATTGTGTCATAACCCATAAAACATCTGTAAAAGACAGCACACTCTCTAAATGTCAGATGCATATCAATATTATACCCCGACTTGCAGTTAGCATTGCCACCAAGAAACATAAACAAACAAAATTGTAACTACAGAATGAGGAATGCATTCTAAAGCTATTGGAAATGCATTGTCTATATACAATCTGCATTTCTTCACAGGGTATTCATCTCTTGTATTTCTCTGCTGTAATAGTTACATATACTCTGTGGTTTGCCCTCCAGACTCCAAGGTCATACAAAGATCAGGCAGTGGTTTCCTTCCTTGTGACACGTCCTAAGATTAGATCTCAGCAGAATATACTGTCCCCATTCCCAAACTAACTCTGAAGAGCTCATAGTTCAGCAGGTCAGCTGCAGAAACACTTCAATGTGGCACTTCAAAGTAGGTGGTGATTTAATGTAGGGTTGTTGTTTTTTAATGTTGGAGTTGGTGTACAGAATATTTATTTGTATTGATATTCTGATTTTTCTCATTCAATCCAGTTTCTTAAAGAGGAATATTCAACTGAGTTATCAGTCACTTTTAAATTTTTTTTAAGTGCCTATTCTAGACTACCCTTTGAACCCAGCAAGCTTTTCTTCATGGGGACTGCTATACAAATAATAAATATGAATGGGCAAGGCTTAATTTTGAACCTGGACATATGGCTATCATATGTATTGAGAAAGACAGGAAGCATTCTTAGGGGGGGAAACAACAGCCTTTTGACACAGCTGCAGGGCACCCTGGTGATCAAAGTACAGTGTTTGATTTACAAGGCACACAGACTTTTCAACTCTTGGGATAGTCTTTGTCGTCCGTGGTGTGGGCTGGTGGAAACTATAATGGGTTGAAAACTCTGTCGGTTAAGTACTTTTGGATGGATTAGTTGAAACAGCAGATCCAATATTTGAAATGCCTTCACTTCATTCACATTCATTTACAGTTACTCACTGCCATCTACAGCTAGGTAAAGGTAAAGGTACCCCTGCCCGTACGGGCCAGTCTTGACAGACTCTGGGGTTGTGGGCCCATCTCACTTAAGAGGCCAGGGGCCAGCGCTGTCCGGAGACACTTCCGGGTCACGTGGCCAGTGTGACAAAGCTGCATCTGGCGAGCCAGAGCCGCACACGGAAACGCCGTTTACCTTCCCGCTGGTAAGCAGTCCCTATTTATCTACTTGCACCCGGAGGTGCTTTCGAACTGCTAGGTTGGCAGGCGCTGGGACCGAGCAGCAGGAGCGCACCCCGCCGCAGGGATTCGAACCGCCGACCTTTCGATCGGCAAGTCCTAGGCGCTGAAGCTTTAACCCACAGCGCCACCTGCGTCCCTACCATCTACAGCTACTGCCATGCAAACAATCTTCCCATTTAACTTCAGCAGAAGGGACAGCTCCACACAAAGGAGTATACATTGGTCTGCGCACAAGCAACCACTAACATGGACGACAGTGATTGCAAGACTATATTTGATTTTACATTTCATTTTACACTGTCAATATCTGTTTGTTTCAGCAAACTTCTCAGTGAGCCTAATGTTCTGTAACTACAACTGCTACATAGGCAATTGCCCATTAATATAGAAGGTAGCCTATTGTAATCTTATGTCTTGTCAGCTATCACTGGTTTGCCCTAATAGTGTAAGTATTAATTGGTTTGGCCCATGTAGTTATAATAAGAGCATTCAGGTTTAAAATTACATTGTTCAGTCAATTTATTATTTTTTGCTATGTGGCTATGCCTTGCTAGATAATCAAAATGAATATCTCTTGAATTCACTGCCACTTTGTTACCATATACAGCAGGTTTAAAGGAATCAAACAATGGCCACAAACTCACATGGGGATGTGTCAAGATGTTCAATTTATACTGCATTATTGAAATTATTCCGTTACCTAAGAATACAACATCCACTGCAAAGAGCAAGCAAAAAAATGTAGTAGGTTTTTTAAAAAACTAAAATGAAAACCTAAGCATTCAAGCCATATGTTCACAAGGCAAACTACACAGCTCAATGTGGGTTGCAGCTGCACAACCCTTCGGTCCACTGAACATACCCTACTGAATGCCTCTTTGATGGTGGTCCCTCAGCTCCTCCTCAAGAGCAAGCAAGCAAGCAAGGGCAGGACTCAGGTAACAGTGAACTCTTGGCTCATGCCAGGTGTTTTTGCCCTTACTGAGCCAATTGGCAATTTATGCTAGCTGGCTTGAATTCCATTGCTTACAATTCTACGTTGCTTCTTATCTGCCTGTTGTAATTAATAAAACTATGACTCTTTAACCCATTTGGTTGTCACGTGCCTTCGGGATAGTCAATCAGCCATCTAGTTTCCACATATTGGACACCTTGCATTTTCTTCCCTTGGGTGCTAAATGGCAGTATAGCCAACCTGATGGAATAGCCTCCGAAAGAAATTACCTCCAGGTAACGCCAAAGGCCTCCTTTCCTCCCTTCTTCCTAAATGGATCTTTATCCAAAGTTCAGCATGCAACAGGCACTAGGGAATGTGAGGGATTATGAATTAGTTTATTCAGTCATTTGACCTCTCTTGTTCCTTTTTTGATAGGGCGCCTGAAACAACATTCCCTTCTTTCCTGCAATATGTTCATTCCACATATTAAACTCATTCAACTTCTATGACCATTTGTGCGGTTTTATGTTGGTATTCCTCATAGTCTGAAGCCCTGTCAAAGACCAGTTAAAAGGGCAAGTTCCTGTTCCCATATATATAGTATATGTTCTTATCTTAGCTTATTTTCTTTCTTTCTTTCTTTCTTTCTTTCTTTCTTTCTTTCTTTCTTTCTTTCTTTCTTTCTTTCTTTCTTTCTTCATTCATCTTGTTAGTTACACAGGGCAGTGTATTGATGACTTACAAAATGCTCCCAATATTTCTAATTTCAACAAATGCCCAAGTGAATATGGCAGTCTTCACTTGGTACACAGGACAGCATTTTACAGGTGTGTGGAGAAGCCATAGCCTAGGCATCTCAAGGGGACAAATGGAGAAGGACCTCAGGTGACAGCTGTTAAGTCTCTGTATATTCTTGCTGTGTAAGTCTTGCATTGTGGTCTTGAGATGAATAAGGCTTTATAGATTAATACCAACACCACAAATTGGGCCTGGACATGTGTAGGTGCTGATGCAGTTATGCTAATACTGATGTTAGATGGCCAGAACCACTTGGTCCGAATAGCAGCCTGCTGCTGCATTTTGCGCCAGCTGCTGTTTCTGAGCTGCCTTCAAGGGAAGCCCTACATACATCAAATTGCAGTGAACCAGTCTAGAGGTTACCAGAGGATACTAGCAACTAGCATATCACAGATGGAAATATGTGGCTGCTTGCTGAAGCTGGTGGAAGGTACTTCATGCTGCCAAGACCACATGTGTCTCATGTGACAGAGGAGAATCCAGAAGAACCCTCAAGCTATGAGCCTGCCCCTTCAAGAGGAATACATCCCTATCGAGAAAAGCTTGAATGCCACTCACCTGGTCAGAGGAGGCACGCACTAACAGCAGTCTTGTCTGCATTGGGTTTAGTTGATTGGCTTTCATCTAGTCCACTATTGCTACTAAGCATCAATATAGCACATCAGCCACCTCATCTGCAAGAGATGAAAAGGAGAAATAGAGTTGTGAGTCATCTGCATATTAATAACACCAAACGCCACTCGGCAGTGCCATATTTTTCCACCACACTGGCATAGTCAGTACAGTATCATTTAATTTCTCAGAAGCTTCCTGACGTCTGTATGGCCAACATCACCTTCTTTGTAAATTCATGTAAAGGTATCACTATATCCTCAAGTTGCTGAATAAATCTGCAATAAAGACCTGCTAGCTATGCCTAAGAAAGAACTAGCCTGTTTCTTGGTAATAGGTGGAACTCAACAATTACTTGCTTCCATTCTGTTCCACTCTGGGATAATTTCTCCATTCCTTACTTTATACCGTAATATGCCACCTTGGGAAACTAAACTTGCATTTGGATCGGTTGATGGCCATTCCCACTATTTGAATGATATCTAAGACTGCTTCTAAACTAACATGGTGATCTTCCATGCTGTCTCTAAAAACAGCTGTGTCGTGTCATCTATAAAGCAACTACTTTAATAGGTTGTTGTCAGTTGGCCATTGGAATGAAGCAGTTGGGTTCCCTAATCCAAATTGTAACACACTGAATTCATATTAACCATTGTGATAACAATGATTTGGGGCTCAGATCCAAAACCTCTTATATAAAACAATAGCGGATAAAGCTTTAGTAGATATCAGTACATGAGGGTTGCGGGGAATCCATTCTGGGCATAGAAAATGCATTAGGTTTTAATACTACGTTAAGTTTTTGATCGAGGGGACGCGGGTGGCGCTGTGGGTAAAACCTCAGCGCCTAGGACTTGCCAATCGCATGGTCGGCGGTTCGAATCCCCGCGGTGGAGTGCACTCCCATCGTTCAGTCCCAGTGCCTGCCAACCTAGCAGTTCGAAAGCACCCCCGGGTGCAAGTAGCTTAATAGGGACCCGCTTACCAGCGGGAAGGTAAACGGCATTCCATGTGCTGTGCTGGATCGCCAGATGCAGCTTGTCACGCTGGCCACGTGACCCGGAAGTGTCTACGGACGGCGCTGGCTCCCGGCCTATAGAGTGAGATGAGCGCACAACCCTAGAGTCTGGCAAGACTGGCCCGTACGGGCAGGGGTACCTTTACCTTTACCTAAGTTTTTGATCATCCAACATGAAACCTAATTGAGACATCTGTCTTTAGTATTAACCCCACAGGTGAATTCCATGGGCACAATAAAGGCTGTATTATATTTTCTATTTCTCCTCTGGTATCCTAATTGACCTTCCAGTAAGAAGGGGCTCTAATAGATACAAGATGAGGGGCAGTGAATAATAGGAAGATTACAAGGACTTTAAGCAAGAGGTCAGGAATCTTCTCCAAGGTTGAGCATTTGACAGAATTAGTCTTGAATCAAGAGGTTCCACTCACAAATCAGTATAGGAAAAAAGTGGATGTGCTGTGATCTGGAAAGATTCAAAACAATCTTTATTTTTGCTGACATGTGAATAGGATTAGCACCTGCCATTGACAACTGATTGACATATATAAAGCTTCCTTTTACTTCTCAAGCTTGTGTTTTCTTAAATTGCTATATTAGTGAACACGGTTAAATAATTAAACTTTTTTTAAAAAAAAAGAAGCCTGAAAGATTCAAATCAGTATTCATTTAATTATCATTTATAGAAAAGTAAAATTATCTTTATTGACTGCTATCAGTAACTGGAATATGTCAGTCTTCAAGGCTGACTAATAACAAGGACATTTCCCTTCCAGCTGCCATATTTATATTCTGGCTGAAATTCCTGACAAGTGGTTTGTGTTATTTTTTTTTTAAAAAACTATTACTCAATTGCATCCTTTTAAAATTTTCAACCATAAGCTATTTCCATTTACTGCATGTCGATATGTGATGTTAAAGTCTGCAACCAGGTTTTGACAAAAAGAATTATTCATGGAGACTTAATAATTCAATACTAAAGGGTAGATGTTTAGTGTTTTATCTTTTTGTTAGGTTTTTAAAAAAGAAAAATGCATTTTTAAAAAGTCCTTGAAAGTGTGATCTTCCACTCATTGAAACACTTTTGGTTTCTAAGCTGCATATAAAAGCAAATAGATTTCTGCCATGGGCATTTATATAAAATGATAAGAGAATTCATATGCTTAACAAAAGCAAATGTTTTACATAGCCAAGAGTTCTGCTTAGTTCCCCAAATACTGTTAGGAGTAGATTCATATTTGCTTCACTTGAAATAATGAAAGAAACCCAGTCATATATTTTAGAATTGAATACAAAGGCATATAATTCTAGGAAACATGGACAGCTGGCACCAATACGTGTAACTTTTTAATCCTTTTTAATTTGTTTGTTTGATAACCTGACATGTTTGGCTGAATTTATACGTATCAGTAAAGTACAGTTTATTGTGATAGGAATGGGCATAGCCATCCCATGGAATTGCAGTTTCCCTTCTGGTATGGTTACAAGGAACCTATTGGAAGCTTTTACTTCTTTTCTAGATTATCTGCCATTTGGTGTGTCATTCAAACCCTAAACTGTGCTTAGTCTTAACTACGGTCTGTTGAAACAAGCCAGCTTCATAAGCCATGCAAGAACTCCTTGCAGCCATGTCCCAGCAGAACACAGGTGTATGGGGGAGAGGCTAGGCTTCTTCTCATAACAGCAAACCATGTACACAACTACGATGTTGTCTCTGCCTTCATTTAAAAGTGCAAAAGGATGTGACATATGTCACATATGTCTGTGATTTTGTCCAGGTTGTCTTTCCGAACTTCTTTGCTATAGTGCAGGTGAAATAGAACTGTCTGGAAGCTAAGAGAAAGCGTGTTCTCCTTCATGGAGAGCACGTGTTGCGGTGGGGTCTGCTGAGCCACCCCTCTGTTACCAGGCAGGGTCTCTAAAGATGGCCTGGGGCAGTGATTGGTTCACTGGGTTGCTGGGGTAAAAGTTATGTTGCAATTTTGGTGGGAGGGGTAAAATGTTTAAATACTCTGCATGCAGCCTGGAGCTTTCTCTTTGCTGTGTGCAACGGATCACCCGCCCACCCGCCCTAAAGTAAGGGGTTGTTGCTTTGACCTTGCTATGCCTGTCATGGGGTCGTTTGCTTTGGAGCGGGGGCCTGGTAGGAATTTTGTCCATCTGGCTGATTGGCTGGGCCATTTGGTTTTTGCCTACTGCGTAGCAAATCGTCACAACTTGTAAGGTTGCGGTTAAAGGTAAAGGTAAAGGTACCCCTGCCCGTATGGGCCAGTCTTGCCAGACTCTGGGGTTGTGTGCCCATCTCACTCAAGAGGCCAGGGGCCAGCGCTGTCCGAAGACACTTCCGGGTCACGTGGCCAGCGTGACATCGCTGCTCTGGCGAGCCAGAGCTGCACACGGAAACGCCGTTTACCTTCCCGCTAGAAAGCGGTCCCTATTTATCTACTTGCACCCGAGGGTGCTTTCGAACTGCTAGGTTGGCAGGCACTGGGACCGAGCAGCGGGAGCGCACCCCGCCGCGGGGATTCGAACCGCCGACCTTTCGATCGGCAAGCCCTAGGCACTGAGGCTTTAACCCACAGCGCCACCCGCATCCCCAGGTTGCGGTTAGGCATTGGTTATAAATTGGTGGAGGAGGGGTTAGGATAGGCTGGGCCTGCCCCTCCATGGAGGGGTTAGGATAGGCTGGGCCTGCCCCTCCATGGTTGCTGCGGAAAGGGAATTCCGTTAAAGGAATCCTGAGGCTTGCCATCTTTTCGTCCAATCCCTGGAATGGGACTAGGGCCGGCAAGCCTTCGGGGAGCAGCCGGATGAGAGTTGAGGGTCTGTGTCTCAGCTCCAATTCTTCCCCGACTTGCTTTCCCCCGCACTGTCTTTCGGTGGTGCCCGGAAGTCAGTTCTGTCCCCAGGCGGGGGGACAGATAGTCTTAACCAATGCCTAAACAACCACTCACGGTTTTGTATTTAAATAAAGTTGTGGCCAAAATTATGCCAAAAACCTTAAACAAAAATTAAGTGTGCGTTGTGAGTTATTGGGGGGTGGCTTGGGGACCTCGACACGCAAACAGGAAGGTACGTATTAGAATGTGTTTATAGAACCTGCAGCCTTGCACCTGAAATAATGTTTATTCTCTGAGGAGCTGCATAGTGAAACAAACAAAATTACTTTTCTTTGCTTCAGGGAGACAAAGTGTCTTTGTGACCTAGCACCTATTTCTGATCAATTTGCATGCCTTAGCAACCAGTGCATGTCACCGCGGCACCTATTAATAGGCCTGAAAGCGAACAGTCAAGAACAAAAGTGAGCAAAGTGAGTTTTGTCTGGGAACAAAACTGAGAACTTCAGAAATCAGGGGCAGAGATGCAGACCCCAAGAAACATAAAAGAAGTAGAAAGTGGAGTGGTTGTTTTTTTAAAAGATGCAGCAAAGCAAGCTCAGAGGAAAAGATTGGGCTGGCTCTAGCACACCCACTCAGATGCAGCTCAGCTTTTTCAACCATTTGATGGTTATCTTGGAAATACTTTACAATGCTGTCCTAACAGGGAAATTGGGAAATGGGCAAACCTTCCACCTTACTGTGCCCTCCTACTTTTAGGTTGCAAGACACTGAGAGAGCTTAGAATCACTCTCAATAGACCAGTGACCCAAAGACAGAAATAATTCAATCACCACAGATGTAATACCAGGAGATTCTATATGATTTCCCTTTCTTCTCCTCACTCCCACCCTGAGAATCTTACAACTCTGGTTGCTTTACCACCAAAACACCCTCCAGTCTGACTCGTCTGTTATTAAATGGCAGGACAGTTCAAAATAAGTTCTTGCTCATCCATGATTTAATAGAAGACGAGAGAGCCCATCTGGCATTTGTCCCTGAGTCCTCTGGAGCAATGACTCTTTACCCAGCTTTGCCCACCCAGGTTCTCAGTGCAGTAGCACCACAGACTGGAGGGTCAAGGGGACAGTGTTACAGCGGACCATAAATCATGTATATTTCCCTCCAGGAGACTTCTCCATTTGTAGACTGGCCTCGAGGGCCAAAGGAACAGATTGGGCATACTACCTGCTGCTTTGAAGAAGATAGTAATGTGGCCACTCATGGCCCCAATGTTATTTAACAACTACTGTCCCAATGTACCCTACAACTCTTTTCATTCTCTATATTTGAACATGAAAATGTGACGCTTAAATCCAAGGACCTTGTAATATAGTTATTTGTTGCTGCAAGACAGACTATTGGCAAAAGAAGGAAAACATTGCATAGCTTGAACATTGAAATGTGGTATAGCAATGTGTGGAATATTGCCATTTTATAAATGTGATCTCAACCGGGAATTGAAACTCTGGATGTTTTTCATGCCATGTGGTGGAACGTCATTGTTTATGCCACCAATGCTAACATCCTTCAACTGCTTACAGTATCTTTGGGAATTTGGAGTGCATGAATAAATTGCAGTATAGACTACTTTTGAAGATGTACCCAAGGGATATAATTGCATACCTTTAGTTGGCTGGTGTCCTCTCTTTTTTGTTCTTTGTAGCTGTCAGTTTTGTTTTCTCTTTTTATGCATAAAAACTGAAATTAAGTGTTGGTAAAATAATAATTACTACTACTAATAATGATGATGTCAAGAAACACAGATGTTGCTGATAAGAGGGCTACAGAAATTGACTCCCAACTCCTGGACCCTTAGAGACCACAATGAATCCACTGAGATGCTTCAGAGAGTTGCCTGATAGCAATTTCAAGTCTATACACCATTCATACAAGGTGGACAGGTTGAGAGGAGGGGATCCAGCAAAGTGCCATGACAGCTCCTGCAGTGGCAAGCTATAGATGGGAGCTATCCAGCCCATCTTGCCTGAAAGCATGGCTCAAAGAGGGAAAACAGAGCTTCTAGCACATCTTTGGCAGGTACTTCTTAAGTGGATGTCCATGGCTAAGCAATGGTGAGTATGCCCCTCCCTCCACAGGTACCTTAAGCATGGGAGCATTATCTGCGCAAGGCCTCACTCTGCACCAATTCCTTTCACTCCACACCTGTTCAAATCGTATAGCCCCATTCCATTGGCAAACATTCTGGAATTTCAGCAGTGGTACTTGCAGAAGACACAGGGGCAGTGCTACCTTGTCTGAGGGCCCTCATTCTACCTACTTGACCTTTCCTCTTCCCTGATTCCCAGCATGAGTATCTTATATGCTTATCTTGCATGCTAATATAAAGCTGCAGTTCTCTAAAGGGCACCTGAGATTAAACACAAAATGGTGCCCCTGCACCCTGCCATAATAAATATTGATATTGGGAACAAGGTTGGTAGAAGACTAGTAGTCTGTCCCTTTCACCAAGAGGTTGTTGTAGAGGTGGGATGGGTGGACAGATCCAGCCAAGGAGTGTGCTGCATCTGTCACTGTCACTGTGGCAGCCGTAGTGAGCGATGTATTCCTTGGATGCTGGATCTACTGCCCCTGTACATCCTGCCACCTGAGGCAGTCACCTCACCATGCCTCATTGGTGGGCCAGCCCCTCGGCATTAGGCTTGAGGTGGTTGGATCTATGCGAATGTGTCTTTAAGAATATTACTTCCTGAATCTCTGGGTTTGTCTCTTCTTGCTTGACTCTTACAATGCAGTCCTATATAAGTCTAGTTAGATTTAAGTCCAAATAAGTGTGTAAGTATTGCAGCCTTCATTGGCCATGTTCTGGGATTGGTGGTGGCGGACTAGCATGAAGGTGGCTGGTCTTTTGCAACAGATTCATCTGTGCTTGTAAACTTACCAGAGGCATCTGCTTGGCCACAGCTAGGAAGAAAATGAACCTCTTTCTGATCCAACATGACAATTCTTAGTTTCAGAAGAGGAGGGTAGAATCATGCTCTAAGTATGCGTTCAACAGGTTTTCTTGACCCATATATATATTTCCGTATTGCCTTGCTCTTGACATGGTTGATTACTCTTGCACTCTACTGATTAAAAGAGCTTTAATGAACAGCTTTATGTAAACAATGTTTGTTTCGTACTAGAGCATATACACTCCTAAAATTTATTTTGATATGGCTGATCTCTCCTTAATGTCATCTTGTTTTTGCCCTTGCATTGGGCAAGAAAAGGAGGGGTGGATATGGGTTGTTATAAAACCAATTTAAAAATAGATCCTGGTCATTAGCAATGTGTTAATTGAATAAGCCACAGTGTTCCATTTTAAACTTAACCTGAAGCACGCTAATGATGCTGTTTCATTATTGTGATAACCACTGTATTTAAAGTCACCTCATGAAAAGAAAGCAAGCTGGAGAAGAAAATTAATCAGCAAGCTCCATTTTAACAGCACTCAGCCCATTTGTATCCTGTTCTGTATATGCCACTGCTTCGGTGTCATGTAATACCATTACAGTTGTATATACTTTCTGCAGCACAGGACCCAGCGCTACTATAACATTAATGCTAAGTGATTGCTAGGGCTAGTGGAATTTTATTCCACATAGTTGGGGGTGTGCTGTGTTTGACATTTGAAAGGCACCATTAAGCACAGCACAAATACTTTTGGACACTCCAGTCCCAACTGCATAGATATGCAAGAGTGAAGAATCACCTTATCTCTGTGCCCTGATCTCTTCATTCACTGGGTGTGTGTTCTCAGTTCAAAGCCAAGGGCAATGACCTCAATCGGTTCTAAAGACAATTGTTAAAAACAATGTTTGTTAAATTGTTTTGTTTTGTTTTTTAGCTGCCTCTGACAAAGGAAATTATATATTCAAAACTGTTAGGCATGATAAGAAGTTGGAGCGTTCTTGGAACTAAATTAAACAATGTTCCACAGACTTTCAATACATTGAGATTATTCACATTATTCCATTTACTGTTGTTGTTTGTTGTTATTATATAGTGCCCATGGGATCTCAGTATAAACACATCTATAGAATAAAAGTCTGCTAAAAAGACAGAAAGGAACTCTTATAGAACACCAATATTCTATTTTATAAAGGCTCACTGTTGCAATATTATTATAGAAGTAGACTTGGCACACTCATCTTTTGTTTCTATAGAATTAACTGTCAGAGACATTATATAAAAATCACTTATGATTATTCTTAAAAAGAAGACTGGGAAAAGCCATTCCGTTACCTGGGGAAATAAATATTTAAAACAAACATGCAAAAGCCACACTCAGATTTTCAGTTCAGGAACAATGAATGTCCTGGGTGGAGCAGGGGAGTGAAATCATGCTAGCAGGCTCCACCTGACCCACCCTGTCCATTTTTGGGATTTTTTTGAATGCCTGAAGACAACCTATGTTTATATACACATGCAGGCCTTCTTCAGACATGCAAATTTATGCATGTAATTTTGTGGGTGCATCCCCCGCAATCCCCACCCCTTCATACATTTGTTGTACGTGAATTCAAGGTACAACAGCATTTTTTCTTACTGAGAAAAACTTGTTCCCTCTTGGGCCCCTGTTTTCTCTTTCTTTCTTTCTTTCTTTCTTTCTTTCTTTCTTTCTTTCTTTCTTTCTTTCTTTCTTTCTTTCTTTCTTTCTTTCTTTCTTTCTTTCTTTCTTTCAAAAAACTTTATATTGTGCTGCTCAGTTAACCAATCTGAAGACAGGGGAGGTAGAATCTTATACTGTGAAATAGCGGCAGCATTTGCTTTAGAATTGCTGCGGGTGGCACTGTGGATTAAACCACAGAGCCTACGGCTTGCCAATCAGAAGGTTGGCGGTTCAAATCCCTGCGACGGGGTGAGCTCCCGTTGCTCAGTCCCAGCTCCTGCCAACCTAGCAGTTCAAAAACACGTCAAAGTGCAAGTAGATAAATAGGTACCGCTCCGGCGGGAAGGTAAATGGCGTTTCCGTGCGTTGCTCTGGTTCGCCAGAGGTGGCTTAGTCATGCTGGCCACATGACCTGGAAGCTGTACGCCGGCTCCCTCGGCCAATAAAGCGAGATGAGAGCTGCAATCCCAGAGTCATCCGCAACTGGACCTAATGGTCAGGGGTCCCTTTACCTTTACCTTTACCTCTAGTTGTGAACTTAATTCGTTCTGAAGGTCTGTTCTTAACCTGAAACTGTTCTTAACTAGAGATGTGCTTTCGCTAATGGGGCCTCTTTCTGCCGCTGCACCACTGCCCCATGATTTCTGTTCTCATTCTGGGGCAAAGTTCTCAACTTGAGGTAACTCTTCCAGGTTAGCGGAGTTTGTAACTTGAAGTGTTTGTAACCTGAGGTGTTTTTTTAAAAAAAAAACCTAATAGGATGCATTGTTTACTATTGTTCGTTTCACACAGATAATTGATTTCAGGCAATAAGTCTGTGTATGACTTATCCATCAGATTCCATACAACCCTTTACAATCTTAATTGCCTCTCTCAAAAGTTCCACACAGGAATTCTACAGAATCCCACAGATGTAAGGTCAGAGGGAGTTCATAGCAGAAAACATAGTGCTATCTTCCAAAGATGCACTGAAACATAGGTGCTACATTTATCTTCATTATAGTGTATTGCTAGGTGGTGATGGGTTTGTTATGAAACAAGATGACTACAAACACTGTTCTCGTACTAAGGATTGGGAGCTTGATTGCACTGCAGTCAATCACTACAACCGTTCACGCTACTGCTAGAATGCAAGGATTTTGCCGCCTGACTTTCTGACCATTCTGTTTGCTTCCAAATAGTATGCATTAGTAGACTCCACATGGTGACAGAATAGTCCTGCTTCTGTCTCCTGGCTTTAGCATGTTCTTTTCTTTCCAAGTCCTGACTGCAGTTGTTGTGGGGTTTTTTGGTTTTTTGTTTTGCTTAGGATTCATATTCATAGATTCAGTGTTGGCTTTCTATTGTCGCTGTAAATATCAAGGAGAATTATTGTGCAATTAGGAAAAGCTTATAGATGAATTACACAAATATTCAGTTGCACAAAAGAACCCAAGCAAATCAGTGGAACATATGGAAAATAGTTTTGCTGGACACCTGCTCATCTTTTATGCCAGGGGGAAAAAATGCATTTTACTAAGAACAGTGACAATCCTAGGTAAAATACGGCCCTTAAATTTGTTAAGGAATGAGTTAATTCTCCATAAATTGGCACAAAATATTCCTCCCCTCCCAATACATCTGCAGCGTACTCATGACTGTCTTATCTCTGTTTGCTGTCAGGAGTGCCAACTTGAATACATTGGGGGGCAGGTAACCCCACCCCGCATAACAGATCACAAGATGTGTCACACACACACACTATTTGAATGGCAATACCCATCAGCTTGGGGGGTGGGGGCTGCCTGCAATGGAATCTCTGTTGGATACAGGAATTGGAATAGACTGAGTCATATAGCCTACCGCATCCCCCTACCGCCCCTCCAACTCACAACAATATTTAAGGATCATGATGTAGATTCCATTTTGCTATACCATACGTAAAATACTTTTTAAATACTTTACTGCGTTTTATCATGCTTGTTTTGTTTTATTGACCTTATAACGTGTTAGGCATGATGATTATTTTATTACATTCAGTTTCACTGCTCAGCTCACAAGGCCTTTAGTCCTTGATTGTCACAAACTCACAATGTGAGGATGATTCAAGAGATACTGAACTCCAGGAAACCTCAATGCACCTTGATATTGCCTCAGAGCACCATTGCAAGTTTCATTGATGCAATTCACTGTGACAGTCAGCTCCTGTGTGTCATGTCAATGCCTGGTATGATGATATTAGAAAGGAGCCTTGATGCTGGATATAATGTCACTATCAACATTGCCACCATCCAGTCCTTACCACAGCCTGATCTTCAGTTTGTGAGCCCTCCTTGTGTATTGGGGGGGGGGATTTTATTTTCCTGTGAATTTGATATGAGAGCTTTTTTGCTCCATAAACCACAATTTTTACAAACACGGGAAGATGAAATGTCTACTTTCTTAGGACATTTAACAACCAAGACTAGAAACTTGTGCAGTTTTCTATGGGGCAAAAGAAAAGCTTTTGAAAATGAGACTTTTCTATCCATTCCTTCAGCCAACACTATCCTTGCATAGGTGGAGAACCATTTTGAACAGCATTAAATGGAACTCAAGTTGGTTTCAAAAGGAGAGAGGAAATTGGGCAGAGGGCCGAAGGAGCAGAATGGGATGGGAAAGACCTCTTCCACAACTTTCCTTTTACTCATGGCTCTGAAGACCCAGGCCCATGAGGCTGAAAGCACTTTATTAAACAGAGGAAACATGGGTGTAGCTCTTATACAAACTTCTGATGTCTGGAGTACATGAGACTACATGTGCAAAATAGAATTTTCTTAAGCGCTCTCTCTCTCACACACACACATACATGTTGAACACAAAAAACCAGCATGTGAAGGGATACACTCAGTTCCCAACATCTGTATGCATGAATTCCCATCCTCATATGAATAAATATTCTGGTCCAGTTATTAGAACATGTTTGGATGTTCAAACTACTACCCTTCTACATCATGGAGGAATTCCTATCCTGGTCCCCTTTGGGCAATATTTGCCTGAGTTATTTTGAGGTGACTATCCACATAGCAGCTGGTGTTTGTATATGTGAAGGTTTTTCAGTACTGCAGCTCCCATGTAAACAGTGTAATATGTATGTGTGATCCAAATATATACACACATCCATTAAGTTCAGCTTTGCACCAGTACCATAACATTAACCAAAATTGTACTTGCACAAGAAGCTTTTATGACATTTGCATTTATGTTGCATCAAAAAATGAAACCAAACAGGCTGTTTGAATTGCCAATTATGTGTTTGTTGCTGCAAATGCTTATATATAATGCTAATGATATTTAAATTGCAAAATATATTCAAAGAAAATTCTCCCCTTGGGATATTTGAATGGAAAATTAAGCTTCATTTCTTTGGCTCAAATTTCAAAATAAACTTTGTGATTTGTGAAATCCCCTCCCCCATTGAGACCTATCATTATGATGGTGATGTAAATGTTAATCTTTTATTAATAATATTTTATTAATACAGTGGTGTGTACTCTGGGGTATTGCATGCCTAACTGCTTATTTTTCCTGAAGGTTGTGCATATATCAGTTCCCTTCAGCATCTTTCTGTGTTTGGTGTGAGACATTTGAAATGCTTCTGTGCTACAGTGTCATCAATATTGCTGAGAGAGAAATTGATTAAAACAAAACATGACTTGATAAAATTAGTTTTATAAAAGAGAGGGCATATGATTGCACAGCTAGCAAGCAGCCCTGGAAATATTTTAATCTTAATAAAGATACAAGTTTCGGAATAAACTTATTACTAGCAACTGATGAATGCAAATAAGTACAGCAACAAGCAGGCCTGTAGTCTATGGCCTGATTTATGGAACCTGCTCTACCTCAGACCTGTGTATAATCCTAAGCATTCACTGATTTAAGGATGAAGCTTGTAGGGCATGTTTGTCTACAGGCCAGACAGCCAAGAATAAAATGCACATCAGTTGTGATAGTTGCATGAATGAAAGAGGCAGGGCCATAAAATGGTATCATCAGGCCCCCATCAGCCACCCCCATCAATGGAAAATGCCACCTGTATGAGCCAATACCATGCTCACTCACAGAGAGAAGTTGTTAGTGCCTCTCCTCTTTTCAGAACTGATGGGAGGCTAGGTGCCTAATCTTGGCATTCAGTGAAATGTGGGTATATTTAAGGAAGCATTTTCAGTGTAGCAGGAACAGTGTAGGAAAAGCAAACAGTTTTTCCTGCATTGTGGGTTTTTGAGGGGATATTTACCACGACCTTTCACAAACATTATAGTGAGTACTGGTAGACACTAAATTTGCAGTCTATGCTTTAAAGTTCTTCAGAGGACTTTGCCACCACTCTGGGAAGTCGTTTGCCACAAAAGTCACATGAACTTAAGATTTCCCACATTGGCTGCATCTTTTTTTCCAGTGAAGTTCTACTTCACTGAACAGCAATCTTTAGTGCAAAAACTCAAAGCTCACAAATATTAAGTTCAGCCCTAATTTCAGATAATCCGACAGGTTCCCTGGATTGTCTCCTGCAGAAACAAATAGGGAGCTCTGCTTATCTAATTATAGTAATGTTTTTCTATAATGACCTGGACCTGAGTAATCCAAAGCCTAAATATTTGTAGCTCGTTAAAAGCAAATATTGTCTTTTGAGATTTAAAAAAAAATAGCACCGAAAATGTCTGCTATTAGGATTTAACAGAGGCAATTTTCACTTGAATTTGTCTGGGTTAATGTGCAATATTTCAAACAACCTCCATCAAATAAATGGATGGAATCATCTTGACAGGTACAACAGTGACCCTGTTATAACAATATCGGAGTACTCCTGTAATTTGTCCTCTGTGACTTGAGTATGTGGTACTTCCGCGATAATAGCTGACACTGACAGACTTGGAAGGCTCAAAGCTTCATGTCGTATTCATTTCTTTCTTTCTTTTCCTTTTCCTTTTCAAATTCCAACTTACTTAGATTGAGTGAACTAAGAGGTGTCTCTTTTTAATGTTTGCTGGCAGAGTTCTTAGCATGAGATAACAGAAACAAGGGGAAGTTAACTTGTGTGAAGATAGAATTCATGCATCCCCTCCATAGGAAGATGCATGCGCTCCTGGTGCTATGCAAGCTCACACATCAATAATTCAAAAAAAGCAATATGTGGTTGTTTCCGTTGCATGCGCTTAGACCGAAAGTAGGCTGTGTTACAGTAGGGAATAGCAATTAGGGGCTTGTGTGCATGGAAAAGGTGAGATTTGAGAAGCGATTTGAAGGAGAAGAGACCAAGGGAGAGATGCCATCATGCAGGTTATATAGGATACCTATGAAGTGCCCTGGAAACCTTGGAACACTTTTGCTAGTGAATCTAATGGAACAGGAAGGTGCCATGCCACTTATAGAGTGTGGCACAGGAGTAGCTAATGACAGGACAAATGAAAATGGAGATTCACCTTCCATGTTTCCTCTCCTCTTTCACCAGCACTAACAGTGTGAATAGTGTGGAAGGAAATCAGAGCTGCAGTTCTTCCAAAGATATTTATATTTATGGATTGGGATGATTCCCCCTCCCCAGGGGGTGGGAAAGGTAGCAAAGATGGGAAATGCAGGTGTTGGGAGAATGTGGAGGTTTCCCCCACCTCCCATGTCTTTCCTCTTCTGGTTCACTCAGAGGAAAAACACAGGCAAGCAGGAAATGGCCAGCCAGGACAGCAGCAGCTGTGGAGTGTTACAGAGATAATCACAACAGCTGTATAAAAGGCAGGAAGCTAGCAGGTCAGAAGGAGGTCCCAGAGAATTTACAAGAGATACTACACTGGTGCAGAAAGGTGCAAAAGGAAAGATAAAGGCTGCAAGGGAAACCAGAGAGGGAAGAGTAAGAAATCCAGAGTTTGCCATTCTTCTCGCAGTGAGTCAGGTTTTGTTCTATGTGGGTGAAGAATTTTGTGTTCTTAAATTTGTCTGCCCTCCTGAAGGGTAGTAGGGTGAATTTCATTCTAAGACTTGCCTCTATTTAAAATAGTAATGAATAATTTAGTACCAGATTTATTTTTAAACCAGAAAATGTTTTAAATTTATAATTCCATATTTATAATGTTGACCAGAGCATTGTGATGATTCCTCATCGGTACTTAATATTTTCCACCATTTGTGGAGAAACGTTAAAACAGAGTTAAATGGTGAAAAAATAAAAATAAAAGTCCCCCAGTGACTAAGTTGCTGCTGTTTCTGTTTCTGCAAGCAAGTAAGCACACCATGAGCAGTGATGGGTGCATTTCATTTGTAGCTTTTCAAGCTGGTAGACACACAATGTCTCACTGGTTTCAGAAGAGAAATGGGATCCTCCTTACTGAGGGTCCTGGTTGCGCGCGAGCCCCTAAGACACCCCCCGTAGGGTTAATTTGGTTAGCGATGTAGCCTAGGCCTTAGTTTCGGCCCTGGGATGATGCCAGGCTGTTTGGGCCAATTGCATGAGGTGGCATGATTCCCGGGGTCTATAAATGCGGCAGCGCAATGTAATTTGGGGCACTTGCTTTGCACTGCTGAACACCCACCCTCCCTAATGTTAGGCAGTGCTGCTTTGGCCTTGCTTTGGATTGGGTCGCCTGTTTCGGAACAGGGGCTGAGTAGGATATTTTTCCATTCGGCAGATTGGCTATAGCCACTTGGTTTTCACCTATCCCCTCAGCAATTGTCACAACTTGTAAGGTTTGGCGGTTAGACATTGGCTTATTGAAATGTGGGGGGTGGGAGGTGTGGCCATCACCTGCCCCTCCAGAAATAGGGTATTCCGGTAAAGGAATCTGGGGGTCCTGGATCTCGTCTGAAGCCCAGTTGAGGGGCTAGGGCCATGTCAGGACCACAGGAAACCCGGGGTGAGCTTTGGTTGGTCTTCATTGATGTTGCTCCCTCATCTGGTGTTTACCCTTTCAGAGTACCAGCCAGAGAGGCGGGGAGTCAGTTATAGTCTTTTGCCAATGCCTAAGCCAATAACGCTCACTTTGCTGTAATCAATAAAGTTGTGGCCTAAAATTTGCGCAATAACTTAAACTAAAATATGTGGCTGTGTGAAGTTATTTACGGGGGGGTGGAGTGCGGTGTCTTTTTTTAAAAAAAAATTTTTTTATTAACCAACCAATCAAATCAAATCACATCACATAAATTCCAAATTACAAAGCCGAATTTTAAATTTTTGTTGGGGGTACCCATATTTCTGAAGGGGGTCCAATCATCTTCTTGCTGCTCCATTAATGTCCACAAATCTGTCTAAATAATGTTCATAATTCTAACCAGTCCTATCTTGCTGTTTCCACATCTCATCTTGTTATTTTCATATATTTTTCCTTTTTCTTTGTGACCTCTTCTAATAATCTCCTTAAGCAGGTAAAAGCAAGTTGTAATCCTGTGTGAATTTTTCCGTCCGTCCAATAGCCATATCGAGATGGTTTCCATATATCACCACTTCCATAAATAAAAGCACTCTTTCCATCATTAATCTTCGCAAATCTGTCGCCTTCTTTAGACCTCCGAGGAGGTTCGCCCGCAGTACGAAAACAACTCCATTCCTCCTCCCAGACACAAATCCTTTGGCAGAACTTGCCAAAATGGCGACGCTGTCTTTTACTGCGTCATCCCAAAGCTCTTGTACTTTCCTCGATCTCCTTAAAACATGCTTTTGGTTAGAGTTTATCTCCACACAGTCTTAAATCATCCAGCTTAGGCCATTTAAGCGGCATTTCTGATTTGTGAGGGGGGATTATTGATTAATCACATAAAAGAAAGAAAGAAAAGTCCCCCCCCATCCAGTCCCACTGCCGACATACCGAGCCTTGGTGTGTCTTCTCATGATAGGAGTGGGGTGTCTTAGGGCCCTCAGAGCGCAAAAGGAACCAATAGTCATTGAGATGTTGAAAGATTTTACCTCTTGAAACTAATCTCCATCAATGTTTACATTGGGCCTATGGTCATGTGTGTCAGATTCTCGGATATTAGCTGCTTACATTAGGGAACTGGAAACATACCTAAGATGTGCAACAAAGATGACCTAATAAATAACAAAGGAATATTTAGCATTGTGACATGGCAATTTGTCCTTCAATTTTAGTGGTGTTAGAATCAATAGGAAAAGAATGAGGGGGAAATTGATGGAAAACATTTGCTGAGGAGAGAAATGTTTTGTATATTAAAACTCAATAGTTTGTCTTCATTAAGTCTAAATGAAGACCTTGAATAGCTGTCACTAATGTAAGTTCCTAAGTGACAATTTGTATATGGTGAAATTAGACACTGCACATTTCCAGCACAAGTCTGAAGTTTCAATTATGTGTTTATTTTTTTGTTTATCATTTTAAATATATGCTCATATACACTTTCCAGTTGTGTTCTAAAAGAAGACTCCCACCCCTTGTTGCTGAATAATTGTTTTTAAAATCTCTATACCAATAGTGAGTCAAGATTGAGCCTAGCTCTACATAAGAGGAAGCCCAGGCTTATACAGGAGTTGCTCATGACCACTCAGTATACCAACATGAGAGGCAGCTTTCCCCAACATAAAATGGTCTCTCTCTTTGTTTTCTACGTCAGCAGCCCTTTAGTACTTCATAAGACCGTTTTTCAGCTCTCCCTCCTCAGTTTTGATTCAGTAAGGCATAAAGGTCTACACTGGTTTTTAAAACAAAAACTGAACAAAACGGAATTCCCATTGTATGTGTTTTGTTTGTATATTAGCAACTGAATTTATTTCCCATATATAGAGTTCCGAAATTTAGCAAGTATGCTAATTATTTATTTATCAAACTTCTATCCTGCCCTTGTTCACAAAAGGTGCCTGCGTTGGGCTAAATGACCTTGTATGTAGGTTCCCTTTCCAAGTGTGTAGACGCTGATTCTAATGAAGAGTGTTAATGAATAAAGGCTGCATTTAAGGTTCCACCTAGATGTATTCGTGAAAGATGTATGGTGAACAAAACTCTTCTCTTTCCCTACTATCTGCTGATTCAGTGTCAGTTTGAGCCTGTAAGGAGACACTGTATACTGAAGCAGATGGGAAACAAGAGCAGCAAACTTTGAAGGATTTGGAGTGACAGATGGGGTTTGGTTTTTTTAAGTTGTAACTTCTGCCTGTGCTTGACCTATATGTTTGTATATAAAAATAAATACAGTCATACCTCATGTTACGTTTGCTTCAGGTTGCGCATATTCAGGTTGCATCCCGCGGCGACCCGGAAGTACCAGAAAGGGTTACTTCCGGGTTTCGCCACTCGCTCATGTGCAGACGTGCAAAATGACGTCACGTGCATGCGAAGCGGCAAATTGCGACCAGCGCGTGCACAGACGCAGGTTGCGTTCTCTTCAGGTTGCAAACAGGCCTCCGGAACGGATCCTGTTCGCAACCAGAAGTACCACTGTACTACAAAAAGCAGCCTCATTCAAAGGAAACTGAACCCAAGTTAGACTCTGCACACCTGAAATATCTCACTGCTCTGAAAACTGGGGTACATGTGCCATAGCGGGTGTCGTTAAGAAGTCATTTGGTCTTTCTATAAACATATTTTTTTTAATTTAATTTTGTATAATTTTCTTTATAATGAAGAAATAGTCACAAGCAATTGCATGGTTGTCTTTAGGCTGAGCCTTAAGAAGGAAATTGTGTTTCACCAACGTTGCTGAGCTTCAAGAAACTCAAGCTCTTTCGATAATCCATTTATGTTCAGTTGCTGCATACAGTGCCTTTCTCTTTGCTTCTCATTTGTCCTGTGGGTAACACATGCTATTTTCATTAAAAAATTCTAGCTATCTGCCTCCTCCGCGAGGGTACTAAAAACTATCAGATTTGTGCCCTTTCAGTCAGGCAGCCATTAAGTTATGTGTTTCAATATTATTTAGAAGGACCTCACACTAAATGCAGAGATAGTGGAAAATGCTTAAGAAGCTTATTTAGAAATCTGCAATATGACCAGAACTTAAAATGTGCATAAGGACTAAATGTTCTAATTCAAACTTGCTGAACCGAAGAGATTGCTCTATTAATTCTAATGGGCTAAAAAGTACTTTCCGCAGCACATTTGCAGAGTCGGTTCATTGTAGGCTGCAGACGATGGGCATCTCATATGTCTGAATAGCATTCAAGGCCATGTGTTATGAAAACAAATGGCACAGAAAGCATTCCCATTTTCATTTTCTTCTGTCATAAGGACTAAATGTGTTTACTGACAGGCCTCACTCCTTGTTGCTAGCAATTTTAAACATGCACATCCTCCAGTTAAGTAATCCAAACACTATCTAGGTTAAAGTAATAGAAAATAGCTGTTTTGATGAAACTCTTGAGGCTGTTTCCTTTATTTGGGAGCTAGCTTATCTCCCACAGTGTATTTCATTTATTCTTTGTTATGCTCAATAACAATGTGAGTTTAATGCAAAATATTTTCTTCTTTGGTGTAGGTCATATGGATCTCCTGATTTTATTAATGTATGTGGTCATAACACCATTATTACTGTTATATTATTCCTGTGATAATTGTGCTTCCTCTTAATTTCCTTAAATGATTTGCTACGGCGTCTTCATGTACGTTATTGGTAACCAAGGACACAATGTAGTTTCTTGTAAAGAAAACTAACGTGCAGTAGATATCTTCAAATGTCAGTAAACAGCAGTAGCATATCCACTTGAGGCTATCAAGTTTCAGTTATGAGAGAACAACGCATGTTGGCAGAAGACTCTTTTGCACAGCACTCAGGGGCAAACCTAGGTTTGTCACTGAATATATACCCAATGATGGCTGCTTGATTACTGTACTTGCACGATGCATTCGTAAGCATGTGTTTATAGTAAGTCATTGAGTTACCTCGTTTGCAGTTTGTGATAGTTAAGCCTTAATTTCTGTCTGAAGTTAGGCTTACTTTAAATGTTTCCTTCCCCATGTGTTTACCTGCGATGCTGATGGAATTGCTGTTGGTTTTTCAGAATTCTCATTTATTGTTTCATTTTTTATGCATGCTACTACGGTCTGCTAGCTCGGCTGGGCTTGCAGCACAGATGAAGTATATGCACTTTGAATCCTCTATTTATATTATGACTGTTTTCACCCTAAAGTAAGTTCCTTGACCTTTTCAAGGGCAAAATATTGCTGCCTACGGAGCTGCAAATTCTACAGAGCTGCATAGTATCTATGCACATTCAGGAAACAATTCTTTTCTAAGGATGAGTTCAACAGGAAAAGCAAAGGCGTCTAGTCCCTTAGCAGAGCCAATAGGATGGCATTGTTTCCATTCTCTCCCTCTGTTACAGCCTGATGAAATGGCTAGTGCAAGGATACAGTTGAAGTTAAATTCATGTTGCTTTTATTTAACAACAACAACTTAATTATGTATCCAAGTACCCCCTCCATTACAGCCCTAGTCTTTTTTTATCTGGAGATAAGCACCATTGAACTCAACGGGACTTACTTTTGAGTAGGTGTTTGTAGGATTGTGGTGAAAAAACCAGGCATAAAAATTCTGGCACTAGCAAATAACAGCTATTTCACTACTAGAACAATTTTATTTTTCATTACTTAATTGCCCATGTTTAACGTAGGGACTACTTGTACTTAATAATAGCATTTCATTTGTAGTAACGTGCAATACTTGACCTGTGATTGCACATTCAGGGTGTGGCGCTGCTGAGGTCATCAAGTGAGAAATGTGCACGCCTAATTGACTGGAATTGCTGAAAAACGTGATACAAGTTTACTGCTGAAACGGCCTAGTATTATGTACTGTGCTGATGTTTCGGCTGAGCCAAAATATTGTGCCAATTCAAGGAGTGTAGTGGTGCCATAATTTCCCTTCTCTGCCTTTGGGTCATTTCTGGATGTTCCACTTTGTTTGGGTTCAAACTCAGGTGCTTCACAATGGGCTGCAATTTAGGCCATTGGCGTTGTCTTCTGTCCTGTGATTGTTAGCAGTAGTCTGCAACTATATTTCTAGTGCATGACCTAGTTTGTTCCTTATATCCTACTATTGTGTTTGTTAAAAGCTCCATCACTCTGCATCTACATGGAGTAACAGAATTCCCCCTGCCACCTTGACTGTTCTCTGTGCAACAATAGCTCTCCATAGTCCCCACCCTCATCATTTTTGTCTCACTGAAAAGGATATGCCCACTACTGTTTTACTCGAAAAAGAGGTGCCAGAAATCACTACAAACACATCCTTCAATCTCTTAGAATGGCAATGGCGCCCACCTGAGAAGTGCCAGAACTGAGTTCCGGTGAGTTCCAACTGAAAAGAAAAGAAAAGCCATTTTACCAAATGATATTCACTATATCTGAATATCACTTTCCGTCTAGAGGATAGCCCCTGAATGGTTCTTTCTTATAATTGTAGAAACCACTGTCTCGTGAACCAAATCTAAATCATAAATGCAGCACTTTCGCACACTTTTGGGATTGGCATCATCGTCTGGCTGCAAATCTGCCACTTCAGAAGTGGTTTAGAGTACCCCCCTAGGGGCAAGAAAGGATATCTGTGGATGGTGATGATTAAAAAATTTTATATTCTGCCTTTCTTTTCAAAAATAAATACTAAGGCAGTTCACAACCAAATAAAAGCCAACATTCGGCTTTTGCAGGGCATGGTTCAATGACGTGGCTATTTTAATTCTGTGTTTTATTAATCATAGCATCGTAGAATTGTAGAGCTTGAAGGGACCCCCAAGGGTCATGCATTCCAATCCCTGGAAATGATTTTAATATTCAATGAAATCTAAACTGCTAGTTTGTGTCTTATTTCTAGGCATTCTTACCAATTTTGAGCCTTTGAGGTGCCAGGGGACTGCCATTGGAACAGGGGAGGGAGGCAGGGACGCCGTTGGGATACAGGGAGCCACAGAAACTTCTGAGGAGCAGTTCCCCATCCAGCAGTGGGGAAAGCTTTCCCCACACTTCCAGTGGAGAAGAGAGGGAAGGGGCCGGCCAAGCGAGGAGAGGGCTCGAAGATGCTTCTGAGAGCCCAAGCGCCTCATCTAGCCCAGCTGGCCAGGAGGCACACACTCCACTTTTGTCGCCCAGCTTGCACAGAGGGGTAAAATGCAAGGAGGGGAGGTGGAGATTTGGGGTGTCTAAGTTCTTAAAGGTAAAGAGACCCCTGAGCATTAGGTCCAGTCGTGACCGACTCTGGGGTTGTGGCGCTCATCTCGCTTTACTGGCCGAGGGAGCCGGTGTACAGCTTCCAGGTCATGTGGCCAGCATGACTAAGTCGCTTCTGGCGAACCAGAGCAGCTCACGGAAACACCGTTTACCTTCCTACCTTCCTACCGGAGCGGTACCTATTTATCTACTTGCACTTGCTTTTGAACTGCTAGGTTGGCAGGAGCTGGGACTGAGCAACGGGAACTCACCCCATTGCAGGGATTCGAACTGCCGACCTTCTGATCCGCAAGTCCTAGGCTCTGTGGTTTAACCCACAGCGCCACCCGCATCCCTATGTCTAAGTTCTTATGTTAGGGAGAAAGCCAGAAGGGGCCACTCCCGGATTCTGCAAGTGACTAAGACAGACATGAACTTTGTGTATCTGCACTGTAAATGCAGTGCCGTGATATGGTGTCAATCCTCAGGGGGAGGCTACGTGAGGCTGGCAGGGCTGCATGGAGAGACAGCTATGTCTGTTCCACAAACACACCAGCACAACATGGAAGGGGTTTGGATTTCAGCCTAAACCCCATTGAAGTCAACTGAACTTAAGAGTCTACTGGTACATATCAGTGCCATTGGTTTTCAAGGAAATCCAGTTGTCAGAAATGCATCTGAAAGGAGGAAAGATGCTGGACCACTCCTGCAGAACCCTGGACCAACCCACCATGGATGTACTTCTGCTGGTCTTGACTCTGGGTTTCTGTGTGGGGTGAGGTGGGGAGATTAAAAAGGAGGGGGGAAATGCCAGGCTGGTGTGAAGGGTTTTTGGATTATGGAGAAGGGGGCCAGTGTTGAGTTTTTATTTTTATCTGCTAGTAGGGTGGGAGTATAGCTTTGTTTATTGTTTGCACATTGCTAATTTTTTTTTAATAACTGTTATGAGGGCAGATGTTTTCTTTTTCCAAAATGCTGTATGGAATATTAATGTATTCTATGATTCCATGCTTGGAGTATAGTAAGTAAATAAATAAAAATATTGCTGAAGGCCATGCATTAGCAATGCATGTTTTGCTGCCCTTTTCTGTGGCACCCTCGTCTTTATTTCTCAAATCATTCTGCATCCTGGCTGCCCGATAATATTGACATCTATTTATCTAAGCAGAAAGAGCCTTTCGTATAAGTTTGCAATGTAAAAGGGTGCCGTGATTACTGCGGTAAGTCCTGCCAAAATGTATAATGCATGACTGTGGATTGGCAGTGCCTCTGACACTGGAATATGTTCTTCTAGCAAAAGAACAAGCCACAAGGTGTTGATGGTATTGCTCTGACCTTGTCGTTGATTCATGTGGCATTCGACTTCTTTAGGTGTTCCAGGAATAGAATGTTGTTGGTTGCTTTGCACTTAGCTATTCACTGGATATAGAAAACGTGCATTTTTTTTTTTACAAGCTATACAACCAGTTCCTCCTTACCCTTGCACCCTGCAGCACCTCTTCATACAGTTCCAGAGGGATTCCCAATCTTGTGGTGCACATTTTCAGGGGGTGCAGAGACCTGCAAGGAGGAGGAGTAATTGGCAATAATTGCTCCCACTTCTTCCTACAGCAGAATGTCAGGAGATCAAAGCCTATGTGTTTAAATACATAGATTCAAGTACTTAAGCTTGTTGTTCCTTGCCTGTGGGTCAGTATGTTTTCATTCTTCAAAGTTTCATAATAGGTCTGGGCACATTAGCATTGTGTTCAATCTCTTGGGTCCGAAAACTTAGGTTTCTAACTTTCCACAGCAGTCCCTTCAAGTCCCTTACTGTGTTCCTCTAATTACAGCAGTATGGACTTGTTTGCTACAAGAATGATCTTAATCCACTGGAGCATTCAGGGATTATTTGAATACACACTTTCCCTCTAATACTTGATCCTGACACCCTCATACTCCAGTGCATTGTTGAAACATAAAACACCTTAATGGAAGAAGCATGGGATATGGGGGGCGGGGCGTAGTCACACAAATTCTCCTGTAGATTAGAAGCCTGTGAAATTGTCTGGTATATGCAGAACAAAAAGAAGAAAGAGGTTTTTTGTGTTTTTTAAAAATGTTTTTATTAGCAATTTCGTATTATTTTTCCCCTCCCCCCTCAAACCCTCCCCCTGAGACTTCCCTCAGCTCCTCTCTGATTTCTCAACCCATATTATTCTCTGCATGTTATAAAATTATACAAGTCCTCACATCTGTCTACCCTATTATCAATCAATCAATGAATTTGTGTATGTTTATTGGCAAAACCTGCCAAGGAGTCCAATTCATTTTGTTATCTTTTTAAGTAATTTGTGAAAAGTTCCCATTCTTCTTTAAAGTCACAGTTGTCCTTATCTCACAATTTGTATGTCAGTTTAGCCAGTTCTGCATAGTTCATCAATTTCTCTTGCCACTGTTCTTTTGTCAGGGTTTCCTCATTCTTCCATCCTTGTGCTACAAGACTCTTGCCACTGTTGTTGAATACATAAATTCTTTGTTTTCCTTGGCAGGTCTTGTCCTACAATCCCTAACAAAAATGCTTCTGGTTTTTTAAATGTCCTTTGAAAAGGTGTTTTTAATAAGAAGTTTAAAGAATGTCTGAATGGAGTGTCAGCTATGTGTATTTAAAGCCAAAAAATCATGCATCTTTAATAAGTCAAGCAATTAACCTCGGGGAGACTGAGATGTCGTTGCTTTATTGACAAAACAAACATGAATGAGGTGCGTTTAAAAATATTTGTATTCAGACAAGAGCTAATTGTTCTCTGGAGAAAGCTCTTTTAGGCTCAGCAAAAGTGACGAGTCATTAATGAGTTCAAATTGTTCAAAACATTGGAATTTTATAAATTTTTGCTTTGATGGTTAATTTGTTCCCTCTTTCTCAGCACTTCTGTTCCAAATATATTGCTTGTGTACATAAATGCATATATGCGCAAAACTAGACCTGTCAGCATTTTGAAGCATTAGGGAGTCTTCCTCTATACCAGCTGTGGGGCTGTAGGATATGGTGGAAACTTCCATATGCCGGTCATTTATGAGGCACAACACTGGTATGATGCTAGACAAGCATTTCTGCTGTGCAGGCACAATTCTGCTGGCAAAGCAGCTGTAAATTTGTCTCTGGATCTAGGAGCTTCTGCCATGTGAGGTCAAAGCTAGACCTCCATGCCTATGATACCTGAGCTGTTCTACCAGGATACGGTTTCTAGTGCAGTCCATTTGCTTATATGACTTGTTCTTAAAGCAGTGGCAGGGGAGAGAAATGTCCCATGATGTGTCTGCTTATGACTGAGTGGGCAAGGAACAACTCTGTGGTGTCAACAGGTCCAACATAACTCTTGCTGGCCAGGCACATAAAAGCTTGTGTGAGGTAACATCCCCCTTGACAAGGGTTTGAATTTGCACCTTTGTTTTCCAAATCCTATGTCATGTGCCGCAGGAGTCTGCTTCTGTCAGTGTGTGGTTGTGTCTTCCCTGGTTGCTTATATTTCCCTTTCCTTCCTTGGCAAACAATTCTTTATCCTCCCTCATTGGAAACTGGATCCTTGTCTCAAGGAGGATTGTATGTGCAGTGGCGTAGCGTGGGGGGTGCAGGGGGGGCTGACCGCACCGGGCGCAACATCTGGGGGTTAGGGTTAGGGGGCGCAAATCCACGGGTTAGGGGGCACAAATCCATGGGTTAGGGGGTGCAAATTACTTGCCTTGCCCCGAGTGCTGACAACTCACGCTATGCCACTGTGTATGTGTTCTCCCAAGGCAGCTGTTTGGGTACTGAATTTTTCCCCTCTTCCTGGCCTTTGTGTTATAATCAAAAACAGAAGATGCTATGGTATCTGGGCCACAAGTTTAGCATGAGTGAACAGAAGGAAATATTTCCAGCTAAGGATGTACAGGGTTTCAGCCTTAGTGTCCTAAGTGCTATCAAATCAAATGTTCAGATACCTGTAGGCAATGTAGAAAAGAAATGCAAAGCCCTTGCAACAGGATATTATTGAGTTTGTTGCAGAAAAATGTGGTGTGGCTTCATTAATTAGTGCCCCTAATAACCCCACATTTCTCTCTCTCTTGATTGCCTTCTCCCTCCTTGCATTTTTGTTCCTCTTCCTTTCCCCCTGCTGAGTCTTCCATTTTGCACCTCTACCTTCCCCACCCTCCTTTCTGGTGTCAGTTGTAATCTCCAGAGGCAACCCTTAAGGGAAATGTTTGTAAAAAAAAAGAAGCAGCAAAAAGCCTGTCCCTGAAGCCAGAGATAATTCTGGAAGCCCGAGGGCCTGTTATATGTGCACTTAGAATAGGTAATTACAGAGACAAGGCCTGTGATAAGAGTTGCAGAGTGAGTGGTTCAGTATCTTCTTGTCATCCCTGGATGATAAATAAAACTTCGGTTTTAATAAAATGGATCACTGTCATCTCTGAGGAATAATCTGCCTGGCTGAGCTGCTGCAGAGTAGGTTGCAGAGCTACGTAACATTTGTGAAAACGTGAAACTTTTGAAAACTTTACTCACTATGGTTAAAATCACTGGTTAACATAGATAATCTCTCAGTAAGGTATTCAAGGAATAGGGTACTACAGATGTCTGACTAGGGCTGCAATCATGTACACATTCACTCATGGGAGAGTTCAATTGAATATATCAAGATTTTGCAAAAAAAATAAAAATAAAAATGTAGGATTGCACTGTTGATTCCTTTGAAGAACTTCTTTCACGTAAAGCGCATTCTCCAATTAAATGAGAGTGTGTTGCGGTGTGGGCCACCAGGCCAGCCCTGTGTTGCTAGGCAGGTTAATGGCTATTGCCTGGTGCATTGATTGGATGACCGGGTTGCTGGGGCCAATTGCATGTAGCAAATTGGTTGGTGGGACCATAGCCTTTAAATATGGGGGCTCTCTGGTTTTCCTTTCTCTTTTGCAGAATGCATCAGATCACCTGCCCGCCCACCCTGTTTTCCAGTTGACCTTGCTTTCCGGTTGACCTGTCATGGGGTCATCTGCTGTTGGGGCAGGGGCCTAGTAGGAATTTTTCCATTTGGATGATTGGCTGGTGCCATTTGGTTTTTGCCTACTACTTAGCAATTCGTCACAACTTGTAAGGTTGCGGTTAGGCATTGGTTTTAATAAGCTGGTGGTGGAGGGTATAGGATGGATAGGCTGTGCCTGCCCCTCCAATTGTGCTGAAGGGAATTCCGTTAAAGGAATCCTGGGGCTTGCCACGATTTCGTCCAATCCCTTCCATGGGACCAGGGCCGGCAAGCCTTGGGGAGCTGGTTGGGTGAGCGGCGTGGGACTGACGCTCAGCTCAACTGATTCCCAACATTGACTTTCCCTTCAACTGGCTTCCGATCGGAGCTTGGAATGTCAGTTCTGTCCCTGGCGGGGGGACAGATAGTCATAACCAATGTCTAAACAACCACTCACAGATTTTGTATTTTAATAAAGTTGTGTGTTGTGTGAAATTATTTGAGAGGTGGCCTGGGGACCTACACACACAACACAGAATGCTGCATTAGACAATGCCAGTCAGTCTAGCTTAGTATTGTCAACAATGAGTGGCATAAAATCTCAAAGGTTTGAAGCAGGATTGAACCTGGGACCTTTCATGTGCAAAGCATGTACTCGTAAGACTGCTCTGGTTGAGATTTTTTTGGGGGGGGCGTAATCCAGAATGATACAATTATATCAAAAACTGCCAAGAGCTCAAGAAGAACAAGATGGGTTGGTTTATGGGATCCTCCTAAATTGAGGGTCCTGGTTGCTCTCGGGCCCCTTAAGCCACCCCCACGGGGTGAGTTGTTGCTAGGCGTGGCCCAAGCCTTGTCAGTTGGGCCCTGGGATCGTGCCTGGCTGTTTGGGCCAATTGAGGCAGGTGGCATGATCCTGGGATCCTATAAATGCGGCAGCGCGACGTGGGTGAGGCACATTAATTTTTTGGTCACGTTTCCTTATGAGGCACTTTTGGCACAATGGCATCAACCCAGTTGCAAGAAATAATGCCCGGAAGTGGGTAGACTCCAAGGTAGTGCGGAAGGTATCCATGAGTGGCAGGGTGATTCCCCCACCCAGGCATTGCATTCTCTAATGCAGCCCTGTTTAGGTCAGATGGAGTGCATTTATCTGACGAAGGTAATGATGTGTGGTTGGCTGAAGTCCGTGATGGCTTAAAGGACTGGTTGCAAGGTGAAGGTAATGGCGGTGAGCGCTAGGCTCATGAGGCAGTTAGGCATTGGTTTATAGAATTGTGGGGGAGGGGAGATGTGGCCATCACGTGCCCCTCCAGAAATAGGGTATTCCGGTCCTGGATCTCATCCAAAGTCCGCTTGAGGGGCTAGGGCCATGCCAGGACCCCAGGAACCCCAACTTCAATCAATCTTCACCGATGTTGCTCCCTCTTTTGGTGTTTGCCCTTTCAGACTGCCTGGCAGAGAGGCAGGAGTCAGTTATAGTCCCTGACCAATGCTTAGGCCAATACCGCTCAATTTGTTTTGTAATCAATAAAGTTGTGGCCAAAATTCTGCCCAAAAACCAAAACTAAAATTATGTGTCCATTTGAATATATTTACTGGGGAAGGGCTTGGGGGCTTCGGGGTGCAATCACCCATCTTTCTTCTGTCAAATGCCATCAACCAGGGTGACCAATGTGGTTTCAGTGTGCCGTGATCAGACTTGAAGCTACATTAAAATGGATGTAAGTAATCTGTCTTTTCCAAGTGTGTCAAGCAGGCATGTAAAAGTTTGATGACTTGAGTAGGTGCTTCTGGTCCATAACTGAGCCCCATTGTTAAGCATTTCTTACCAGAACATATATAGTAAAGAAGATTCGGCATTTGTTTAATCATAAAGACTACACTATTGGAAGTACAGTTAATGGAGAGCTTTTGACATTTTTGAAGGGCAAGATTTGCATTCTGCCCTTCAAAAAATGTCCTGCCTCCCAAGGGATAAAAACAATCATTTAAAAAATAAATAAAATAAAAACAGCACATCAAAGCAGCATTGATAATGGTCTGGGGAAAATGGGAAAAAAACAAGTCGGAATTAAGAGTCTATTAAAAGGGGTCAAAATCTTGAGATATTAATCTGGATGCTAGGTTAATGAAGAACCAGGATGTATTTTAATTATCTATATAGCAAAGTTCTGTCTAGTCATGACCACCATGACTCTTTATACTCTTTTGGTATAAAGTATGGCTAAAAAGGTAATGGAGTAGGTGCCAGGGGAAAATCAGTAGCAACTAGAATAGCTAGATTTAGTTCTTCTAATTCAGGGGGAAGTTTCTACTTATTGCAATGGAACAGAATATCCTAGCTTATGTGTTCGGCTTAGCGAGACACCTACAGACATATCCAGAAGAATGATGAAATATCTAGAAACACCATCCTATAGGTTGCATAGCGATCCTGCAAAGTGAAGCACACAAAAATTATAATATTGCACATGCTGAAATCATGAGGCCACTGTTACAAAATCCATTTGGACCGGGTGAAATCTGTAGCTGACTGCCGAGTCCCCATTTCCAAATTCTCTAGTGGGATCTGCTTGGCATTTTCCCTTGAACAGAATCCGCCAGCACATTTCAATAGTAGCCCTAATATATATATATATCCCACATTTTCTTCTGGATCCCCACCTCTCTTTTGCAAAATTTTAAGGAAAGCAAGATAAAACACATTTTGTCAACCTTAAAATATAGGCTCAAGTTATGTATCTGGCCAGAAAGTGTGAATCATAGATTCATATTGCTAATTCAAGAATTTTTTTTTATCCTTTGGTTCAGAGTTGGATAATATGTCGACTTTTGGGAAGCTTATTTTTCTGCTTAGCTGCCTGATGCAGACTGAGGGTATGGTGCTCTCTTCTCCTCCGTGGTTGTTATGCTGTCATACAGCTGCATTGCCCTGCCAAATTCCTATGGCTGTTTTGGGATATATTAAATCATGAGTTTGATTGCTAACTGAACGCTTTTCAACAATTTGCTCTGAAACAGATCGTTTTTCTCCTTATCCCATTCGGAAGGATAAGCACTGTGTTTACTTGCGTACGTAGAATGGCAATGGTAAGTTTGTAAAGGCAACAGTTTGCAAGATCGTTTTATTTTAACAAAGTGGCATTGTTTGTTTCCTTAGTTGCAATGCTTTTCAAGTAGGAAATGCTATCAGAGGGGGTTTTAGGGTAGCAGGGCTGGTTCGCCCACACTGGACGCTGCAGGGGGCGCCACAGCAATACTGTGGAATTAAGTGAGAGAGGCAGGGGGCACTGAATTTTAGCGTTGCACAAGGCACCCCTGAAATTTGACAGCCCGAAGATCACAGCTGATGCTATTACATAAAGTGGGTATGGGGGTGAAACATACAGCAGGCTTTCCCAGCTGCATACATGAGTCTTTGGCATGAGTGTTTGATGATAATAGTAATAATACTAACAATCCATTAAATAACAATCCTTGGTTGGCTGGAAGGAACAGGCTGTGTGTTCATTCTAGTTGTGCGTATGACATTGTGTGAGACAGGCACTACACATGAAGCACATGTATGAATTGGGTCCCATCTGATTTTCTTAAATTATTTTTATATGTACGTGCTCTCATAATTAGAATCCCCATATCTGGACCTGGGGAGAGCATTGAACTTACCGTATTTTTTGCTCTATAAGACTCACTTTTCCCCTCCTAAAAAGTAAGGGGAAATGTGTGTGGATGTTATGGAGCGAATGCAGGCTGCGCAGCTATCCCAGAAGCCAGAACAGCAAGAGGGATTGCTGCTTTCACTGCACAGCGATCCCTCTTGCTGTTCTGGCTTCTGAGATTCAGAATATTTTTTTCTTGTTTTTCTCCTCCAAAAACTAGGTGTGTCTTGTGGTCTGGTGTGTCTTATAGAGCGAAAAATACGGTATATATCCATAACCACAGGCACCATATTCTGAAGCACATTGAGGGGACCCAAACCAATATCCTAGCGTTCTGCACCCGACTCTACATTCAGCCTCAACAAGGGAGGCCCCCAGTCCCCTCCCAAAACAAATTGAGAGGGTCCACAGTGGCTCAGCCCCCAGGAGCCGATGCTTATGTCCATAACCAAAAACTACCTAGGAGATAGTGTCAGATATAACCAAAGTATGGAAGTGGCTTGTTTTAAGGAAGTTGATGTGCACAGTGAACTATAAAGCCCTGAAAATCCTGGGTTCTAATTACATGATGGAGCCCCTCTCCCAATATCTGCATTCAGATATGAAGTCAAGGCCCTTAACATGCTCCCACTGAGGAACAAAGCTTGTGGGTGGTAGCATGGTCAACAGCCGTCTTGGTTATGACATCCAGTTTGTGGAATTTCCTCTTCTCTAGCTGTGTAGTGGTCCCTCATTACAAAATTTTAGGAGTTGCTTTGAAATGTTGTTTGGAGATGTTAGGCTTATGGGACAGAGCAAGCTGTTCATGTTTAATGGAATTGGGATATCCACAATGGTCACTGTTTTTATCTTATGTATTTAATATCAGGTTACAGTTTTAAAACTTTGGTATGTTTAATAGTTTTATTCAATTTGTGTGTGCATGTGGATGCACAATATATTTGTAAGAACACCCTGGAATCTCATTCGAACGAAACCAGGTTGATAATATAAACACATAAATATTTTTAACATTCTATTTTGATAGTCTTTTAATCACTCGGCCTTTTGGCTAAGATCAAGTGTAGTAGTCTTTTAATGCACTTTCTACTGTCTAAAAAGTGCTAACTTCTATGATCATTGCCTTGTGTGACTGATATTTACCAGTAATTGCCAAATGTAAGATGCTTTCCATAAAAAGTTCCATAGCAGAAACAATTTTCCTTTAACAATTCTGTCATTTCACTTATTCATCCCCTCCAATATTTATTTTAATACAGATTGCGTATGTTTCATTTGATAGCTCAAAAGCCCCCTTTTGCAATATAATAGTTGTCAGAGTTCCTACAAAATGAAAAAGGTACAATAATGAACACATTTGTGGCACATTTAAGGTCTAACCTTTCTTCTGACATTGCATTATCTTTCTGTAATGCTGCTCTTGAAGTGAAAATAAAAGAGCAATTTGCATCTGAAGTGCACCATCATTCTCCGGCCATTGAAAATGCCAACTCAAAAACCAGATCCGCTTCTTCCTAGCTGTCAGTCAATAACAATTTTAGGCTGCAGTTCTAGACATACTGAATGAGGATCTAGTCCCACTGAACTCAATGGGACTGACTTATGAATAACATGTATATGATTACACAGTATCATAGTTCATATGGACAACCCATATGACAACCACCCATTGGTGTTGATGGTGGGGAGGATATACTGAGCTGAATAAATCTGAATGAAGGGGAGAAAGTACCGAAAACAGTTCAACTATGGCAGCTCTGCAATATCAATAAACAAATTACATGGAAAACTAGTTTTTATTGACTTGGGTCTGGGGAAAGAAGAATTACCAGGAAAAGGAAAAAAGAAAACCTATGGTAGAGAAAGGTATCCTGTATCCTGATGCCCCAAGTTACTCAGTTAAAGTTCCATTTATTTCAGGGAAATTGACTTCTAAGAAAGTCTGTATGCATATGAGTGTGGGTGAACAAGGGTCAGGCAGAATTAATCCTCCAAATGCACTGTTGCATTTGCAGAAGCAAAAATTATCAATTTTCAGGGGTAGGCTACCAAAAGTTCATAAGTTGTTGTGAGGTCTGTTTCCCTAAGCTTTGTTTAACTGTTTACTTCCATTGTAAACTATTTTTTCACTATCAGGCTGTGAGAACCTACTCCCACTGCAAAAAAACAAAATTTACAAACAGTTAAAGGAAGGGAGCAGCTTAAAGAAAAATAGCCAATGGCAATACAATTGGCAAGCAGCCCCATGGACCTTACTAAAACAAATAAAAATGGCTGCCCTTAAAATTGGCCCGATCTTGAACTGAAAAACAAAATACACCATATGAAATCATATTTTACCAATATGAGGCCATATAAAACCATATTTAAATATTTAAACAATAATTTAACTCAATGTACATTTCTAAATATACTGGATTCTAAATGCACTGGATTCTGGAAAAGATGAACAGCTTTGTACTCTATTGCAAAATTCAGAGAAGTGCAGAGTCTAAAGGCTACCCATACATAAAACATTACAGACCATGGATCCATAATATGAACCTATGATGTAAGAGAAGAGTTACTAGAGACATCAACAAATTCAAATCCAGCTTTATGGCAGGATTTACCTGCTTGCTTTTGTGTGAATAAAGGTTTTGGAAAGCGATCTCTTCCGTCTCTATATAAGGGGCAGGCTAGCAGATAATGTGTGTCATCTTCCATCTGTGGTTGACCACAAATACAAAGTGTGTCTGTGTACGTGATGTAGTTGCAGTGGCCATCCAAGACTGTGGTGGGAAATGCAACTCAATAAAGTCATTTCTTGAGTTAGGGGGAGTTTGGTCAAATAACTAGCTCTAAAATGCTCTGTTCTCAAGAGTGCATACTAAGGGGAGTTTTTTTGCTGTTTCTAATTAGTCTCCAGGTCCCTTATGGATTCTATCCAGAGGAGCCAAACCCTTAGATGAAACTTATTCAATTTCAAAGCAGAGCTCAGTTCTAGAAAATAATACCCTAAAACATCTTGACAAGCTGCTTTCCAGAGTTGGTTATCATCCAATTCCATATAGCACAGCACAGGAAAATGCTCAACAGGCATACTACTAGTCTGTCCTTGTCTTAATTGTTGGCCATCCAGGTTCTGTACAAAGAGCTGCTAATATTCCTGATGGCCCAGAGTATAGCTTCCAAAATAAAAAAATTCTGCACAGTTTCCAAAACTTTAATGGAGTTCAGATGAGAGCTCCAGATTTCAACACCATAGAAAATCTGAGTAAGCACTTTGCCACCAAGTTGCTGGAAATGAGAGGCGACTGAGTAGATGAGACCGCATTTTATGCCTCTTGGGTTTTGGGACAATAGTAGTAGATGGTACCTTTCAACAGCTTTGTGTTATATCTTTCAAGTTATTTAGGCAAAATGAAATTAAAGTTACTTAGCTGCGGTAGAATTCAAACCACATTTGCCTCCACATATTGGTTTTCATTGAATTCAGTTAGATGAACCCTGAATACAGCTTTGTTTTTGAAAATGGTACTTGCCAGAAGCACTGTGAGTTTATCTAATTATCGGAGATCTAAAAAGCAGCAGCACAGAGACTATCAGGGGATTTGAACAGATTTTGTCTTCTTGACACTTGTTTTACTTAACATTCTACGTTTAATCGTTGAGGAACGTCCTATCATGCCTTTAAACCTGGCAAAATATTATAATTTTCATGCTAAAAGATACACAAGGGAACCGAAAGGTGCATGAAGTAAGCAATGAATCCCTAAGCAACACGTTTGGCATATAAACAATTTTAATTTGGGATATGCCTTTATAACTCTACCGAAAAGATGTGCAATGAGCACTTGGGAGTCACCGCTATTAATAAAAAAGTGATGTTGTAACTTGCCATCTGCTCTTATTTTATAAAAATCTCAAGTATCCAGTAATCAAGTAACTTTCAAATGTCTACTGGGAGCTTAGATTGACTGAGACTTGTGTTTGAAAGGGATTTGGGAGCTGAAATAGAACCAAATGCATGGCATTTCTTTGAGGCAGAAAAAGCTGCTGAAGTTGATATTGTCCCAGATCAGGAAATAGGTTGGATTTTTTGCCTCGCTGATTCACTCCTTTGAGGTTGTGTGAATGGCTTAACCAAACCTGAATGCTGGAGAGGCTGTTGAGAAAAGGACTCATTTTATCATAACTGGTGGTGATGGTGGTAAAAATGAAGGGGGGAAGTTATAAAAGGCACTTTATATGGCGGGGGGATAGCTCTGCTATTATTATTTGATTGTCCAGATATGGATGTATATCACCAAGAGCTTATCATGGAGCTCCGCTAACCCAGAAATGATGCTTCAGGTTAAGAACTTTGCTTCAGGATAAGAACAGAAATCGGGCTCCAGCAGCACGGCAGCAGCAGGAGGCCCCATTAGCTAAAGTGGTGCTTCAGGTTAAGAACAGTTTCAGGTTAAGTACGGACCTCCGGAACGAATTAAGTACTTAACCCGAGGTACCACTGTAGGTTTCTTCCTGCTTTATATTTCCGGGTCAGCTCTGTGGCTCTAAGAGCAATTGCCTTTTTGGCTTTTAGTGAGGTTTCGAGCTGAGGGTTTTTTTTACTCTTTTCTCCTAGTATAACAGTGCCATGTGAGGGCAGGGATGCACCCTTCCAATCAGTCTGATTTGAAGGATGCATGCCTGTTGCTTCCTCCTCACACAGCTCTGTCCCCCCCCCCCGAAAAAATGCACCCAGGGCCATTGCCCCAGCAGCCCCCCACACACTACACCCCTGATAAAGGCTGCCTTTGAGGCCAATCTCCCCCACCCACCTGGAGCTAAGGTCACAGGAAATGAGGGGGATGCACAAAGCCCACCTACTCATAATTGTGCTGTGGCCTAGGGAAAAGAGCTATGTATGCCTTTATTTCCCACAGGTGTGCTGGTCCCGGGGGCTAACTGAGAGGCGAGGTCCGAGTCCAGTCCGAGGTCGATGGTGCAATATGAAGGTAGTCCGTAGAAGTCGAAGCTGGGTGCAGGGCAGGGCGTCAGGTGAGGTCAGGAGCTCCGGCAGGGAAGCAGGTCATGGATCAGGCTGGAACTGACAACCAATGATGTTGCTCCTGCAACTTGGGACTGGGGCTGGCTGGCTTTTATCTCCCCCGAGGTATAGGGTGGACCTGATCCTCAGGTGACTCGCCTCTCCTAGCCTGGAGGCAAGCACTCCTCCTGCGGGAAATTAGTTCTCTCCACCTCTCTGCCCTGAACCTCTGCAGCTCAGGAGAGGCTGGAGGGTTACCAGACCCAGAGACAACCTCAGCTTCCTCTGATAGGGCTAAGAGTGGAGCACCTGCAGGCAATGGGTCCTCCTCAGGGGCCAAAGCAGACTCAGCTGGTGCCTGCACCTGAGGATCCAGCACAGGTGAGGACCCTTCAGGCTCATGCCCCAGCCCTGGCTCAGCTGGTTCTGGAGGCGGGGAATCCTGTACAGGCTGGGATTCCTCAGGTTCAGCCTCTGAATCCGATTCCCAGGCCATCACAACAGGCCAGGGATGGTGGGCACTGTAGTGACTGCAGTTTTTGCCTTACATTAATGTTGGTTCCCACATCAATAGTTGGTTCCTTCTGTGGGTGTTTCATTGGTTTACACTTTAAGTTTAACCTAGTTCAACCCAGCCCTTGTGTCTGTGTCTTTATTTGGCCATCAGGTCACAAATGAAAATGTTTTAAATGTTTATTTGTTCCAAAGGTGTGAGTAAATTCTTTTTTTGACTGCTTCCCTTTGATTTGCTCTAGCAGTATCCCCCATTCGCCCCCATATGAACTGATAAGCCATTTGAAAAATTACCTGATTTCTTGCATATATTTTTTTCTGGAGGAATTTTCTGATCTAATCTGAGAGGAGCTTTGAGAAGCTAAACCAGCATCTACAAAGGTTTTAATTGAAATTGAGAGCTTTTGAAAGTGAGTACAGTAGCTGTAACCATAATATTACCCACTTTTGAGAAGGATATATCTGTGCTCCTAAGGCAGAGATAACTAAAATACTATGCAGAATTTCAGATATTTTCAAAATGCAATCCTTCAATTATGCTAGGTGACCTGACAATATTGGGTGACAATTTAAATTAAGGTTTGAATAAAATGTCTTCTAGCACAATGGAAGATGGAATTAATGTTCCCTGCCTTATGAATAAATTCACCTTTCTAATAAGGTTAAATAATTGAATGATTATGGATGTTAATATGACAGAGGAGTCTTTCCAAGAAAATATATTTTCTCTGGGATATATATGACGGTATCTTTTTGAACTATCAAACTCCAAATAAAATAACTTCATTTCCAACAAAAGTTTATTCACTTACTTTTTTAAAAAAAAGTTTACTCTAAAAAATAAGGTAGAGGTGAAAGGCTAAAGCTGGAGTTTGCATTCTCATGGAGAATGGTAAAAAAACAAAAACATTAAGCACAATATCATTTTTATTTCTCATTTCTTTAAAGAGACCACATGCTCGTTTCTTCCATTGCTTGATTTTGACTGGATCACTTCATTAGACCACTGCTTTATAGTGTCATAATCACATTTGGAAACAGAGAAAGGTTATGGCCTGTACTCACATCTGAAAGAATTAAGTGATGAGATTATGGAAGGGCATATATTATATGATACATACATACATACATACTTTGGACTTGGCTAAGTGTACCCAAATACGGAAAATAAATTGAAAATTGGTGTTAGAAGCTAGACACTGTTCTATAAAGAGCACCTATAAAAGGAGTTTTCCAGAAGAAATACAACTGAATGAGGTGCAAAATGCTTTCATGGAGGTGTGCAACAGGTTTTTTGGGTATGTTCATCCCATTACTGTATTTTAGTGCTGTTTTTGCTTTGCTTTCATTGAAACTGGATACATTTTGTAGATTATTTGTTTAACTCAACGTATGTTTCATTTTCATTGGCTACCATTTTTTTAAAAAATACTGCCAACTTTCAAAAGGTAGTGTACAGGAACTACCCTTAAAGCAGTCATATAGCCTTTGAAGTATACACACTTCATAAAAAAAGTAGTTTGTGTCAGAACAACTTCAGTATTCCTTGAAATCAGATGAAGTAGACATATTGGCTGTCATTTGTCAATAATACAGGTCTCATAGGCAGACATCATCCTAGAGGTGGAAATATTTACTAAAACAAAATAAGATCAAGATATAGTCACCATGGCACTGCATAAATACATCCTGAAATTTAGTGCAGCATGTGTGTGTACGAAATATATCAAGTCAATAGATATTAAAAAATTATACACCTCTCAATATTAGCCACCTGCTGTCTTTTCAAAAATAATCAAGTTACGTGGATAGAAAAATAGTAGACTGCTTTGAGAATTTGTAGTCAGTGTTACTGATAATGAACTTTGAGGTCTGTTGGGATGTGCCTTTGAGCACAAACAAAACATCTGGTCATTAAAGGACTGATATCACAACAAAGAAGACAAAAAGATTCAGACTTTGGCAGGGGTGCTGAGTTGAATTCAAATACCTGGGGGGGGGGGACTCAGGTAAGGCCTAACCTGCATAATCAATCACAACACACACACACAAACCATTTGAATGGCAACACCCATCAAATTTGTAGGAGCCTGGATCCCTCAAAAAGTTTATTGACGGGGGGGGGGGGGCAAAGGGACTTCGGCCCCTAGTAGTTGGCTCTTACAGTCTTTGGTAATGGTAGCTTATTATGTTAATGCTATAGTGTATAGTTCTGACTCAAGCCTATTATTTAAGGCAGGCATCCCCAAACTCTGCCTTCCAGATGTTTCGGAACTACAATTCCCATCATCCCTGACCACTGGTCCTGTTAACCAGGGATGCTGGGAGTTGTAGCCCCAAAACAGCTGGAGGGCCGAGTTTGGGGATGCCTGCTTTTAAGGCTACTTGTCCTACAACTTTTCTTTGCACAGCTGTGCACTAGTATCACAGTTTGCCAGCAATGTTTAAAAATCATACAAGTGCCTTCTTTCCTACATGCACCCTGTTGGGAAGTCATATGTCAGGGGACTGCCATCCGAACAGGGAAGGGAAGCTGAGGGGGAGTTGGTTTACAGGCAACCTCCGAAAATCTTGTGAAGCAGTTCCTTTTCCTGTGGTGGGGAAAGCCACACCTCCAGTGGAGAAGAGGAGAAGGGACCAGAGGATGCTGCTGGGAGCCTCAGCACCACTCCTGGTCAAGCCGGCCAGGAGGGAAGCATGCCTCTTCCGTCGCCCACCCTGCGCAGAGGTGTAAAATGCAAAGAAGGAAGGAAAAGGCTGGGGATGACTAAGCTATTATGTTGGGGGGAGGATCCGGAAACAACCATGCCCAGATTCTGCTAGTGATTAAGGCAGACATAAACTTGTGGTACTGCACTGTAAATAGTTTTGCACCAAAATAAAAACCTGTAAAAGACAGGTCGGAGCCCTGACTGGTTACTCATGAGCAGCCACCATTGCCATCTGACATCATAATTTCATTTTCACATGGAGTTGATATACATGGGCTTTTCTCTCTAGCAGTGTATACTTCTGTGGAGAATCCAGTATTGTGTGACCCACATTCACTTTCTGTTCCTACCCATGGGGCATATGGGGGACTGCAGGGGTGAGGAGAGGAATGAGAAATCTTGTTATGCAAGCTGAAATATATTCTGCTTATGCATGGAAAACATGGGATACAACTTTCTGTAAACTACAGTTTTGGAAGAATTTGCTAACAATTATACTTCAAAAGATTTCTGGAACATACATGTGAATATTTAATGGAATAAGCCATTGTTGGTGACAGAACTGCATGCCTCTCCAGTCAGAAGTAAGGTCCTTTATGTTAAATGGAAATTACTCACTGCTAAATGTGCATAGATCTGCAGTCTTTGAGAATTAATCCTCCTTTGCTAGAGGTTGCATACCTTTTGATTTGGGAATGCTGTTGTCTGTGTAGGTGGGTTCCCACGAGGCAAGACACAGTAATAACAGCAAGAACCTTTATTGACCTAACAGAACTAGACAACAGAGGCAAAGCAACTGCTTATATACATTTCTGAAAGCATGGGCCACTCCCACTCCCAACATGATTGGCTATCTAAACTTTCAAGCTGTGAATCATAACTCAGAGTTTAAGGGCCAATGACAGAGGCCCAAATCCTGAATTGTTCTTTGATTGGATATCATGTATCGAATCAGAACACGGGCTCAGAATCCTTAGTCCAGACTCAAGCTCAGGCAAACACAGACCACTGAATACATAACAGGACTTGCCACATGATCTACATAATAATATTTACCTCTCTAATGCTCATGAAACCTCCTTAACTGGTTTTGCCTGGCCATCTGTTAGATATTCTGTACCTGTGATTTCTGCATTGCAGCAGGTTGAAATGGCCCATCCAACTCTGCAATTCTATGACCCAGTTGACATTAACCACATGGGTGTGTTTGTACATGCTTACCTACACAGACTGTGTGGGCATCTTTCCATATGAGCAGGTTACCATGCACAGAATCTCCCATGTGTTTCAGAATCACAGCAGCAACTGCGCCAACAGCTTAATCTAAAAAAATTGGGCAATTATGTTTTCACTAATACCACCTATTTCTAACTTCACAGTTTATTAAGACCGTCCTTTTTCAAAGAAAAGTAAGCAAAGAAAAACTATTTGAACATGAATATTTTAAAGCCTTCAGATTTAGTTCTATTGTCACCTTGCACTGTGCATTCAAATAGAGATAGTTTTCTTGCTTGGTTTTTCCTGTCTAGATATAACTCCTGGATTAGGGACAGTTTCACAATATGCCACAATGGATATGCCTAAAATGGTCTGTGCAAAGCAGTTCCACATACTAAGGAGCCTATGTGCATCCTCACAACTTATCAGGGTTCAGTTTCCTCAGAAAGGTGTATTTAGGATATATGGTTTATTTACACATATATGCAACCTGAGCCTATGAAAGGGGCTCACAGCATTAACATCCCAAGAGGTTCTTGCTTCTCCCATAGCCACAGCCTTGGATTCCAGCAGAAATCAGGCGTGGTTCTTCCTTTTAGCTGCCCAGCCTGCAGCCTGCAGCTTCTCATTTCTAGTTCACACACAACTCAACTCTTGCCTTTGTCTTTCTAACCACCAGTGAGTTGAGGGCGGGAGGCCCACCCATTTTTATCTAGCACAGAGCCACTTCCTTTGTTACCTTAGTGGCCCATACTTAGAGGGCCATTACCAAGAAACTTGCTATTCCAGCAATTTGAATCCTTGCCAGAGCCAAGAATTTAAAGGGACTCAGACATACAGCATAACCGCCCCCTCCTCTCAACTCACAAAATTTTTGCTACTCTTTTGTGGCATTATTTTATGTACCAGCCGGTCATATTCAGTGCACATGACAAGTGCAAGAAGTGCTGCTTTCAGAGCAATGGGTTTCGTGTGCTTTGGCACAAAGCTAAACATTTGACAGTGTCACTTTGAGAATAGAGAGCTTCAACTGCCTGGGTTCGCTCAAGAAGGAATGAAAATGCAAAAACACTATCCAAACAGCAGCACAGGCAGCAAACCAAAGAGCAGTGGCTATGGGCAGTTGTGAAAAGTAAAAACAAACCAACTAACCATGATTAATTGTTTGGGGAGAGATGTTGGCTCCATCCCCCAAATCATTTCCAAGGTTAGTATCTAAACCAGTAGTACACTCAGGCCAACATTAATTTACACGCATAGACACACACGTAGACCTCCCTGCTGGGAAGAGAGCAGAGCAGAGCTCAAGTCCTCTTTAATTATAGTCAGGATGAAGGGTGCCCTCCCCCAGCTCAGATGTGAAGTGTGCTATTAAAAAGTTTTCAAAAGATTTAGAAATATCAGTGGAGTACCTCCAGATGCTTTTTCAAGTCTTCAGATATTCATCAAAGAAGAGGCTGCCAATATAAACATTTAAATGATGCTCTTTGGGAGTTTTGTTGTTGTTGTTGTTACAATTAATAACAAATACTGTGGTTTCTTTTTGTCCCTTGCATCTTGCAGGCTTTCTGGGTTTCAGCTGCCATCCTCCATAGTGAGCACAGGATCAATTATGACTCTCTGCTTCACTACAGACTTCGCTGTGAGTGCTCAAGGATTCAAGGCGATATACGAAGGTAGGGTTCAATAACTATTTTTGAATGATCTATTGAAGAAACTTGGGAGGAAAAATGTACAGAGTGGTTGGTGAGCCTGTTTTTCCTGTGGATTGACCTGAATCCCAAATTTGAAGGATTATATTTTGTTTATTGGAGTTACCTGTCTTGGTCATATCTGTACTAGAATATATTGGAATAACATGGTAAAAAATTGTATTCAGTGAGTGGACTAGACTGGTATTTATTCAAACCCTTGCATGTTTGTTTCACCTTTATCTTTATATGGATTTGGTTTATTGTACATTATGTTTTCTGAATTCTGGAGAACTTGATGGATATGCATAGACTCCTGAATATGCATTCAAAAGTTGGTATGTTTTCTAGGCACTGATTAATGTGCTTTTCCAGTAGGAGCGGGGAGTAATTCAGATTTTTTTTAAAGATACCACTACTACTATGATGTGCAGTTTCTATTCTGAGTTCAGATTTTCATAAATCTCTTTCCCCAAGGGGGTAAAAGAGATAAAATCATTTGCACAAGAACGCTACAGCTGAAAACAATGGAATTATTCCAAACTTAGTAGAGAGCGAAACTTGTGGTCATTCATAGCAGAGTTTTGTTTTGCTTATTTGATTTAGAAAACAGCTTGCTTGTTTCAGAAAATGTTTGGCATGATAATGTTGATATTTGTTGCTCTGCAGTTGTGAGGCATTTGATTCTGAAGTTTTGTAATGGTTGCCGGTCTACATTTCCTGGTTGAAGTTTGTGTTTGCTTTGGCATGGAGAAGTGTATGAAAGAAGGCTTTTATAGAAATTGTTAAGTTTTGAAAATATTTGGTGTTCTCCTGCAAATAATAATAAAATAATAATTAAAAAAAATACACACACAAAAAAACCCAAGCTTAGGCCCAGGACTGGGCAATCTATGAGGCAAGGTGAGACAACCACCTCAGGTGGCAAGGTCTACCTGGGCAGCTATGCAGATGTTGACCTTTCTTCCTCACCCCCCTAATTCTGATGTAGATCTTTCCTGACCCACTTTTTCCCTGACAAGGAGGGGGAATGCCATTTGGGAGTCTGTCTCAAGTGATGAAATGTCTTGGGCCAGCCCTGCCTCGTCTTTAAAGACATAGACTATTTAACTAAGCCTCTGGATTTCATGGTGTGTCTTGGTGCTATGGTCTTTAGAGGTGCTATGCTATGGAGGAAACCCTATTATTTTGAAATCACCCTTCTAAGCTTCAATATATAAAAGATCAGTAACAACTCTTATTTAGAATGCATCTAATAATAATATAAGTTCTAAGGATTTGATAACACATTTATTGGTGGCAGATAGAAAAACAAAACTAATTGTTATGGAAAGATATCTTTCTATCTTTCTATGGGGGGGGGGAACAAACCACTGTCTCCAAATGTTTGATACAAGGAAAAGCGCAGCAGCAAGATTTTATTCAACATATGATGGACACGGGACAATGTGAGGCAAACAATGAAGTGGTGAGAAGGGTGTGACTGGGGTGATTTACCCTAATTAATTATCCACAGTTGATGAAAACATCTGGAACCATTATGTAAGATTTAGATAAGATATATATGAGAGAGATGCTGTATTATTTGAAGCATTTCCGTAATGGTTTTCTGGTTATGGAGTATAATATCATATTGCACTTTTATTAGAAGACCCTATTTAGAAGACATAGGTCTCTGTGTATTTCTTCCTACTGGATGTCAGTTTTCTTCTAACCCATTCAGTGTGTGTTGGCTATAGGATAAAATATAATCCCTTGTGAAATTCCAGCAATGTCAGCCTGTGGCAGGGCTTTTTCTTGGGGGGGGGGGGGACTCACTGCAACTCAGTTCTAGCACCTTTCAGGTGGGTGCCATTGTCATTCTAAAGAGAAGGAGGGAGGTGTTCCTGCTGCGTTCCAGAACCCCTGTTGTCAATGTGCTAATTAAACAAACTCACCTAAATAAGTGCTCGATACTTATGCATAATTTTGGTAGAATTCAGCTGCGAAATGATCAAAATCAGGTGTCTTTTATTCTGAAGATTCTTAATCTGATTTATGAATTCCTGTGGGAAATTGCAGCATTTAGTTCCTCAATTATCTTAAATCTAAACTTTGGGGATCTGCAGTTCGTTAAAAAAAATAATAATAATGTGTCACATCCTGAGGTCTCTCAGTTTGATATAAGTGGCTGAAAAACAAAATAATCATTTTTATATCTTCTACACTATTAGCTAATTTCCCAGAGGGTTTCTTCACTGGAGGAATTATATCCAATTTCTGCTTCCTTGCTAGTTGATGAGTATCTGCTTTAGCTCATTTTTCAAAATGTTTTTGTTGCAAAACTTGGCATGTTGGGAAGAGTAAAACTGTCTGCAGCCCCTGCCCTGACGCTTCCATTCATTTGTATATTCCACACACACAAAAGACTTTGTTTCCCCATCTGCTTCTGTATGGCATGTTGCCATTATCCCCATTACTAAGGAAATTAGGCTGGTGCTTCTTTACATTGGGATACACATACAAATGTTTGTACCATTGAGATGTCATGCAGAGGAACCACATCTTATTGAAAGCAATGCAGTGCAGAGTAAAAACATACATGTTTAGATGTACAGTCAGATACAAATGTGGGTGTAGTTCATTTGCACTGCATTATTTACCTTCAGTGGAATGTTGATTCGAATGCACATCCCAGTGTAAGGTAATTCATTTGCCTTGGCTATATTCTGTTAATAAATAAAATAAAATCAGGTAACATTGAGAAAGGGATGCGGGTGACACTGTGGGTCAAAACCACTGAGCCTCTTGGGCTTGCCAGTCAGAAGGTCGGCGGTTCAAATCCCTTCAACGGGGTGATCTCCCAGCTCCTGCCAACCTAGCAGTTCGAAAGCACATCAAAAATGCAAGTAGATAAATAGGTATCGCTCCAGCGGGTAGGTAAACGGTGTTTCCATGCACTGTTCTGGTTTCACCAGAAGCGGCTTAGTCGTGCTGGCCACATGACCTGGAAAAATTGTCTGTGGACAAACGCTGGCTCCCTTGGCCTGTAAAGCGAGATGAGCGCTGCAACCCCAGAGTCATCTACAACTGGACTTAACTGTCAGGGGTCCTTTACCTTTTTAACATTGAGCCACAGCTTTTCGCCTTGGTATGGCCGTTGAAAGCCCTCAACACCAGCAATCTGAGAGTCCTCAACACCACCTCTGAGACCAACTGTGTGAGCTCAGACAAGCAGGGAGAGTGCTTTTTAGTGAGGCAGGCAGTAAACCAGTAGAATCTCTAATCTGTCACAATTACTCAGTGCCAGGAAGAAACATGCTACCCCCCAACCAGACAGAAAGTCTGGAGAGAGAGGGGGAGAGAGAGAGGGAGAGAGAGAGAGAGAGAGAGAGAGAGAGAGAGAGATATCATATAGATCACAGCAACTCCCCCTCCCATAAAACCTTGTGTCAAGCAGTTAAGAAAATTGGATGAAAATGATTGTTTCTCTGCTTTTCATCCAAGCGTAGAGCTTTCTGAAATGCCTCAAGGGGCGTTCTAGAAAGCTGTGCACTTTTCTGAGCTCGTCCACTGAGGCACAGGTCAGATAAAGACCTGAACATTGGGACAAATCTCCTGTGTTATTCCTCGTAGTGGATTGGTATGGTGGGGCACTTTTGTACACACACACACACACACACACACACACACACACACAGTAAGCAGCGGCATCTCTCCTGCTGGAAGGTCAGCTAAGCACCTCTATCCTCACCACACTGTCCACTACTGGTCACTCCCAAATTCATCTTGCTGCATTTGAGAAAGATCTTGTCCCAGCCTATGCGAAGCATAAGCAATATCCCTTTTCATATACTCTGCAATACACACTCAGCCCTAGGATGGCCATGTGTTCTCCTTTACAGGGTACAGTTGTGTATGAACCGACCCAGACCCTGCGCTTGTCACTTGAAGTGCTTCTCTATGTCCCCCATCCCAGAGAGGTCCGGAGGGTGGCCAAAAGAGAACAGGCCTTTTTGTGGTGGCTCCCAATTATGGAATGCTCTCCCAAGAGAGGCTCGCGTGGTGCCATCACTACATGTATTGAGACACCAGGCAAAAACATTCCTTTTTACCCAAGCCTGTGGCTAGTAATCTATTGCCTATTAAAGTGTGGGAAAATAGACTGTTATTATGATGACTGTTTTTATTAGGGTGTCTGTCATTACGTTTTTTAATCATTGATATTCTGTAATGTGTTTTTAATGTTGTACACCACCCAGGGGACTGACTTTTGAACATTTTTTTCACTTGCTCCAGTATTTTAAAACGTGGTGTTCTTGCGTGAGGCCATCAGCTACTCCCATATAACTTCCGTGGGAACAGAACAGTGTCTGTAGAATAGATATCTCTATACTACACCCTGCTGCATAGATTACAGCTCAGGGAAATGGCTTTTTTGTTAGCAACCACAAAGAGGTGGGCGTCATTTAAGCCTTTCCTCTGGCTTCTGTAATTAGCAAAATATTGATGCTGCTTGTTTGTAGAGAGAGAATTTTCTGAAACTCTTGATGTTGAACTTTTCCGCACTGATGTTTTCTAATTATTATCTTACACCTTGATGAATAGCGAGGGTTTTTTAAAGAAGAAGAAGAGTTTGGATTTGATATCCCGCCTTTCACTCCCCTTCAGGAGTCTCAAAGCGGCTAACAATCTCCTTTCCCTTCCTCCCCCACAACAAACACTCTGCGAGGTGAGTGGGGCTGAGAGACTTCAAAGAAGTGTGACTGGCCCAAGGTCACCCAGCAGCTGCATGTGGAGGAGCGGAGACACGAACCCGGTTCTCCAGATTACATGACTACAGCTCTTAACCACTACACCACACTGGCTGTTCTGCTGTTCTGCTAAAAATATGGGCAATTCGTACATGCTATATGCAATATTATAATGTTATACACACACACATGACCACAGTTTCCTAAAGTAATCAGTACATAAGCATGTGTGCATGCACACACACACACACACACACACACACAGGATATGATCATATAAGACTACTGCTGGATTAGTACTTCTAAAATTAAGCTGCAGAAATATAGTGTCACATGGCTTGACTCTTCTATAATTAATATATTTATAATACATGCATTTTTGGTATAGTCTTGCATAGGCTTTTTTTCTTTTTTAAAAAGGCAATGCACAGGTGACTCAGACATAGGCAGATGCTTGATCCAATAGGCAGCCCAATGCAACTGAAGCATGATTGGATCAGAACCACCAGATTCCATGTATAAATTCATATAAAATGGATTCCTCTTCTACCTTCCTCTGACCATTTTTAGCTGTAGACAGTCTTGGCGGCCTCCATTGCTGACTTTAGTTTTGGCAGGCTTGCAATCTTGTCTCTCTCCATGCTATATCACAGTATGTGTTCTCTTCACCTGGCAATAGAACCACACTCTGTGCATGAAACATTAGGATTTGTATTTTGAAAGGAAGCTAGGAGAAACTGTTGCCCTTGAGCTCAGTCCCTTATCCAGTGTCCAACCTGATTTATGTTTTCCACTGCAGTGATCACCTAATCTGAACCTGAATGAAGTCTTGCAAAATGAAGTGCACACTGGGTTGAAAAACTTGTGCCATGATCTGGTAAACATTTTGAGAAAGAGAGGCAACTCTGCCTCTATTCAGACTTTAATCCTTTCCATTAGCAGCATTAGTCCTTTTGTTATCTCAACTGCTGCTGGTGCTTATAAAGTAGCATCCCTTTTAAAACACTTTCAGGAATTGTGTACCAGAATCAAACAAAAGATCAAAGCAAAAACAGCTCCTCCTTAAACCACACTTCCTTCTGTAGTATGGGCTCTAACTTATTTTTGACCCCCCATGACTTTTTCGTTACTTATAGTGATGCATCCTCACTATAAGTGAGGTCTGTTTGAGCATCTGCAAATCACAGAGTTTGTCCCTCTCTGCTTTCGGTGAGGTTAGCAGCAGATTAGGAAGCAAGCTCAATTTAGAAATGGGTCAGCAATTAGGAGCATATTTAAGAAACACTGGGAGTGGGGAAGGAATCATCCCTGTTCAAACATTCTAGGTTGTCTTATAATGCTGGCTGCAAAGGATCATGTTTCCTTAGGCTTTTTGCAGAATTATAGATATAAATTAAAGAGTACTCTTTGCACCCGTGCACACCTCTTTATTTGACACTGTAGAAGATATTCTGATAGAAATAGCATTAGATATGTATTGCATCTGAGTATCCCTGGTAAACTTTGTATTCTAAGTGAGGCATTTACAAGAGTCAGTGGTATAACTAGTCAGCAAGCTAGGTTTGTCTGAAGAGTCTAAACTAGATTTTGATTAGGCATACTGAAAATGACATTTTAAAAACCAAACAAAACCATGGTTGAATTCTTCCAATTACCAAGTTTCTCATGAATGCATGCCCAGCCATTCTATGAAGCAAGGCAAAGTCCTTGTCTCTGGCTGCAGATTGCGAAGGATGCTAGATCACACATCCCCTTCTCATCTGCTTCTGGGCTGCCTGCAAACCCACCCACAGACCCCACAGCTTGCCTGCTCTCCTGCATCAGTTCTTCACCCAATTCCAAAGAGGAAAAAGTAGACAGGTTCTGCCTGTCTGTGCCTGCAAGCAGCCTGGAAACACAGAAGCAAAAAATACTGTTGCCTGTTAAACTTTAAACTGTATCTCCTCCCCAGGGAGAGCCAGTGTGGTGTAGTGGTTAAGAGCGGTGGACTCATAATCTGGTGAACCGGGTTCGTGTCTCCGTTCTTCCACATGCAGCTGCTGGGTAACCTTGGGCCAGTCACACTTCTTTGAAGTCTCTCAGCCCCACTCACCCCACAGAGTGTTTGTTGTGGGGGAGGAAGGGAAAGGAGAATGTTAGCCGCGTTGAGACTCCTTAAAGGGAGTGAAAGGCGGGATATCAAATCCAAACTCTTCTTCTCTTCTTCTTCCCCCTGCTGCAAAGTGGCAACAGCATTTCTGGGGCTCAGCAGGTTTATTTTGCCCTATCATCTCAGTGCCTCACTCTGAGGAAGGACCCTACTGCATCATGAGTTAGGGTCTGCCCTTCCTCTGAATGAGACATTGTGGGCATAAATGCTGTCCAGGGACCTTGCAAAGCTGGGCCGCACAGCACCAAAAACTGGAAGTGGCAGCAAATGTTTAGAATTTGTCCAGTGGGTTGGTGCATGATGAGGAAGGAAGGAGGAGATGGCAGCATTTGGTGGTCTGCCTCAGGTGGCCCAATGTTTTTGGCCATCTCACATGGATCTTAAGTGGCAATTTTCCACTGTCCGTTTTTTTTAAAAAAAATTGCTTTCAGTAGCTTTAATTGTGTTGATAAAAGGTTGGCGTAGGATGGCGGTAAGAGAAAAGGCGATGTTCTTCTCGTGACACCCGTAGAGAGATTCAGTAGGGCAAACCTTGTGGATTTGTAACAACTGTGACAGTAAATATCCTCAGACAAGACTGCGTACACCCCTGCTGTCTCCTCAAATCCTGCTGAGTTTCGTTACAACTGACCCTGCAGAATGGGTGACATTTCTGCTGCACTTCCTCCTTGTTAAAAAATATGTTTTGCATCAAAAGTACAGGCCACATCCTTAAATCAAACCAAGGGGAGAAAAGAAGTGGGTGAATAGACAGCTGCTGTGTGTAGGATGTTAGACTTGTTTTGATGTTGGCACACAGCACTGCCGTAGGAGTTTAGCAAATGGTGGCATCGGTGAGGTAACAGAAAACAAAAAAACACCATTGCTGAGCACAGTTTTGGCTTTAGACTTATCACCAGGCTTTCTGCTGGCAATTAAAGGAATTTTTCCACAGCTCTCAGGGGCTGTTTTGTTTTTAAAGTCCTTCTGAAGCACAGATCTTACCCACGCAGCCTTGTTGCTGACATACTTAACAAAACACAATTGGGGGGGAGAAGGAGGGAAGGAACGACTTGTTTATCGGAGTGATCTTTTTATTGGAAAAAAGATTGATTCTAGGAGCTCAAATGTATAATAGCTTGGAATAGATGTCATGATTACAATGTCAGCTCTAACAGAAAACAAATAATTTAAATTCATCAACCAGTTGTTATGTTTTAAAGTGTATAGTTTGTATATATAATTTGACTTGATGCATGTTAGTCAAACAGGAAGGAAGTGGCTGCATTTTTTTATATCCTTTAGGATGCTGTACACATGTATATTGCTGAATTAAATGTCATCACCACCTTTTCAAAAGCTGTAGCAGCAGTGCTTTATATAACACTCTGGTGATTGTACTCTACTCCAGCATTTCAGAACTGGTATGTCATTTCGGCTGCCTTATCTTTTTAATATTTTTTTGAAATTTTCTAAAATTGTTTTAGCTGTAACAAAGGCTTAGATAAGGACAGAATTTCTAGTGTCAGAGAATACAAAGTAAATCATTTGTATGTTGGAAAAGGCTCTTATTCCCATATTATGTGCTCAGTGTGCAAGTGTGCAGATGAGAAGGAAGCCATTATAGATTCCTCACAGGTAGAGTTCTCTCCTTCATTGAGCAAGTCCATGTGAACATTGGCTCTGACAGAACAAGTCCATGTCCACACTGAATCTCTGATGCACACAGGGAGATCTCTTTTGCACAGAGACTTCCCATTTGTCTTGATGGAAGAGGCAACACTTCATCACTTCATGTGTGGAACATCCCCTGAAATGGAAGTAATTTAGGATATACAAGTACGTAACTTATGCCCACAGTTCTTGGGGATTTGGGGATAGAGCTATAAGGGCAGATAAATACTGGGGTCACAAATGTTAACAGTTTTGCTCACTACACTTCATCTTGGCTGAACGCAACTCAGCTTCTGTGATGTTGGAGGGATCTGTTTGCTATTCCATATCTGCCATGGTGCAGTGTTGTACATGCAAACTCAGTCCAGTGGAACCTTGGGTTACGTACCATCCTCCTTGCAAACACTTCGGGTAATGAGCTCTGCTAACCTGGAAGTGGATGCTCCTGATTGCGAACTTTGCCCCAGGCAAAGGAAGGTCCCATTAGTGAAAGCGCATGTTAAGAATGGTTTCGGGTTAAGAACGGACCTCCGGAACTAATTAAGTTCGTAACTGAAGGTACCACTGTATGGATTTGCTACACTAAAATCATGACACCTAAATAGCTCTGTGATGCATTACTGCATTGGACTAGTCTGGCAGTCTGAAATTCTAAAAACCTATGCTCATTAGCTAAAGTCCCACTTGGGGTACTCTTTAGAGCATGGAAACAGACTTAATTTTCAGAGTGTTTGCCAGTCTGCTGGACATGGAAGAATGCAGAAGCTTCTGAACTTGGGTTATTTATTACAAACTGGGGGAAAAAACTCCTGAGAATAATGCCATTTGTGGGAAGTGGCCAATGGTAGCTTACTAGAAAACTAAGTTGTTGCTGCTTATTATTCAACTGATTCTTATGGCTTTCACATATTAATCTTAAGCAGTGCTTTCCCCCCCTAAAATAATGTTTAGGGGTACTCTCACTTTGACTCAAGAAAATCACCATTTTATAATTCAAATTGGGGGAAATAAATACATTAAATGGACAAAAGTACAAAGATTCACAAAATGTTTAGGGGTATGTGTACCTCTGTGTCCCCCCAGAAAAAAAGCACTGATCCTAAGTATATTTACATTTATTTCTGTGAAGTTTATTTCCAAGTATTATTGACATGCTTATAAATGTCAAGCAAGTAAGTATCAGTGATCTTCACAATTTATGAATTTCTGTATAGCTTAGGTTGTAGAAGGATATAAATAGGTAAATCAATTATAGTGAAAAAGTATAGAAAGCACTTTATGTATTATGCAGTACATGGCGATAATATACTATTAAGGTTCAGTGAACATGCTTTGTCTCATACTTTATTTATTAGTAGCATATTGGTGTGCCTGTGGCAGTAACCTCTTGGGCTATGATCTTATTAAAGCTTGCAGAGGTCAGATATACTTATTACTTGCAAACATTTGAAGTGGCACGAGAAATTTGTAGGTTCACATTCAGAAGGGGAACCAATGCCCTCTAATACTCTTTCTGTTGTTTTACTACTGATTATAGTTAGAGCTTTTTGTACGCTAATGCAAAAGTGAACAATATTGAATAAGGGTTGACAAGGGTAGGCATCCAGCTTTTATGTGTGTGATGTGGGAAGTAGGTGGTTGTTGTTTTGCAAAGAAAAAAGTATCTCTTGCACCAAGCAAACAGTAAGCTGGAAGAACTGAACTATAAAGACTTATCTTTATTGGTATGGGAGACGAAACATCAGTAGACTAAGGATCCAAACCCAGTGTCTTTTCCCCACTAAAAGTTTTGACAGTTGCTATGAGGAAGGCAAATAATAATAATAATAATAATAATAATAATAATAATAATAATATCCTGCCCTTCCCCAGCCGAAGCCAGGCTCAGAGCAGCTAACAACAGTAAAATAATACAGCATTCTCAAATAAATTCATTATAAAATCAGTTCAAATCAAATTAATGGCAACCAATTGGGCTAGAGCTCTGTGAGGATTACCAAAGGAGGGGGTCAGGCTGTGCCTTGGCCAAAGGCCTGGAACAGCTCTGTCTTGCAGGCCCTGCAGAAAGATGTCAAGTCCCGCAGGGCCTTAGTCTCTTGTGTCAGAGCGTTCCACCAGATCGGAGCCACAGCCGAAAAAGCCCTGGCTCAGGTTGAGGCCAGCCTAACCTCCCTGTGGCTTGGGACCTTCAAGATGTTTTTATTTGAAGACTGTAAGTTTCTCTGTGGGGCATACCAGGAGAGGCGGTCCCATAGGTACGAGGGTCCTAGGCCGTATAGGGCTTTAAAGGTTAAAAAGGTAAGGTAAAGGTACCCCTGCCCGTACGGGCCAGTCTTGACAGACTCTGGGGTTGTGCGCCCATCTCACTCAAGAGGCCAGGGGCCAGCGCTGTCCGGAGACACTTCCGGGTCATGTGGCCAGCGTGACAAAGCTGCATCTGGCGAGCCAGAGCTGCACACGGAAACGCTGTTTACCTTCCCGCTGGTAAGCGGTCCCTATTTATCTACTTGCACCCGGGGGTGCTTTCGAACTGCTAGGTTGGCAGGCGCTGGGACCGAGCAGCGGGAGCGCACCCCGCCGCAGGGATTCGAACCGCCGACCTTTCGATCGGCAAGTCCTAGGCGCTGAGGCTTTAACCCACAGCGCCACCTGCGCCCCCTTAAAGGTTAAAACCAGCACCTTAAACCTGATCCTTTACTCCACCGGGAGCCAGTGCAGCTGGTATAGCACTGGGTGAATGTGATCCCGCAGCGAGGACCCCGTAAGGAGTCTCGCCGCGGCATTCTGCACCCACTGGAGTTTCTGGGTCAGTCTCAAGGGCAGCCCCACGTAGAGTGAGTTACAATAATCAAGTCTGGAGGTGACCGTCATGTGGATCACAGTGGCTAGGCTAGTTCACGGTGAAAGAGGTAAGGAGCCAACTGCTTAGCTTGGCAGAGATGAAAACCCAGACAGGCCCACTTTGTCTGCAGGCAAATTGGCGGGGTGTCCAAGTTGGTACTTGCAACATAGCTGGTTTTAAAACTCTGGCAGCAGACCTGACAAAAGTCTGACTCTGACAGGTCTGCTGTCAGAGTAAGAGCCCCCATAACTGACTGAAGCAGTGACACCAGCCAATCCGAGAACAGCAAGCGGTCTTTCCCATATCTGAATTCTCTACAACATTTTTCACACTGTTGAAGGTAAACATTCCTTCTCTTACTTGTGTGCATGTGTGCATGCGTATGTGAACGTATGGAGCCATCATGGCACCTTTACCACCTCTTGGAAGATTCATGAAGCTGAGCTCATCCACTTGATTCAATTTTTCCTTTCTTTTTTTCTGAGCAAAGATTGGGTCTTAACAGAAGGTTTAGTAAAGAAGATAAAAAAACAATGTTTCATTACTAGTAATAAGAATATTGGTACTTTGTATATGTTGATATAGAATTTCAGTATATTTTGGTTGCAATGCCTTTCAAAAAAGAATAATTTTACTTCAAATCCTGCAGTTGTCATTGACTTCAATAAGTTTTGCAGAATGCCTTTCATCTTGGGCATTTTACAGTGCTATAACAGAGAAATTATCATTGGTATGTTGCTGTTATTAAACTCATACCTTGTCTGAGTTTAGGCATCTAAAATTGTTTTGTGCTTTAAGCAATCCATAGCCTTTATAAAATGCAAATTGTTCAAACATGTGACTACATTCTGTTAAAAAGAAATGTGATCTTTTCCTCCTCCAATTCACTTCTTGATCCTTCAGCTGTCATAGAAATCAAGGATGTACTTAAATAAAGCAGTAAAGATACTTACTGCACATATTTGTAGAAATTTTGTGAAAGCGAGTATTTAAATGCATTAACAGTTCTCTTTAGGATTATTGTAACAGTAGATTAAGTTTACCCAAAAAAATTGCTTGTCACTCTAGCTGCGGAGTGTTGTTTATTTTGCAGTTGCCACCATTGTTAGTATGCTGATGGTGGCAATACTTGCTATGCTGACACCAGCTCATGAGAAGAACTTCACTACCAATAAGCTCCTGGGCTATAATCTTTGAAAGTATTGAGTGCTCTGTGCCATTCTAAGCCCTAAATGAATCTTGGCAGGGGGAAAATTGAACAACTTGAAAATGCAAGGAACACAGTTGTTGGTTTTTTTCATCTCACAAATCTTACTGCTGGCATAATGCATAAGTAGGCATTTGTAATGTTTTGGAATCTGTTTTTCAAAAGGCCCGATTCCATGTTTTGTAGTACTTTAGTGTGGCAGAAATGGGAATAGTTCAAGACCATGATTTAGTTACTGCTCAGTCATTCCCACATGGCTTAAACATAGCTAGACAGCCTTGGATTATTCCATACCCTCCAACATTTCTTCAATGAATACAGGGATGTCCTATTCAGTAATAATAATAATAATAAATTTTATTATTTATACCACATCCATCTGACTGGGCTGCCCCAGCCACTCTGGGTGGCTTCCAACACATATAAAAACATAATAAAACATTAAACATTAAAAAAACCCTCCCTATACAGAGCTGCCTTCAGTTGTCTTCTAGAAATTGTATAGGTACTTATCTTCTTGGCTTAAGGGCTCATAACGCTATACCTTTCAACACTTCTCTGATGAAAATAGGGACATTCTACCATAACCTCCGACATTTCTCCAATGAAAATAGAGGTGTCCTAAGAAACAGCATTAAAAGTGACTGGGCTTAACTGTCAGCGGTCTTTTACCTTTATCTTTAAGGAACAGCAGGACATTCCGGGATCAAATCAGAAACCAGAAATGGCTTCTGTAAATCTGGGACTGTCCCTGGAAAATAGGAACACTTGGAGGGTCTGTTTTCTGGTAGGCTCAGTTATTATACCTAACAGGAATAAGGCTGCCATCACATAAAGTCACAAAAATCTTTGGATATGCAATCCTATATGGCTCCTGATTGCATGTGAAGGAGGCAACTGCATGAGCAGGACTAACTGATGACATGGATTTTTCCTATTACCATCCTGTGGGAAGGAGTGTTCTACAGAACTAGAGGTACCTCAGAAGGGGACATAGGATTTGGAGTCTCTGCACTGATTCTGTCCCCCAACATTCTTGTGTTCATGAGTGAAGTATCTTTCAGTGTTCGATTAATTCTGAAACACAGATTAGAATAAAATAAAAATTTGCATGAGATATGCATGGAGGAACCACTAACCTGCGAACAAAAAGTAGTTACTTGTATTGCGAGATTAAGAAGTCTGTTTTACCTATTCTCTCCTCTCAGTGATAGGACACAGTAGGCACAGCTTCTAAATAGACCTTTTGAATTTTCAAGTAGCAGTACCCTATAGTCCCAAGTTTTACATTGCATGCTACCATTTCCTTAGTTCCTCCCTGCATGTTCCACAGAAACTAAAAAAAAATCAAACAGTAAACAAATATTACATAAGAAAAGCAACCCACAACATTATCCTAATATAGTCCTTGTCCTCCTTCTCCTCCCCTTCTTTTTTCTTCTTTAACTGATTCAGAGATTTAGCCATTACAAAGCTGTGCTATTTTGGCAAAATTATAGCACAAACAAGCAGCAGCATAAACAAGCCAGTTTTAAGAGCATGTTGGTAATGCATAATTGCTAGGTACCATATTTTTACAATTAACTGTGAAATCCTTGTTTCAATATTACTAGTGTCTTAATTAAAAAAACAACAACAAAAACATTTATCTGTTAACACCTACACTGTAAACATTTGTAGTTTCTTAGTTTGTTCCTGTTGAAATAATAGGGTTAGATTTTAATATGGGATTGAACTGTTATGGCCACACGCCTCTCCCCTTCCTTAAAATATTATTCTAATTTCTATCTGGAAGTCCTGAAGTTATTTTGGTCTTTTGTGATAAAAGCAAGTTTTAAACCCTTCCTTTAACTTTAAATTTGTATGACACTTTTTCCATACAGAGGTAGCTGAAGCAGCTCACATAGTACAAGAGCAGCAATGCAGAGAACAAAGGGTAGCAAACAGAGTGAAACTGCCCATGGGGATTTTCCCTATCTCCCACCATCAGTACAGCTCTCGGCTGCATCCAACCACCCCAAAAGCAGCTCCTGAGGTTGCAGGAACCTTTAGAATGGCCGGGGAAGGGCATGAAAGGAGGATGCGGAAGGATGGGGAAATAGCTGCTTACTCTGCAATCTGGGTGGGCGGCAGCTGTGACCCCATTCCCAGGGCGTAAATAGTCACTTTCCAGGCTGGGCCCAGGCTGGTCACACTGTAAGGCAAAAGCCCTCCAAGCCAAAGTTCAAACTGCTCTATCAGGGGCAGCCAAGTGAGAGGGGTCTGGACAGCGGACCAGGGCTTTAACCAGCATTGAAACACAGTTAATAAGCCAAATGCACCTGGCCCTGGCAGTGCAGGCGGCTGAAGAGCAAAGTGGGGAATACCTGTAGAGGTGGGGGAATCAGAAGAACTGGGCAGGGTTCTCATGTGTGAGTGGATCCACTTATGTTTTATTAATGATATATCTATGCATCATGAGTGTGACCCACTCTCCTAGGCCACCTTGTTTTCTGCAATGGAAGAGACTCCAAAAACTGCCATTCTCCCTATGGCAAATATTGTTCAAGGTATGTGTATGTCCCACATTCGGAGCCACAAGTTAAAAACAATGTCTGGTATGTTCACATGGATGGTGGGTGTCTAGGCCTCTGAATACTGCAAATCACAAATGGGGAGAGCATTTCTGCACTCAGGCTTCCTGTTTCCAAGCTTCCCATAGGCATCTAGTTGTGAGAACAGGATGTTGGAGAAGTTGGGCCTTTGGCCTCACCCAGCAGAGCTCTTTTCATGTTCTTAAGACTAAGCAGCTGCGCCATTTTTATTCCCCCACCCCCACAAACTACTGGAGTAATTTGTAATAATCTGTCAATTCCCAGTTCAGACATAGAGCGCTCACGTGAGACAACCTCTTAGAAAATAGAAAACAGGAAGAAAATACTGTAGTAAATTCTAACATAGAAACTGCTGTAATTGTCTTTTCAGTTTTTGTGGTATCTTGATTGGTGTTTTCACCAGTCTTTGGCTCAGCTGTCTGAAACTATATATATTATATGAAGATTACTCAACACCTTTGCCTTCTTTTAGTCTCCAAAGTGTCACAACAAGATATATGCTCAGGTAGAGAAAACTATTCAGTGCCACTCTTTTGTTGGCAGATTCTTGACAAGAGCTGAGTGGAGGGGTTGCCCAGTGGTCAGTTTTTAAATTAATATTGGTACAGAAAGCAAAACTACACTCTTCTTCTGATTCTGGCCTTAAATTTGCCTTGAAGAAAATTGTTTCTCTCTAATGTCTGTTAGGGATCATAGCCTCCAGATCTAAAACAATTTCATGTCTGAAAAGATTCAGAAAGGAAATATGAATCATCATCCAGAGCAGTCGCTTAGAAAAAATATGGGTTTGTCACTTCTCTCTCGCTCTTTCTCTCTCTCCCTCTCTCTCTGTTTCATTCTCAAGAGGAAGACTCGGGCAATCCTGCTACTTGTTACTTATTCAGGTTGAAAAAATAAATAGTTTAGCCCAGCAATTTGTGACACATAATTACTTGCTTCACTACACTACTTTGATTTGCTGAGCAATTATCTCAATTAGGGCTACTTGCACTGTAAGGGCCAAGTATCACTCAAGACAAGTCGAATATGGTACTACTGCACTGGCATTTGCCCCAGCTAGCTCGGGAAAGAAAAATGTTAATCCACTGTTTTGCTGCTAAGCTTATTTTAGGAAGAAAATGCCAGGAACATAAATAACACCTATGCACTGGTGGGAGACAACATTTCAATTTGAATAATTCATCTCAAGTTGTCACTGCTGGATATGCAGGAATTAGTGTGACCATTCCATATTCTTATTCTCTGAGAAACACTAGAAGCCTGTAATAAAAGAGCCTCTCAAAGCAGTCATGTGCGCAGTACATTCAGTTATCCCAAGTAATTTTTCTGCATATCTGGCCAACACATGGGTTTCATTTAGTTTAGGGCTGCGGGAGAGCTAAACAGATGTAGTAAGCATAGTGGTTGAACAGAGATTTGAACCCAAGTTTCCTTGGCCTAAGTTCAGTACTCCAATCAATCACTAGACTGCATCTTGGCATTCTCTCTCTCTCCCTCCCTCTCCCTCTCACTCACACACATACACACAACAGAGCTAATCAAACTTTTACAGATTTTATGCATCTTCAACAGTTCTCCTTTCAAGTTACAGTGGATGCTTGGGTTGCGAACGTGATCTGCAGCGTTCACAACCCGCAGTGGCACGTCTGTGCATGCACGGGTTGAGATTCAGCGCTTCTGCACATGCACAACCGCCGAAACCCAGAAGTAACCAATTCCAGTACTTCCGGGTTTTGGCGGTCCATGACCCCCAAAAAATGCAAATTGAAGCGTCTGTAACCCAAGGTATGACTGCATTAAAAAAAGAAAAAAAATACACCTTCCTATCCTACCTTTTTCCATCATGGAACACAAGATGAAATATGGGTATATACACAAGTCACCCACTGACCTGATCTAGACCTGCTTGGTTTCCAGCTCATATGCATAGTGTCCACAGACCATGCCCTTGGACCAGTTGCTTCTTACAATCATACTCCATACAGAAGTGGTAATAACTCTGGGGAGGGACTGTATCTCAATGGAGAGCATAAACTGTAGTTTTAGTTAATGGATAGAACTCTGCCTAAGACCTTGGAGAGTTGCTGGCATAAGCATTACTGGGCAACATGGGCAATTAATTTGACTTGCTATAAAGGAGAATCCTATTTCCTTTACTGTGGTTGAGGGTTGTGTTTTGTTTGTTTTTTGTATCCTCTGGGTGACTCCAAAGTTTGCATTTGAGAATATAATACACAAGTGTATTGCCCATGTACCGGTTCAAAAACTGCAAAGAAATAAGAGGTGCCTAGGTCTGGGGCTACAGATGAGTGTGCATTTTCTTTTAAGTGCCAGTCCTAAACATATGTGAAGCCTGGTCTTTTAAGTTCTAGATTTATATTTTAATACACTCTTTGAATACGGTCAGTGTTGCTTAGCTGCAGTGTGTTTTGCAGTGCACCTGCTATGAGAAATGCTAAAGAAAATATAATTATTTGTGTGCCAGAGCTGTGAAAAATAGGTTCAGGGGAGTTGTGTGGGCTGAGTTTATTTTATTAAGCTTTATTAGTTTTGTTTGTGTTTGTGTGGGTTGAATCAACTGAGATTTCCCCATCCATTATCATTTCTGTGTGCTGCGCTACATCTCACAAATAAAAAAGTGGATGCTGTGTTCATTCCAAATGATGCGGGATGCAAAAATGAGCCAAATATTTTTGTTGCTGTTTTTGTTGGACCAACCTTGTTGGTGCAATAACATGTAAGCTTTTCTAAATGCAGAGAGCACTTTCCAAAGTGGAATAAGAAGCAACCAGAAGAGAGGGAAAAGAGATACAGTTACTGGGTAGACAATGTCGCAGCTTTGTTAATGACTGCGAAGCAGCTGAAATGTACTAGGGTGTTAAAATAAATCATCACCCCGTTTCAGTGAACAGCATTTCTGGCCTCACTGGGATCCACTTCCTGGCCGTGCCCAGCTGGCCCCTGAGAGATGAGTTCTAATCAAACTTCACTTATCTTGGATGATTTTGTTAACATCTACTTTAACTACCTGGGACACAGGTGGCACTGTGGGTTTAACCACAGAGCCTAGGACTTGCCGATCAGAAGGTCAGCGGTTCAAATCCCCGTGACGGGGTGAAGTCCCGTTGCTCGGTCCCTGCTCCTGCCAACCTAGCAGTTCGAAAGCACTTCAAAGTAGATAAATAGGTACCGCTCTGGCGGGAAGGTAAACGGTGTTTCCGTGTGCTGCTCTGGTTCGCCAGAAGCAGCTTAGTCATGCTGGCCACATGACCCGGAAGCTGTACGCCGGCTCCCTCGGCCAATAAAGCGAGATGAGCGCCACAACCCCAGAGTCGGCCACTACTGGACCTAATGGTCAGGGGTCCCTTTACCTTACTTTAATTACCACCTACAGTTAATGCTTAAACAGCCCTGTGGAGAATACATAACTCCTGCACATTCAAAAAGTAGCTGATTTGATCATTGAGGAACATCAGCATTACCCGTGTGGCATTTTTGCTCTTATTTTTCTTGGAACAGCTATTGTGGCCTATTCATTCATGAATGGGAGTGTTCATGAGCAGAACTTTACTCACAGGGTCTTTGGATCCGAGATTTCATTCACATGAATAGCGGAAACAGCATCAAGCACTTCTGTAACAATGTTTAAAGATTGTTTATGAATGAGGAGGTGGCCATTTCCCAATCACCCCTACACACTTAAAAAATAAAAAATAAATCTGCGCCAGAATGTTTGAGGACTCTCCAGAACAGCACAGAAAGTGGAGCTACAAGCATGCAGGAGAATGAAAAATTGAATAAAAATCACATCCCCTCTCCATTCTATGAACAAGTGAATTTTTGCATAGCTTCACTGAGATCAATATGCTGTACTTCCTTATGGCATTTTACTGAAGCAAGGTGATCATTTGTACAGCAAATGGGCATACAAATTGATATGGGGTTAGTAATGCTGTGGAAAACGTTGAGGATATCCTTGCAACTCTGATTTAGCTACCTAAGTTGCCTGGAGTTGCATAAATTCGCAGGAAGAAACACACATTCTACAAATTATTGAAAGTCATAATCATCTCCATAAGTTTGCTTTTCATTCCCCATACAGATTCAGCAAGCATTTCAAATCTAAAGTAACTTTGCAGTCTTTTGAATATTTGCATCACTTTCAGATCCATTTGAGTCACTGGGAATTTTCCCCCACTAACTTCAAATAGCTGTGCAATTCACATCCCGCTGTGGATGGCTAGGTAGAGAGGAGATGTAGAGTCAAATGTATATGAAAGTGATTTACAGCCTCTTTAGGGATAGCATTTTGGAACATAATGCAGTATATCCAAGCTGATACGCAGAGGATATAGAAGGCTTCTAATCAAGGCATAACAAAAATACCTCTGCTGGATGCCAATTAACATCACAAAATAATCACAAAATAACTGAAACAGAAATTAATTGTAATGAGACTGTAGTCAGAGACATTTTTAGCTACCAGTGAAAGAGAGCCTGAGGATCTGTATCGCATCTGCTCCACAAGCAGCAACAGTAAATGGTTGCATGCAGAGATCATGGCAATCAATCAGCAACGTGGATGATGAGGTTTCGGGCAAAATACCACAAAACCTAAGCATATTAACACAAACAACATTTTGCCGCTGGTGAATAAGAGTTTAGCAGACCTGGGTAAGAATCAATCATCTAGTCTTTATGTATCTAGGGCAAAAAGAAACAAAATCGTTTTGTATCATTCTCACATATAATTGGAATGGGACTCGAAGGAGTTTCCTTGGAAATATGGGTTTTAATCAGAGGCAGTTCAGTGTGCCTTGTCCAAGGAAGAATAGAAGGAAGTAGATAGGATCTTCATGCAGATGTAGGTAAAGGCAAAGGGACCCCTGACCATTAGGTCCAGTCGTGACCGACTCTGGGGTTGCGGCGCTCATCTCGCTTTACTGGCCGAGGGAGCTGGCGTACAGCTTCCGGGTCATGTGGCCAGCATGACTAAGCCGCTTCTGGCGAACCAGAGCAGCGCACGGAAATGCCACGGAGTAGGCTCCTACTCTTCTCATTTCCCCTGCAGATGTAGTTTAAAGCATATGTAGCTCTAGTTCAACCCATCACTTGTATCTTGCCTCTTTATTCCTGGATCTGGTCACAATTACATCTAAACTTGGGGTTGTTTTTCTTCATCACAAAATCACTGCATTTGGAATTGTGCTGAATTTACTTTTATATTCCCAAGTTTTAATCTATGATTTTGATTCTGCTTGAGTCTAATACTTTCTAATTTAGGTAATATGGAGCATAATTCAGAGTGTGTGGGGGTTTTTTTATCTAAAAAATGTTTTCAGGGATGGGGAACCTAGATATTGTTGTAGTCAAACTTTGATAGATCTCAGTCAGCATGGCGAGTAGTCTGGAATAATGGGAAATGTAGTTCCTGGAGTCAGGAGGGTCACAGGTTTCACATCCTTGGTTACACAGAAAGTTCTTATCTCTAATGATTTTATAAAACTCATAAACATTCTTGGGGGGGGAAAGAATTTAAAACTGTGGGGAATTCTGGAAGGTAAAGTACTAGATAGATTTTTGTTGTTGTTGGCAGAACATCAAACAAAATACATACATTTTCTCAGATTTCATATGTGGGAATAGAATCCATTTATAGAATAGAATAAACTCATTCTCACTTTTGCATACACAGCACCAGAATTTCCAACATTTAGACTTGCTAACAATATCGCTCACATTCCTTTTTCTTGCTTGAAAAATATATATGCTATTTTGCTCCTCTTAACTACTACATTATTAAATCTTTTTAGATTAAGACTTTAAAATTGCCTTTATTTCTTTTTGTTGGATAAAACAGACAATATTCTTTTTGGAGAAGAATGCAGCTAGAACAAGACAAGCAATCTTGAGTCATAATGCAAATACTAGCTGTATCTTGGCCCAATTATGTTAAAAGTGAAGTGTTATGAACTAGCAACACACTGTTAAAATTCTGAAATGTTAGATTGCCATGTAACTCAGTCACTTATCACTCGGAGACACTTCAGTTGTCTAACTGAAAGGCAAAAATCAAAATAATAATAACAGTGCACCAAGAGAAGGAATAGAATAGCTCCCTTGTACACTTGATAACTCCCTTGTACATTTGATAATAAGGGACGCAGGTGGCACTGTGGGTTAAACCACAGAGCCTAGGACTTGCTGGTCAGAAGGTCGGCAGTTCAAATCCCCGTGACGGGGTGAGCTCCCGTTGCTCGGTCCCTGCTCCTGCCAACCTAGCAGTTCGAAAGCACTGGCCACATGACCCGGAAGCTGTATGCCGGCTCCCTTGGCCAGTATAGCAAGATGAGCGCTGCAACCCCAGAGTCGGTCACGACTGGGCATAATGGTCAGGGGTCCCTTTACCTTTACCTTACATTTGATAACACCCCACCTTCAATAGTCGTTTAATCATGTCCGACTCTTCGTGACCCCATGGACCAGAGCATGCCAGGCACTCCTGTCTTCCACTGCCTCCTGCAGTTTGGTCAAACTCATGCTGGTAGCTTCGAGAACACTGTCCAACCATCTCGTCCTCTGTCGTCCCCTTCTCCTTGTACCCTTCATCTTTCCCAACATCAGGGTCTTTTCCAGGGAGTCTTCTCTTCTCATGAGGTGGCCAAAGTATTGGAGCCTCAGCTTCAGGATCTGTCCTTCCAGTGAGCACTCAGAGCTGATTTCCTTAAGAATGGAGAGGTTTGATCTTCTTGCAGTCCATGGGACTCTCAAGAGTCTCCTCCAGCACCATAATTCAAAAGCATCAATTCTTCGGTGATCAGCCTTCTTTATGGTCCAGCTCTCACTTCCATACATCACTACTGGGAAAACCATAGCATATACATACCAGTTATATGCACTCAGGTTTCCTCTACATAATCAGGAACCTAAAAGAAGTCGTGGTCTCTCTTTGTGCATACGGTGCATAAACATACGTGTTCTGTAAACATGTGGCAGTCAGGAGCAGGGACAACAGGCATGATCACAAGTTGGCCCTCTCACCCATTCACTGGATGTGCAACAAAGACTTGTTTACTGCCAAAAAAACAAACAAACTCACCTTCATGCTTGTACCTCTTAGGCTGTCACCAATTTAGAAATGTATAGAACCCTCATGAGAAAGTTCACTGGGTTTAGTGAAAGCATTTCCAGTTATTCTGATGTTTCACTCAAGATGGAGCTCTTCCCCGCACCCACAAAAAGCACCCTGAATGGTGGAATTTATGTGGAATTTCAGTGGCAACCCCAGTTGTTATTAACTTCATTCTGACTACACTCTAAAAAGAAGTAAGAGGAGGCAGGTGCTGCCATAAAAAATTTAAATCTCGTAGATTATGTAGAGAAACTGATTCCGTGTAATTGTTTTGAATTCTGAATAATGACAAACATTATGGATGCAAGGTTAATAGATAATGCTCATTTAAAGTGTAAAATAGATTTAATCACACAGTTAATTACTGAAGTGAAGGGATCCAAAGAGAAAAACAGCACAAGGCTAAGGTTTTGCTCCTAAATTTACTTTCTGTAGCACAGCCCCATTGATTTTTATTATTTTTGCTGACAGCACTTGGTTTAGAATGGCAATTTAATTTTAATCAGTACTTTATGGATTGTGGGGCGAGCCATAGATTTTATAGGAATTGAAATAGACAGTTGTGATGGCAATTAGCATGTATGTAACTAATACTTGCATTGCTATGATTTTTCTATGGTAATAACTTTTCCTCTCTATGACGGCAGTTCTACAAAGGAAGCTAGGAGCCTGCTCAGTGAGTTCACTTCAGTTAAAACAATGACTGAGATCCAAAGTCCTGTGTGCGGCTTTCTCACAAGTTATGGGATTCATAAACTCCCCTCCAATGAACACCCAAAAAAAAGCTCTTCTGAAGGCTGGGGCATCCTCTAGAATGGAGGTGCAGCTGAAACAGAATATGGGCATATAAACTCCATGAAGTCTAGAAACAAAGAAAGCAGATGGCTGTATTTAATAAAGTGCAGCAAAGTAATTATTATTATTATTATTATTATTATTATTATTATTATTACTTATAGCCCGCCCATCTGGCTGAGTTTCCCCAGCCACTCTGGGCGGCTCCCAATCAAGTGTTAAAAACAATACAGCATTACATATTAAAAACCTCCCTAAACAGGGCTGCCTTCAGATGTCTTTTAAAGATAAGATAGCTGCTTATTTCCTTGACATCTGATGGGAGGGTGTTCCACAGGGCGGGTGCCACTCCCGAGAAGGCCCTCTGTCCGTTCCCTATAACCTCACGTCTCGCAATGAGGGAACCGCCAGAAGGCCCTTGGCCTTCTTTGTTCACAGGAAGAGGTGTTTGTGAAATCTTCTGCCTCAGGGGCCAAAAACAAAATTCCAGCCTTGGATGGTGTGCACCTTGACTTGGAGGTGTATGTGTGGCAGGGATAAGGCATCTGCTGTTTCATATCAGGCAGCAAAACATCTTCAGTCAGCTCTTCCATCCATGCTGCCAAAGGGACTTGGAGCAGCACTGGGCAGTCATTTGTCCCTAGAGCCAATTCTTACTCTGTCCATAGCTTTATGTCTCATTCTCAGGCAGCTTAAAATAGATCTTTCGACTCATAGACTGGAGTTGCGCAAATTCTTTCTCTGATAAATAAGTATTTCAAACCACTGATCATCTCACAAAGGAAACGGCTATCACAGGAGATATATATTCATCTGTATTAACCCTCATCTTTAAATATAGTTTCCAAAAGTGACTACTGAAAGAAGATTTGTTTAAATTAACAATATAGATTTAATAGTGAAATGACAGACTGATGGGGTCTGGTTTCTTAAGTAAGATGGGAGGGAAACTGTTTATAGAGGAAGCACTGAATTTAAATTTCAGAATAATCCCGTGAGAGAGAAAAGACTAGCAAAAAAATAAATAAATCTTATTATCTTATATAAGGGTATTTTTTTAATGCTTTAAATATTTGTGAAGTGAAACATGTCAAATTACCCTTATGGAATGCATTACCCTTTTAGATACTGGTTTTGCCCAATGCAAAGCTGTTTTCTATTCAGTAAGAAACTCAATAAACTGACTACCACCCATAAAGCATTTAGCCCTATTTTGGAGTGATTCAACATTCCTTCAAGTGCTTGCAAACATGTGCATTCGGCTTTCTTGCAGTAATACAATGTTCAGAATTTTACAAGGTTAATTTAACACAATTCTTTTCTCTGTGATTGTCCACATGGATTCAGCTCATAGTGTGCATGAGATATGGGGTTGACAAGGGAATATTTCCAGCTGTGTGTGATCAGGCCATCATGCGTGCCTCTTTCTTTTAAGAGTGCCATTGCTTACAAAAGTAGCATTTAGACAATTATTATGGAGAGCCAGCTTTACTGGAGTGCTATCACAGATCACCTCTGTTGACTTCAATGTGCTCCTCTTGTCCTGGGTTAGAATTGTAGCAAAATGCCCTCCCGCCCCCCATTTCAGGGCCCTATTCACAGGCATCCTCTGTGCTGTCATCTGCCATGTTTAAATCCGCATAATGCCCCAGAACTATGACACAGCCAGAGCAAGGTGCCACTACAGAAAGGGCCCTGCCTTTTGTCACTATCTGCCTTAACTTCAGATGGAGGAGGAAGCCCAAGCAAGGCCCTTGAGGCCAGATAGGTTCATGCAGAACCAGATAGACCCAGAGCTTTTTTCCAACCGGAACGCACAGGAACTCAGTTCCAGCACCTCTCAAGTAGGCACCACTGCCATTACAAGAGAACAAGGGAGACGTTCATGGTGGGTCCAAGCACCTATTTTTCTAGAAAAATAGCACTAGATAGACCTATTAGTGAAAAAGTTTTAATGATTGAAGTTCACAGCTGTTTGCACCTGCCTTTTTGAGCCCTGATTATAAGAGTCAAATTGATATGTGCTATTCCAGCTGTTCACTGATAGAACACTTCAGGAGGAATCCTATCTTGCATTCTTGTTCTGCAAACTTAAGTGTTCACCAGTTCAGCTTGTACAAATTCAATTTGGGTTGCCTCGGTACTTTTGACACAGAATTCAAAATTCCAGGAAAGCTGCTACCTGTTTTAGGCAATATTGATGGAAACAGTTGTTACTGTATTCTAGTCTATACTAAACAAAGCACAGGGCAGTGAAGTGGTTCATTGCTAAATGCTTTTTTCATGCCTGCAAGTTGTAAGAGAACAGAGGAAAATTTGAAACTCCTTTTCCTGGTGTCTCCCTGGAAACAGCAGATTCTGTGTTTTTTGTCTAGTAAGTTTTGAGTTCTATGAAATCTCTAGGTTCAAGTTTAACACTGCATTGAACATTTATGTATGCATTTGCAGGCACACACTTAGCTATGCTGTTTCCTGGAATTGTTTTTCTGTTCATGTTTGAGAGATTGAACAACTCTATTACATTTTGCTAAATGGCTTTGGGCATATCACATAAGGATGTATTCACCTGCCCACTGCTTTGCAGATGCTCAAGCACCTGTTTCTCCCTAAGATTTCATGATCCATGTAGCCATAAATTATTTCTTATAAATACAAATGGCACATTTGTGTTCTTTGTTTTTGATGTACTGGATGTGGCTGCTATTATGTACACAGTAGGGATTTGCTTACAGAAATCTGGAATTAGAAACCCAGCCCAAATGCATCATTTTGCTTTTAGTAACAAATGTTTTTACTTTAATTTATGACAGTTGTCAAAACTGTTGGTTCTGCCATAATGTAATGGGATGCTTGTGCCAGGATGGAGAGTGTGGATTTTAAAGGCCCACACATTGCAGTGAGGCAAGATGGCTCCCAGAACTACCCACTCACCCACTTGAGACTAGACCAACATGCTTAATTCTAATTAATGCATGGAAGGATTAAGACCATAGAGTAAGCCAGGCTTACCTCACATTGGGAGGAACTAGGCCTATTGTTATCTCCCTGTCTACCTGAAAAGCTCAGCATGTACAGAGGTCTAAGCTGGTTACTGCAAGCTCAGTGTACAAAAAAGTCTTCAAGAAGCACCTGAAAGTTGAAAACAAAGATACCGGCCACATCTCTGCTGAAAGAGTCTTCAACAGCATGGGACCAGCAGTGCTGAATGCCTGACTTGTAGTTGAGGATAGTTGGGCCCCTGTAGCATTCGGGACAACTCGCAGCATTCCTCCAGATGATCTTGTGACTGAACTGGGATATAAGGGGCTCAGACAGTCCTGAAGATATCCTGGACCCAAGTTGTTCCCATTAACATTCAATGAGAAACTCAGATTTGCCTCTTTATAACACAGGATTTGGCCATCAGGTTCACAGTAACCAAGTCCACGGATGCTTAGAGTGACAACATAATTAACACAATTTTTAAAATGACGGCGTTGTAGCTTCAGATTGGAAGCTAGAATTGTCTGGTTTGCCGATTGCTGGCTTGTTGGTGAATATGACAAATGTTTCAGTGCATAATCACTTTCCTGAATAGCTTAATGGGAGAACATTACATTTATCTAATTTGTTAATATTCAAAGCCACATTACAAAGCCATTACAAAGTTTTATCCAGTGCAGTGCAGCCTAAGATATTAGACTCCGAAGCTCCATTTGTCTACAGCCAAACTGTGTGAAGCTTACTAGACACAGGAGCAGATTTGTCAGACATGAAGAGAAGGCAAGCTATGGAAATGCATGATCTTCTAAATACTTACAGCAGGCAGATTTTTAATGTTTAGAAATAAGGCCGTTATATTAGATTAACGGCAAACATAGACATCTGCATCATCCCAGCTGAGAATCACAGATGTATGATTCTTTAATTCACAGTCATTCTGTTCATAATGGTTAACCCAGACATTTTACATATGCATGCCTTCCTTTTATTTATGGAGCACTATCATTGTACTGTCAGTGGGCTTGACTGAATAACATTTGGAAGGCAGAGGGAGAAACAGATCCCTGTCCTGATAAGCTTGCCATCTACATTTTGGAGGACAGGAGGAAGGCATTGGGAAAAAATATATATATATATGGGATGATTTGGTATAACATGATCTCACCTAAAATGACATGGATCGTAATCCTGTGAACATTTACCTGAATATAGTGGTACTTACTTCTGAGTAAACATGCAGAGGCAGCAGGGGAAGAGAAATGACAACACAGTGGAGAAAAGGCTTTCAACAGAGGTGACTTGTGCTGATAATTAGCTTTGTTTGATGTTACAGATAACTGTTAATAAGCCAAAAGTTACTAATGAATATTCTCAGCGGTAGCCCAGGTGGTAGGGAAGAAGGGCAATATATCATCAGATCAAGCTGCTGAAATTCCCTAATTTACCCAATATGAGCTTTGCCTAGAAACAGCTTGCTGAACATGCCATTTTTACCCAGCAGTGTTGCTGTAAAGCAGATGAGCCATAATTAAACGGGCCTCACAAAGGAGAGAGGCAGCGGATTTAATCATCCTGCCATTTATATTACTCTAAATAAGTAAATTGAATGTGTAGTGTGAAGGGCAAACCTTCCAGCCACTTTAAAACCTGTGCAAAATTATTGCTCTGAATGAACACGTACCATTTCTTTTAGAACTGAGGTACAATCTGTCGAGCTTAGAACCAAATAAGACGAATGGAAGGAAGACTATTGTGCTTTTCTCTTCCTACCTTGAAATGACTCATATGTAAAAGGAGGACTGTTATAAGCACTCTCTGCTTGTGCTGTCTACTGATACTGAATCCTATGTGCTTTATCAGAACAGATATAGCAATATAGACTGGCTAGGGATTTTTTTCAAAGGCTTCCTACACAATAAATACTGAACGCAGAAGTTTTGTTTTTCCCCACCTTTGGAACTTCACTCTTGCATTCCACCTGCCTTTCATCTACATCCATGTGCCGTTCTGTAGTACATTGTTGGCGTCCATCCATCTTGAGAGGCAATGGAGTGTGCCACTGGCGGTGGAGTAAAACTGCTGGAGAATCACAGCACCTGCTGTGTCTGCAGAGACCGGTAACTCATTACTGCAGCCTCCTGCATTGTTTTTGCAGTGTTAGCAGCACAGAAGTGACCACTCCAGAGCACTGTGTGTGTATGGAAATTCTGGGCTGCCCAGACAACAAGAGCTCCCTCTCGGCCTCATGGATGTGGTCCAAAGGAAAGCAGAAAATGCATTTGGCACCAGTTTGGCTGCAGGAGTTGCCAGAAGGAGGCAACTCTGAGCCCCACTCTGGATTTGTGTAGGGTTTACTCCTTAGCCTTTTCCTTCTCCTTCTTCTCCTGAAGATGTCCCACAGGGTTCTGTAGTCTTGTGTGCACTGATTCGGGGGCTGTCTTATGGAAACAAAATAATCTGCAATACTTCTTAAATTGAAATTTATCTTTGATGGGGTTACTATGGGCTCTTTGAGTTAGTTAGGAATGTCTGGAGTTGATCCAGTTAGCACAAGTGAGGTTCTGTGAAAAGCATCCTAGTTTTGATATACACAGAGAGCAGGAGCAGCAGGAGTCATGAACTGCCTGTATTTACTCCCATATACTCTTGTTTTTATTAATGGGGAAAGGAAGAAAAGACGTCCCCTTTTGCTTGCAACAGTAGAACAGTAGTGGACGAGGGTGAGGAATATGGCCTGAGGACTTTCCAGGGATCCAGACTGTCTGCATTGAACCCCCAGGCCTGAGGTTCCCCATCCTTGTAATACAAGATTTTCATTGTACTGTTTCCCTTGATGCATCCTGATTTTTAACCCATGTGCATAGCAAACTAGAAGCTAGTGAGGAAACTTACAGGTTTTGAAGCTCTGTATTTGCATTTCAGAGCACATGGCGCTCTGGATCAGGGTGAAAATATAATTTATGTTTATATGCTCTAAATGTGGTTTGCCAGCACTTATTAATTCCTGATTATTACTAGTTGCCTGCCTGCTCTAAAATATTTGATTCTAAGCCGCTAGGAAATTAATCACTCGCTCCTGTGTTTTACCATTATCCACCCATAAATGAGGTTCTTATTTTTATTAAAATCTGAAGCACTGTTTCATTTTTATTTGGATTAAACATATTGCACAACTCAAATATATTGCTAAACAAATAAAGCAGTTTTATATTTAGTGTTCGGTGAACAACTGCATGTAAAGATGAATTTTATACTCAACCGTGCTGAATGAGAATATAAATCCTGGATGAGCATTTCTGCTAGTGCTCCAGACAAGCCAATCTCAGAAGCACTAAACCATATTCTGCTGAGCTTCAGACATTCCTTCTCATCATTTTTCTTGTTGCGTTTCTTCATACAGTAAAGTATCTCCTGGTGCTTTCCTGTTTGCTATTTGATGTCCAAAAAATGACAGTGGTACCCTGTGAAATGGTTGCTAATTACATTATCAAAATGAATTAGCAAAAGAAAAACATTCCTGTTTTCATTGGGTGTTTTGTTTCTTAACATAGCATAAAGGTAAAGAATATACATTACTTTACAGAAACTTGTAATTTTTGAAATCAAGATTAGGGGTGATTAGGAGTGATTTGATTTTTAAATCAAGATTAGGATGGCTTCCTCCATCCCTGTCTTTTATTGTTCCATCAACTAGTTCTCCTTGACTTTCATACTTCCCGAATTGCAATTTCACTAGGACAATTTCTAAAATTCATTCTGGAATTGGTGCATTCAGAGTTTATTGCAGCTTTCAGTTCATTCATTCATCACAGTTCTTTGGGACACATTTCTTTCCCCCACCCCATTTCGTTTTTAATTTGTATACCGCCTTTCTATATTGCTACACATGAGGCAGTTTACAAGCCATAGAGACATCTCTATTCACCTGAAACCTACCTTTCCATGTTTAGGGAATAACCTTTTCTAGACATGAATGAGAAGGTGGCAGAAGTTTATCAATTGAGGTGGCATATAAATAGGGCTTGAATTAGAAAACAGCTAGGTGAATAACACTGAGGTGATGTGTGAGGAACTTGCCTGTGTTTTTTTTCCCTTCTCTTCTGCTATGTATGTCCATCACATTTTTTCCATTAAGTATCTGAGTAACTTTATTTTCCAAATATCCAAAACTTCCAATGAGTGGGTAAGGCCTGTTCTTATAGAATATTTCTTGGCTAGGCTTGTTTTTAATCCTAGATAAATGTATATGCAGCTCAATATAGGTTCCTTGCTCATGTTTGGAAGATGAAACAGTGTTCCATTTATAAATTCATTTTCTATATGAAGACCATACCCCTATGTCCCTTGTATAGATTGTGAAATGTTTTCATATGGTTGCTGAACAGAACAAGTCAACTATAACAAAGTAGGCCAATGTATTTTTAAAAGATTTTAGCAGTAGGGGGAATTTCATATATCCTAAATTAACAGGGGATGCGAGTGGCCTGTGGTCTAAACCACTGAGCTCTTTGGCTTGCCAATCAGAAGGTCGGCGGTTCGAATCCCCATGACGAGGTGAGCTCCCGCTGCTCAGTCCCAGCTCCTGCCAACCTAGCAGTTTGAAAGCATGGCAAAAAGTGCAAGTAGATAAATAGGTACCACTCTGGTGGGATGGTAAACAGCGTTTCCGTGCGCTGCTCTGGTTTCCATGTTCCGTTGCGCCAGAAGCGGCTTAGTCATGCTGGTCACATGACCCAGAAAAACCATCTGCGGACAAACACCAGCTCCCTCAGCCTGTAAAGTGAAATGAGCACCAGAGTTTTCTGCAACTGGACTTAACTGTCAGGGGTCCTTTCCCTTTACCTTTAAATTAGCAGAAGCACACACACACACACCCGGGCCTAGTTCATACCTGGTGAGCTCTGTGAGTGCCAGCGATCATCTGTCATGGGTGAAATCTTATTGGTTCACTTCACACAAACCAGGAGATGTTACATATGAATCAGCTGTTAGGCTAACAGCCTAATTGTAAATAATTCCACTTGTAATAATGACTATTACTTCAAAATAAATGTGTTAGCAGAGCAGGGCATAAGGACTGGTAGGTGAGAATAACTTCTGATGCTACAGAACAATTGACACAATAGAGGAAAAGGAACGAAGAGGGGGTCTCTCTCTCTCTGTGTGTGTGTGTGTGTGTGTGCGTGTGTGTGCGTTTTTAAAGGGCAAGTAGAGCCCTGTCCATTTGGTTCTTGAAGGAGAGGTGTGCATTTCTCACTTTGGATGCTGCAGGGAAAGTGTAGACAAGCAACACAGTTGTTATCCTAATGCATTATGTAACATACAAAGCTAGCTGGAATCTACTCGGAGTCACATAGTGATTTCATGCTCTTTATTGCCGCTCGTAAAACAGTGAATGAATTTCCCCCGAAACCTCTAGCTTTATATACATTAGTAACACAATGGGTCCCCTCTGATTGGCTGATTCTGCTTCCCTCCTGGAGCCTGATTGGGCTGCTCCCACAGGCCAATCAGTTGTTGCATTCTAGGATCCTACCTCCCTATTGTTATAGGATCCAAGCTTAGTACATAACACTAGCTTAAGTAGATGACGATGATATAAAGAGCTGCATTTTAAGTATCACATTTGTTAATGAATTGGAAAAGATTACGAAGAGAACTAGGGGGTTGATCAAGGATATTGGGGGTGAGAGCTTGCATGTGAAGGATGAGTAGCTTAGCATAATGAAAATTAGAGAGAATGTCATACATTAACAATTTACAACTAATTAAGTGAGGGCCCGGAAAAGGTACTTGTTCATCCAATCAACTGTGTGGACATAGCAAGGAATTAAAAGGTTAAATTAAAGGAGGATGGAAAATAATGAGTAAAGCATTCTAACAACATTTCGGTTGTGGAACAATTTCCCTTCTTCCCACGAGACTTTCATTGATAGACATCTGTCAGCTATGATTTAAAGCAGATGACCCACAGAGCATCTTTATACTGTGTAATATACTTTTTGCATTATAAGTAAGGACAAGAAGCACAACCTAAGCAATATTTTTACTTTAAGAAACAAAAGATTGGATAAAAATCACTTTGAGGAATCCATCAACTTCACATTATAGGGCCTTTTCTATATAAAGTTTATTTAGCACAGTCAGTCACTTGTTAGTAATTTGTTGCTGTAAACAAGGCTATATTCTATTAGGGAGGTCTTACAGTTTCTCAGCCAAAATAATTCTGTCAGTAGAGAAGCTTAAAGACCCTCCCTAGCTCGAGTGTAATGCATACCATATGCAGTACGATGCAAGAGCCACAAGGACTTGGTGGTTTGGGGAAACAAATTCTTGCAGTAATTATATCCTTCTACCACTCATTACATGAGATTGGCATATTATGCTACTGGCATTGACCAGGAAGAAAGGAGAAGAGCTGAAGGCTTGATCATCTGGGGGAAAGTCTCTTCATCATGAAGATATGTTTAAGAAAATAGATAACCCTTTACATGTTTTCTTGCATAACTATACCCACTCAGTGGCATAGCATGGGTTGCCAGTGCCTGTGGCTGTGCAGAAGTGGGAGGGAGAGAAACAAATGAAGTACGCATACACATTTGACTGCCTAACAGTGCCTGTGTCACCCAGGAGATCGCAGCCACAGAGAGAAGAAAAGAAGAGTCGTTCCGTTGTCTGGAGAGGTCACTTCCTGGCTCACATGGAGAAGCTGTTTTCAATGGAGCCCAGTGATGGAAATGGGCAGCTGTATTGAGGCAGTACCGGGTATTGAAATTTTGCGCCCCTAACAATTTTGCGCCAGGGGCAACTGGCCCTGTGCCCCCCCACTATGCCACTGTACCCACTAGCCCATTATAAGCATTCCAAATTGCTAACATCTAAAATTAATTCTGTGTATCTTAGGAGGGGTTAATTTTATTTTAAAAATGCTTTTTCTGAAATGTATATTTATGATCATTTCCTGGTAAACTGTTTAAAAGTAACAAGTCACTGAAAAGTCAAACAAGTAAATCCAAAGTTTTAAGTGCTATGTTGTAGTTTGGAATTTCACATATATCTAAATCCACACACACACACACCATTAATATTGCTATTGTATTATAGTCATGAGACTATGGAAGTTGTAGGTTGCAAAATTCATTGTTAATTGATTTTAAAAAACACTTTTTCCATTAACAAAACCCTGGAGAAATCTTTCAATTGATTCTGGGGGAGGAGGAGGTTAAGACCCCAAATGAGCAATTTATTGTTAATGAAAGGAAACAATAGTTTCAACCTCCCAATTCAATCTGACAATATTAGTTTAAAATGTAACTGATTTGGCTTTTATTAAACCTATGCAATGCCTCATTGATTCTTATCATAATATCTGAAATATTGGAAGGGCAAGCAATTATGCTGAATAATTTACAAAAGCCTTTTAGTATAGAATATGTTTAAATGAATAAGCTTCAAACTGAGCATGGGAAAATCTTTAAATTGAGATCTCGCCGTAGGGTTTGAGTAGCACACCTTGGTGGGGTGTCAAATTCCATGATCAACACAAGGCAGGTGCAGCGTTGCAGGGGCTCATTGTGTATGCTCTGGAGTTGTTGTCATAATGGAAGGTCAGTGATGTCGCTTCTCACTGTGCCAAATGTTGGTATGTGTGTATATATATATATATATATGCAGGTTTTGGTGTCCTCGGGTGTCTTCCCGTGTAAAAGTTGGGGTGTCTAGGCGACGTTTCGACGAGGTCTCACTCGTCATCTTCAGGCTGGTGCTTTCGGCTTCTTGTTACTGGAACAGAGCAGGATCTCAGTGTTTGAGTTCCTATAAATACTGTTGAGGGGGTGTGGTGTATAGCCTCCAATGTTCTGGGCAGAGAGGAAGTTCCCAGGCTAGTGTGCCTTTTCTTCTTTTGTTCCTTAATTACTTGAGGGATATCTTGAGTGATTTCTTGAGTGATATCCTGAGTACCACTTAGGTGGGTCATTAGGTGTGGATTAGTTGCTAAAGTCTTTGTGTCTTGACCTCTTGAACTTTGTGAAGAGTTTTTCTGAGAAGATGGCTGTACTGCACTTAGTTGTGCTCTGGCTTGGCTTCGTGTATAGGGGCGAGCTGTGGTTTTGTGGCCTGTGTCAGCCAGATCTGTGTAGGGATTGCAGGGGGGTGCAGCATCCGGAGGTGCCACCATGGTTTGGCTACTGGATGGTGTCTGTAATTTATCTGTGGAGAGGGTCTGGGTTTGGGTCTGGTGTGGTTGATTGGTGATGGCGTTCTGTGTGCCTCTGGATCTGGTGTCAGTTTTTGTGGGGAGGGCTAATTTCCAGATGTCTGGCAAGCGGGATGTGTCGTCACGCTTGTTCATGTTGTGAGGGTGTTTCTCTATCTCGATGGCTTCCATGATTATTCTCTTGTGGTGATGTTCCATGTTAAAGAGCAATTTGGAATCTGCAAAATTAATTTCGTGTCCTGTTTCTTTCATGTGTTGGAAAAGAGAGGAAGTTTTTTCTTCTTTTTTGACGGCATTCTTGTGTTCTGCGATACGTGCATTTATTCGTCTGTTTGTTTGTCCAATGTACGTGGCTGGGCAGACTTTGCAGGGTATTTCATAGACCCCTTGGTTTTCCAACTGGATTTTATCCTTGGGGTTTCTGAGGATATTGGCTATTTTTTGGTTGGTGCAAAAGGCTGTTTTGATATTGTGTTTATGGAGGATTTTGCTAATTTTATCTGTAGTGCCCTTGATATAAGGAAGGAGGGCCATGCCATTGTTTTCTTCTGTGTCTTGGTTTTTGGGGGGTGTTTGGTTCTGGAGATGAGAGTTGGAAAACCAAGGGGTCTCATCTCCAGAACCAAACGCCTGGCTGACAAAGACCACTTGACAACTGAGTTACAGAATCTCTCAAATGTGTTAATTGCCAATGGATACCAGCAAAACAGGGTTACGAAGCTAATCCAAAAAGAAACACCCCCCAAAAACCAAGACACAGAAGAAAACAATGGCATGGCCCTCCTTCCTTATATCAAGGGCACTACAGATAAAATTAGCAAAATCCTCCATAAACACAATATCAAAACAGCCTTTTGCACCAACCAAAAAATAGCCAATATCCTCAGAAACCCCAAGGATAAAATCCAGTTGGAAAACCAAGGGGTCTATGAAATACCCTGCAAAGTCTGCCCAGCCACGTACATTGGACAAACAAACAGACGAATAAATGCACGTATCGCAGAACACAAGAATGCCGTCAAAAAAGAAGAAAAAACTTCCTCTCTTTTCCAACACATGAAAGAAACAGGACACGAAATTAATTTTGCAGATTCCAAATTGCTCTTTAACATGGAACATCACCACAAGAGAATAATCATGGAAGCCATCGAGATAGAGAAACACCCTCACAACATGAACAAGCGTGACGACACATCCCGCTTGCCAGACATCTGGAAATTAGCCCTCCCCACAAAAACTGACACCAGATCCAGAGGCACACAGAACGCCATCACCAATCAACCACACCAGACCCAAACCCAGACCCTCTCCACAGATAAATTACAGACACCATCCAGTAGCCAAACCATGGTGGCACCTCCGGATGCTGCACCCCCCTGCAATCCCTACACAGATCTGGCTGACACAGGCCACAAAACCACAGCTCGCCCCTATACACGAAGCCAAGCCAGAGCACAACTAAGTGCAGTACAGCCATCTTCTCAGAAAAACTCTTCACAAAGTTCAAGAGGTCAAGACACAAAGACTTTAGCAACTAATCCACACCTAATGACCCACCTAAGTGGTACTCAGGATATCACTCAAGAAATCACTCAAGATATCCCTCAAGTAATTAAGGAACAAAAGAAGAAAAGGCACACTAGCCTGGGAACTTCCTCTCTGCCCAGAACATTGGAGGCTATACACCACACCCCCTCAACAGTATTTATAGGAACTCAAACACTGAGATCCTGCTCTGTTCCAGTAACAAGAAGCCGAAAGCACCAGCCTGAAGATGACGAGTGAGACCTCGTCGAAACGTCGCCTAGACACCCCAACTTTTACACGGGAAGACACCCGAGGACACCAAAACCTGCATTCCTGTACCCGTGAAAATCTACGAAAGCATATATATATATATATATATATATATATATATATATATATATCCGTAATTTCTGGATCCATGTTAGGGGCAAGTACTCTTTGGTGAGAGAACCCCAGCAGAGTTTTAAAGTCACAAAATATGCAGCAAAGTAAACCATGAAAATATAGGCTGTTAGACCTTTAAAATATGGCCTTCCAAATCGTGTCCTCCAAATCATGGAGAGCCGTGTATTGCGGTGAGATCACCAGACTGCCTTCTTGTTGCTGGGGCAGGCCCATTTGGATGAACTCTGCACCTCATTGGTTGCCCCTTTGTTGCTGGGGGAAATTTTCTGTCGGTTGGGATTTGATTGACAACTAAGGGGCTATTTAAGGGGCTGCACAAGGTGAAGTACTTGGCACTTTGGAATCCTGTAGGCATGTGAAGCAGGCATCTAGTTAAGGATGATCTCAATAGGTTACCAGGCTACAGTAGACATACTTTACATACTAGTGTAGAATAGGCATGCAAGCATCTTAGAATATAGAGGGTGAGTCTGTTTCATTCAAAGCCAATAGGAGCTTGACGTTCCTGTCTTTGTTTCTCTCCCCTTTTTTTACACCACTTCAAGTCTCTCAACAAATTTGCTACAATGCCTTTCTGGGATTTGGGGGAGTTGGAGGCGTCATATTTGCATCCCATATTTCCTCCTAAAAAGCTTAGAATGGCTTAGATGGAATTATCCGATTATCTGATTTTATCTTCATCGCAACCCTTCTGACGTGTGTTAAGTTGAGAGAGTGACGGTTGCCTAGCAAGCTTCAAAGCTAAAATCGAAACATAGCACTCAAGCCACTATAATATAATTCATTTCAAACACCAAAGAAGGATTATAAGAGAAAGTTAATAAACTAGCATAGCTTATAATATCGGCAAAACTGGACCATGGTGTGCATGTACCGTGGGCTGCCTGAACTAGCCTGAGGCAATTATAAGGAAAATGGTACTCATTGGCCTGTTCACTGTTTTTTCTTTTCTTTACGTTGTGGTTTCTTGTCTCTTTCTCCTATATGAATATTATCAGGGGATTGGACAATGTACTGACTCGTAGCAAAGATGAAAGTTAAAGTGTGGATTTGCACAGCAAACATTAGCAGTTTTGATAATATAATGCAGTACATAGTTCTCATCATGGCAGAATGATCATTTGTTCATTTAGTTGTATTTGTATCTATGATCCTGTGAGATCCTCTTAGAATCTTGACTCTTTTTAATTCTAGGTTAAAGTAAACCCAAGTGTTTAAGGTGGAGCCCCTTTCCTTTCCAAAAAGTAAGCAGTGATTAAACATTGTGACAGGTCTCCTTCCTTGCCCTAGCTCCCAAAACAATACTCACATGACTGGTAGGCATGGGGAGTTCTGAAAAACGTTAATACGTGAACCAAAATCTGGAGCTTTTCTGCACTGCCACCACCGGCTGAGAGTGAAAATAGAGCCAACTTTAGTGGAAGGAAAGGCTAAACAGAGGTTCTGAAACAGTGGAAGTGCAGATTAGAAGTCACTGAACTTGTTGGGATGGAGGTAGGTCTAGCGGAGAACCAAGCAGTCTCTCCTTCTTGTTTTGGAAAGACCCTTGCAAACAAAGCTCAGGTTTCCCTCAAGACCAAAAATCCTAATTGTGATTTTGTTTCTTCCCAGTTTTTTTACCGGCGTGTGGCTAAAATTTATATTCAGGTGCTTGGAAAACAGGACTTTTATAATTAAACTACCCAGTCAGCAACCCCTCTTCTAATTAACAATCTGGGAATCTGAAGAATGAATGAGCTCAGTGACAAGTTATATTTCTCTCAGCAAAATACCTCTCCCTCCACCCACCCAGAATTAGCTTTTTTTGAGGATCTAATAGTTGCTTGTTCTGTAATGTTTTTGTTGTCGTCATGCTGCTTAACTGAACAGGTTAGTTTGCCTTATGCACAACTTTGTCTTAAGACTGTGGTTGGCGGGTGTCAAACCCACCAAAGTGAAGTTTGAACAGCAACAACAAAAAGTCTGTTTCAGGCAGCATGGCAAAAAGTAAAGGAGGAAAAAGTATTGAACCAGAATTACTTGCTTAGGAAGTTGGAAGAGTGCTCAGGGATTTCTCAAAGGCATCTGGTTGGCCACTGAGAACAGAGGGCTGGACTAGATGGACCTTTAGCCTGAGACAGCTGTTTTTTCCTCATCTTCTTACTCACATGTGGCACTAGGTTGCTGTTCCCTGGGCTTAAAATTCCAGCCCAATAGTCAGGGGAGTAAATGCACATCCTCAGCCAGATTTTTTTTAATGCCAGGACCAATCAAGTGTTCAGTAGGAGAGAGGTGGCAGAGTGCTAGACTCAGTTCATCCCATGCTCCTCATACACTAAGCAGATCGCCAGTGCTGAAAACCTGGAGCCACACAGAACCCCAGCTGCTATCTCAGGTTTTCAGCCGGATGTCAGTAGATACATCAATGGATACATGTAATGTTTCCAAATGGCAGTTTAATACTGCAAATGGGTCATTCATATATTTCAAATGGCTTGCTGGCAACAGTTGTTTGCAAAAAAACCAACAACAACAAAACACTTTACAAATTCCATGGAAAGGGTAAACCTGGATTAAATATACAGGCTGGCATTTTGATGCTGATGATTCCACATGGATTCTACAAAACAACTTGCACACATGATCAGTGCCCATCTGGAGGCACCCATTGTCTTAGTTGGACTGCACCAAATAGATTTAAGCCATCTATGTCGATCTCTGTTCACTTTAATTGCCACAAGTTTTTGTGTGGAATACATGTGATCAAATCACAGTCCTGCCTAACGCTCTATCCTGGACCACTGCAAGTAGCACCAGAATGGAAGGAACATCAGAATGGAATCAGCGTTACTCCCTGGTGTTGCTAATGCCTTTGTGATGTTTTATGTCCTATGCCTGTATCATGACTGAGACACCTTAGCAGACCTATTGGCATTACGAATTCTCACTTCATGAGATGTTTCAAACATTTAACAGTGTGTGTTTTCTTTTCTTGTATCTTCAGTTCCTTTATTGGCACTTCACTCTTCTTTGCTTTTGTATCAATTAAGTATAATTATGTTTTGATGCAATTTAGATGCTACTTTAATGTTCTTGAAAGTAAATTTCAGATAATTGCATTGCAACGAAAAACAAGTATGTGAGTTTTCAGAAAGTAGTACTGGATTCCTTAAGTATCTCGTTTTACATAAAGACAGGGAGCTCTGAAACAAGTATTTATTCACCAGTTAGCAAAAGTTGTATCAGGATAGGGACACATGAACAAATACAGTCTGTAAACTGTTCAGACTTCATCTTCCAGTCTCTGAACATTTGATGGCTCCTTTGGGTTGGATGGCACCTCAAAGGTTAGGGGAGTGCAAATCATTTTGCAAGTAGAGTTGCCATGTGGTTGTAATTTTTATGTTCATATTTTAGGAGCTCTGTCTACGAGTCAAGAAACTTATGTGTGGACTTTGTTCACATGGTTTATTTTTATGGGTATTCCTCAGAATCAATGAAAGATCAGTAAGCTAACAGTAAATTTTGCAATAAAATCAGAATGCATTTTCTGCTTTGAACTGAATTAATAATATTTCCTTGATCAATATAGTGCAGCCAACATTGTTATGAGCCTCATATTGTTTCGCTTTAAAGTAATGTTGCCAGATACATACATTTCCCTCCATATTTAATAATTACATCACAGGAGCCAATTCACATGATTGTGATCTATATCTGCTAGAGCAACCCTATATAAGTTTTTAAAAAAGAAAACAAAAGCATCACCCATTTTATTTAAAGAGGTTTCTATCTTCCTTGTCATCAACAATGGTGTTAATCCTATTTTTATTTTCTATGTTTCTTCAGTCTCTTACCCAATAACTTTGATTCCCTGTCATAAAGCTCTCCTTGTGTTTGGTATAATGCAGGGCCTTTTATAGGGCTCCAGCTGTCTCATCTTTTTAAAATTTGCAAGTTCTGGAAAACTCAGATTTAACAAGATTTCAGCACTATGTGCTCTCACAGTCACATATTGCTGTCCCATCACTGTGAGCACATACCAGCCTGAGGCAGGAATAGGAAGAGGTTGGCATCCTTATCTTTCCATCCAACCACCACCACCCATCACAGAACCTGCAGGCTAGCCTATTTTCCATAGTGTAACCCTTCCTACCTACAACCCCAAAGGTTTGATATTGTGTGGTGGCTTCCTTCCCTCACCCATAAGTAGGGCTGGAACCCAGTGCCCACAATTAGAAGAGGAGTTTGGATTTGATATCCCGGTTTATCAATACCCTAAGGAGTCTCAAAGTGGCTAACACTCTCCTTTCCCTTCCTCCCCCACAACAAACACTCTGTGGGGTGAGTGAGGCTGAGAGACTTCAGAGAAGTGTGACTAGCCCAAGGTCACCCAGCAGCTCCATGTGGAGGAGCAGAGACCCGAACCCGGTTCACCAGATTACGAGTCCATTGCTCTTAACCACTACACCAGTCCAGGAGAATACAGTGGTCAAAAGCTACAGAAAGATTAAGAAGCAAGAGCAAGGCCACACTTTCCTTGAAAATGTCATCCATCGGGGAACCAAGGCCAGACAGAATTCAGTGCAGGTTCTGCGCTGAAGCTGCTGGAACCACACCCAAATCATAGATTACTTTTAGCAACTCCATTCACTCCAGAGGAGAGGGTCTTACTTGAGAGAGTGGTCTTTATTCCCAATGAGTCCTTGCCTGGACTCATTTCCAATTGGTGCTTAAAGTGTTGTCTCTCACTCGGGCTTGTAACCCATTTAGCTGCAATGTCAGAAGCTGAACTCACCCTGGGTGCAGATGGCCTCTCATTAATCTTGTCACAGAATACTGGCTCTGGAGCCTGACCCAGGGCTAGGTCTAAAGCCAGGCCTCCTTGGTCCTCTTCGGACAAGGAGTCCCAAGACTGATGTATATTCTTAGCATTGTGGTTTTTGCTATCATCTGAAATGTAAGAGAATTTAGTCACCGTCTTCAGATAAGCCAGGATCCTTACATTGTTTTAACATCAATATATTGGAAGTTTCAGTCAAGTCTTCATATTCCTTCTTAAATTGTTTTAACATTTTTTAAGGACAAAAAGATGGAATTCCCATAGTTCAACAATTAAGAGTAAGCTTTTTTTTTTTTAGTACCCAAGATGCCAGAATGGCTTATTCAGAGCTACAGGGTTGCACAGGTAAATATGTAATTAGAAAAAGGAATAGGTATATATTTACTCAAAAGACAGTCTTATGAGTCTCTCAGGTAAACATTGTAAGTAGTTTGGCTGTGTTTGCAAAAGTGTAATTAAGGAAATATATATTATAACTCACTTTCGAAACCAAGAAGCATATCTCTGGGTAATTCTCAATTAATCAGGCTGCCTTCCCTGTGAATTAACACTTTCCTAGCTAAACAATGCTCTGGGCTGATGACAAAGAACCCTGTTACTTGCATCTGGATGAATAATAGTTGGGTGAAGTAGCCTTTTTAAAAAATAAATAAATTACTTATTAACTTTCTGTACTGCCAACAATCCAAGGATCACAGGGTGGTTTGCAATATTGAAAGACAAAAATACATAATGATAACAAACAAAAACAATACCCCACCCCCACAGTTTGAAAGGCCATAGATTGTTTAATTAGCCAAAGACCTGGGACAAGAGGAATGTTTTTGTCTGGCATGTAAAGATGGGGGGGGGGCGCGCCAGGCAAGCCTCCTTAGGGAGAGCATTCCATAAATGGTGAGCCATTGCTGATGGCTGGCCATTAGTTCTGTTTAATTCTTTTGGGTCATCACTGAGAATTACAGTGGTACCTCAGGTTAAGAACTTAATTTGTTCTGGAGGTCGTTCTTAACCTGAAACTGTTCTTAACCTAAGGTACCATTTTAGCTAATGGGGCCTCCCGCTGCCGCTGCGCCGCCACCATGCAATTTCTTTTCTCATCCTGAAGCAAAGTTCTTAACTTGAGGTACTACTTCCGGGTTAGCGGAGTCTGTAACCTGAAGCATCTGTAACCCGAGGTACCACTGTACCTGCTGTTTAGAGCTAACAGGAGATAGCTGCAATCTCTGTACATATTTCAAATGGGAAAGCCATCAAAGTATACTCTCTATTTCTCTCCCTCTCCCCACAAACACCAGCTAAATTGAGGGGACATGTATTTTATGTGTGTGAACTTGAATATACAGATGTGAAAGAAGGAGAGAAAGAGGAAGAGACAGACAGACAGACATACTTGGGAAGAAACTTAAAGCACTTTGAGGATGTATAGTCTCTGTTTGGAAATCTGATGTTTTTCAGGAATGTCTGCTGTTGGCTTCCACTCAAGCAAATATTATAAAAATGTATAAATACTCCCTCATTAAAAGAATCCAAACTCAGATAGTGCTACCTGTGTATCACTACCTGTGTTCAACTTCTCCCTATTCGGGAAAGTAGGAGGCATTCTACCACCTGAATATTTTTGAAGGGAACTGCTTTATTCTTAGGGAGGGAGGCACACACCGCCAAATAATTATAATTCTTCTTATGGGAACAAATTCATTCAGTCATTCATTCTGATATATATGGGGTTATTGTACCTTATGCAGTAAGCAGAAGCTCCTCACCCCCCGCCATCAAGACCAATGAAAGCTGCTTGTTGCTGTGATCAGTAGGCCACAGCTAACCATATGCAGAATCATGTATATAATCACACACATTCCCCTTGCAAAGTGCTGATTATTGATAACAGGAGATGACAGGTTTTAAGCACCCCAGCTGTCAAGGCAGGTGAAGACTATCCTAACAAACAGTAGGAAGAGAGGTTTTTCTGAAAAGGCCTGCTGGGAACAATCTGAAACACAAATCGTTGTTGACATATCAAGGTTTAATTATCTATTCTTGAGAACTAACAATCCAATCCTAAGTCTTGCTCTGCCAAGCAAATAAATTGTTCAGGCGAGGCGTGCTGACTGCTATCAGTGTAGCATCTGACAGCATTTGCTACAATGGCAAATTTAAGGACATTATAATGTGGGCACTTCTACCAGCACACATCTTCAATGTGGGTATGCATGTGGACATAATGCCTGTGTTAATCTTACAGAAAGGGAAATTGCATATGCTGAGTAGACAAGTGGATTTTTGTGTTTGGTGAGAAAATCAAGGTGCATATGAGATCAGAGGACATGGTATCCATTTTGAACAGTCATATTACTTTAGCTGAAGGTCCATACATTTGCTGATTTTGAAAGCTACAGTACTCTGATTTTCTTCACCATTTTTAATCAATTCAGTAACTGAGTAGCTTTAAAAAAAAATTATCTCCCCTCTGGCCAATCAGAAATCTCCCAAAATCTTAACACTAGAATAATCAAATCATAAATGTTATTGCACACCACTAAATCTCCAAGCGAGATTCCAGGAGTTCCGGAATGAGGGACAGCAGAGACTGTGATGTCTTTAGAATATACATTGTGTTTTATTTACAGACATATACAATCTAAGCCTAAGATGGAGGGGTTCAGCATTAACACCCCAAGATGGTCTTGTTTTTCCCATAACCACAAACGTAAGATTCAAACAGGCCATTGCTCTCAAATGCTGCTGTGGCTCTCCTGCTTCCTGCTTTACTTCTAGTTCCCATTACTGCCTCTACCCCTAAGCTTCTAACTCTCTGCTCTAAACCTTGGCTTTATCTGTTGAGGGAGGGGTCCCACCTACTTGCCATCTCACACTGAGTCTCTTTGATCCTTTGTCTTCTTAATGGCCCATCACCCCAGGCAATTATCTCATCATCGGGAACCTAGCCTCACTTAATTATCTTTCAACACATGTTGATCCAAGGATTAGAGAGGTCCAGCACACAGCCTTAATTAGATTCTAACACTTTCCTGGATCTGGCAATTATAGTGGTCTGGCAAGTTCCTGGTTCCAAGGACTTACAAGTGGTACCTCGGGTTAAGTACTTAATTCGTTCTGGAGGTCTGTTCTTAACCTGAAACTGTTCTTAACCTGAAGCACCACTTTAGCTAATGGGGCCTCCTGCTGCCGCTGCGCTGCAGGAGCACGATTTCTGTTCTCATCCTGAAGCAAAGTTCTTAACCCGAGGTAATATTTCTGAGTTAGAGGAGTATGTAACCTGAAGCGTATGTAACTTGAAGCATATGTAAAATCTTACCACTGTACAGCACCCACAAACTCATAACACTATTCTCCTCCAAGAACCAGACATCTGTCCCCAGATGTACAACAAACTGGGGGGGGGGGAATACAACTTATCAGACAAGTTAGCAAAGGCTTAAGAACACACACCACAAAACTGACAATAAAACACAACTACACTTTTAACCCACCCCAATACAACAATATCTTATTCCTTTCCCTTGTACTACTGCTGAACGTTGTTTTAATACACACACATTTAATACACATTTATCTGAACAATTCCTAAAAATTAAATAAAGTTCCCTTCACCAGAAGCATGCAGAAAGCACAAACCAACAGCAATGACAAAACTTTCAAGAAAGATCCTTAAGGTAAATCAGTACACAATCCCCAAAGGCGCTAAGTTGCCTACATGGCTCTTTGTTCTGGGATTTTACAGAGTTCTCAGTTCAATTTGATCAACAACTACTCTCGGTCTCAAATCACAGGCTTAGTCTTTTCAGAGCCTTCAATTTCTCTTTGCCTCCCGCCCTCCAAACGTGCGCTCCGGTCCCTAAACAGTTTCTGTAGCCACACACAGGCTTCAAAACACCATCAGCTTCCTCTCTGGCACATTGGAGATTCCTTTCATCTTTATGTCTCTTACTGCATCTGGGCCAGTGCACATCACCCCCAGGCTCAAACTGCAAATCAAAGTCCGGCCACTAGTCTTTATCTGGAGGCACCTTATTCCGGAATAGTTGGCCCAGTCTACCCAAGTTGGCAAGCAAGAATTTCCCTCTTTGCTTACTCCAAACACTCCTTGCATGCTTCGTTGTCCCAAACAAAGGAAGGTAACCCTCCCACTGGCTTTTGCCTCCCAAACCCACAGGACCCTGGGTGACCCTGGCTGCTGGAGCCTGCTTAAGGGCTGCACCCAGTATAAGAACTGGTTCCCTCTCTGTAAGACCATTTTGGGGCACCCAAGAAGCAGAATCATTGGGGTTTTTAAAAATTATTATTCTCACCCAATTCAGCAGGAGCAAGCTGCTCTTCTGTAGCATGCACGCAAGCTTTTATTGCATGTTATCACATGCCTCCAATTCCTCCTGCTGCAACCCTTTTTCTAGCACCTCCACAGATCCAGCAAGCGCCAACTGCTCTTCTGCTATTCACACACATATGCCTCAAGCTTTCCTTGTATGTTCTCCACTTAGGAAAACAATTCTTAAGTTGTGGGTGAACATATCAGACGACACAGCCTTCAGAACAGAACTGAACTGAAGGGTTCAGCCAGCCTGCTTATACAGAACTCCACTACAATGCAACTGTAACAACTTTCTGTAACTATCCAATTACTGAACGTCACTTTCAATCCCTTATTTGCATATGTGGACCTGAGTGAAAACTGTCTACAGTTCTCCCCTGCTGGCCCAGGGTGAGAACTTCAGTACATAACAACAATGTCATTGCCTCTGGAGTTGACTGCTCTCCTTGCATGCTCTCACACACCTCTCACACACCTCCCAATTCCTCCTGCTCATGAACATGCATTCCTATTGCTGCAGGGCAGATACCATTTTTATTATGTCACAACTGAGTGTCTGATGTGGAACTTTCTGTGGCATTGCATTATGGGAAATTTAAACTGCTTGACACTGCTTGCAGCCATTCAACTGCCATAGGATGTGCACAGATATCACTGGGTAAAGCCACCACCAGTGCTGGTTAGCAGAAGTGCTCGTGGTGGGGGTGAAGGCAGGAAGGTAGATATCAGCCCAGGTGGAGCAGTTGGGGCACCTTGGCTCCCACATGTACCATAGCATGATGGGTTATGCTACTCCAGGCACCCTACTGTTAATCAATATAGAATACTGTTTTGCCTTCCTAAAAGTGCCCAAAATATCAAGCTGGGGCGTTGTCAGGGATCTCAACGCCCTAACAACAGAGTCAACATTTCCCAAAAGTCCCCCATTGGGCTTCGTGTGGACAAAGGACACAACAGAGAGGTTGGGGAGGCACACTCATATGGGTGCTACTATGGTAGGTAAGATTAACAAGACTTATCATACAGAATCATACAGAATCATACAGAATAAGCAGTACCAAGTTTTTCCCAAATGTGTTTCACCTTCTGACTTTTAAAAATTAAAGCATACTGATTACTTTCTCTTTCTCATAGGTTGGGACTAAAGAGAACAACCCTCCTCACATAATATATAGATTGCTATTAAATTATGAGTTTTTTCAAAACAAAAAAACAAAAAACACGAAGCAGCTAAAAATCTTAATCCAGGTGATGGCCTGAATTTTATTTGTTTATTTAATATTTCATAAAATTCATACATCTCTTGTGTTGTTTTTTAAAAACAACAACAAAAACAAACCCTTCAAAACCATTTATAAAAATATGAAGCAAGAAAATGAAGAAAATATTCCAACCATACTTTAAAATAGGAAAAGTTAAAATACTAAAGCAGATTAAGATTACCTCAACATTATAACCATCTTCTTCTGGAGTTAAATTGTAAAGCTGTGTCACTGGTGAGTCAAATTCTATCTAGTTTCTCAAATCTCACCTTAAGAGGGCATATATATATATATATATATATATATATATATATATATATATATATGATATTGCAGAATGTTTTGGGATCCCTTGGGATAAAAGCTGATTCATAAATGTCAGTTGCTATTATTAAGAGAGACTGAAAAAAGATTGCATTTTCACACCCAGCTGCTCTTTGTTTTTCATTCTTATTTAAATACGGCAAGTTGGCTAGCAAGGTCAGTAAGTGATTTAATGGGGGACTCAGAATAGCACAGTTCTAGATGAACAGCTCTTTGGCCTGTTGAAGTCAACAGAGCTGTGATATACTAGCATAAACACAGAATGCTATAAATAGTTGGAAGAATCCCAGAAAGACGTGGATCAGATCAGGCCAAGAAAAAGATCAGGAAGCAGAGGTTATTTCCTACCGGGTCTGTCATTTCCCAAGGGATTATGTGCCATGCTCCTCATATTGTTATGCCATTATTATTATTATTATTATTATTATTATTATTATTATTATTATTACAATTCAAAGGGAACCTGCAACAAATGGTTATCCTAGCTGCCTCCCTCACCCAGCACCAAAGTGATCCTGTTGATTTTTCCTCCAGACAACCTGGAAGAAGAGCCATCCTGTCTTGTTTCTGGAATGGGAAATCAATAAATTACATATTTCCCTTTTGTTCCTCTCCCCAGCCTTCCCCCTCCCTTCATGTGCTTATATAGCACTTGAATACCGCCTGCTCCATGTTGAAGATGTACTTCTATATAACTAGGGAGTTCTTAGTATGTTTAAAAGCCATGAGAGATGTTTGAAACTCATGTACAGGCAATGTTTTCCAAAGACCTTTCCCCTCTTCTCCTTATTGAGGAGGGGAACAAGAAAGCACTGACTGCATTTGGGATTTTTCCCTTTTACAAAGAGCTTTCAAACACTTGTCTCCTATCCTCAGCCACCAATCGGTTGGAGCCTTTAGAGCAGGCTAGTGGCTACAATTCCCATCACCCCTGACCACTGGTCCTGTTAGCTAGGGATGATGGGAATTGTAGTCCCAAACATCTGGAGGGCTGGAGTTTCCCTATGTCTGTTTTAGAGGCTCAAGTGGAACATGGGGGCCGTTTCAGCTTCCAAGTGTGCTGACCCATGATCAAAGCCCACAGTCAGTGTTTCAAAGTGTGATGCCTGTTGACTGGCTGGTGGGTGGCCTATCAAATTTGGCCTACCAGGATTTCTGCTGGCCAGAATAGGCTCCCCACCCCTGATGTAAAAGCAACTACTTTAATGTTGTTGTTGTTTAGTCGTTTAGTCGTGTCCGACTCTTCGTGACCCCATGGACCAGAGCATACCAGGCACTCCTGTCTTCCGCTGCCTCCCGCAGTTTGGTCAAACTCATGCTGGCAGCTTCGAGAACGGTGTCCAACCATCTCGTCCTCTGCAGTCCCCTTCTCCTTGTGCCCTCCATCTTTCCCAACGTCAGGGTCTTTTCCAGGGAGTCTTCTCTTCTCATGGGGTGACCAAAGTATTGGAGCCTCAGGTTCAGGATCTGTCCTTCCAGTGAGCACTCAGGGCTGATTTCCTTCAGAATGGATAGGTTTGATCTTCTTGCAGTCCATGGGACTCTCAAGAGTGTCCTCCAGCACCATCATTCAAAAGCATCAATTCTTCGGCGGTCAGCCTTCTTTATGGTCCAGCTCTCAGTTCCATACATCACTACTGGGAAAACCATAGCTTTAACTATGCGGACCTTTGTTGGCAAGGTGATGTCTCTACTTTTTAACTACTTTATTGGGAGGGTTTATTTCCCTTTCAAACTAATAGGAACCCAATTACCTGAGTTAGTTTATTCCAGTCTGATCATTCATTCCGACTACATAATCCTTGATATTATAGAACATTGTAGTAGTAGAAGATGAATATGCAACTAAAGAGATTTCCTTCGTTCAATTTTAAAATTTCATTTAATTGCTTTTCCTTTCTTACAATAACTCTGCTTAGATAAATGTTTTCGCTATCTAACTATTTATCTGTCTATTCTTCCTGGGAAGCTCTTACTTAAAAATTAAAGAAGACCAAGCAAATCTATGCGAATTTTACATTTCTGGGCTTAAAACAACACAGAGCAGCTGAAATGCCTCTGCTTTGTTACTTGGCAAAAGAGCTTGGATCAGAGATTGCCTTTGGATATTGCATCAGTGATAGGTTTGACTTCTGGATGAGGATTGACCTCTCTCTGCTTCCGAGAATTATAGCAGCTAATCTGGTTGCTAGCTTCTGGCAAGTATTTTAGCAAACATGATGTTCAACTGCTTGCTTGTAACAGAAGATCACAGATACATGCTGCCAAATTAGTTTCTGCTGGTCTTCTTCATTCTTGATAAGGAAGATGAGCTCAGTACCACATGCTTATTTATATGTAAATAACCATATACAGCACATAAACATAATATAAAAATAAAACCAGAGTGCTACTGAGCATTATGATACAACATTTAAAACATCACAGCATTCATTTAGTCATATAAAGGTAAAGGGACCCCTGACCATTAGGTCCAGTCGCGGACAACTCTGGGGTTGCGGCGCTCATCTCGTTTTATTGGCCAAGGGAGCTGGCGTACAGCTTCCGGGTCATGTGGCCAGCATGACTAAGCTGCTTCTTGCGAACCAAAGCAGCACACAGAAATACCTTCCTGCTGGAGCGGTACCTATTTATCTACTTGCACTTTGACGTGCTTTCAAACTGCTAGGTTGGCAGAAGCAGGGAACGAGCAACGGGAGCTCACCCCGTCTCAGGGATTCGAACTGCCGACCTTATGATCGGCAAGCCCTAGGCTCTGTGATTTAACCCACAGCGCCACCTGCGTCCCATATTTAGTCATATACATCCATGCTAATTCACCATCTATTTCAAACAACCACCACAAACAGTCACTGCAACAGACTACAATGGTCTTCCTATTAGCTCTACCACTGTCCAACAGTAGTCATCAAGGGATTCCAAAAACACCTATTTCTGACTTTCAGCCTACTTTTGCTACTTGGGCAGCCATGAGTAACTTGACTGATTTTGGTATTTTATTGCTCTTTAAGAAAACTTCTTTCTAGGTAAAGTCTTGATTCTATTTTCCCTATTGGGCACCTTGTGGAAATTCCTCACTAACCAGACCAAGCTTAAACCACGTTCTAATCATGTAGTTTCTGGGTCAGCTCTGGTATACTGGCAGCAGACCTGTCCTCTGTCAGGAATAAAACCAGGGCTGCCAGAGGAAGAAATTCTCTTACCACTTAACTAAATTTCTCACTCATCTAATAATGGGTCTTATTCCCATAACAGGAAAAACAGGTTCAGAAATATGTAAAGATATGCATACCAAACAAATTCGAGACCATCCGAATTGGCAGATACCATTGTACACATCTCTGTTTCTGAGCAGCATTAGATTCCAGGGTCGCCACTTGCCAGTGCTCATCCAAGGTTTGGTTTCCTTGGAATGAACCTCAATGGAGACTGCAGTGTCCTTAGGATGCATGATTTTATTTACACATATTTGTGTATTCAGACCCAGAGACCTCCCCCCTAAATAAATTCACACGACTCAAATTTTAGTTTTGGTTTTTGGCAGAATTTAGGCCACAACTTGATTACAGAAGGTGAGTGGTTGCATAGGCTCTGGTTCGACTAGCTCCCTGCACCCTTGCAGGCAACGCTGACCCAGGGCACCAGCATAGGTCAGCCTAGGGTGAACACCTGGATAAGCGGAAAGCCGGGAGTGGGCTAATCCCACCACCCAAATGTCCCCCTGGACTCAGGCACGGGCACAACCCCCTCTCAGGGGTTGACCAAACCATCGAGTCCCTGAATTCCTTTAACGGAATACCCTTCACATAGGGATGGCGAGAGCGTTCTCCCATCCCTATCACCTGAACCAGAACCTATCAGCAACCGTACAAGTTGTGACGATTTGCTATGCGGCAGGCGAAACCCAAATGACAACAGCCAATCAGCCAAGTGGGGAAATTCCTGCCGTGTCCCTGTCCCAACAACAGATGACAGACAACGGCATAGCAAGGTCAATCGCAAAATGCCCTAAAAGTAGGGAACGGTGGGCGGGTGTTCTGAATGCATGAGCCGAAAGAGGAAGCTCTGGGTTACGTGCATGGGTATATATAAGTCCCGCGATCCATTTAGACTGTGCCCCATTGGCCAGATTGAACCCCGCACCGAGGGACCTACCAATCAGGGGTTGTGGCTAACCAATCAACCCACCCACAACACAGGGAGTCAGTCTCCAGGTCTCACCGCAAAACGTGCCCTCTTTTAGGGAGGACACGATATGCAACCTAGGCCTCAGTGCACTCACATTAACACTGCAACAGACCTTGCTTCTCTGGGGTAAATCCCCAAAGCCATGGCTTTGGATCCAGAACACAGAGCAAGTCAAACCACATCAGATCCACATCAGACTAGATCCACATCTCCCAGACTAATGTGGATCAGAACTTAGTTATCCACTGGCTGTTACAGTTCCTGAATGTTCTGGCACCACTCATTCCAAACGATTTCAAAGTGCATACCATATATAGTACATTTAGAGATTTATTTTAGAAGGGAAGTGTATGTTTTCAAACATATGTAAAATAACATTAAAATATAATATATAATATAAACATATGTAAAATAACATATCTTAAATATGTTAAATTAATATAAATATATTACCCTAAAGCACTAACAGCTACATTTATTATTACTATTATTATTATTATTAGTGGCTTTAAAAATAATAACAAATTTAGATATCCAGAAGATTTTTAAGGAAATCTATGTATGAATCAGTATATGTAAGTATGTGCAATGTGTGGGCGCATGTATAAAAAGCATACACAAACACAACCTATTTTGCCTACCATTTACCAACCTACCCATTGCCTATCATGGTTGTTTATATATCAGGAGTGGCTAGCTCAACATTTTATGGCTTTCTAAGTGTGTTTGTGGGAGCGTGGGTTATTGGTTTGTTTTTATTTTTGCTCTTGTTTTATTATGTATTTTGTATTCTCATTTTGTATCTTCCTGTTGTGAACCGCCCTGGGATCTTCAGATGAAGGGCGGTATACAAATTTAATAATAAGTACACTGCACACAACTTATTATTATTATTTAATAATATCCTTATTTAAATTTTAAAAAAGCTAGAATCCCTGTAGTTCATGTTAAATTCCTACAACTGCAACTGCATCTGTTTATACTCTGTTGTGAATTAAGACATAATTAATCAACTTACGTGGTCTTGCATATGCAGCTTTACCAAGAAAGGGTGAGGAGAAGTGAAGCAATGACAAGGTTGGGGCTGTTTGATACCCCTGCAGAGCCAATCCATCATTCTCACTGGGGTGTCATGTAGCCCCAACCTCTCTCTCTCCCCCCCCCCCATACTTACCATCCTACTAAGCTGCTGCTGCTCTGGGTGGGGCACTTCTGCTAGGTAGACACTAGAAACTAGCTATTGGTCCACCAGGGGATTGCAGGACACCTTCTGCTTACCCCTGAAGTAATTCACTATGGTAAAACAGGAAATTTCCCCCAAATAGATTTTTGTGGGTCTTAATGTGGTCATTGTGGTGTGTTAGATAGGAAATGTAATAGTCTGCCTGGGAAACAAATCATTTGATAGCTTTATACTTTGAATTTGAATATAATAATGGCATTCTTTGATGTGCTTGCACCTATGTACTTTTGTCATGATTTGTGTCTTTGACTAATAAAAAATTTATAGGGCTCAAGCTGTTGACGCAGTTGGCATCTGTTTCAGATTCATTTTTACTGACAGCAAGCTGCTGCTGGCAAGCACTCAGCCTTTTTATCGTCAAAAATACACACACTGGCACTCCTGGCAGTGCAGTAGAGCTCCCCCCGCCCCCGACACTACGTACACTACATTAAAATCTGCAACGGATAACAAGCATTGTACAATATGTACAGTATTTGAAGTTGCTTAACTATAATTGCTAAGCTATGCTAGAATTTATTGGGAAGTTCCTACTGCAAACATAATAACTACTTTGCATATATGTCCATGTTTTCAAAGCCCTTCACCCAAAGTATCTTGAATTCCTTAAGGCTGGGTGTTTTGTGTGTTGCTGTTTTTTATCTCCATTGCAGATGGCTGGGAGAGAATGGCCTGTCCGAGGCCACCTAGTGAGCTCATAGCAGATGTGAAATAAGAGCTGGAGCCTTCCTTGTTTGTGCTGCTGTTTTAGCCACTGCTCTTCAACAACTATCCTTTGGGCTCCTTTGGTGGAAGGTGCAGGCTATGAATCTAATAAATAAATAGGATACACACATCATGTTTTCAGCTCTATTGTCAGTTCACTTTAGTCTTTTTGGACAGAAAGACTGAAGAGGCACAAGGAATATCCTTTCCAAAATACAGTGGTGCCTCGGGTTAAGTACTTAATTCGTTCCAGAGGTCCATACTTAACCTGAAACTGTTCTTAACAGAAGCACCACTTTAGCTAATGGGGCCTCCTGCTGCTGCCACACCGCCGGAGCACAATTTCTGTTCTCATCCTGAAGCAAAGTTCTTAACCTGAAGCACTATTTCTGGGTTAGCAGAGTCTGTAACCTGAAGTGTGTGTAACCCGAAGCGTATGTAACCCGAGGTACCACTGTAGTCAAATTTCTTATTACTCATCAAAACATATCTGTTAATGCTTCCTATTAGCAGCACACTTTTATTAACTTACCCCATGAGAATTAATAACTCTCATTTTTTTGCAGGCAAAGGCAGTCATACTAAAAGCAAGAAATCTTATTTACTCTGAATTGATAACCCGCCCCCCCCTCCAACTTCTGCCTGCCTTGCTATGGTTTGGTGGCTTTTCTTGTATGTATAGGTCAACAGGTTGAAGCAGTAATATTAAGCATTTATCTGAGATGGCGTGAGTTCTCAAAGCATCTCACATACTGGTAATTATTTTAAGCTGCAATACCTTACCCACAGAGCTAGGAGTAAACTGCATTGAACTCTGTGGGGCTTGCATCTGCATAGAAATGTAGACATAAACTTTCCAATCATCTCAGTATGTATATCATTATGCCCACATTGCAGAAAAGGTGTGTTTGTATGAGGTTAATACAAATAACCATATTGGAAAGACCCAAATTAGGAGAAACTTTTAGGGCATAGGGAATTTCAGTTTATTAATTTATAAATTTTGACCAGTTGGTCAAAATTCTCCCACAGAATATTTACCAAATATTTAACTTTATTGTACTGATCCTTGCTTAATTTCTGCTTAACAATAGATTAGGTTTGTAAAATTTCATTCCTATTCTTATTTTCTGATCCAACTTTGAGACTTTAAAGGTGGAAAAAATGTTTAATATTTGCCTTTTGAAACATACGTGCCATGCTACCTGCTCATACTGCAATATTTGAAGAGGCGGAATTATTTTTAATGGATTTCCACAGCAAGGTATTTGAAGTTTCTTCTTCCATGCTTTTCCCATTAACTCTGGTGACAGAAAGGCTGCAGACTACAGCTTGTCCAACGACATTTGGGAAATATCTGACAGCATGGAGCTTGAGCCTTGTAACACAATTGTAACCTTACAAAGGGAAATAATTGGCCTGCAAGGTGGAAAATGCCATAGTAAACAGCTCCTTTCTCTCTGCTTAGTGCTTGAAGCTAGCTGCATTTTTCTCCAGATCCAAACATGAAAAAGGTTGGCTGTACCTCAGCTCTCTGCTTCACTAGGGGTAATTTGGAACAACACCACAATTATCTCCTATTATTTTCTTCACAACAATAAGCAGAGAAAGGGATAGTGCTCAAGGTGGTGTTAGCACAATGGTTCACATATTGAGATGTACATTCCCATTTCCAGAGACTCTTGTGAAGTGAGAATCAAGCCATTATTGTATCATCAGCATTTCCTTCAATGGAACCTTCTCCTTTTATCTAGAAAGTCAACTGATCTTTCTCATCAAACCTTTCATCTTATCCCTTTATACTGTACTCATAGGTGAGCAAATCCACTAATCCAGCTTTAGCTACCTAGTTTAATACACACACATAACACTTTGCTTTCTGCATCTCTCTCTCTCTCTCTCTCTCAATGTTTTTTCCCTCTCCATTCCCACACTTCATTCTACCTCTAGGGGCCCTCCTTCTATTGGAGAGACATGAAGATAGGTGAGATAATTGTGCGTAGATCTTAATACAGTTCAGTAAAAAAAATAGTGTTCAAAGGACTGTAAAATCCCAGCTGAACTGGAAGTGTGCTATAAATGTTTAAATGATAATGGTTTTAGGTATGGTGGGGAAAAATATGTTTTAATGTGAGCCTACCTAATTCACACTTCCTGTGCTAGTATGCAAATCAAATCAAAACACAACTATCCTTTGAAAATAAAATTAACAGATTTGTCCATCTGTGCTGATACTGTCGTTTTGCATTTCTGTAGAGGTTTTCAAGTGTCATAAATATGTTCTTGTTAACATGGGAAAGAAAATTCTGTATTATTAATTACAGTGCTACCTTGATTTTTGAACGTCTCCGTTGACGACCATTTCGGTTTTCAAACGCGGTAAATCTGGAAGTAAATGCTTCAGTTCTTGAATGTGCCTCGGAAGTCGAACATGCCACACAACTTCCTTATCAAGTTTTCCGTACTGAGGCTTCTGTGGTGAGTTTTTGGTTTTCAAACATTTCAGAACTCATACGGTCTCCCGGAAAGGATTACGTGTGAAAACCGAGGTACCACTGTATACCACTTTACACATTTGGTTCTAAGGGGTGAGGACATCAGCTTGCCTATGGCACCAAGTGAGCATACCACTGATGCAAGTTTTGAACTGGGAACCCCAGGGCTCACAGCTCATGTTCTTGACCACAGTACTACAACAGCTCTCAGTGGTGGCAAGTGTTGAGGTTCATGGGTTTCAAATTGGTGGGATCTACTCATCTTCACCTCTGTGGACATTAATGAACTATTGCTCCTTAAACCTGTCACAAGCATGGGGCATTTTCTCAGACACTCCCCTTTCCCTAGACCACCTTCAATGCCTTATATGCTTCTCTGCCCCTTGAATATCCCTCATTTTCTCCATGTTTATTTAATTTCTGTACTGCCTAATATATTTAAAATATGACTAAGTGGTACACAAAAAACAGGAGCAACAATAGAAAACATAAAATATTACAAAAATACACAGTTACATATAAAATGTCACATTAATACAAAGTTACAATATCCGAACACCCATTTAGCACTATAGTTGGACTTAACACAACAAAACAAGTCTTCTAAATATGGAAATAATAGTAGCCAGACTAGAACTGAGGAGACCCATGGATGGGGTTTAAATTGTATGACACTCACCCAGCCAAGTATAAAACCTGAATAATTTCAACTGCTATCATAAAAACAATTTTGAAGATGCTGGAAACACAGCATCTAAATTAAACTTTAGTACTAAAGACTACAAAAGTTTTTTTAAGGTATTAACACTATTATGATCCAACACGATCTGCATTTTGATGGAGATTAGAGGACTACTTTGCTTCAACCTGTTTCGAACCCAAAATACTCCCTGCATCTTTGAATAAAATATTATTTCCTCTTAAGTATCTGTCAAGTACAGAACCTTTCAGTAATTAGACCCCTTGGGCATTTTCTCCACCCCAATTGTCATATTGAAATTCAAAAGAAATAGGTAACAACTTAGAGCAAATGCTCACTCTTCAGTGATGCACAGCAAAGAGATGTTATTACCCAGATGTCTGAAAGGGTAGAGCAATAAAAGGGGATTAATTCAGATTACAGCATATACATTACTTCACCATAATGTCCCCCTGCAGTAATTTTTGCATTTGTGCCATTTGATAATTATCATTGTTGATTAGTGTAGATGGTCATTTTGGGTTGTACACACCACCTGTTTAAGGTGTAAATTTGCGCAAATCCAATACTTGCCTCTGTGACAATCACCAATGTTTTATTTTTTTTGCGGCATGAGATCCTACCTTTCACTGGCAACAGACTGCTGGATTGGATCTACTGAGAAGATTGAGAGTATAACCACCCATTACATGTCATGTCATGTCATGGCTTTGTGCTGTTTTCCTACTTTATTTGGCATAATGTACAAGTCTTGTTTTTCCTAGTAGTGCAGCAACAGAACGGCTAGCACATTTGCAAAGCTAAGCAGGATTCAGTATGCTTTCAAACTGGATGGAGGACCACACGTTGAGATTCCTGCATTGCAGGGGGTTGGATTGGATAACCTTTGGGGTCCCTTCCAACTCTACAATTCTGTGATTCTGTACGTCACAGAAACTAAGAGAAAGCTGATTTAACAGGTGATGTGTGAATATGTGGCACAGAGGGAGAAGGACTTGGAATTGCCCAGATTTTTCAAGCAAGTACCGCTAACACAACTAGGAAGGTACACGGAACAAACAAAAATAAGATGATACATTACTTTAGCATCCCTTCTCCAAAGCCATGTGATTTGTGAGCCCTGGTAAAATTATTCCCTCTGAATCACTGCCAGCTGCTAAAGAACTCTCCTTATCTTGCTTATGACATTTTCCTGATATGGTAAGCTTGGGGATAAATGTTTCATCTCCCTCCCCCCCCACCCCCAACACATTGTCCGCAGGGTTTTTTAAAACCTGAATTTCCAAAGCACCTCGAAGCGCTTTGGAGGTCAAGGTGTTAGTTCGGAGTGCTTCAGAGAGCTCCTGCTTCAGTTTGGACAAGCCCAAATCGTGTGTGATGTGACTCAAGCTCTGAATCTTTTGCACACTCTTAGAATCAAGTTCTGGATTAAAATGGTTGATTTATGGGGCTGCTTGTGTTGCAGATTACTTCGTATCTATTGTGAAGCTTCCATTTTATCACAGCCTTCTCATGCTTGGTGAACCTGACAGTTTTGGCAAATGATTAGGAAATCAGTCTGGCAGCAGGGTTGTGAATAGCAGTGCGCTTAAAAGTTACAGATCAGGAACCTGCTATTTTGGACTCCAGCCCTCTAGTGGAGAGGGGGACACCTGGCATTTCTGTCCTTCATCCATCTGGGGTTATGCTTTGCAGCCACACAGGAGTCTGGGAATGTCCATGTGACCTTGGGAGCCAATCAGTGAGGAAGCTGGATTCCCAGGGGACAGGGCTCTGGCACAGACCTGGGTGAACACTTCACCTTTCCAGTTCTGTGTTAGCGGAATGAAAAGGGGAAACCTATAGAGCACAATGCACAGCAGTAGTTGCTTGGTTTACACACCGTCTCTCCCTATTTTGCTTTCTTTTCAGGATTGTTCTCAATGAGTGGAACAGCTTGGCTCAGAGTTTGCTATGGACATGTGTTGGTCACTGCTTTCAGGAGGGTTTTTCCAGCAGACAGGTTGGCTGGTTCCCATAGCCTTCTTCGAGAGCCAGTGTGGTGTAGTGGTTAAGAGCAGTAGTCTCGTAATCTGGGGAACCGGGTTCGCGTCCCCGCTCCTCCACATGCAGCTGCTGGGTGACCTTGGGCTAGTCACACTTCTCTGAAGTCTCTCAGCCCCACTCACCTCACAGAGTGTTTGTTGTGGGGGAGGAAGGGAAAGGAGAATGTGAGCCGCTTTGAGACTCCTGAAGGGGAGTGAAAGGCGGGATATCACATCTAAACTCTTCTTCATCATCATCATCATCATAGCAAATGTTGCAACTTTAGGGCAGAAAAGGCCCTGGGCTGGGTCCTTAGCAGGGACGGGCAGGGAAAAGAGCCCGCCTGCCCCATCTCAGCCAGAGGTACACTTAAGGGATATTGGATGGTGGCACTTCCTTTCCAGAAGTGTAGCTTGGAGGCTTAACAGGACACAACTGCCATGAGACAAAGGTTCCTGAGAGCAGAAGAAGCAGTAAATCCTACAAGGCCTACACAATCATTCAAGCCTAAGCTTGCTAATTGCTGTGAACAGCAAACTGCTAAGTCATTGTGACTCGTGACTCATCTTGGGTGATGACTTAATCTCCCTATAAAAGTAGCCAGCCTCTCTCTGGGCCTCAGTCAGAGAGCTGTGTGGATTGTGCATAGAGGAGTCTGTGGAATAGTGCTGTTGTTGTTGCTATGTAAAGCTCAGGCAGACAGAGTGGCTCCAGGACTCCAGTGAATCACTAACTAAGACTGTGCCTCTGTGAAGAGTCAGGTAGCTGCTATGAGCACTCTGTGTATGCTCTTTAACTGTGCTGTTTCTGAACAAGTTTATTTTCTTCAGTAAAGTTTATGAAGAAGACTCTGCATGATTAATTTACCATGGCATGAAAACAACACCCCCTGGCAGTTATGGACCATGGTCCACTAGAACCATGTCATGGTGTGGTGGATTCCTAACATTGGATGAGCCCCTTTTGTCTAATGAACAGCCTAACAGTCAGCAGGTGGGTTGGTTGATCAGTGGTTACATTCACAATGCCTATGCCAAACCTAGTTTAATCAGTAAAGTTGTGGCCTAATTACAATCTAGCAACTGCTTCTTGGTCTTCGTTTGCTGCCTGTACCCCACTGCCCATGGTTTCACTGGGTTCCCAAACCAACCTAGGATTGAGAACAACCTTACTTACCTATGCTAGGTTGCAGCATACTGTTGTGATGTGGCATTACAGGTAGAAGCATTAAATATTTCAAAAGCATCAGAGACAGCGGTGAAGTATCAGAGGCAAATGTGAAGAATGGCACACGTCCTTGCATTTCCTTCATCACATTCCAGGCCCTCTAGCATAGCTTTGCGAAAATGCCATGGCATTAACCCCACCACTTCAGATTTATAGATCTATTTACAAGGTTTCATCAAGCCAGAACCACAGTGTGATTTCCCTTGAATAGCAGCGCACAGCCAATAAAGACTACGCTAGCCCAGAAAACCAGCAACCACATTGACTAGCACTGGATCAGTTTCAGCAGCTTGTGTGAGGTCTACTAATTGTCTGATTGGACAGATTAGAACCAGTTGATTCGGATGAATGCGTTTGTGAGCACTGCTTCCTTATCAATACCAGTATGGTTGTCAGAACACCGATGCAGCAAAGATCAAAAGTGTCAGCTACAGACGGAATGGCCCCTTAGCAGCTTTTTATTGTGGATCACATGTTGTATATGTGAGGAATGGAAATTACATTCACTTGGCATTTGCTGTGGATGATGAAAAAATTCAGTTTCATTTGGATATTTATCCTAGCTACTTGCATTGTTTTTACACTGGAATGTCAGTTGACATTTTTATTTTTATTTTACACTGGAAATTGACTGTCTTCTCTTCAGCAGGTGTGACTACCTTTTAGTCACCCAGGTTCTGGTGAGCTACAGTTCACAGCATCCTCAAATATTGACCATGATGGCTGGTGCTGATGGGAGGGAGTTGGAGTACAAACTCTGGAAGGGATCAGATTGATTTCTCCTGTTCTAGTCTACAGGAACAAAGCAAAATAGCATCTTCAATATTTTGGCTTAAATACAGAAGTATCATGTGACTTACGATTAAGGTAGCAATTTTTTTTAATGGTTAAGCTTAAGGTCATCATCCTCTAAAGCTGAAAAGTGACAGGGATATTTTAACCAGGGTTTCTAGTAGCAGGTGGACCGAAGTATCTCATCCCGTATATCACCATGATAGCTTGTCAAAGAAGGAAGCCAACTGTCTGCTGTCTCCATCACTTCCGAATAGCTTAAGGGTTTTGTGGCAATCAGCTTAGCCAGGGCTTACCTGGCGCTGCCTGCCTGTTTCAAACATAGGAACTCATCCTGACTTACTTTCCTGCTAGTGAATTCAAGTTGTGGTCATTTTACTATGCAGAGCAGACATAAGAGTTTACATGAAAACATTTTGGCTTAAGAAATGAGAAATGGCAAAGTGTGTTGTATGAGATAAATAGCTCTCTTACGCATTAATGCCAATCAAAAACCCTACTGCACAGAATAATGGCTATCTGAACTATTTATAGCATAATTGGCATTAGAAACTGAAAACAACTCTTCTGGGCTGTGAGCCTAGAAACTCTTAATGAGAAATAACCAAACACAAATTTACACATCTAATGTGTGCATGGCTGGTCACTTTTCTTCCTAAAGGTAATCATAAGCACAAAGTGTGCTTTTTGGATGCCACTGCAAACCATGATAGCTGAAGAAGTGGGGAGTAGTGAAATCATACAATAAAATAACCTTGTAACAAAGAAATTCATTTGACATGTTCATCACAACATGATGATGTACCGGTATAGCAGGACTTATTTTCATGTTCTTTTTGCACAGGCTGGCTGTGTGAGCTGCTCCACTTTCAAATAAATAAGTTTAGGACTGGGGTATTGGATTGGTTTCAGCTTTTTATTGGTTAAGAATGTATCATCATTCAATCAGATACTGTAAAACAATATGAGACACTGCTATCATCACTGTCGGATAACACTATGATGCCATAAAAAGTACACATAATTAGCTTAATCAAATATCTGGCCACAATCAAAGAAGAAGTGGCCTTTGGTAATATCTGACAGGTCAGTGAATAGGAGTTCCAAGTTCCAACCCTAAATGAGGTTGATCTTTTGTCAAAACTATTAGTTTTCTGTTTTACAGAAACTGAAAATTGTTTTCTCCCCTCAGCAACCATTCAGTTGATACCACTCCTGAGCATGTAGAAGGGCAAGGCATGTAAATGTGGCTTTGATAATATCATAATGCAAAGCTAGGAAAAGATGGCAGGTATTTGTGTACAAATTTCATTCCAGATTTCCTTTCAAGTTCTTTTTGGTGAATAACAGAACCTTCTGAAAATACCACCAAACATTGTTAATCATTTGAAACCTACATAAGAAGAGCCCTGCTGGGTTAGAACCAAGACTCATCTCGTCTTGCATCCTGTTTCTCCACAATGGCTGACCAGAGGCCTATAAGAAGCCTACAAGCTGGGCATGAGGGCAATAGCCTTCCTCACTGCTGTTTTCCCCCCAGCAAATGGTATTCAGACGCATGATGCCTTGGACCCTGGGGGTGAAATACAACCATCACACTTGATAGCCCCATCCCCTGCAAATTTGTGTTAAGTCTCTAAAGCCATCTAAGTTATTTCTTTGTCTCTATCCTGATTTGAGGAGATGATTTAAAGATTAAGCATGAAATGCATTATTTAAACCATTTGGCACATCCACTCTTTACGTGTTTAGGTGAACTCTGAGACTATCACAAGTGTGATATGATTATGTTTACATATAACACTAAACTATGTTTTACTGCTACATGAATAAGCCTTAGAGTGAGTGTTTCTCACAAGGAGGAAATCGGAAATATTTACTTTCATTTGTAGCTAACCATGGTTTATCTAAACCAGGAGAAACTGTGGTTGCTTTTTACAACAATTTGTCTGAGAAATGGAACTTCAAACCATAGTTACAATCCTGGCTTGCTTGTATAAAAATGCTCAGTATGGCTATTTTGAAATGTAAGCAAATGCTGCATAGTTCCTAATATCCACATAGGAGGAGAAGGAAGGAACAGGCTCACACAACTTTAGTTTAGTTTTCTAGCCAAAATAGGCCTATGTGTGGAAAGGCAGTTAGTACCCTATAGCTTTTTTACTAATTTTTTGTAATGGATCTAATGATTATACAGTCATACCTCGGGATGAATACGCTTCAGGATAAGCATTTTCAGGTTGCGCTCTGCGGCGACTCGGAAGTAACGGAGCGTGTTAGTTCCGGGTTTCACCGCTCGCGTATGCGGCAGGTGCTCAAAATGACGTCACGCGCATGCACGGAAGCAGCAAAACGCGAGATGCGCAGACGTGTTTTACATTCACTTCATGATGCGAACGGGGCTCCAGAACGGATCCCGTTCACATCCATAGGTACCACTGTAATCAGAAGCTTCAGTTGGCACAAAGGGCAGAAATGGTCTCCTGATAATAATGTGTTGGCAATTGCGCATTCAAGATCAATGGCTCAGCATTCACTACTACTCTAACACAAGATATCCTACTGAAGGATTGCTGAGAGGTGCTTGTACAGCATTTGCAAGGCATTTCCTCATATCCTTTTCTACCTAAACTATGGCATCAAGAAAAATCTGCTTATTGTGTCTATTTAAACAGTGTGTCAGTCAAATTAATAGAAAGCAAAATAATTTCAGTGCAGGTGTTATATGTTAACTCTGAAGTGTTGGTTAGGAATACTTAAAAATCTCAAACATATTGAGTCATAAAAAATGTGAAAAGGCTAATGAACAAAGAAGTGCTTTGAAATGAAGCAAGAACCATCAAGGCTCTTGGAAACATAAAATCTAAACAAACGTGAGTGTTTTATTTTTCTATCCACCTGTACTCAATGCCCAGCTTGTCATCATCTGTATTCAGGGCCTTTTTGCAGCCAGAACTCACTGGAATTGAGTTCCACCACCTCTTTGGTGTGTTCCGGCAGCTGTATAGGCTTCAGTCTGCAAGCTCATGGCTGTGGGGCAGTGCATTGTAAGCTCAACAACTGAGGGTTGTCTGTAAAAAAAAAGTGGGAGTTCCTGCACCTCTTTTCCTATTCAAAAAAGCACTGGCATTACTAATATCACTTTAATGTGTACAAAATGTTTGAAAATGTTGTTGTTTAGTCGTTTAGTCGTGTCCGACTCTTCATGACCCCATGGACCAGAGCACGCCAGGCACTCCTGTCTTTCACTGCCTCCTGCAGTTTGGTCAAACTCATGCTGGTAGCTTCGAGAACACTGTCCAGCCATCTCATCCTCTGTCTTCCCCTTCTCCTTGTGCCCTCCATCTTTCCCAACATCAGGGTCTTTTCCAGGGAGTCTTCTCTTCTCATGAGGTGGCCAAAGTATTGGAGCCTCAACTTCAGGATCTATCCTTCCAGTGAGCACCCAGGGCTGATTTCCTTCAGAATGGATAGGTTTGATCTTCTTGCAGTCCATGGGACTCTCAAGAGTCTCCTCCAGCACCATAATTCAAAAGCATCAATTCTTCAGCGATCAGCCTTCTTTATGGTCCATCTCTCACTACCATACATCACTACTGGGAAAACCATAGCTTTAACTATACGGACCTTTGTTGGCAAGGTGATGCCTCTGCTTCTTAAGACGCTATCTAGGTTTGTCATTGCTTTTCTCCCAAGAAGCAGGTCAAGTTGGTAACACTTCTAGGAATCATCAAGGGTCTACCATGTTGAAAAATAGTAGACCCTTGATGATTCCTAAGAGAGTTACCAACTTGACCATGAAAACATCAAACAAAACATCAAGCATTAAATGTGAGAAATATGGCCTACTCAAAAATGATCTAAAAGTGAAATACTGGCAGGATGTTTTGATTGAAGGAAATGGGAGGAATGACCATTGAACAATAATTTTTATGCCTGTCTGGAAATACAAAAGAGACTGCTTGGACAGGAAAAGTAAGGGAGTAGCCCTAACACCATATACTTTATTGGAATTTTTATACTGAAAAATGCCCCCTCAAACTTTCTTAAACTTTTACAGCATATTGTAAATAAGTGCTGTGTTTCCTTCATATAATTTTTCTTTAATTTAAGCAACAACCACAACATTGCAGCAACTATAATATCATGAACACAGGAATGCTGTGTGTTCTTCCATAATGGAGAAAGGCTCCTTTCAGCATAGCATCCAACAAGCTGAAACACCATGTTCTGGACAGAGCCAGTATGACCAATGAACCCCAAAGGGACAAGCTATAAACTTTGAATGCAGAAACGTTGCTACTAGTGTGGTGGTACATGTGGAAAATAGATCTGACCCACCTTGGAGCTAAGATTCAAAATGTGGGGCTGACTCATCTTGGAGCTTAGATTCAAAATGTGGGGCTTTGCATGCTCTCCAGCAGAAGACAGCCCCCAGGAGAGTTAAATAAAACACTCTCCCAGTTAATCAGCAGCATAGTGTGGTGTATAGATTGTTAAACCCTTTTGCATATCCTATTTGGTCTGTTTTGAAACATTTTCAGCCCTTTCTCTACCCCCTCTAGCAATGAACAGACCACACATTGTTAATTAAGTTTAAAATGCTTTATTTACAAATTCAAAGGTCTGGTTCATGTGTTATTCCATGCAGCTGCCAGGGGAACACAGGTAGATTACTCTTGCAAAATATAGAATAAAGTTTCAAACATGTTTGTCCTGGTGGATTACATAGTGAAAAGAGGGGGAGGAAGAAAAAGATAAGCAGCTTCACTTCCTCCCTCATGGAGAAGGGGGGCCATGACCTAGGAACAGAACTCAGTGGTCTTAACCCCTTCATGCACTTTCTAGCATTTATGCATAGTTATGTCGGATTGCAATTTCCCAGAGCACAAGTGTCCATATATGTATCCTTGAATAATAAGCAAGATAATAAAGGGCGAAAGCTTCCACAAATGGCAAAGCAGATTGTTCAAACTGCTCCATGAGTTGCTCAAGGACATATATTTTCCAAATCAACGAAGTTATGAGGTAGAAAGGAAGTGGGATCATTCTACAACTTTCATCAGTTTTTTGTGTGGCTGCTTTTCTCTCTTGACTTGCAACTAGGGAACTTTGGGAAAAGTTGAGAGATATAGAAGCTGGAATGATTGGCAATGGCAATGGGTTGGACTGGCACTAATCTATGCCATGCAGAGCCAAAAGGTAGACAGAAAAAGGTTGGCTCAGCTTGTAATTGTGTGGGGATTTCTAAATGGAGGGGAGTTTGTGTTCCCAGATCTTCATTTCCAAAAGTCACTGCCAACCCCACTCTTACAATTTATTGGCGTAGAACAAATAAATCAGAAGGTGCTGTTTGTTTCCTTTATGCTTGCAACACGATACAAACAAAAACAAATACTGTAATAGATTACATCAGAGGAGGGGAAATCATACATTTTAAATATTTTGATGCAGTAGGTATACAGTTATATTAAAATGTAGTACTGCATATATCCCTGAAAGACTTTATAGGCTTTTATAGCCAAAATTATTTATGCTACGTTTTTAACCACAGGAAATGTGGCGAAAACTTTGTTAGTGTACTGTATAGCATTTCAGAACCACCTGCAACCCATGGTATGTCCTTCCCCTCCCAATTGCTAAAATTACACTTGCCATTAGCAGTGATTTAAGAGCTATCACTGTCTAATCAATGCAGTCTGCAACATTTGGCTAAAGGAAGGCATCTAAGGGAAATGCTTAGCAGTGATTAGGACTGCATTGTATGAGAGCCATTAATGCAAGGAGTGGAGAGTGCATCCTGCAAATAGCTTCACAGCATTGGCTTCTTCCTTTTGTGCTTTTTTTGAAACGATCCATTTGCTCAGTGAGGTGACAGGCGTGGGGTGGGGGATTTGCAGCCCAAATATCAATCTGGCCTAGAATCTTTTGCCCTCTTTTTTTTTTTTTTTGCTATTATTTGGAAGGTTCCTCAATGTATAATGGAGTGTGTCATTATGCCGTCTGCTTCAAGTGCTACACTTTTTACAAAATCTTAATAATATCCCTTCAGAGAGGATTAAAAATAAAAAGATAGCAGTGATGCTTTCTTTGCTGTCTTGATTATGTATTCATTCATTCCCAAAATTTATGCTCTGTCTTTACCTTCAAAGAAGAAACTCAAGGTCTAAGCCCACTTTAATCCACTAATCATTGCACCAATTCCAGTCTATAAGGCTTACATAAGAAATGTGGTCACTTTAGTAACAGTGAGATATATAGCTGAATCATGGTCTCCTTTCTGAGCTACACTTCCCAAGAGTGGGCTGGCAATACCCGTTCTCGGGGAACTTTGGCAACTATAGCTCTGTGATGGAAATAGGACTCTTCTAACAACTTTTAAAGGGACGCAGGTGGCGCTGTGGGTTAAACCACAGAGCCTAGGACTTGCTGGTCAGAAGGTCGGCAGTTCGAATCCCCGTGATGGGGTGAGCTCCCGTTGCTCGGTCCCTGCTCCTGCCAACCTAGCAGTTCGAAAGCACTGGCCACATGACCCGGAAGCTGTATGCCGGCTCCCTTGGCCAGTATAGCAAGATGAGCGCTGCAACCCCAGAGTCGGTCATGACTGGGCATAATGGTCAGGGGTCCCTTTATCTTTATCTTTAACAACTCTTAACACCTTTAGCAAACTAAGCTTCCCAGGATTATTTGAGGAAAGCCATGGCTGTTGGTATGATACAGCTTTAGATGTATTCTACAGATGGACCTTTAGTTGGTCATTTGGGGATATTATCTCATACTATGCAATTTTATTTTGCTAAGATAACTATAAATCTCAAGTGTTTTATTTTCTAATTAATATTATTGGCCAGTATACCTAGATAAACTCTTGTGATTTAAGCCGCAAGATTAGCAAAGAGGTTCTTGTTAGAGTTCTGTTTCTTTGCAGCTGGTGACATATGATGAGGAAAATGTGGTTTTCATGCACATTTGAGCTTCTGTTGTGTGAGTCTGTTCTGCATACATTCAAATACTGAAATGCTTGGCCTAGTTTAGTGAGCCAAGCTGCAATTATAGGTGAGTGTGACAATACTGTAAACGTTATCGAATGGTATATATATAATATATAGAAGTTGGTATGTACCCGGTATTACAGGTGACAGATCAAAAACCTTTTTGCTATATGTGTAGTTTGTGTGTACATTCACCTCATAAAGCTTTCAAGCTTTATTTTAGTTTGGAATTCATAGGCTGCATCTGCTTGCTAGTGTATCTTGGACTTCTCTAGAGGAAATTGTCCCTGTGACATCAGCATGCAATCTGTACGCTGACTGAGCGCCATACCACCATACAGCTATTAGCATTTGTCCTGCCATATCCCTTCATACGACTTTGGAAAGCAGAAACACCAGCTGTTAGAAACACATGGAGATTAGTTGGCAACTGTCAGCCCCAGATGTTGGGATATTAAATGTTTTCACTGTAGGAGGTCAGATGTTTCAGATTTTGGAAACCATAGTCTTAGACACTGATCTCAAAGAAGATTCAATCTGGCATGGTGTGGTGATCAAAGTGTCAGGCTAAGACTGGGGAGACCAATCCCCATCAGCCATGAAGCTTACTGGGTGTCATGAATACTCTAGCTCCAAGCCTAGGAATGCAGCCAGCTGTTTGCAACTGACTGGATCAGATTTCTCTCAGATAGGGGACAGAAGGCAGATGCAGACTCCCCCTCCTCTTGACAGCCAGATAAGGCTGTAGCTGAGACCGTGTTGGAATTAGGCCATGGCTCTCAAGAGGCACAGGCAGACACGAGAGACAAGATATACAGCCCTTCTTCACAGGAAGAAGTTGGAGAGGATCCAATGAGCCCACGAAGTCGTTGCAGGGGTCGGGTGTTTGACAGGAAACAAAATAAGAAACACAAGGGTCATAGGTTCAGTTTATTCTGCCAGAAACGGAAGGACTCTTTAGAAGGGTCACCTTAAGTGATGATGCTGGAGGCTTGGCTATAGCCGTCCAGAGCTAATTGCTTGTTTTTGCAATAAATCCTCCTTTTTAATTATGTACATTTACTGTGTTATCAAGCCAGGAACCTGGACTCCTAACACTGGGTGATCTTGAAGAAGTCACGCTCTTTCAGCCCGACCTACCTCATAAATATTGTTGTGACAATAAAATGGCATGGGGCTCTATGGACACTGCCTCAAGTTACTTGGAAAGAAAGACAGGATATAAATGTCATAAATAAACCAGTTACATAAAAATATATCCTATCAATTTCAGATGGTTTAGCTTCCTTTTTATAAAACTGATTCAGCACATGGTTGCAAGGCAAGCCATTACTTGACATCTTTTCACTTGATCACCTTTGCCTGTATTGGCTGAGGTCTTTTAACTTGGAGTGATCTCTTTTTTAGCATATGATCTGAGATGGATGCTGTGCACACCCATGTAATCTCTTAATGGAGATACATCTTTGAATTCAAGTCAAGTCTGAATAACTAGTTTTTGGAGGAACTGTAAACCATATCCCATAGGCCTTTTCCCTCTCAGAAAATAATGTACTTAAAAAAAAATGTTAACTGCATTAATGTAGCTAACAGCTATTTATAATTAAAGGAAATGCAGTAATTTGAAGTCTTTTAGGGTAATGCAACATTAATTTGTAGCTAAAAGCTGTCCACATGCTTACTTTGTATGTTATTCAAATCTGATGACAGATAGAGTCATTATAGCTATGGAATTGCAATATATTTCATTTGCACCTATCAGAATAACAAATATTTATGATTGTAAGTGCTTAATTTTGCCCTTATTATTGGTCTTGTAATGGGTCCCAAGTATTTGCTAATGAAGAATAAATCAGTGGTGCTACGGAACTGTGAAAATAGTGTGAGAATCCATCCAATAATTTATTGTGGTGTTGAAATATTGAATTAACACTGAATCTGTGTTTGTAATTTATAAGAAGTCCTGACAAAGGCCCAGCAGATAAACTGTCTGATAATTTATCATGTTAAGGATTTCTAATCTGCTATGTCTGCCTCTGTTGATGGTCCTTCTGACAGCTGTTCAGCACTCTTAAGACTGCCACTTAAAGCAATGCCATTAAGACCATTCACAACAATTAAAAGTGGCAAAATGGATTCTGTGTTCTTGTCTATCAGCACAATGTGCAAGCCCTCCCCACCTCACCCCCAGTTTGTAACTTGATCACAGAAGGGAGATATAAATACCTACAGTTGAGAGCTACTTCTAAAAACCAGACGAGTGCCTTCTAACTGGGCTTATGCATGCTGAGCATTTTGTAGGGTTGTACCTAAAGAGGGGAAATGTAGTTATGCAATGTAGGATCTTGGTAAATGTACCTTTATGAGTAGCTATTTCTCACATTGCTGTATAGATGGGGACAGAGCCAGACTTAGTTATATTTGGAATAGAATAACGGAAGTCAAAGGGAACTGAAGATTAACAAGTCCCGTTGTGTTGAATGGGTCTATTTAAGGACGACTAAATCTGGATCCAGCCCAATTGTATATTCAAAACATCTATCATCTATCTATATCTATCTATCTATCATCTATCATCTATCTATCTATCTATCTATCTATCTATCTATCTATCTATCTATCTATCTATCTAATCTATCATCTATCTATCATCATCTATCTACCACTGGTTTGCTAAGAACCTTAAGTGGCAACCCCCACAATAAACATCTACAATTGCAACTTCAGTATTTGAAAAACAGCACCCTGCTTTATTTTCCCTTCATTTTATCTTTTCCCTCTACCACCTTTTCTCTTGTTTTATTTTAGGCTGTCTCTTAACAACCCTTAATTCATTTAAAAGCTTTGGAAAGTTAGCTTGCAATTTGTAAAAAAAATCCAAAGTTACTTTTATTTCCTTTTTGAGAGTTGCGATATAGGTCACAAATGCTAGAAAACATTTTTCAAATACATAAAAATTTATTAAGTTGCCTTATACTGAGTAAGACCTCTGGTCATTCTAGCTAGCCAAGAATTGTATACTGCTGTAATACACAGAGAAGGCCCTCTGGAGTTTCAAGTAACAATATTTTCAGCCTCCAATATTATCCTTTTATGTAAAGGATTGAACCAATAAATCTCTTTGTGCATGCTGTCATCATCTCATCAGTGAGACTAAACTTTGAGTCAACATGTTCTGGAGTGGAATGTTGATCCCAGCCTGTAAGTTCAGAAACGTTTGGTTTTGGTTAAAGGGGTAAGGGTTTCTGAGGACGCCATAGCAGGCTGAGGCAAAGTTTTGCTAAAATGTACCATCCCAGATTACAAGTAAGGAATAGCATGTTTGAATACTCTCTCATATAAACAGCCTTCTACATACAGTATAGAAAATTGCAAGTTAGGGACACAATTGCTTTTTTTAATTCAGTTGCAATGGAGCAATGGAGACAAGGTTTTCCTACTGTCTGGGGATAGGCAATTTGTGGTAATATCACAATTTTTGGGATGGTTTCTCTTTTTTTGTATACCTAAAATCCTTTGCTTATTAGGGGCCAGCCCACATTTTCTTCAAAAAATTGCTTTGCACAAGTAACTACCATAGTTACAAAAAAATTAAAAAGTAGGGGGTCAGTGACTTGGCATTTGAAAAATAAGGGGTCCTCAGTAATTAGGTAACTGGGAACTTTAATACATAGTTGGGGACCTTTAGCATTCATTCAGCTGGTTTGCAAGGGATTCAATCAGCTGATTACTTTGTTTACATGTATCACAGGCAAGGAAGTGTAGGTGTACAAATTTATGGGGGATGCAGTGGAAATCAGGCATACAAGTAGATTTTTGTATGCTTCATCCCTGACTATAATATGTGTAGAAGCATGTGAATGGTGGGTTTCCAAATATTACTGGCAAATGAAGTTCTATGGGTTAGACAAATGATTATCCCCAAACAAGAAAGTTCAGGACATAAATTTAGTTTGCTTTTGAAGAGATGCTTCTAAAAAGACAAATAAAGCTATACTGATGATCATTTCCCTCCTCCTGTGGGATGATTTGATGGAAAAGATCTTGAAGACGATAAATTTTGAGATGATCTAATATATATGGAAATATTCTGAATACCCAATGAATGTAAAGTGCAAGAAATAAGAAGGGCGGGAGAAAGCAAACTTTGACATTAGAGACATCTTAGAATCTGAGAAGGAAAAGGAAAACTACACAGTATGGCTTTTTTTACTCTCTTAAATCATCATCACTTTAAAGGTAAAGGTAAAGGTACCCCTGCCCGTACGGGCCAGTCTTGACAGACTCTGGGGTTGTGCGCCCATCTCACTTAAGAGGCCAGGGGCCAGCGCTGTCCGCAGACACTTCCGGGTCACATGGCCAGCGTGACATCGCTGCTCTGGCGAGCCAGAGCTGCACACGGAAACGCCGTTTACCTTCCCGCTGGTAAGCGGTCCCTATTTATCTACTTGCACCCGGAGGTGCTTTCGAACTGCTAGGTTGGCAGGCGCTGGGACCGAGCAGCGGGAGCGCACCCCGCAGCAGGGATTCGAACCGCCGACCTTTCGATCGGCAAGTCCTAGGCGCTGAGGCTTTAACCCACAGCGCCACCTGTGTCCCTATCATCACTTTAGATGAATGCATTGGTTGAAGAAGTAACATTAAAATGTCATTCCACAGTAGGAACATATTATGGACAATCCAAATTATAGCCAAGCCTTGCCTCTTAAAGGATCAGTCTTCCTTCCTTTGTTTTGAAGAGGCTTCCTACATCTCAGCATGTGTGGAAGTTACCACGAACATATTCAAACAATCACTTTTAACCCTCCCCCCTTTTTTGGCAAAGTATCATCATGAGTCAATGCAGAGCCAAAAGACAAATACTGTCTTTTATATATAAATGGTTGTATCTGACAATGAAGCTGATTTTTCCACTGATTCTTACGTATACATACACAGTAATCCCATTTGTTTTGGAACGCGCACAAAGTTAAAGCAAACTTGTAAACCCTGGGAGGGATTTGTGGCCGTCTGAACAGATAAAACGTTTTACAACGAATGCACGTTTTGGATTTTGTATCTAACAGAACCAAAATTAATATCAGTGGGGGGGGGGGTTTCATGATGAGTTTAATACCCAGGAGAAAAAAAGAAAGTGCACAATGATATTCCTCAAAGGCCTATTTGTTATGTTACATTAAGAAAGTGGTGCCACTGCATACAGATGTTCAATGTATCCCCAGAGCTCTCTTTCCCTGATGCCACCACCACAGGAGTTGCAGGCAGAACACCAGCCAGTAAGTGGTAGTACAGATGTGTTGGATGCTCAGGGTAGGGACTGAAAGCAGCTTACTCTAGGGGACCCCAAAATCTGGAGCTCCATGTGTAGCTACCAACATTTGATAGATAATGCCACCACAGAAATGCAGGTAGAGTCACATATATTCCATGGACATGGAAGCATCGGTGTTGCTCTCATATGGACTTCAGCCAGCAACCAGCCTGGTAACAGCCATCAACCAACCACATGGGAGCTACATCATGGTTCTGTGCTCAAAAGACAAACACACATTTAGTAGCGCAGCAGCTTAAAACTTAATGGCTGCAGAGTGAGACATAAAGTCACTGCAGAGATTTGAGGGAGGGCAAAGCGATTGCAGCTTGCCATTTAGAGACTAATCGCTGCTCGGAATTATGATAAAGGACAATTACATACCTGCCCGGCCCCCATGCAGTCTCAAAAGGATCATCAGAAAGTGGTGATTGCATAAAACAGACCTTTTGCCAAGCCTAAACAATTGCACAAATCACAGCCAGTGACTCGCTCAGCCACTTAAAGAGGCCAGTCCATACAATCAACACTTTCACATTATTCTACCTAGGAGGTTCTGAACACCTCCAGAAACGATTGCATGGGCAATGTGCATTGTGGTGGTTCCCTGCATGTAAGAACCTTCTTACAATTGCTAGTTAACAGCACTACGTGGGTGAGACATGGGGTCTTCCACAGGAAAAAAAAATCAACTGGCCCCAGACGGAGCTACAGAAAAAGCTTTTCAAAAGGCGACACATCCTGAGGAAGCAGAAGAAGCGCTGGGTTGTAGGGCTCATCACCATTCATCACCCAAAGAAGCGTAGTTCCGCCTCCTGAGCGAATAATACCCACTCTGGGAAGAACAAAAGGAAATTGCTGAAGCAAATTCACCATTCCACAAAAGAGAAGACAGAAATGCAGGTCAACCTTTGTCCAGGTCCAAGTAAAATAGCCAGAGTGGCAAGTGGAAGGAGGAGGAAGGAGGGAAAAGCAGCAGGACCAAATGTAGAGATGACAGAAGTGGAACTTGCAGCAGAATCAGGTCTTCCTTTGCAGTCTTAAAGCTCAGCCTCCTCAGTCTCTTTCATGGGCTGCTGGCAGAACTCTGCAGTTAGCAGCGAGGGCCATGGTTGCAAAACCAGGAAAAAACATAAGGACTGGGCTTTGAAGCTCTTTAGCCCCATGAACTTTGATGTGGCTAGATTTCCTTTGAAAACACACATAGCCTTGAAACGTTTGCCGGACAGGCTGCACCTGTCTAGTTCCTTTAGCAAACTGGATGTTGCTGGACTACAAGTCCCATCATCCCCTCACCTTTGGCCATCTAATTGGGGGCTGATGGGAGTTGGAGTCCAATAACTTCTGGAGAGCCAGGAGTTCCCCATCCCTGGGAGTAGAAACAAAAGTGGGAGGAGCTTGAGCTGAAATGCATAACACTCTTCTTCTGCCCTCCGTACCCCAAGCTATTATGCTTGGGGGTTAAAGCATTTCAGGGTGTGTGCACTTAATGGAGACTGAAGCTAGGGAAGGACATTTTCTGCTGCCCTCCAGGCTTGAAATAACTAGGCTTGAAAACCATCTTCCCTTGTAGAAGGCTTTTCTCCAAGCCTAATTGTAGGGTGCAGCTGGATTTTGGGCAGAGGGGAGTCGCAGTCTACATATGTTCCAAGGTTGGAATACTGTTCCACTAAAATAGCAGAAAGCAAAAGAAGACAAAAATTGCTAGTTACCATGATGGGGGCTGACGAGGTATGCAGTTTATTTATTTAAAATATGCACATGCTACATCTCATTAAAATAATACTAAGGCAGTGTACAGTAAAACAATTATATTTTAAAAATCCATATACAGTAAAGACAAACTAATAAAAACAGCATAACACAATTAGAATAATCTTGCTCAGCTGGTATCAGAGACAAACAATGAGTTTGAGACTGTGAGCTGCTATACGGTGCTCATTTACCTGGGAATAACCACAATTGAATTCAGTGGGATTTACAGCAAAATCCTACACATGTTTACTCAGAAGTAAGTCATTGATGCTTTATTCTTCACAGGATAGAAATATAAAGGATTCGCAGCGAGGGAACTCATTTTGTATTTACACAGGAAAACTTCCATAAAATCTTGGCATTTATTAACACTCATAAACAGATCAGTTCCCATTCATATTATCAGATCTGTTCACTGATTTTTTTTTTAAAATACACAATTAGTGTTTGGGTCATTTTGTAAGCAAGTGGCAGCTGACAACCCTCCTTAGTGACTTTCACTTTGGTCCAATGGTGAAAGGTACTATTAAAACACAAAATTGCCCTGGAAAGATTTCAGTTTAACCCAATTATGTACCTATTTGCTAGGTACACTGTAATTAGGGGAGGGGAGATATATTTGTGCATGTTTTAATTAAGAGAAAATATGGGTTGTAGGGGGGGGAAATGCAATTGCAGGAGCCATGCAGAGAGATTTTGTTGGCCTCAATATGTATCACACACAGTGCTCAGTCGCTTTTCCTAACAGTTGACTTGGCAGTCCTGATACTGGCTCTGAAAAGAGCCATTGGCCCATTCTTTTTGGCACAGTTAAGACATCACAAATGTCAGCTGCCAGACTAAAGGAGCAATGTCTGACTAAGTATTAATGTTTAACATGCACATTTATAATTCTCGTATTACATATCTAGTCCCACAAGGACCTGATATTTGGATGTTGTAAATATGACTTCAGAATATAATTTCCCACAGATAAATTCTGGCCTTCTCACACAGACAATGCAAATGAGGCAGCGAAACAGAATCAAATCTCCCAAAGAACAAAATTAAAGTTGACCGGCATTTACATTTGCTCTTGGGTTTTGATTGCAAGTGAGTGGGTGGCTCATACGGACATTTCAGCAGGTCTGTCAGCCATATTAAGGTTTTAAAGTAGATTTATACAGTCTAAATTTACTATGGACAACTGTTTATATGTGGTACAAGTCATCTCTGCATTAGAAAGAAAATTCATATATCATAATAACAACCTTCACACACTCCCTGTTCAGATGGCATATCATGGCGCTTAATGAATTCCGACTCACAAGATTCCAATGCTGCTTGAAACTTCAAAGTTCAAACTTTTTTTAAAGTTTTTTTTTAAAGCAAACAAACAAACAAACTCCCCCCTATCATATAAGGAAATTCAACAGGAAGTCACATTCACCATATATCCCCCCCCAAAAAAACCCCCCAAGGCAGTTGCAAAAACTCTAAAGTCCCTGGAGTCTAAGTTACTACCACATTTAGTAAACGACCCTTGCTTAATTTGGAGTGGAGGGAATTAGATTAAGCTCCATTTCCTTTGTAATGCTTTTCAGGTTTAAACATTTCACTAATTTTACAATCATTTAAACATTTCAAAACTTGACTTCCTTCCCTCCCTTTCTGCAGTTCCCTAAATTTATTTTTAATATCTTCTGCATATCCAAATTAACTTAATTTACTCATTTATTCATCTACTTTAAATATATACTCTTATAAAACTTGCAGGTTATTACAATAATCCTGCCAATGTAGTTATCTGTTTATAATTTACCTGTAAATATTCAATAAACCATTTCCATTCTTTTATAAAAAGTTTGTTATTTTGATTTCTTATTCTTCCAGTAGGTTTTGTCCTTTCTGCATATTGCATAAGTTTTTGTATCCATTCTTCTTTTGCTGGGACTTCTGCTTCTTTCCATTTTGGGGCGAATAACATTATTGCAGCTGTAGTTGCATACATGAATAAATTAAATAAACCTCTGTTTCCAACACCATTTGACCACTAAGTCCTTCCAAGCCTCTAGTATCAAGATCTACCCATAGCCTCCATATTCCTTCCTATTGCAGCAGTATATCTAAACACACCATTCCCCCCACCCCCACATGTGCTGCCTGCATATCCATTGAACTGCACTTTATTACTTAGGCAGTAAACACTTTGCCTACTGCCTGGCAGGTGGAGCGCTCTATCCAAGCTGTTGGATGAATGGCTGCAATGTACAGAGTAACAGAAAAGGCCTGTGAAAAGATGGAGATGAGAAAATGCATATATGGTGGGGAATCATGGAATGGTAGAGTTAGAAGGGACCTTGAGGATCATCTGGTCCAACCTCCTGCAATGCAGGAATATGCAGCACTCCCATACGGGGATTGAACCTGAAACCTTGGCATTATCAGCACCACACTTTAACCAACTGAGCTATCCAGGAAACCATGCCTCTTGTGGTTTCTAGCAATTGGTATTCAGATGATTACTTTCTCCAACTGTGGAGGCCAAGCATAGCCACCATGGCTTAGTAGCCTTATCTTTCATGCATTTGTCCAATTCTCTTTTCAAGCCATCCAAGTTGGTGGCCATTACTGTTTCTTGTGGGCGTGAGTTCCAGAGTTTGTGTGCTATTCAAAGATGTAATTCCTTTCATCTGTCTTCAATCTTCTTGCAGTTTACTGGGGAACTTGTTGCGTGCTTAGGGGGACGGGAATGAGTGTTTATCTTTCCTCTCTGACTCTCTAGTCATCCTCACTTTGTTTGGATAGCTTGGCAAGTCTTTGTTGCACAACCGTAATCTGGAACTCTCTGAGAGTGGCGGCTCTTGGGAAGCCAGTGACGCAGCTAAGGCTGCACAATTAATTTTGTGCAAATTAATGCAGTGATACGCAATATGCCGTTTGACTCTTTATCTTATACAAAACAAGTCTGCGGAACTTTTTAATACAATTTTAAAATATAAAGCTGAGGAAAGGTATGGCACATCTGGGGAGGTATTAGATGACAGGTAAAAGCAATTTCGATTTGTTGAAAAATGCTCAGTCATTCAAAAAATTAAAAAACCACAATCACTTTATTATATATTATTCAGTTAGGCAGTAGAGGTATTTTAGCATCATGCAAGAATTCCTATTGTAAGAAATCAGCATACTCATATAAAATACAGTGGTACCTCGGGTTACATATGCTTCAGGTTACAGACTCAGCTAACCCAGAAACTTGGGTTAAGAACTTTGCTTCAGGATGAGAACAGAAATTGGTGGCAGCGGGAGGCCCCATTAGCTAAAGTGGTGCTTCAGGTTAAGAACAGTTTCAGGTTAAGAACGGACCTCCAGAACGAATTAAGTATGTAACCAGAGGTACCACTGTACTAAATATGTATGTTGCCACTTATCTAGGAATGGGGATAGGTGCTAGTGATCATGTATAGTTTTCTAAAATGGTGCTCTCTTGAAATGATTTTTACGTTTCCCAATACATTTTTTAAGGGTGGTGGTATGTTTTCCCATCCATACTTACTGAGAGGGGCTGTGCTGTGCATGAGACAAATTCATGGAGGATAATGATATCAATGACTACTAGACATGATGAACGTGTTCTGTGATAGAGAGTAATGTTTCTGAATACCAGTTGTTGAGGTCTTCCTTACTCCTTTCCCACAGGGCACTGTAAGAACAAGATGTTGGACTAGATGGGTTACTGGCCTGATCCACTAGGCTCTTCTTATATTCGTATGAGGGTAACAGAATAATAATAGTAATTTTGCTGTATTGTCCACCCTGAGGGTGGGCTCCAAAAAACTGTGCTTGGCTTTCAGGCACCATTGAACCCAATGTGTTTGACTATATGTGATTCTGGCTTTACCCTGTAAACCTCCATGTTAGTTGAGAGTTGCCTGTATACACTTACTGGAAATAGGTTTCACTGAACTCACTGAACTTCTGAGTTGACATATGAAGATACCTCAAAGAGCATTTAGTTCAACGCCCTGGCAAGGTTGGAGATCCACTACTACAGTTTTCCGGGTAAGTGGCCATTTACCCTCTACTTAAAAACTGCAAATGAATGAGAGACCACTGCCATCTGCTTCCCCTGTTGAAGCAGCTTATACCATGAGCAAGTTCTACCTCATGTTTAGCTAAAATCCCGCTTTCTGTAATTTGAACTCATTGGCCCAGGTAATGAGCAACAGAAAGCAAATTTTCTGCATCAACTTTCTGACAGTCAGATATGTGTAAAAGGCATGTATAGGATTGCACGACATGACTGCGATCCTATGCACACATATGGGAGTGAGTTTCATTAAAATCAGTGGGATTTGCTTCTGAGTAAACTTGCATAGGGTTACTGTGTAAACTAGCACCACCCACTCCAAACAGTACCCCACTATGCATTTGAAGCTGAAAAAGGTTTTTTTTTAATAGTTCAAAATCAGTTTCTTTTATTATAGGCTGCAAGAGTAGGAAAATAAATTTCTTCTGGGAGCCCTTGAATGATCCTAAATAAGGCTTTTGAATCCTGCCCTGAATAATTATTTAATTCAGTTTGGTGGACATATCAATATGTAGCTCAATATGTTTGTTAGGTTTGGGTTCCAGTTTAAATTCAAATTTTGCCCACCCACAAGAGTTTAGAACTTGAATGAAGTTTGCAGTTCAAGCTGTGCCATGCATCTTTGCCCAGTGAAATTTCCCCCTCTTCCTTTCTGTGAATAATTTGAAACTACTTGAACAAAGCCTACTCAAAACATGTACCTTTTTTAAAAAAAAAATATAGACTAAAGAACTTGACTTCAGTTATTTTTCACTGTGTTGTATATCATGCATCAGATAAGTCACACCCTGGACAAGGGCATAATACAAGAAAATCACCTCCTAATAGGTACCGGGTGAGGGGTGTTGCATATTGATAAAGCACTGGGCAGTTATGTTGCCTGCTTTTTGAGTTTACTGCACTCTTGGGACACAATGAAACCTGATTTGACACCTGGCTTGAAGGATGTATCACATCTCTTTGTCTCTTTCTTTGTGTGCTTGTGCTTGTTATGTGTTCGGTAACCTTCTTAATAAAAAAAAAGGACAGATGCAAAAAAAAAATGTTTTGACAAGCAGTGAGATATTTTGCCAAGAATAAAATATTGCTAGATTATCTCCTTCAGAATTTCCCATAGCATTCCAGATCAGCGGTAGTATTTCAATCATTTTGGCAGGTCGTATTATACTTTAGCATATCTACATGTGTACCTTTTAAAATCCTACCTGGTTACAAATGAATGTGCAATGTCATTTTAAAAAAATAATAATGATTAAATGGTTTGGGGTGATCCCTTAGTAAGGATCCCAAGTGCAGACTATGCATACTTACCCCATGAAGGATGAAGAACACATCTGGTACCCTATACTATTTGATACCATTGGTCCATGCTTACTCCTGACAGGTCTCTCCAGTGTCTGGCTATGATGCTTCTGGCTGTTGAGAGTAGGTGGGTTATGAGCTCTTTATGATGTGTGAGTGGGCATTATTATCTTGGAAGATGTTAAGTAGGGCCAGTTCTGGGGTGACTTCTAATATTTGCTTAGTTATTTTGCATATTTCTTGTATGATTGATGTCCAGAAAAGTTGGATGTTGGGACATTCCCACCACATGTGGAGCTATGTACATGTGGAGGTGCATCCTCTCCAGCATTTTGGTGAGGTTCCTGGGCGTATTAGCAGCAGTTTTTGTGGTGTTAGGTACCATCTGTAAGTGAGTTTCAGAGTGAGTTCTTTTCTTTTCGCTGATATGGATTTAAAGGGAGGTTTAGCCCACATTCTGGTCCATTGGGTGGGGTTAATCTCATAGCCTATGTCTCACAAGAAGTGAAACTGATCTGTAAAAAACACATTTTGAAAAAAGAGACAATGCACGTATTTTTGTAAACTAAGAAATCTTTAATAAAAATATATTATTTAAAAAAGAACACATCTGGTAAAATACAGTTCATGCCTCTTTAAAATATCTGTAAGTGGGGGCCCAATCCTTTCCCAGTTACACTTCTGACTACTTGGAACTCATGCTGAATTTTACACAAGACAAGGTACCTATAGATTTCATAGTCATATGCCTTATCCTAGCACAAATTTTAGTGTCTGAGAACTTCAACACAAATGTGAAATTCATGTTGTAATAACGATAATAACAACAATAATAATAAATAATGGTGTTTATTTTCATCATTATAATGATGATGATTATGGTCATGTTGTTGTTGATGATGATGATAGTATTTATTAGTACCTATTTTTTCTAAAGTACCTGAAATTCCCCAGGCAATGGGAAACAAACAAATCTTGCTTATGGGCATACAATCTGTTTATGATATTACATACAAAAGGAAATGGCAGAAAGGAAGTAATGTTCAGTTGCTGGACTATAGACTGTTAGCACATGAAAAACTAAAAGTAAGATTGAGATGAAAAATCAGAGAGAGAAATACAAGGGAAGGAAGGAAGGAAGGAAATGAGCTAAGTGGATATTGCATGGAATAGAATTGTGAGCATATGGAGCACCAAGCCAAAAAGGGCAAATGTGATACATGCAAATCAAAACGTTTAAAAAAATAGATTTGTGTTTGCCTTGTTCTAAGTGTACAAGGAGAAAGATGTAAGCAAAACAAGAAGAAAGATCATAACAAAAAAGAAAAATGAGATGTTATTTCTCAAGACCTTTCGGCTCACTAACATTTATATATTATAGCCTATATTTCCCTTAGCTACTGTTTCTTACATTGCAATGTCATCCCTGACTGTGGCACTGCCCTGCAAGACGTTTCCCACTAGCTCTTGCACAAAGGTTCATGGAACCGTACTGATGCATATCCTCCTCCTCTTTGTGGATCCAAACCATCGTGAGCAAGTCCAATGGGGAATAAGCACACTCCGGTTTCCTGAAAGGATGTACTTATGGTCTTAATCACATTACTAGCACTCAGGAATGCAAAACTGTAGCAATTTACTTGGTAGCATGTATCAGTGGTGAATCTAGATAATGTGTCCAGTGGTCTTAAGCACAGCAAATGCTACTACGCTGTGCATCTTTTATTTATATAGAAAAATTGACTGAAATTAAGAATTATCTAGCTCACAATCTGAAAGAAATAATTCCTCCAAAAATGCCATTAGACAGCAGCACATGCATCAAATAGCGGTTAGATACAGATTCTTTAGAAGTTTCAAAAGCTAGAATTGCTGCTCATGATGTTCATCTGCATGTTTTTTCAAAATGCAAAAGTTTTTATCCCAGCAGTGAAATTGGAAGTACATTCAAATAGTAGAACTGAACAAAAAATAGCAATCTAAAGTAGATCTAGATTGAAATATAGACAGTTCAGAATGTTTTCAGATTCACTTTGCACCATCTAGTGGGAATTTCAGGTATGTTTCTTAAATTACATGTCCGATGTGGTAAATTCAAATGCTTTTGTAATGGCAGCAGAGTTCTCTGCATTTGAAGAGCTATGACCCTGATGTGGAGTGGTAGTGGAGGTGTTGCTTAGCAACCAAGTAGTGTGATGAGATCTTTCCTGAGGTAGCACATGCTATGATTGGCTGTGTAGTTATGAGGGTGTCTGCTCCCTGTATATTTGGCTGAATGTCTCCCTGCTATATAAAAGACCTAAAGTAAGAAAGGCAAGACATCTCTGTTCCTTTTTTCCTCAAATTACATACTGTTTTGTTCATTCTCTATTGTAAAGTGGCATCAAGACTTTTGTATCTGGACTTTTGTGTTATTTGAGTGACTTTGCCAACAGGAGCAAAGCAACTGCGTTGTCTTCTCTGGAAGGCTGCACATTCCTGCAGTCCCGATAAGCCATAGGTTGGCTCACAGTGTTGTGTCATGAAGACCATTTAAACTTGTAAACTGACTCTCACTTACCTACAAATCTGTAGAAGTAGAAAAATCATTGAGTATCCCAGTGAAGTAAAGGTAAAGGGACCCCTGACCATTAGGTCCAGTCGTGGCCGACTCTGGGGTTGCGGCGCTCATCTCACTGTATAGGCCGAGGGAGCCGGCGTACAGCTTCCGGGTCATGTGGCCAGCATGACTAAGCCACTTCTGGCGAACCAGAGAAGCACACGGAAATGCCGTTTACCTTCCCGCCGGAGCGGTACCTGTTTATCTACTTGCACTTGGGCGTGCTTTTGAACTGCTAGGTTGGCAGGAGCTGGGACCGAGCAATGGGACATCACCCCGTCGCGGGGATTTGAACCGCCAACCTTCTGATCGGCAAGTCCTAGGCTCTGTGGTTTAACCCACAGCGAATGTAAATGTTTAGGCAACAAAGTGCTCTTTCTGAGACAATGCCACTCAGCAATCATCTTCTTCCCTCTTTATTTACCTGCCCTCTTAATATTACATTTGAAAAGAAAGCTGTGGTCCTCCAAGCATGTTTGCACTCCTGTCTCAGCGACATCTAAGCTGCTTGGTCATGTCCACAGAATGAAATATGCCAGGATCCACGAGGATGTGCTCTACAGGGAACTGGCTTCAGGCACCAGGCAGACCAACTCTGCATTACAAAGGTGTCTGCAAATGAGACTTGAAGGCTAGCAGCATCAACCCAGGAATCCCTTGCAGATGACCACAGTGCCTGGAGACAGTAAGGTTGTGTATTCACAGCAGTGACCAGAGGAGGAAAGACCGCTGGGAGGAGCGCAGAAAGAGAGAGAGAAATGCCATGGTGCATTTGCAGCAGCACAACCTTAATCTGCCTCAGCTGCAACAAAACATGTCTCTCCCGTATTGGTCTCTGTAACGCTCCAACCGTTTGACTTCACCCCCAAAGGTGCTCCATTGTCTCCTGACATAGAAGGATGCCAACTGGGGAAAAAATATATTATTGCTCTTTCATTTTCTGGGCTCAGAATATAAGAAACAAAGAGAAACATAATGGAGACTGTCATCAGCACTAAAAGAAGCACTGCATAAACAGATCTCTGCTATTCATTTTAGTATTCTGAGTAGCTGCCTCTTATATTAATGAAGGCTCATGCTTGCTTGAAGCTCAGCTTCTGGGAATTACAGTGCTGAACATGAGGTAACTACTGCCTTGTTCCTGGTTACTTGGCCTGTTGGCCTCAGTGGCCACTTTGTGGTTATAATTAAGCCTGCTGAAGTGTGAAGGTGTGTGTTCTTGTGTGTGTTGTGTGTAAGTAATTGAAATGAGCCTATAATTCACTGGCTCCAAATAAACTGCCTGGAATGAATTAATTCAGATTGCACTTGGCAATGCTGCTAAGTTAACCAATTGCTCTGATAGCAAAATAAACCAGTCCAATGGGTGCCAGTCTCCCCAAGAAACAGGCAAACTAGGCTTGGGGCCAAACTAGGCACAACATTAAACGTGTGAATGCATTTAATGTCACTTTAAAAAAAAACAAAAAACTTTCAAAATAGCAACCGTGGAGGGTCATGCTTTTTAAAAACTCTGTACAAGAAAGAGCTAATGCAGAAGCATTATTTAATCCTTGCCTGTTTTAACATTTGGCAGTGCTCTTTCATGGGGACACGTAGGAGCTTATTTTGGGGTGCAAATGCACTCGCTTTATCTAAGATGTTCATTACATCTTCCTCTTCCTCCAAGCAGATCAAAGTGGTATACAGTGATGTCCTCTCACTTTGCTATTTTATCCTATTTTATTTTATTTTATCCTATTTTATTTTATCCTTCAACTCTTTGAGTTTGAACAAAAAAAAAATTCTTCCAGTAGCACCTTAAAGACCAACTAAGTTAGTTCTTGGTATGAGCTGCTTGGTATGAGCTTTCGTGTGCATGCACACGAAAGCTCATACCAGGTATCTGAAGAAGTGTGCATGCACACGAAAGCTCATACCAAGAACTAACTTAGTTGGTCTTTAAGGTGCTACTGGAAGAAATTTTTTTTTGTTTTGACTATGGCAGACCAACACGGCTACCTATCTGTAACTGGATCTTTGAGTTTGGTTATGCTGAGATAGAGTGACTGGTCCAAAGTTATGCTCTGTGGCTTAAAGAGGATTTGAACTCAAGTCCTAGTCTACATTTAACCTCATATACAGCATTCAAATCCACGTAGGTTGATGCTTCACTCTGTAACATACCCTCCAACATTTCTCTGATGAAAATAGAGATGTCCCATTCCATAATGATAATTTTACTATTTATACCCCACACATCTTACTGGGTTGCTGCAGCCACTCTGGGCGGCTTCCAACATATATAAAAACATAATAAAACATTTTTTTAAAAAAACTTCCCTATACAAGATTGCCTTCAGACTGTTTGGGGGTTGGATTTTTCAGAAGTTCAGCCTACACTCGAGTAGGACCCGGACAGAGACACATATCTGACTGGCATGTTCTCTCCGTCCTGGTCGATCGTTCAGGAGCTTCATAAGCTTTCTTCAGCCCAAACATCACAGCGACCGATGCCAACCGACACTGGCACACTTAGGGATCTGCTGAGCCTTCGCAACTTGCATGACAGACCTCAGCAACTCAGCATTTTGGCTAATCTACTTTATTTACACATATAAACACACACAGAACACTGCAACATGGCTCCCTCTCTTTCTAGCATCAAACGGCAAAGAGAAAAAGAACAAAGGACAATAGTCCCACTTCACGGAACACAGTAACACAAACATCCTGTCTCTGTTACTTCCCACTCTGTGGAGTCAGAAACATATACCGTCATGTGATAGACAAAAATCCCATGACTGCAATCATGGGGCTGGAATTCTAACAAATTGCACACCCTCCAACATTTTTACAATGAAAATAGGGACATCCTAAGGAAAAGTGGGGCATTCCAGGATCAAATCAGAAGCTAGGACAGCTTCTCTAAATCAGGGATGTCCCTGGAAAATAGGGACACTTCGAGGGTCTGAAACTGTAGTTTGGAAGACACAAATCAAGAAGTAGGCACATGAAACTTGTTTTGTAGATCTTTGGGTCCTTGCCATTGTATTCATAGGAAAGAAAATAAAGCATCACAAAGCAATTTAATTAACTTCATATTTAACTACAGCGTTGTTTTAGATTCATACCATAAAATAAGTGAACTTTTCTGATTAATTTTTTTAAGAAATAGATAAAATATTGTCTTGCATAAACTAAGCTCAATGATACTTTGAAATGAGTGTATCTTGACTTATATTACAAGTAACATGTTATAAGAAAAATAGTGTCCATCTAGAATTTATAATTCACTAGAAGTATTATGCTACCAACACAAGGTTACCATTGTTCTCTGTTTGGTTGCTGTGCATATGAAATTTAGGTTTGCACCCAAAGAACTGAGCTCCTATTCACATCTTTGGAATAGCCAGCATTGTTATTTTGCTAGCTTCATAGTTTTTGTGCCAACCCAGCAGAAAGCTATAGAACTGAAAGAGAATTACACTTGGCTTCCTTGGTGGTTGTTAAAATAGGCCCTGTCCCTAAACCCTCACATGAGGCATTGTTTTTTCATGTTCGTTTATAGAAACAGTGGATCCTGGCTATTTGTAATATCTCAGTACCCTGGCTGTTGTAAACCATTTTCCAGTGCACAGACCTACAGTTATATTTAAATAGCTAAATTATGCTATATGCTTAAAATATATAAGGTATAGGAGTGACTAAAGTGCTGTGCTGTAGCTCTGACAGTGAGCTCAAAATGGAAGCAAAACAATGTTCAGGGGGCAACTGGATCTTTAGGATGATATCATTGTGTATATTTTTCTACTACAGTGGTACCTCAGGTTAAGAACTTAATTCGTTCCGGAGGTCCGTACTTAACCTGAAACTGCTCTTAATCTGAAACACCACTTTAACTAATGGGGCCTCCTGCTGCTGCCCGCCGCCGGAGCCCGATTTCTGTTCTCTTCCTGAAGCAAAGTTCTTAACCTGAAGCACTATTTCTGGGCTAGCGGAGTCTGTAACCTGAAGCGTATGTAACCTGAAGTGTATGTAACCTGAGGTACCACTGTATTCCTTTTCTAATATCGTAAAAACTTGCTATACAATTCTGTTTTTCTAACTCTATTCTGGTGATATATCTTTATATCTATATGTTGGATCCTCCTAACTGAGGGTCCGTTTTGAATGCAGCCCAGGACTCCCCCCAATGGGCCTGGAGGTGGAGCTTTGCCCCACTCTGGGATGGTGGTGCCACAATCACGCCACCAGTTCTTAGCCAATTGGAGTGGTGGGGTGATCGGGGCTTTATTATTTAAATAGTAGTGTGACATGGGGAACCCCTCTTGCTTCGTGCTGCCGAACACCCACCCACCCATTGATAGTTCAGCGTTTGGCCTTGCTTTGGACTTCTGTTAGTCACTTGTTTTGGAACAGGGGCCGGTTAGGAATTTTTTTCCAATATGGCAGATTGGCAGTGGCCACTTGGTTTTTGCCTACCTCTTAGCAATCGTCACAACTTTGTAAGGTTTGGCGGTTAAGCATTGGTTTTAGGGGAAGGTGGAGAGGGGAGGTGCGGCCATCACCTGCCCCTCCATTTAATAGGGTATTCTGTTAAAGGAATCGGGGGGGGGGGTCTGGATCTCATCCAAAGCCCAGTGAGGGGCTAGGGCCATGCCAGGACCCCCGGGAACCCCAGGGGTGAGTACCAATCAATAGCCATTGTTGGAGCTCCCTCTGCTGGTAGTTTACACTTTGCAGGCTCCCTGCTGGGTGGGCAGGAACCAGTTATAGTCATTAGATACCAATGCCTAAGCCAATACCAGTCACACTTGTGTATTCAATAAAGTTGTGGCCTAAATTTGCCCATTAACCTTTAAACTAAATTCTGTGTCCATTGCGCCTTTATTCCATGGGGGTGGGTTTCGGGGCTTGACACGCAACTGTATCACCTATACCTCTTTGGAAACATTGAGGGAGGATTTCAGTGTCATGTTAAAGTGAATATTCTGTCAGGGCATGCATTTTGGTTTGTCAGATGGAAAAATCCCCCCAGTGCTGTTCTGCGGGCTCTCCTGACCCACCCAAAGCCAGGGGGAGTGCAGGAGCGAGGGAAAGCCCCATTGCACAAGCAGAAGACATTGTGTGGGGTGCCTGCTAATGGGACCTATAAGTTGAATCCCACCTTGGATTTGTTCACTGGTTTTAATTATATTTATTTAACGTATATCCTGCCTTTCTCCCAGTGCAGGACACAAGACAGCTCACAACATGAATTGTAACAGATGTGTGTGGTTTTCTTATCAATCTGTATCTATCGATTATATATTTTTTTGTTTTTAAGTTAACATTTAAAGGCCAAACAAGATTAGAAGAAAATACAGAGCACACACCATTAAAATCCCTCCTATTACAATCAGTTAGTGGCCACAGGCCTACAATAAATTTATCATTATGGAATGGGGCGTCCCTATTTTCATAGGATAAATGTTGGAGAGTATGCAATTTCTGGGAAAGTTAAATCTGGAAAGACCATGAAGGATTTCCAGTGATATAATGAATCAGGAGCCAGAAGCTCCATTAACTCTGACCAAGTCCCTTCAAGAGGTTTATTCTAGGATAAATAGATGAATATTATGGTTGTGGCTTTCTGCCAAGATATCTGTTCAAGGATCTTTTGAATGGAACAAGACTGTACACCTTGGCTGGGATTCAGGTTTGCTCTTGTGCATACAGAAGGCTTTTGTTTTTTTGATCAAGTGAAGGTTCCTGCCAGTGAAAGTGAGGGAGGCCATTTTTGCCACCTCCCACACTGTTCTGGAGCATCCCCAGCCTTGAGAGCAGACTTTTAAAGTATATATTGGGGGTTTCTGGAAGAATGGGGAATTGGCAACCGGCAAATAAATCTCCTTCCCTTCTTCTGCCCACAGTGAGCATCCCATCCACCAAACTCCACTCCCAGAATATTTGAGTCCACATCTTTTAAGCCATTTATAATTCCTAGAGTTGTCCTAGTGATTGGTCGTATGAAATTTAATTCCATAGCTAATTGGTGTGGATCTAATAAAGTGGCGGCTGGGAGTCCCCTGAAAATCTCTCAAAAAGGGAGAGCAATGTACAATAAATTGAATCAAAGTCCATCCTAGTTAATGCTTAAACATAAGTCCTATTCAGACATTCAGCATGTGTTTGGACTAAAATGTGAGGTGGGGGAACCCTAATAATATTGGGGGACAGAGCTGGCATCTATACCTCCTGGATGGGCACCTCATACACATGTTCAGTCCATAGCTGTCAACTTTTCCCTTTTCTTGCGAGGAATCCTATTCAGAATAAGGGAATTTCCCTTAAAAAAGGGAAACGTTGACAGCTATGGTTCAGTCGTTACATGAGTAAGGCCGCACAGTCTTCATTCGAGGAAAAGGACCAAAAATTCAGAGAGCATGTGGTCATGTCAGAATATAAAAGGTTTTTTTTTCCTGATCTATAAATCAAGTTCCCATATGATTATGATTATTTGAAAGATCCTGCAGGATTGTTTAGTTCTGTATGGCCAAGGGCCGGGGAGAAAAAAAACCTTTTAAATAGGATTTGTGAATATGTGGGGTAAAGGTTTCCTGTATATTAACTCCAAAGCGTGTGACTAGTATTCTTTATCAGTTGCTGAGCAACGGTCATACTCTGAATTTTAAAACTCATTAGCAGGCTGAGCAGGACTGGCATTGGGCAGATGTTTGCTTAGTGGAAGACGAGGGTTGGGGAGAGCAGGCTTTCTGCTCAGTGTTGCTGTGCTACTTCTTTTAAAAAAGAAAGTTTTAAAGAGCTTCCTCTCTTTTCACATGATTTCTTTTTATCTTTCTCCTGCCAGTTTCAAAGATATTAATATGTACCAAGCTTTTTTAAAAAAAAATAGTAATGTGATTCATGGTTTGTTAGTCATTGGCTGTTGCACCATTATTTTGCTTGCATCCTTACTTTAAAGTAAGTTGGACTTCTGAGTATATTCAACATGACTGTGCCGTTAGTCATCTGAGAAATGGGCGCACCTCAGATCGGAACTATATGAAAAACCGAATGTAATTGGGGAGACCTGGAGGGTGCCTGCGTATGAACAGTGACAGACCCTTTAACTAAACGGTCTTACCAGATGCTCAATTAACTGAATGGTTTCTAGTACTTTCAGTGATGGTGCTGTAGGTCTGGTATTAGATTGTAGCTACAGCAATAAATTCTTCAGCAGATGCTCCAATTATGGTTTCAGACAGGCTGGGGAGAGACAATTGTTCTTAAAAGCACTGAAAACTGGAAAGACAAGAAGTACGTACTAGTAGTCCTTGGTATATACACATACAGTGGTACCTCAGGTTACATACACTTCAAGTTACATATGCTTCAGGTTACAGACTCCCCTAACCCAGAAATAGTGCTTCAGGTTAAGAACTTTGCTTCAGGATGAGAACAGAAATCGTGTTCTGGCAGCACGGCGGCAGCAGGAGGCCCCATTAGCTAAAGTGGTGCTTCAGGTTAAGAACAGTTTCAGGTTAAGAACGGACCTCCGGAACGAATTAAGTACTTAACCCGAGGTACCACTGTATATATACGCACACAACACACATTTAGACACACCTTCATATCTGTTACCTCCACTTTTTTTGAAACGTTCAAAATATCAGAAACAGTGGGGTAAGTTGACAAACTCTGGGAATGACACCTAACATTCCATTGTCAGCTCTTGGTCAGTTTCTGAACTGTTGAAGATTTCTTCGGGTTCAGTGCAGACTTTGATCCCAGTTCATTTTTTTTTCATGTCATGAAATTGGCACGTAGCCTTGGGCAACCCTCCAGATTTACTAACCTTCCTTATGTGGCCATTATAATTATGTGAAAAGCTCCGGGTGCTTTAAAGCTGTATATGAATGCAATGGTATGACAATGCTGTTATTAATAATGATTCTTTCTGCCCTAAATAGCTATGTGATGATTAGGAATAGAATAGAACTGATTCCCCTCTTCCAGACCCCCCTCCCTAGTTATTATCTAGAAGAGAAAATCTTTAAAAATGTTGGTCTGGTTCAGATGTAAAATTGCCAGCTTCACAAAACATGGTTTGTTATGAAGCACGCACTAGGTCCATGCGCAACAGCCTTCCCATCTCACCTCAAGCGTAAAGATCCTGAGAAGTTAAATCACATTCATTGAAAACAGAGCCCTCTGGTTTAACATTAGCTGAATAACTGGGATGTGGAGGTTGCAATTCTGTTCGTGCATATATAGGTGGGAGTTACTCAGTGGAAGTTACTTCTGAGTAGACATGCCTAGAATTGTGCTATAGGTCAGGATCCGATCAGTTGTTTGGTCCTGTGACTAACCAGCAAAGGACTCTCATTCCATAGAACGCCCAGAATGTTTCTGATAATGTTTGCAAGCAAGACATAATAAAGAGTTTGTCAATGAACTGAGCTACGTTTATTCAATTAATCCTAAGGAGTTGGTAGGTGGATTAAGCTTTAATGTTTTGCTGAAACTTAATACCCCTGAAAGTGTGTGTTTCTTGAATGCTGATAGGGGAAGAATTCTCTTCAGTGGAACATAAGGAAAGCTCTGTTGGATCAGACCAAATTCTGGCAACCTTTCCTCCCAGTGGCCATTTAGATGCCTATGGTAAGGCCCCCAGCAAGACATGAGCACAACAACACTCTGCCCACTTGGATTGCCTAGCAGCTGATATTCAGAGGCATACCACTTCTGAAACTGAAAGTGGTTCACAACCATCAGGAGTTGTTATTGTTGTTTAGTCGTTTAGTCATGTCCGACTCTTCGTGACCCCATGGACCAGAGCACGCCAGGCACTCCTGTCTTCCACTGCCTCCCACAGCTTGGTCAAACTCATGCTGCTAGCTTTGAGAACACTGTCCAACCATCTCGCCCTCTGTCATCCCCTTCTCCTTGTGCCCTCAATCTTTCCCAACATCAAGGTCTTTTCCAGGAAGTCTTCTCTTCTCATGAGGTGGCCAAAGTATTGGAGCCTCAGCTTCACAATCTGTCCTTCCAGTGAGCACTCAGGGCTGATTTCCTGAAGAATGGATAGGTTTGATCTTCTTGCAGTCCATGGGACTCTCAAGAGTCTCCTCCAGCACCATAATTCAAAATCATCAATTCTTTGGCGATCAGCCTTCTTTGTGGTCCAGCCATCAGGAGTAGTAACTATCAATAGCTCTGTTCTTCTTGTGAAGTTGTCCAAAATGATGGACATCACCACATCCTGTGGCAGTGAATTTCGTCCATGTCTTTATTTTTATATTCATGCTTCTTGTGGAATTGAAGTTGTATTTTCTTCTTGTGTCCATTTTGACAGCTCTTTAATATACTTTTTGTTGTTGCCCAATTCTGTGTCTAAAACAAATTAGGTAGTTTTAGAACAGTCATTTCATTTCTTTCTTGCCTTCTGGAGAATGACATTGGAATCAGTGTTTAATGTTAAACCATTTGCTATTTATATCTCAGCAGTATCATGTTGATTGGTTTAAGATCATTTTTGTGTGATTGGTTGGCATTTGGTGCTTTGAATTCTACATTAAAAATATTTAATGAGGATAAACGTAATATGTGATTCAGAGAAATTTTCCTTGGGAGTAGCATAAACATGTATTGCCATGAGGTTTTTTTGAGGATCCAAAATATAATATATGTCTGGACATTATTTGAAAAGTCTTTGGTCATCTTTCTAGTGCTTGGAGTTGTGGTCATCCTTCTGTTGCTTGGAGTTCCTAGACTTGTAATTGCATGTAATTGCTTTAGCCTTCTAGCTGTTTCATTTTTTACTGTTATCTTATTCCAGTTTCAAAGAGTGCAAACAGAAATGAAGACAGATCCAAAGGCTCTGAATAAAATCTTAGTGATGCAATTTATTTCAGCAGGGCCTGTGCAGGAAAAGCACAATCATACCAGTATCTCACTCTGCCCCAGGTGCATCTAGGCAGGTCACCTGGAAGCATTGAACACAATATACCTGTGTGGTGTGGGTGTGTTGGGAGAGAGAGAGAGAGAGAGAGATGGCCACAACTTCATTGGTTACAGACATAGCAAGCTTGGCATATTTTGCCTCGGTCATTCTTGCTGAGGTGGATGATGAGAACATCAGGTGGTACCATGTGGCCACTTGAATGAGGACTGTCTTACTTTGTGCCACGAAATCTGAGCCAAGAGTTTCTTACCTTACAGTTTCTGGCAAGACTAATATGTGGGTCACACTGGGTGGTGATGGTGTACTATGGGCCCAGTACACAGTTGCAGCTGGTGAAATAGTATGGGTGGAACACAACTGCTATCCTGACTTCCCAACACAGCAAGTTCCTAAGAGGGGAGGGTTGAATTGTTCGGAGCTTTGTCAGGAGGCTTGTATTAGCTCCTCCCCACATGCTGCATGACGCGGGTGGCACTGTGGTCTAAATCACAGAGCCTAGGGCTTGCCGATCATAAGGTTGGCAGTTCGAATCCCCGCAACGGGGTGAGCTCCCGTTGCTTGGTCCCTGCTCCTACCAACCTAGCAGTTCGAAAGCACATCAAAGTGCAAGTAGATAAATAGGTACCACTCTGGCGGGAAGGTAAATGGCATTTCTGTGCACTGCTCTGGCTCGCCAGAAGCAGCTTAGTCATGCTGGCCACATGACTCGGAAGCTGTCTGCGGACAAACACTGGCTCCCTCGGCCTATAGAGTGAGATGAGCATGCAACCCCAGAGTCGTCCACGACTGGACCTAACCTTTACCTTTACCTACATGATGCACAGTGGCCTGCTGTATGGAAAACAGCTCCCTACATATCGCCACTCCCCCTCAATAAGCACACTTTTATCATTCACTTTGAACTGTAGTCTATAATGTAAGGGAAATGCATTTAGAGACGTGCTTATAAGTTCATTTGAGAGAGCTGTGTGAAATCAGTACAAAGAACAGTTTAATTGGGTTGAAACCAATTACTACATCACTGTGAACATTGCTACAGTCACAGGCATCATATGGCAGAATGTGACCAGGGCTTAGGCATATTATTGTGGCACTTTTCAGATGTTCACTGCGTAGTAGATCAATATCTGCGTGCAGGGGTTGTTGCTATGACACTAGGCTCTGCCCCTGGTCAACACAAAAATTGTTTCATGTCCAAAATTATTTTGTACTTGTATACAGTTGTATGCTTTTTCAGGTCAGGGAAGGGGAAGCATGTAATTTGAGGATATACCCTGCATTGTGATACCCCTCTCTCACTCTATGCAATAAACATATGGGGGGAAATGCCAGAGTCTTGTCTGGCAACCTGCTGGTTTGAAGTTAGAGGGAAGGGGAGAAAAATCACAGGCAGTGAGATGAAAAGAAAAGTGTTGCAGTGTTTTAATATTTGTTGGAGTGGCTGGGGAAACCCAGCCAGATGGGCAGGGTACAAATAATAAATTATTATTATTTGTTTGCTTTTTTTATTACAGTGGTACCTTGGTTCACAAACTTAATCCATTCCAGAGGGCCGTTTGACTTCCGAAACGTTTGAAAAACAAAGTGCGGCTTCTGATTGGTGCAGGTGCCCTGGAAATAATAGCAGATAGCTGCATCAGAGGTTTGGCTTCTGAAAAACATTTGAAAACTGGAACACTTACTTCCAGGTTTTTGATGTCTGGGAATCAAGGTACCACTGTATTCCTAAAATAACTGCCACAGGTTCTTGTGGTTTGGTTTGGTTTGGTTTGGTTTTGTGTTTTGTTTTGTTTTGCCATGGGTGCCTGTTGCTATTATTTGCACCAATCAACAGTAGTGTAGACTCTTTATGAATCATGCTACGCTATTTCCCACGAGTTCTGGCCTGACTAGCTATTATTCTTCATCTTCTTATTTTCCTCACAAACCTAACAAAACATTTGCAAGCCTGCTGCACATAACCTGAAGCAGTGAGCGATATGCAATGTTTGCTTCTCAGGTGGAAAACCACTAGCACGCCAAACCGGGACCTCTGCCATGCACTGTGCTGGGCTGTGGGGATGGTGTTAGATTGACTGGAGGTGTCTGTTCACTCATAGTGGTTAGCTCAGACAAGAAGAGTTTCAGCCCAATTTCCCTCTTCTGCCCACAAAACCCTGCAGAAAGCTCAATGGGGGTGGAGTAAGGGGTAAGGATGGACTGGGATCTTCAGGAATTGGTTCCAATTCCCCTTCCCTTCCCCACCTTCTTTTGTGGCCACTGTGAGTTACCGTGATCTCTGCTTCTCCAGACTGTCCCATGGGTGGGAGTTAGGATTGCAGGCTAAGATAGGGCATCCTTCTACTTCACTGAATTGGTATTTTGGCTCAACTGGAAAACTCACTTAACAAAAGTATATGCATACTTGCCCTTTTAACACACACACACACAGAGAGAGAGAGAGAGAGAGAGAGAGAGAGAGAGAAGAAGAAGAAGAAGAAGAAGAAGATTATATTTTCTTCAAAGGTGAACAACAATGGAAATCACCCTGATGAGTTTCTCATGTGGATTTTCATTTTTTCTTTTAATTGAGCAGTGCTGTTTCCACTGAACCATACAAAGGGCAAGTGTCTGCAAAAAGGTATTACATCGCTGAAGTTCAAACAATTTTCCAGCCATTTAATTCTCTCATATCATTCTCAGAATAATTATGCCTCTTGTTTTTTGTTTTTTTTTTCATAGGAGGTGAAAAATGTGCATATCTTCCCTTAAATGCTAGGGCTGTTTGGGATTTTGGGAGCTGATTCTTTGCTTCTATGCAGTTGCTGAATGCTTTATGAATATGCTTGAAAACACTGGATGGGAGGAAGACTTCCTGGTTTGTTTTCCCTCTTGAAAATATTTCATACTTCATGACTGCTTTCAATATGTAAGAATACACACACATACACACACGGTAAAAGGCTTTGCCAAATCACACAATTCAGCATGGAAATATGGCCTGGGTTGTGAATATGCGCTAGTGCAAACTTTCGTTCCCAGAAGGTTTTGCTCCTCATTTGTATCCATGAACTGACAGTGGGAAACACAGCAGAAGTTGCCAGCAAGGCTTATTTTCAACATCTGGAGCAGGATCCAGTGATAACATGTCTGGTTATGCATTCAGTTTGTGTGTTTATATGTTATAAATTTCATATAACTGCCCTGCAATAGTTTCCAAAACACAAAATAGAAACCAGTGTGCTCAACTTGTAGAGTGCAAACCATCTTGTTTCCCATATGTTGTGGGCTATCTAAAAGTCTTGTATCAAATTAAAATGGGTTATCCTTATTTACTTGGCTGTACTGGAAACACATAGCTTCAACCTCACTTCCATACTGCCTCATCTAGGCAGTGACAACACCACATCATACACTACTAGCCTACAATGGAGGGGTTGACAGCATTAATGCCCCCAAAGGATCTTACTTCTCCTGTAGCCGCAGCCTTGAATTCAAACAGAAATCAAACATTGTGCTCTGCCTCTCTGGCTTTCCAGATTGCAGCTTTACTTCTAGATCACATTACATGCACTTTTCAACTCTAAACTCTGGCATTTGCCCTTCCAGCTATCTAATATAGGCATCCCCAAACACAGTCCTTCAGATGTTTTGGGACTACAACTCCCATCATCCCTAGCTAACAGGACCAGCAGTCAGGGATGATGGGAATTGTAGTCCCAAAACATCTGGAGGGCCAGGTTTGGGGATGCCTGATCTAAGAGCTGGAGGAGGAATCTCACCCATTTGTCAACTGACACAGAACCCCCTTTCCTCTTGTCTCTTAATGGCCTATCACCCCGGGTGATTTTACCTGAACACAGGAAGCTAGTCCAGCTTCCCACTTGCTGGGTTCAGGGGTTAGAAGAGGTCCAGCACCCACAAATTCATAACGCTATTTTCTTCTGTCAGTGCCTTATCTGTAAACCTCATGAAGGGAAGGATTGTTTCAACCAAGCCCTCTACTTTGCCCACAAGTAACTTTAACTACTTCCTTTTTCTAGGAAAAGAGGTGCCGGAACTCACCATGAACGCCTCTCTTGTTCTTTTATAATGGCAGTGGATCCCACCTGAGAGGTGCCGAAACTGAGTTCCAGATGCAGAAAAGAAAGTCCTGCTTAACTATACTGTTAGCTACACAGTGCACAGTGGTAGAGACACTTGTGATATGTCTTTAAGAAACTATTTGCTAATCAGCTTAAGGGTCTAGAAATCTGAAGTGGACATATTTTCTCAACTTTCCATAGCTTTCACAATTGTGGTCTTTTAAGACAGTGATAAAAACAAGAGTCAAGCAATGGCCATGCATCCCTGTGGGGAAGAACTTAATTGTTTTGCAGCTATCAACAGAGGAATCCATGCTGACCTTTCTGCGTAATGGAAATTACTGATCAGTCCATGCAAGCTAGCTTCATATAAGTATAATCCCGAGGCAGAGAGAATTTCACATTGATTAATCTTGAGAAGAATAAGAAAGAGATGGGAGGTAGAAGTCGAAAGCTCTGTGAGCCTTTTCTTTTAACTTATTGTGGGCCGTGGGCTGCATACTTTTCCCACACTGCAGTTTACATGTCATCAAAGTCAGAAAACACTTAACTTTTTCATCTCTTTCATTAGTCAGACTCATGAACCTTCTCCCTTCCAACAATTTTTGCTCAAATTACCTTTATACAAGAGAGAGCCTTTTATTATTTAACAAGAGCAATATACCATTTATATATTTTGTATACTTTTTTTAAAAAAAGGGATCAATGTTTATTTCTTTCCCAGACTAAATCAACAGCCAATATGCCCCTCTAGAAGAAATCTGAGCAGCAGCAATGACAATAAAGCACTATTACTTTAGGTGCTCTTGAAGTTAAGATGTCCATGATTTATCATATATATACTTAAAAGCATACATATAATATGATATGGGTTAAGTTTGAATTTTCCAATCTACAATATGAAGAAAGCTTTACTCTGATTTTTTTTCTTTTCCTTTGTACAGTGGTACCTCGGGTTACATACGCTTCAGGTTACATATGCTTCAGGTTACAGACTCCGCTAACCCAGAAATAGTGCTTCAGGTTAAGAACTTTGCTTCAGGATAAGAACAGAAATCACGTGGCGGTGGCACAGTGGCAATGGGAGGCCCTATTAGCTAAAGTAGTGCTTCAGGTTAAGAACAGTTTCAGGTTAAGAACGGACCTGCGGAACAAATTAAGTACTTAACCGGAGGTACCACTGTATTGGGAGGTTTTTAATGCTTAATTTTCTTATTATGTTTTTAGATATGCTGTAGGCTGCCCAGGGCAGCTGGGGAAACCGAGCCTGATGGGCGGGGTATAAATAATAAAATTATTATTTAATTTATTATTTATTATTGCTACAACAGTGCATTTAGAACAGATATGCATCTGAACATGGGATCACCTAATAACTGTATACATCAAAGGAAATTTCCCCCATTGGCTGCTTTTTGTTTAAGTGTAGGAATGGGAGGGAATTCAGTTCACGCTACTGAAACAATATCAGCCTTCTTTCAAAATTCGCACCTATCAGGATTTTGTGATGCAGTTATCCAAACAAAGAATGCTTTTTGAAAGGGTTATAATAGGGGGGAAATGTGCATAGGAATGAATAGATTAGTGAAAACAACATGCAAAAATGTGTTATACCAGGAGGAATTTGTTGCAAAAATATGTACATTGGTCAAAACAGCTTCATACTATATCAGTAGTTAATAACAAGTACTTGCAGGTCCTGCTTTCCAAAAACAATGCCTTCCATCGTTTGTTAGGTGAACATTCACCTAACAAGCTGGTGATTTCCATTATTTCCTATGGAAACATTTCTAATTTCTGATTTGTCCAATCTCCCTCCCTCCCTTCATGGTTTCTGCCCAAAACTGCTACAGTTAATCTGCAAAAGCAAAACAAACTGATTCACCTTATCTTTCCTGCTTCCTGACTTGTTGGATCTCTGTCCCTCCTTCCATGCTTTTTGCCTGAAATAGCTTTCACTGAGCGGCAAAAGGCAAACAAGTAAGGAAGAAGGGAAACTCTGGCTGTTCAAATATCTGAATCAGCTGTTTGCGTAGCAAGGTTTGGATATAATTATGTTTGGGTATCTGAGATTTTGGATAAGGAGCATTCCAATAGTGGGACCTGCATGTGGGGACTTATGTGATGGAGCAGAGGTTGCATACACTCAACAGTGAAATATCACATGGCTTATTATCACTGACATTGACTTTTATATGAAGGGCAAGATTCTGCAACTGTGCAGTAGAACTTCGGTTTTTGAGTGTCTCGGAAGCCAATAGTTTTGGAACCTGAACACTGAAAACCCGGAAGTAATTGTTTCCGTTTTCAAACGTGCTTCGGAAGTTGAACGGCTTCCGCTGCGTATTTTTCCATTTTCTCAATGGAAATTGCTGACAGGCCTTTGTGCCTCGGTTGGTGAACAGTTCGACAACCAGGGTTCCACTGCAAATGCAAAAGATGCACACACTTATACAAATTTGTGGGTGGATGGGTGCAGAGGAGTTCTGTGTAAGGTTGTGGGTTAGTTTGGGCCAGTGCAGATTGAGAAACAGGCCTTCTGATTTCCTGTAAAAAAATGTCTCTTGTATGAAAAGCTCAAAGAACTAAGCATCACGAGTTTAGCTTAAGCCTCCCAATTTATCTTTAAAAGTCTGTTAGTTTGAAATATGACACCTTTCAAGGTAGACTGCAACATGGGAGAGAGCCTCAGTGTACAGAGAACTTCAAAACAGAGTGCCCAAACCCTTTAATAAAAACAGATTGTACATTAAGTGCCAGAAATGGAATATTTATTCTCAATTTACAGACAGCTTGCCTATAATCTGAATTACATCTTCTCTCAAGAGCAACAATTTTTCACCGTCCTCCTCTTTGACAGATCAGAATCATTAGTGAGTCCGGTGAAGTAAACCTGTAAACTGCTCAGAAAGGGGAAGGTGCAGCAATTTTGCAATACAATGTTTCCAAAGTGCATATGAGTGCCTCATAAACTTTTATAACTTACTTACATATTAGGCAAGCCCAACTAAGAAATCTGACAAACCATGATAAACTGCTTAAATAGAAAAACTTTCACAAAGTAAACAAGCTGCTGTAGAGTATTAGCCATCTTCTCAATAATCTTGATTACGTGCATACATACTGCACACAGATACACTGAGAACTTGATGTTAAATTGTACTGAGTGTGGCAATACATTTGAATTATGCACTGCTAAAAGTAGCCTCAAGAGGCATTCATGCTGTGAATCCACCTTGGGCTCAGGCGCAGGGAGCAATGATGGGAGCAATGATGTCCTTCTGCTTCTCCCCAGCCTTTCACACCTGGCTTCTCTCCATTGCATTTTAGAATTTGCTCAGTAAACACTGAAGCAATAAATAATTCAGAAAATAAAGTGGTTAATTATGAGCCCAGTTATGAAAACAAGCTGGACCCTGTAGTGTAACTGATGACCTCAAGCAATCCCCTTGTGATATCAGATGCCACAGGCTCCACTAATGCTGGGGATACTGTTGATCTGCTGGGAGAGGAGGAAGTGGTGAATTATTGTGTGGGAAGGAGTGGGAGAACGGAGTCGTGTGAGTGGTGTGAACAGGTTCATCTCTGGTCTTGATTATGATCTGAGCTGTAAAAGAACTGTTGGATTTCATGGGCCACCCAGTTAGGAATACGAGTTGCACTAGAGTTGTCAATTAGATATTTCCAAGTTTTGACAACATCTCTAGCAGAAACCTCTTCTCACATCATGTTTTCTTGGCATACTGCCTAAATATGGATTCCTTGTAATGTCAGCTAGATGGAGAGCACACTGGTATATACAGTGGTACCTTGGGTTACATACGCTTCAGGTTACATACGCTTCAGGTTACAGACTCCTCTAACCCAGAAATAGTGCTTCAGGTTAAGAACTTTGCTTCAGGGTGAGAACAGAAATCGTGCTCCGGTGGCGCAGCGGCAGCAGGAGGCCCCATTAGCTAAAGTGGTGCTTCAGGTTAAGAACAGTTTCAGGTTAAGAACGGAACTCCAGAATGAATTAAGTACTTAACCTGAGGTACCACTGTAGACCAATGAAATGAATAGCGCTATCTGTAGCAAGGACAGAGGTGTGTATAGTTCACTAAGGCCTTTATATTGATCTCCCATAATTTCTTTATATTGATCTTTCATTACGTCTGCAGGAATGTGTGGCCCATTGATGAGTTGGCATATTATGTATGGTACTGGGTTCCTTGGTGCAGTTTGGATTTTTTATGGTCCCAATATTGCCACACTTTGTTCTCTAAAACAGAAACAAGTTTTATGCATTAGTAATCGAAACAGGATGCTGCAAACCCAGTTTCATGAGGATAAACTTATTAAATTATCTAGGACCATGTTTTTGTACTTTACCTTTCAAAATCCCATGTTAAAACTTATAAAATGAATCTTTGCTGAAATCTAATGGTGCATATTTTAATAAGTGATATCACCCATGGCAACTTAGCACTTGTTTTGTTTTTCAAGGCAGTAATTTATTGTAATTTATCATGTAGAAATATATATTAAAAAGAACTTGATTGGGAACTGCAGTAATGACTTCAAAATAATCCTACCACCTGTTTTCAAAATTTAATCAGCTATATAACAGCTTTTTTAAAAAAGAAAAAGAAAAAAGAGGGAGACTTTATTAATCTATGTGCTGTGAATGACTGCAAATTAGTTTTTATTATCTAAAACCACTTGGCTATTATGGTATTTAAAATATGACATGTGCTAGCAAAGATGTGTTCAAAATAAACTGTGGCTTAATATTTGTGTTATCTGGAAAAGGATTTTCAGGGTTCAATCTTAGATTGTTTCCTATTTTTTTTTCTTGAATTACCACACTTATAGTCCTGTCAATTGCTTTTCTAACAAGAGTTAATATAATAGTAATAATGGGTTTCTCATCCTTACTAAAATAAATTACTCTCAGTAATAAGTGCTAAATTTCTTTTGAATGTGTTTGATCTGTCAAATTAATGAAGAGTTTCTTTAAGGCTTAGAAAAAAGAATAATCTATGCCTGAGGAAATCACCTTTGCCACCCCTATAGCACCAAACTGTCTTTCTGTTGGAGAGATCTGCATAATGATCTTACACACGGGATCTACTCAAATTTATTGAATGATGTTTGCATTTTCTTGCTGTTTGATAGTTCAGCAAAGTATTTTGGGGAAAAAATTATAAACAGAGGCAAGCTCTTAAATCCAGTTAGTCTTCGAGCCTGAAATCCTTAAGTCAGTGCAAGCAGTAATTTGAGAAAAACTTGAAAAAGACAGTAATGCATGAAGGTTTGTAATCCTCTGGCTTCTGTTATTTATTTTTGGATCACACAATCTTTAGAACTTGGTTCCTTTGACTAGATCAGCCTTTCCCAACAATGTAACCTATAGATGTTTGGGCTAGTACTTCCATCAGCCTAAGCCAGCATGGACAACCATCAAAGATGATGAAAGTGGTAGTCCAAAATATCTGGAAGGCACCAGGTTGGGAAAAGCTGGACTAGATTCATACATAAAACTGTCTTATACTGAGTCAAGCCATTGGTTCTTCTGGCCCAGTAATGTGGATTTACAAGCAATTGATTTCTAAAGGCAGAGCCTTTATTAGGGATGGAGGCAGAATTTAACCTTTGTAAATTGCTATACAAACCAAACCTGCTCTGTACTCTCAGACTAATGCATGGATTGGAATGTGCAAGTTTTATGTGTATCTGTTTACTGGACTATATATTTATCCAAACATTTCAATGCAGTTCTCAGCAGCTTGAACAAAATGCACATTTATTCATATTTTGAATATGAATCTGGGTCAGAAAGCATGAAGTCATTGAGTTATGGTTCCAACTAGAGAAGCATTGAATGTTGCCTATAGCTAGAGCATGACCCCCCCCCAAATGAAGCACTTTTGATATTCTAGATGTCAACGGGGGAGTTAAGAAATGCTTAAATTTCTTTCTCTGAAATTTATGGGAGCTTAGAAGACTGAACTTAGCCTAGACCAAGTCCTTAATTTTTCTCATACTCTGTAGCATTATATTTTGCCTACTTTCCAATAGTAGGTGATGAAAATTAGCTTCACTATGTCTTCAATATATAATGTTTTATTTTGACAAATAATATACCATAGTGGCCATCAGACACTCTTATATTATATCAATTAGATTTGATGGCAATGAAGGCATGTGGATTAGATTAATCCTATTGATTTATGATTAACATCAAACACCAGCAAAGCAGTAGTGAACTATACAGTCTGTTTTAATGATTAATGTGGACTCATTTATCTTTCACACAGACATGAGAAAATGAATTTGTCTATTGTCCAAGAGTTTGAATTAGATACTTAATTATGAAGCAAGGGAAGCTCACTGTGTATACTATTCCATTTTTTTACAGCAGGAGATAAATAGCATATATTATTTCTTGGGCATTTCTGCATGGCTATGTATTGCTTTTCCTTCAAGGCTTGGAATGTGATGTATGATTAGGAGGGGAATCAATTTTTGATTAATATAAATACTAAGTTAAGTATGCAATATCTCAATAAACAAGACCATTAGCATATATACTGGTCAGAAGGAGCAAGTAAATGGAAGGGCACATTATTCTTTCTGGGTTTTTAATTCTCCCAGCTTCTTCTACCACCTTCAGGCAGATAATATTTTTGAGAAAAATAAATACAGTTTCTATTTGTGAGTTAGAAGGTAATTGGCTCTGAGGCATCCCTGTAAATTTTCACACACCCATTACTCTACATAAACGTTAAAGTCTTCCTTCAAATGTTACTAAAGTCTTTTAAAGGGGGATTTAAGTAATATAGGAAAGCATTCAGGCTACGGAAGGCATGTATGCCATGTATAAAATCTCAGTATCGTGGAAAAGGGTGTGCGTATGGAGAACAGAATTGCAAAGTTCTTGAATTCTGCCCTCTGCCAGCCCTAAGAGCTTCTGGTCATTAATTTGCAAGAAGCCACTAAAAAGAAAAAGTTTTAATGGTGCATTTTCAGTTATTTATTCAGCTCACCTACAAAACAAGGAATTGTTATATTCTCGCAGTATCTTTAATAATATGTACGCTTTAATTCCCACTCGATGTTTCAGCATGAGTAGCTTACCATGAATATAGTAGTACAACTATTTCGTTAGCTGACCTTTACATGAAGTTTATTATTTGAAATAGCCTAATTTTAAGATCTGGTAGGTACGCTTAAAGGTCCATCTGGTTCACAGCAAGTGTCCAACAGATTCATGGAAGCAAACATGGCATGTGACTCATTTTGGCGGGTGGGGGGGTCACACATACGAGGAGCAGGGGGTAGAAAAACCACAACCTGCAACAGGGATACAAAATTCAACTTGCATAAATCTGTAGCATTAGAAAGCAGCCTAGCCCGTTCCAGAGTTGATCTGGGTCTCTCCAGTTCAACTTTTTATTTGGACCCAGTTAGATGTGTTAAAAATGAAGCTCTTGTGACCTCCACATTCACTATAATGGAGAATCTAAAAATGTTATAGTATTTTTTCCATCTCACATAAATGTGGGTGGGTACAATAGGAATCATTGGGGCTGGATGGAAAAAGAGGAGACTGACTCCTAATAAAAACTGTGCTGGGGAAAATGTCACACCTTCAGTAAGGGCCTTGTTATCACAATAGTTATCGCTGGTGAGTGGTCTTGCACCACCATCCAGTCATGGATTTTTGTTGCGTGTCGAGGTCCCCAAGCCACCCCCCCCAAATAACTCACAACACACACATAATTTTTGTTTAAGGTTTTTGGCATAATTTTGGCCACAACTTTATTAAAATACATAAGCGTGAGTGGTTGTTTAGGCATTGGTGAAGACTATCTGTCCCCCCGCCTGGGGACAGAACTGACTTCCGGGCACCACCGAAAGCCAGTAAGGGAAAACAATATCAGGGAGAAATGGAGCTGAGTCACAGACCCTCAATTCTCATCCGCATGCTCCCCGAAGGCTTGCCGGCCCTAGTCCCATTCCAGGGATTCAGGCAGATGTCAAGCCCCTGGATTCCTTTAACGGAATTCCCTTTCCGCAGCAACCATGGAGGGGCAGGCCCAGCCTATCCTAACCCCTCCTCCAACCAATTTATAACCAATGCCTAACCACAACCTTACAAGTTGTGATGATTTGCTACACAGTAGGGAAAAACCAAATGGCACCAGCCAATCCGCCAAATGGACAAAATTTCTACCAGGCCCCTACCCCAACAGCAGACGACCGCATGACAGGCATAGCAAGGTCAACGCAAAAAAAACCCCCTTAATTTAGGGCAGGTGGGCAGGTGATCCGTTGCATGCAGCAAGGAGAAAGCTCCATTCTGCATGCAGAGTATTTAAAACCTTTTACCCCTCCCACCCAAATTGCAACATAACTTTTAACCCAGCAACCCAGCCATCCAATCGTTGCCCTAGGCCCACTTTAGAAACCCTGTCTGGCAACAGAGGGGTGGCTCGGCAGACCCCACCACAACACATGCTCTCCATGAGGGAGAACACACTAAAATGCATTCTCTTCCCCCTGGCAGAGAGAAATCTCTGCATTGTCATGCACAGGGGAAAAGGTGTTATTGGAAAAGTCATGTAGATCAGCATAAAACAAGCACAGGTTTCAATCCCTTCCTGAAATCATTGTGATTAGAGTGCTCAGGCATGTGAAAATTTCATCCAAGTCAACTTTATTCACTTAATAATTTGAGAGGTACACAGATCCAATACGCAACACAATTAAATACCATTTACTTCAATGGACTTAAACGTACTTGTCTCAGAGTGAGAATGTGGCCTGCAGCTTTTGAAGATGGTGAACTCGTCTCTTTTTAGATTATCATAACACATCGCCTACTGTAGAAAATGCTTGTAAATATTGAACATATTATATTCAGTTATGAATATATGGCTTTAGATTCAGGTAGGTAGCCGTGTTGCTCTGACACAGTTGAAATAACAATAAAATAAAATAAAATTGTCCAGTAGCACCTTATAGAACAACTAAGTTTATTCTGGTATAAGCTTTAGAAGTATGCATGCCTTCCCACTGCTCCCAGAGCTTGTCGGGGCTGGCGGGGGAAACCCGGGTCGTCCCCTCCCCCAGCCCCAGGGACCACACATTCGTTCCATAGGACGCACAGACATTTCCCCTTAGATTTTAAGAGGAAAAATGTGCGCCTTATGGAGTGAAAAATACGGTATGTTCCTGTTTTTCTCTGTTATGTCTCTAGGAGCCCGTATAAAATGGTATTGTTCTGTGTCTTTCATCATTTTTTCCCCTCTCATTTCAGAAATTTCTTACAGGATTTTGATTGAAACAAATTATTAGTCAACTCAATTTGCAGGCAACTACTGAAATAATAAAAAGGAGCCTAGGGCTAGCAAGTATAGAATGGTGATTCCAAAAATTCTAAAAGCAGCAAGTGAAGGATTTAGATATAGCATATCATAATTGTTTACTGCTTTGGGGCAAGCAGGCAGAATAGAGTAATTGTTCATAGGAAGGCCATTTTCACAGTATTCATTATTTGGTGAATAAGCTAATCCATTTTCGCTCAGCACGAGACTCTTAATCTCAGAGTTGTGGGTTCAAGCCCCGCACTGGGGAAAACATTCCTGCATTGTAGGGGGTTGGACTAGATAAGCTTTGGGGTCCGTTCCAACTCTACAATTCTATTATTCTATGATCTGTTTTTATTTTCATTCCAACTTTTTATTCAAAACATACATAACTAGGAGGTTAAAAAACACACAATTGACACAATTTAGAATGTCTGTGTATGTGTGTTTTTGCATGTGTGTGCATGCCTGTTGTATATAACTGTTTTTGCCAACTGGGTTCCTCCATGAGACTACAACTCATCAGCCCTAACCAGACCTTGATATGAGCAGCTGTCCAAAAAAAAAAAAAAAACCTGGAGGGCATCATGTTGTAGAAGACTGATATATACACTATATTCCTATAGGGTAATTGCATGAAAATGTCAACCTAGTGACCAATTTTCCATTTTCACATACAGTAAAGTTAGCATAATTCACTTCCCATCAGATGTATCAAGGAGGCAGGGGCCATACTGATTGGCTCTCCCTACCTATGCTGAATTGGTGAGCTTATTTAGAGATACAGAAATTTACCACAAGAGAGAAAGGCCTCTCCCTTTCCCTCAAGGCAGTCTTGAATGCAAAGTGTAAATAAATTTTTCACATATTTTAAAATACAGGCAGGTGATTTCCCCTGATTCGAAATGTGATTGTTGTGGGCAGTTGATTGAACTTACTCTAAAGATGTTTGGTGGAAAAGTGTTTACTCAAATGCCCTATAGCAGTGATTGCCAAACTTGGCCCTCCAGCTGTTTTGGGACTACAATTCCCATCATTCCTGACCACTGGAACTGTTAGCTAGGGATGATGTGAGTTGTAGTCCCAAAACAGCTGGAGTTTGGCCATCACTGCTCTCTAGTGTTGAAATCTGGGGCTCGGATTCGAACTCTACTGAAGTTTTGGAAACTGAGCAGAATATTTTTTTCAGAAGCTATACTCTCTACCATGAGGACTATCAACAGCTATTCTTCATACAGAATCCAGGTGGCCAACAATTAAGCCAAGAGCAGACAGCACTCAGTTATATTAAAAGAATATTAAAGTATATTAAAAGAATAGCTAAAGTGCCAATTGAGGATTTCCTGCAAAGTGTTATGTGTAATTGGTTGATAACCAACTCTGGGAAGCAGCTTGTCAAGATGTTTTAGCCTAATATTATTATTTTCCAGAACTGAGCTCTGCATTGATCTTGAATAAGTGTCAACTAAGGGATTGCCTCTTCCAGATAAAATCCAGAAGGGATCCCCAGCTAATTAGAAACACAAATTTTCTCCTTGGTAACCACTCCTGAGAACAGACCATTTTAGAGTCAGTTATCTCAGCAGGCACAAAAGAACTGGCAACCAAGTTATCACCAAATTTGAGACATAGAAACTGAAAAGAAAACTTGTTAGACAGGTAATAGCAATATGGTGTTCATAAATATGAAATCTATTAAAAGAGGATTCAAATGAAGATAAATGTTGGGTTGAAAATAAAATTAAAATTGGGGTTTTGCCACAGGAAATGTAAATTCCTATGGTCATTGCAAGTTCCCACATGAACTTGGTGCTGACCTGAAACTTGTGAATCAATGTTAGTCACAGGTCTTTTGCCAGAATCCCATGCCCTCAGTTCCCAATAAACATTGTTATAAATGTGGCAGTTGTGCATGAAACACCAGCTATATATCACTGCAGATTGGGAAAACTTGATTCATAGTTTTAAAGAATGCAATGGTCTAAGTCACAGATGAATTATTGAGGTTGCAAAACTGCTGTGTTAGTCACATCTTCTAAAGCACAATAAAAAGAAAACATTAAAGCTATTGGTAACATTGATTATTTTTGTAGGAAATATCAGTCTAATTGACAAACATATCATATATAATGTTAATTGGAGTTTGAATACTATTATCCAACACATCTGCAAAATATTTTGTAAATAAGTTTTCAAATGTCAAGTTCGTCACTACAGAATTACATTATGTTCTCTTTAGGGATACCATGATTACCTCCTTTTTTGCTTCCAAACCCCAATCTGTTTACTCACTGTTGTAGATAGATGTCCCAGGCAGATAGTAATCTGCAGATAATATTGTCACAAATGTGGAATAAAAGATCTTGCAGCACATTAACAAATTGTTAATATCATACAAATTGTGGTTATAGTTAACAGCAATTATTTTAATGGCAACTTGATGAGATAGGTTTTTATCTGTTTTGACCAGTTCCAAGTAGTGGAGAAAGAAGAAAAGATACGCTTTAGTTCAACTATTCTCTTTAAACCTTTTTCTCTCCTTTGCCTTCCCTGTAAAACATCACTATGTATGAGACATCAGCATGGTCATCTTCAACTCTGTATAAACCACTTTAGTCCAATGAATAATATTCTGAACTCATTCAGTCAGCTTTTTCCTTCTCATTTCAGTTCATTTTGAATAAATTCCAATATATTTACACCTCTTTTGCTGCTCTCCACTGATGTACTGAAGCTGCTTTGAGAAGTGCATTAAATCTTAGAGATTTTTTGAAATAGGGGTGGGGAGATCAGCAGACCGTAAGAGGGATCAAAATAGGACTCCAAACTGTTAAAAAGTAATTAGGAACGAATGGTAGGTGTAACCTATTGACCCATGCATCAGTAAAACCTTTTTTGGAAAGGATGTAACCCTGCCGTGGAGGTAATTAAATTTAAATAGTTTTGTTTAATTGGCTGGCATTGTGATATCACCTTAGTGACTTCAGTTAAATCTCTCTCAGTAAGAAGTAATTAAAAATCACTTTTCTGCAATGATCTTTCCTTCTGGTCAAGGTCTTTGCATTATTCTACTTGATAATGTTTTCCATGCTGAATTTGGCTTACAATAGTGGGTAAGCTGTAAATGAAATTCTAGTACATTGTAAGACAGATCTTAGGATGGCAGCAGACACAAGGCATTTTAATCACATTATATTAATATGCTAAGTTTATGCCTTTGGGGGAACATATTGTTATCCATATGTAACTTAAAAGTAGATCCCATCCATTAATGAATTCAGAAATACCTCCTGGAAGAAGATGTAGACACATCTCACACAGCTAGCTTACACATTAGCAACTGAAGTTGCCTGCTTTGGAATCGGCCATTAATAATGCCTTGAACTGGAGTAATTAGCAGGGGATAATGCTTGTTTCAGTGCTTTGATATGCTTCACCTCCTAGTGCAAATCCAGGCCACTCATCTTCCGGTAATTTGGCAGCAGTGCCAATTATTGCCTAATAATACACAATGGTTGACTTTACCAATGATCTCCACATGAGAGCAGGCAATTATGCTATGGAAACTGAGGATTGCCAATGAAAATTTAATAATTATTCACACTACTGTGGCTAATGACTTAGTGATTCTGGAAATACTTACCTAGCCTTTTGGAATCTCGACACTGCACACAAAATATTCTTTTGAATACTGTGGGGGGGGGATAAATGGTGATTTTAATTAGTCTTTCTGTAGTTGCTATGACCAATGTAGTTGGTCCAAGTGGCTCAGTCTGGCCTGGATCTAGACACATCAAAACAGCAATTCAGTTAAAAGCGTTGTAAACTTCATAAAGGGAAATCCCGCTGGCGAAAGACGGGATTCTGCAGTGCCTTCTGGTCTCACAGTGTTATAACTCATATAAAGCGCCTTTTCTTTACTAATGTAGCTGAGTCACTGGATAGCTCAGTTGATTAGATGATAGCTCACTTGTTAACAGCAAGGTTGCAGGTTCGATCCCCATATGGGACAGCTGCATATTCCTGCATTGCAGGGGGCTGGACTAGATGAACCTCTGGGTCCCTTCCAACTCTACAGTTCTGTGATTCTATGACATTCTATGCATCTCACTTGCATGCTGTGTTCTTTAATTTGAAATATGTGCTGGGCTTGGTGTTTTTATCGCTTTTATATTCTACATGCTGGATGGCATCTAGCTTTTATCACACTTGCATCTTGTGCTAAAAAAAAATTGGTAGAAATCTTAATGTTGCCCAATTTGAGAGTAAATAAATGATCGTTTTAGTCATTGCTATACATCAAACACTTGATAGTTATTTACCTGTAAAACAGCTAACAATATACACAAAACTCCCTGTGATTTATTTATTTATTTGGAAGGATAGGTATATATCAAACATATTCCAGTAGATATTTGTAGGATGCTTAGTAGTACAGGAAATGCGGGGCAAAAACATTTGCTGTGCTTGGTCTGACATAACTCTCCTAGTAATAGATTCTCCAGGTACCGTATGTGGATGAGTGGAACATGAAGGTGAGGGAGACTTGGAAGTAACAGTGACCCATAACTAGTTTGGGGCTGTCATTTTTATTGCTATCTAATGGGTAGAAACTTATTGAGCTTCTTGAATACATGTGTCTCATCTATATATGCTGCTTGAGATAATTAGTATAATGAAACTTTTTTTTAATCAATTATACTCCTGATTGGTCCTCAAGTGATTCTCAGGCCACCTGGATGAGTGCTTTTGAGATAATCTGAAAGATCTGACATTGGTCCTAATTATTGCTGCAAATATAATAGCTCAACGTTGGCAAAGGCCACAACAGTCTCTATTAATGACTGAGGTAGGGGAAGCTATAAAAAAGTTAATCTACGATATTAAGTTAAGACTGTCTATATGTATGATTGGCTAATTTCAAAACTATTATTTTAGCTTGTGTTTTGTAGTAATGTAGAATTGAGAGACTCTAAGCCTGTTCTTTTCAATAACTGAACATTCTCTTTAAAAGTGCTGCATCTGTATATTTCTTCTTATCCTCCTTTTCACTTGCTGTACCATAAGATTCAAGTAATTATACGTTTCAGAGGCAACTCACTTTTCTCATTTGCAAAGATGGAACCCTGTGCTGATTATTTATTTAATTGAACTCACAAAGTGTAAACGATTACTTTAATCCATTGCACAAGCCATTTATATCTAAAATGTTCCTATTGCCTTCCATTTTAGAGGTGGGATGGACTTGAGTGACTGTGATGTGCACAAACAAAGCAGCTCTTCTCTTCAGACACTTTTTTGTACTCTTTTTAATATGCAGAATTAGTTGTGCACGTGGCAGCTTCACTGACATGAATGAACAGAACAGCTCTGAAGGGATAATGACTCCAATCTGCAAATTAAATTTTCCCCACAGAGGCCTTGACACAATAGACTGTAATGGCTCCTTAATGATCCACAGATTATGTGAATGTATAAAGTCTGAAGGCATTTCCAAACCCAATATAAGCTATATATAATAAAAATAACTTTCCCATTCAAATATTCAAACTTGTTTACATCTTCCTCATACAAAAAGTACTGAGAGAAACAAGACTAAAATGAGCTAAACTTACAGATGGAACAACATGTGTCTAATGTTTAATTTAACTTGCTGAAGTTCCCAGAACAGTGTGAGCAATGAACATTCTGCCTAAATTTACAATTGATTCTGTGTCTTCTTGGTTCATAAGCTGCCCAAGGCAGCAGTTCTCTATGCCAGTGTTTCCCAACCTTGGGTCTCCAGCTGTTTGAGGACTACAATTCCCATCATTCCTGACCACTGGTGTTGCTAGCTAGGGATGATGGGAGTTGTAGTCCAAAAACAGCTGGTGACCCAAGGTTGGGAAACACTGCTCTATGCAATGGGAGAGGTAGAGAGAACATGCCCTCTTCCTCCACATGCAGTTGATATAACATTAGTATGAGCTCCTACGTCCAGTCATGCTATTTGTCTGTTTTATCCCCTTCAGAAAAGTATAGGAAGATTTGCATACTGGTTCATTACATGGCACTGGTGTGGGGAGCCTAGTGTATGTGACTATGACTATAGTAATCCATTGTAGAGGCAAGTTGGAAATGAAATAAAAGGGATAAAAGATAATTCTAACTTTTTTTGCCGTATCTCTTCATCAATTTAATTTGCAGAGCTGGTCTAATGTGTTTAAGAAAGTTAGGGAAGAGCCACAGCTCAGTGGCAGAGCATAACCTTGGCATAGAGAAACTCCTAGGTTCGAATCCTGACATCTCCAGGTATGGTTCCTGACTGTAACCCTGGAGAGCTGCAGCCATTCAGTGTAGACCATACTGCGCTAGATGAACAAATGTTCTGATTCAATATAAGGCAGCTTCCTTGTGAGAGACCCATGTCCTGTTATCTGTTTATGAAATGTGAAGGGCTGCCTTTAAACAGGACAGAGAAGTCTGGTGCACGTCTTCCCTCTTCCCTTCATACTACATAGCAGGAAACGGAATACAATATTACACCCATAGTATTTCCCAGAACAGCCTTGTTTTGGTCCTCACTCTTGAAGAGAAGGGTATGGCGCGGATCTCATAATATTATGGCCATTGAAAAATCCAGGAAACTCTTAAATCGGGTGGTAGCGCACAAAGTGTGTTTCATGAATGGCCTGGTTATTCTGCATGGTGATATCCGGATTGGCGACCAGACCTTGTTCCGGGATGACGGTGTTCATCTTTCAGATCACGGCAACGATATATGGTTGGCCGACATCATCAGAAGCCTTAGGGATTGGTTGCAGCTGTGAGGGTATTGGCGGCGAGCCGCTTGAGTGGCGGTTAGGCATTGGAATGTGTTGTTGGTGTATGGAAGGGCAGTGTGTGGCCATCGCCTACCCCTTCACTTATGGGTATTCCGTTAAAGGAATCCAGCGGTCGTGAATCCTGTCCGATGCCTGTGTGGCTGGGGGCCATGGCACGGCCTCCGGTGACATCAGGGGAGAGCTTATAGTTGTATTGGCATCAACAGGCTCCTCCTACTGGTGGTTAACCCTCGTCAGACTCACCCCTCTCCGAGTGGGTGGAGTCAAATTTGCTGTTGTCCAATGCCTAAGCCAATACCTTCTCACATGCTGTAATCAATAAAAGTTGTGGCCTTTTTCTAGCCCATTAATCTAATATACTGTGTCCACATGTCTTTATTATTCCCAAGCGGGGGACAGGTCGTCGAATCACAAACACCACTTTCCTTCTTCTTCTAAGGATGAGAAAGTTCAATATATTTGGACTAACCAACAGATGAGTATGAGTTAGAATATAATATCACACCCATATGAATGGTCTTTCATAACTATTAACAGCTGCTAACATTTGATCTTTTGGGTTTGAAGAAGAACTATATTTGGAATTGATAAGGGGTGTGAGGCAGAATCTTTGCACATTTCTCACTGTTTCCCAGGATGTGATTATGTTAGCCTGTTCTCTTGTAGATCTTGGGGTCAGTTTGAATTCTCATGTAGCAAAATGGTTAAGAAAAATGTTTTCCTGTAACAAAAGCCTCTGATCAATTACTATTTTTCTGGTTCTAGATTCAGGTAAGTAGCCTTGTGACAGGTAAGTATTTTGTCTGACACAGATGAAATAAAATAAAAATTTGTCCAGTAGCAACATGAAAGCTTATACCCAGAACAAACTTAGTTGGTCCATAAGGTGCTACTGGACAATTTTTTTGATTTTTCTAGTGTCATGAGTGTGTGTTTGGTTAATTACAATGGCTGTGGCCCAAACACAAACAAACTTTCCCTTTCCTCCACAACACAGGCATACAAGTCCTCAGCCCAGCAAACTTAGCCACAAATCAGCCTTCCAAGGTCAAGAGACCCCCATGGCCTAACTGCTAGCGCAACAACAAGCTGTGCTGCTAAGACCGGCAAAACTTGTCACAACAGCTCCCAGCCAGGAAACAGCTATGTGCCAGTGGCTACTTTCACTAGACAAGCTGATGTTACTGGTGGTTGCATGACAGTTGGGTTGAATTATATCCTAACCTCAGAAAGAACTGGGATTGGTTAGGGCTAAGGAATTGTGCCAATCCACACAGGCAGTGCACAGCAGACCTGAAGACTGGGTCCCAAAGCTTCTACATCAATCTCACTTGCAGGTTTCCTTGAAGCAGTTTCTGTCTGATGAACAGTCAAAATGATGAGACACGCTCTATCCTCAGATGGCATAATGCTGGGGATGATGCCTATAGCCTTCTTTAGAAGAATTTCAGTAAAAACAGAAAATCACAACAGTAGCAAGCAGTATAGTATATCTATAAAATCTCCACTGTGCAAGTATGCCAGCACCACTGATTATTTCTATAAGCAAACTTCCTAGTACATGTAATATTTAAATGCTCATCATAATTAATCTGAGTAGGGTTTCTTCACAGCTTCCATTCCAAACACCACTGTTGGTGAGTTGATGTGCATTGTGCAGCCACCGGCATTTCAGAGCATAATGTCAGAGCTAAGGAGTAATTTTTGATCATAAACCATGTGCCACATTTCTATTTCATGCACGTTTGATTAAATAACATATTCTTAAAATAGCCTACATGTCGTCAGCGATGGAAAAGAAAGGCAATAGTATTTTAGCTTTGTACAGTATTTCGGATTTCATTATGACTTTTGGGGAAACTTAATATTGCTTTTGACTCATCCGTAACTATATCCAAGACTGTGTTTACAAGAGTTTTGAGTTGTTTGACGAAATGGCCTTCTATAAAACACATAGAAGACAAGGGACTAGTAAGGCACACAATTTTACCTCTACCAGCCTGTGATTTTTTTTTATCCTGCAGATTTCAATTATATGTTCCATCGTAGTGAGACTATCACAGTCCTGGCTTATTCCTCAGAGGAAATCTATACACAACCTGATCTTTCCATTGAACTAGAAAAAGATAAGCTTATCCAAGGTTGACAGCTATAGATTCTTAGAGGCAAACAGAGTCTATTTTATGGCTCTGCAGACAACTAACTTTCACTGCTAATAGCTTCAAAATGTTTTGAGCATTTGCAGTTTACCAGAGTTGATGGATTAAAAAAAGAACAGCACATTCTACAGAAGTTTTATATTTTGCCTTAACTCATACTAGCTTTGTTATTTCAAATATCTTCAGTTGTATTGGTAGATACCATTGTATGGTACATTTGCCCTATATCTATGGTGGGTGGGTGTGTTGGGATTCTCCCCCTTCCTTATCCTGTGCTAGAGCTAATCCTTAAATTCCATGATGGAGGAGGAAATTTTTAACTCTATATAGCTGTAAGAAGATGTCCCTGTGGCAAAAAGTGAATCCTTAACTTGAATATGATGGAGCTGGTGGGTTACAAGTGGAACAGGCCTGGCCTATCCTAATGACTCAAGCAACCACCACCAAACATTTCATAAACATCAAATTTTATTAAATTAATTGGAACCACAATGGGTAATACTGTAAAATAATGCTTTCCAAACTGATATTAATAGCACTGGCATTAAACAGTGATTCAGCCATGTATTATTCAGGGTAGACCCATTGAAATTAAAACTTTGTTCTTGTTGTTTAGTCGTTTAGTCATGTCCGACTCTTTGTGACTCCATGGACCAGAGCACGCCAGGCGCTCCTGTCTTTCCCTGCCTCCCACAGTTTGGTCAAACTCATGCTGGTAGCTTCAAGAACACTGTCCAACCATCTTGTCCTCTGTCATCCCCTTCTCCTTGTGCCCTCAATCTTTCCCAGCATCAGGGTCTTTTCCAGGGTGTCTTCTCTTCCCATGAGGTGGCCAAAGTATTGGAGCCTCAGCTTCAGGATCTGTCCTTCCAGTGAGCATTCAGGGCTAATTTCCTTAAGAAGAAACTAACTTAGCCATGCTCATTAATTTTAAAATGTCTGGCTAAAACTTAGTTGAATACTACCCATAGAATCAGTGAATTTGAAGAGGCAATTTTTTGTGAAATCGCCCCTTCCAACTTTCTTCCCAGTTTTGTTTGGTCAAATATTTCATACAGTTATTCAGCATGTTTATTTGAGATGTCGAACTGAACTCCATGAAGCTTACTTCTTATTAAGCATCTGTATATGGTTGCACTGACAATCTCTTGTGCCATTTCTGCCCCCCCCCAAAAAAAAAAATCAGTGTTGGGTGCCTTTTAAATCTTTGAGTCTGCTTTTGAATAAAGCATCCTTTTGTTTATGAAAAACATTATTAACATTATTTTGAAAAGAAATAGATCCAAACATAGTTTTGTTAGTATACCAGGGTTACATATAGGATTGCAGACCCTTCAAGTGTCCCTATTTTCCAGGGACGTCCCTGATTTAGAGAAGCCGTCCCGGTTTCTGATTTGATCCCGGAATGCCCCACTTTTCCTTAGGATGTCCCTATTTTCGTTGGAGAGCACGGTGTCATCCAACGCCTGAGCCGTCTGAAGGCAATCCTGTATAGGGAAGTTTATTTTTTAAAATGTTTAATACAGACACACACACACACACACACACACACACACACGTTGGAAGTGGCTGGGGCAACCCAGTAAGATATGTGGGGTATAAATAGTTATCGTTATGGAATGGGACGTCCCTATTTTAATCGGAGAAATGTTGGAGGGTATGGGATTGCATGGACACTGTGACTTTATATTTTTAACAAGTCTACCCACTTATTTGAGGGCTATTTTAACACGTCATTTCTTGAATAAAACCATGAGCTGCTTTAATAGCCACCCACTTTTGTAAAAACATGAGATTTTATGTATGGCTGTTATTCAGTGTTAGTTACTCGGTGACAGTGTTAGTAATTCACAATAGGCCCATTGAACTTAAAGTCCATTGATTTCAATAGATCTTCTATGTGTATGACGTACTTTGATATTACCCTATATTTCAAGTACTGTCCACTGTAACTGCGGCCACCAACGAGTGGGCAATAACACTGCCATTTTGAATTTCTGAGAATTTAAAAGAAACACCTCAAAACAGGACTTTCTGCGGAGAAACAAATGGTGGCCACTTAATTTCTCTCCCCCCTGCTGCCTGAAAAAAACCACACCACTTCATTCCTGAAATGTAGTCTAAACAAATTTAGTTCAGCAGAAATGGATCAGTCTGGTGCACTGCATATGACTAACTGGCACCACAAAGTATCTTAAAATAATCTGAATAGTAGTGAATAAGGTCACAGAATTGCCATAAGCTGATTCAAGCTCATAACCCCCACAACGACATACTGAACACCACAGATGTGATTACCATAATAGATGCTATTTATCAAAGCTTTGCTGAGGACCGGCACTTAGACTTTAAGAAATGACGTATTTGGAGATGATGAAGAATTGTTGAAATGCTGTATTTAGAGTAATTTCTTGTCTGTTCTTCATAGTTGAAATGCCAGTGGAAGAGACCACAAATTACATGGAGTTTAAATCAGCTTGAAATGGCCCAACCCTCTGTAATCTCTGGATAGACTTTGTTAGGACATTTTCTGGGAACAGAAGTGTAAATGTGTTACAAACTAGCCCGATGTATATTTTCTATAATATACCTATCATGTTATCTTAAATGAATACTGAAGAACTTGCAACCCAATATTCAGATCAGGTGGAAGTAATGTATTATGCTGTCTGATCCAGGATTATCTTTTGATGATAATGCTTCAAAACATGGAAACCAATAGATTATTAGAAGCAGTTCTTATTAATTAAAACACAATTTTGATAACTAAGGTGAGAGAAAGAAGCTTTTCCCTCTGAATACATCTGACCAGCCTTTCTGTAAAATTATCTGACAATACATAGGCTCTGTTCTTTTGCACTTAAGTTAATTTATTCTGGATAGCTGGAAGAAAATTGTGTGTCAGAGAATCATTAAACTAAATAACAGTGATTGACAGGCAGTCACTAAACATGAGTGCAGATGTTCGAAGAATGTGGCATTTGAAAGTGCACATCAGAGGAAATACACAAATTCGTTGGCTTGCCTGTAATCTATTAATTAATTACAAATACACATTCCATTAAATAATGAATAATCAGATGTCTGAGTCATGCCCTCCTGGCCTCATGAATGAATTGAAAACTAAGAGAAGCTTAATTTTGCATAGAAGTATATTTTATTTTATGTGACCAAAATTAGAAACCCACCAAAATTGTTGAGCTTTCTTAGGGAAACCTAACCCCAAAATAGTGATTTTAAGCTTTTGGAGCTCTTTACACTGCTTTTTCCATCAATTTGGGTTTCCCCTGACATTTTGCCGATTTGGTGAAATCCCTCCCCCCACGCCATTTTTACACCCAAAAACCTGAGCATGACATGGATTTTCCTAACGTATGGCAAGCTTAATTTCCTGCAGAGTTAATTGGGGAGGGATAAGCAGAGGAGTCAGCAGCTGTATAGCTTATATCTTATTGGGAGTAAACAACCAACAATCTACATTAGTGGCTGATCAGCCAATCCCCTCCTTATTGGCAACCATTCTAGAAGGTGGCGCTGCTTGTCAACCTTTTCCTCCATTGTGAATGACACAACTCTAAAAGGTGTGACTGGTGAAATGAGATTCCATGTTCTTGAATGCATAAGAGTTGGTGGAAATGCTCTCCACTTTCACATACCTGGTATTACCTCCTAAAACACCTCTTTTGCATGTCATTATTTTAGTACGCAGGTGGTCTGTGGGTTAAACCACAGAGCCTAGGACTTGCCGATCAGAAAGTCAGTGGTTCGAATCCCTGCAATGGGGTGAGCTCCTGTTGCTCGGTCCCTGCTCCTGCCAACCTAGCAGTTCGAAAGCACGTCAAAGTGCAAGTAGGTAAATAGGTACCGCTCCGGTGGGAAGGTAAACGGCGTTTCCGTGCACTGCTCTGGTTCGCCAGAAGCAACTTAGTCATGCTGGCCACATGACCCGGAAAAACTGTCTGCGGACAAACGCCAGCTCCCTCGGCCAATAAAGCTAGATGAGCGCAGCAACCCCAGAGTCGGCCATGACTGGTCTTAATGGTCAGGGGTCCCTTTACCTTTACCTTATCTTAGTACTAGGTGCAAGCCCTTCTGTTTGAGCTATGCCCCCCATGTGATTATTTTAGTTCTGTTACTTGGGGCTGAGTGGCCCTGAGAATGTGCAGAGTCCATTTTCAAGAAGAAGAAGAAAGTACCTTAAAAAGAAGTTGAGGGCAAAATCTGCCCACTGCTCCCAGGTACTTTGTAGATATCCTTCAGCAGAAGGTGCATCCAAGAAACTGTTGGATTGTACATTCAGACTGTTGGGTTGTACATTTGTGTGATTACTATGAGCTGCACCTCTTAGATAATTTAATGAATTATTAGGCTTCTTAAAATAATACAGAGAAACAATTTTGATCCTCTGAAGTTTTACCCCATCCTTTTGCCCTGTTGTAGAGTTAACAAGACTCCCACAGTGGCTTATATAACGCCAATAAGAACAGTACAAATTACATATCATCAGAACAGTAAAAGTCAATTTAAAGGTTGGGGGGGTGATTATTACAGTTCACTATTTCTCCTGCTCACAGGGTGGTTTGTTCCAGTGACCTGTGGCTGGAGCAGGGGCCTAATTTGTACTCTCTCTTCCACTTGACTCCTCTGCTGAATTGCTACCATCCAAAGGTATATATTGCCCTCTGTGTGTGAATGGCCACAGATCATGAGATCTTACCAACAACAAGACTGTGCACCTATTTCAGGCTCAGGAAAATTAAGTCAGTGGAGTTCGGAAGCCCCAAGTCATTTTTATAACCTATTTGCAGGAATGATATTTGACTATAGTGATATCTGTAGAATTACCTCCAGCAGTTCATTAACGTTCCTTGTTCTTTTATGGTATTAAGAACATTTTAAGTACTATGATAGCACTAACTATGGGACAAAATCTGGAATCAGTTAGGGAAAATGCTACATTTAGACATTAAATAACACAAAGTGCCAAAACAGAAAGCCTGACATTTTATATTCTGTTCCTAGGCAAAGGAATGGAATAATCCTTAAAAGCTGAAATAGTCTGTTCTGTTATTTTTTTAAAAGCTGAAATCAAGAACTTGGACAAATGTGTAATATTACAAACATTTCCTCCATGATTGCCAATATTATGTGCATTGATTGCCATGCCAGTGGATAGTATATTCTAGCATACAATTCAATAAATGTGTAACTGGATAGCCAAAGAATAATTAAGAAAAATCATTAAGTGGTCCACCAAGACCTTCAGCAATGGTCCTGGTGGGGGAGGAGGGGTGGAGAATTTGGAGACCACTGAACTTGAGTATTCTGACTGACCTTTGGGAATTATGTAAGACTTAAAACCATTATTTCTCTATAGGTAAGAAGCTATTGAGGCTATAAGTGGCACTCAGACTAGCATGACTGTATTAGTTTAATACATATTAACCCATATGGCTGATTTTACTGTATATGCTTGTTTGCACATGCAGAGTCTATAGGCTTGGAATCCATTGGGATTTGTTCTACTATTAAATGATAAATAAAGTAATACAAACCACTCCCAATCATTCTAATTTTGCTGCAGTGGCAAGGTTAATAGCACTGCCTAGATTTGATCCAAAATTATTTACAGAAATGGTTTCTATATGGTTCCCTGAAAACTCCTGCTAGCTTTGAACATGGCTTACAGTAGTTTTATAGCAGCCTGCTAAGATCTTTTGCTCAGAGATATATGATGAACACAGATATTTCCCCCCCAAGTGCATTTCCTGGCAGATGGCCCTGAATATTATCAGCTCCTCTAAGAATTTTAGTTCAGATGATTATGCTGGTAATAGATGGCAATAGGAAGTCCAAGGGCAGCTATTTGCACTGCTTATCATCCTGTCTCTGGCTGAAGATATAAAATATTCCTTCCGCCATCGTATAAATGTCAACATGGCATATGGAACCATTGTTGTACCGCCGTGAACTATGATGAGTATAGCTGTCACTGTAAGTGTTGGAACTACTGTATATTTCAAGACAATCTGGTATTATTGCCACTTTTTTAAAAAAAACAAACAAACAACAAGCTATACAGTTTCTTATAGATATCAGAATTAATTCTTTACATCTAAATACAGGTTTCATTGCATTGCTATATGGGAGAATAGATGTAACTGTGATCTAATTCGGCTTCTGAACTTATTTTAATACAATAAAGGTAACCATAATTGTTCCGATCTTCTATGCTAGATGGAAGTCTGGGAAGGGAAAGAGGATAAAAACAGAGGACCAACTAATTTAGAGACAAAGTGAACTTTTATCATTGTTTAATCCCTTCCCAAGTATACCATACGAGTACAGTTTGAGAAAAGCCCGGTTCATTATTTAAATTGTAGATAGTCTAGAGTGGATAACATCAAGCTACTCATCATTTAACATATGCATGCGCTATTTTATCCCTTCTCTTATGACTAGTTTATGATTTCTAGGAAAAGAAACAGTTACATAACGTAAACCTCTGAGCATAACACAGCAAGTGAAAACTGATGGATGCCCCTGATGTACTTGTATTTGGTCTCGGTAGGAAAAGATGAGCTTGTGCTGTCATTCGTACACAGCAACAAACTCAAATGGATGTTCCTGCTAATATTTATGGTTTTACTCGATATGTCACATCCACCTTTGAGATTTGAAACAGTAATATGTCTTGTATAATGCCAACGGCAGACTAGGGGAAAAAAGAGAGGAAAAGATAGTAGCAGTTTATGTAACAGAATCCAATGTGATCGTTATTTAATTTTCAGCCCCAATGCGTGGACTTACGATTGGTAAGCTACTTTAAATCCCTTGTTAATTTGTTGTTGTTTTTTTACTTTGCAATTTTTTAAAAATATATTTATTGCTTGTGATAATTAATATCTAGGGATAAGCAGATGTCTTTCATTCTGCATTGATATTGTTTCATATCTTGGCTTGTGTCTCACATGTCTTCATCCATTGCAAGCCACCAATGCACACAGCTGTTGCATTCGTTCAAACGTTGCAGAAAAGGGAATCATATCACAATTAATGTTTGTGATTTTAAGTGGATGTGCATTAATTAAATCACAACATAAAAAGGAATTTTAACACGTTAAAGCAATTGTGGAAAAAGTTTGAGAACTGGGTGGGGGGACTCAAGCCCTTTGATCTGAATGAAGTCTGGAAATAATACACACACACAGTGGACACTCAGCTTGCGAACGTGATCCGTGTGGGATGCACGTTCGCAACCTGCAGCGTTCTCAACCCACAGTGGCACATCTGCGCACACGCAGGTTGCAATTCGGTGCTTCTGCACATGCGCAAAGTGCATGTGCGACCGCTGAAACCCAAAAGTAACCCATTCTGGTACTTCCGGGTTTCGGCGCATAACCCGAAAAAACGCAACCTGAAGTATCTGTAACCCGAGGTATGACTGTATATGAAACAATGGCAGATTTCAAATACATTGCGGTGCCATACTTATCAGGCTGAGGACCACTGGGACCTAGGGGTGAGCAGAGGCATAGGGAGGGGGGGTGCAGGCTGCCCCGGGTGTCATCGCTGAGGGGGATGATATTCGGCGCACCCGCTGCCCTTGACTGCCAAGCATACCCAGAGTCATTTCTGCTGCCACCTTCCTGAATTGTTCTTGCTGAGTGCACCAAGCTGAGTTTAAAGATACCTTACGTTACTGTGGCCGAGCAGAAAACCTATTGCTGAGCAGGAATCAATAGATCAAGCTTTCTTAAAATTTGTTGTGGAAACTTGCTTTATAATACCCTCGCCCCTCAGATGGCCACAACTGCAGACGAGGAAAACATCCATGAAACATTTGCCTCAAATTCTGGTCCATGGGGTTATGAATAAAAAGCCACTTTGAAAAGTGTGAACAGTGAGCCAACAATATTACTGGAACATAGAGAGATACAGATTATTTCAGAAAAATAGTTTAATGTTGTTGTGTTTAATAAAGGAATCTATCAGCACTGTTAGGTATTAGGGGGATTAAGAATACTGTGGTACCTCTGGTTACGAACTTAATTTTGTTCCGCAGGTCTGTTCTTAACCTGAAACCGTTCTTAACCTGAGGTACCACTTTAGCTAATTGGACCTCCCACCGCAGCTGCGCCACTGCTGCACGATTTCTGTTCTCACCCTGAAGTAAAGTTCTTAACCCGAGGTACTACTTCCTGGTTAGCAGAGTGTTTGTAACCTGAGGGGTTTGTAACCTGAGGGGTTCTGCACAGTTAGGTGGCACTACTGTAGCCTCAGGGTATAGTACCATTTTGGGCCCATCCAAATGATGTGCGATTGCTGACGCATGGGTCCTTTTGAACCTGGAAGAGGGAAGAACAGGGGTGGAATAGGGGCAGGGTGGGGCATGGGGTGGGGTATGCAAAATGGTCATCTGCCTATACAATATGCAACGAGGGTCTATGTAACAAGCCAAGCAACAATAACACCCGCAAATATGAAAATATAATTATAATGCACATCAAAGAACAAACATATAAAAATAGGGCAATGAACAATAATACTACAGAAGAACAGTTTATAGATACAGTACATTTTTACCATTAAGTTATGTCCCAATTAGTCCCAATGAAAGGTTCTTACAGTCATTTTCTTTGGAGAATGTGTCCATATAATTCCTCATCCTTCATTTCATGATACATTGTTTTTAGTGACATGCTTTTTGTTGAGAGTGCTGTTTTCTACAAACACAGCTTTATTTCATGGCAACAAGTTATTCAACATTCACAATTGATACAAAAGCTATAAGCAGACTAGATTTCCGTGACAAAGGCCTCATCTCAATTATACATTCAAAGGCCCACCAAAGGACCCTGGAAACTGTAGTTTGTTAAGGGTACTCTTAAAGGTAAAGGACCCCTGACCATTAGGTCCAGTGGTGACCGACTCTGGGGTTGCGGCGCTCATCTCGCTTTATTGGCCAAGGGAGCCGGCATACAGCTTCCAGGTCATGTGGCCAGCATGACTAAGCCACTTCTGGCGAACCAGAGCAGCACACAGAAACGCCGTTTACCTTCCCACCGGAGTGGTACCTATTTATCTACTTGCACTTCGTGCTTTCGAACTGCTAGGTTGGCAGGAGCAGGGACCGAGCAACGGGAGCTCACCCCGCCACGGGTATTCAAACCGCCGACCTTCTGATCAGCAAGCCCTAGGCTCTGTGGTTTAACCCACAGCGCCACTCGCGTCCCAAGGGTACTCTTAGGAGACCCCTATCCCCTCCACATGACCAAAAGTATCATAGTTCTCTAGGAAAAGGGGTTGGTTGTTAAACCACTCTGGTATTGTAGCTCTGTGAGAGGAGTAAAAATTTCTTAACAGGACTGTTAACAAATTGCAGTTCCTGAGATTCTTTGGGGGGAAGCCATGACTGATTAAAGTGGTATGTTACTGGTTTAAATGCTTGGTAGAGAGGGAGCTCAGCTTCCATAGATCTTAATATATACTGGCTTCCGTTATCCTCCTCCTCTCAGTGTTTGCAATTGGAAACTGAGGGAGAGGGCTGGAATAGATAGTTCTTGATGTCTCTTATCATGTTGGCGTGAGCCTGCATAAATGCCATTGATGTAATTACAACCTGCCCTCAGTCTAGTTCAGGTCCTTTGCCCTCACACTGGCTGAAGCTATTGGGCTACATTTGGTGTTTCTGAATGCTTCCTCTGGGCACAGTAACTCTTATTAGTTTGCGTCGCTAGCTTGCTAGCCTCAAGTACTAAGCATAAATAAGCAACAATAAATATGACTAAATTATATACAGAATGCTCTTTATAGCTACCCTCTTCCGTAATATTACAATAAATAATGAATCAATGAAGCAGAAGGTTGAGTAAGAGAAACGGCAGGTCTGCAATGAGAGTCCTTCTTCTCCACTGTAAAATGTTTGGGTACCGTGGGGGCGTTATTAAGAATCAAGTGCTTCCACACCCTGTAAAATATGCCATAAAAAGTAAACAATCAACTATACTGGACCACCGTTCAACAATGAAGTATAAAGTAGGCTAAAATGAGTTTCAAACTTCTTCTTTTTAGCCAGTGTGTAACCGTTAGCTAGCTGCCAGCTAACACATGAGTGAAAGAAGCTACAGTGATACGAACTCCAAGCAAAAAAGATATTTTTAACACATTTTGCTTGATCTTGCATTCCTTCAGCTTTTCCCTATTTTCTTACTCGTAAACAATATTTGCTTCTTTATTCACATTTGGTGGAAAGAACAAAAGATTGCATTTTGTTATATCTGTTGGTACAAATTGTGCTATTGTGCTCATTAGCATAACTTTTGCACTGCATACCGAATGCAAATTTATTTTGAACTGTATGTCTAGAGTACACTTTGAATTTTTCAGTGCACAAAAATCTATTAAGTGCTATAGATATCTCAGTAAAAGGTCAGCAGTGCTTGTTGTTGCACGGTGATTTTAATATGGGGTATAATGTCAAATGTCAAATATATTTGAAATTCAATAGTGTATGAATGCCAAATTATCAATAAAACAAGCAGTTAATAATAATAATAATATGGATGAGTCCTTCCAGTTTTCTCCTGCTTATCCTATGGGATATGGCAGTGAATCTTTGGTGTGTGTGTGTGTGTGTGTGTGTGTGGAGGGGGTGCTTTTGCATTCATAAGGTCCCAGATTCAATCTTTGGCATCTACCTGAGATCATGGAAAGTCATTGCCTTTCAGTGTAAACCATGCTGGGCAGAGATATGATCTGGTATAGGCAGCGCCATATGTTCTTACGTATTTATTATATAATAAGGGCAGCTAGCCATCAAGGAGAAATTATTTTATCATTAAGCACCACCATCCCATGGGGTTGCAGGACTGGAAATTCAGGGTGCTGAATTGTACATGGGGTATCTTGCATTGTATCTCTGCACCCCACATGTGGAACTGCGCACATGGGATACACACAGCAGAGGTGGATTTAGGAGGATGTGACTGGTTCGGTCACACTGGGCCCCAAGCACACGGAGCACCACAGCTATGATTTAGAATGGAGCAGAAGAGGCAGGGAGGTGCCGAATTTTGCCTTCACACAGGGCATCAGTAAGGTCCACTACTTGTACCCAGAGAAAGGGTGGGGAAAGGAAGTGAGAAGTGGGTCTGTTGTTACTCTTTTTCCCCACCCCACCCCATCACCTGTTGGGCAGGAGGGGGTTTGCCTGAAAGGTAGGGTGCAAAAGCAGAGAGCAGCTCTCTCCCCTTCAGCTGTTGGGTGGGAATCTGCAGGATCAGCTGCACACACTGGCTTCCCATTTGCTTGAGCAAGCAGCCAATCCCTGAAGATAGGTTTAGCCCACCCAACTGTCCAATCTGGCTATGCTCAAACGGCCTGCAGTGGAAGGAAGGAAATGTGTGTTTGAACCTTGTCCTTCTCTGTTCCTGAGCTCACCATGTCCTCTTTCAAAGTGGAAGAAGGGGAACATGTATTGAGGCCACCCTTCCTTCTAAAAACAGGTGTCTGGCATGAACTGAGCCTACTGTTGTGCATGCCTTTCTCTGGGTTGGCACCACCAGGTGTGAAACTTGGTATGTAATGGGGTTTCCCACCCTAGTCTATGTGGGAAGAAAATTCCATGTCCACAATGGGAGGTGTTTCCCCTCATTGAAAAGAATGGGAAGGACCACTATGCACAGGCCTTCAAAGCATTGTCTCCCATTGGTTATAAATTACTTTTAAGTGCTAATCCCTTCTCTTATTTGGGTAAAGAAGCAGCAGGCTACAAATGGATTCTTCAAAAGCAGATTACTTCTCCCCACAGTGAGGACTTAAGCTCATTAGTTTATTCTTCTAAATGATTCTGGAGGACTGTGTGGAATTTAGGATCCCCCTTCTTTATCTTTCTTGTACAAGGGGAAAAAATGTTCATAAGTGTACACGGGGTTTCATCAATTAGATTTTTAACAAGGACACCCCTCTTTGTCTGTTAACTTCATTTGGAGAACTCTTTCTTTATATCCTTTCTGCACCAGAGTCTCCCACACTTATGGCTGATCGATTCCTTAGCTGACTGTTCATCTACCAGTTTACTTCAGTATTGACTCACTTGTGATCATGCTGGCTCCTGATTTAGCCCCTGTGGTGAAAAGTGTATTAGCAAATGGACTTGCCATGGCCCAGCTTTTAAGAAAATGTTATCATTCAATGCATGCAAAATCCTTTGTGATACTGAAAGCACTGTGTAAAATACATCTATTGCATCAAAATAATCTGTGTCTGTGTCTGTCTGTGTGTGTGTGTGTGTGTGTGTGTGTGTGTGAGAGAGAGAGAGAGAGAGAGAGAGAGAGAGACTTTTGCAATTAATTGTCTTCACTGGGCACTGTTATCATGTACAGAAAAGTAACATCATTCTACAAAGAAGAAGAAAAAGCTCTTTTAGAATTCACATGTGGGCAGTTCTCATCATAAAATACTGCTGCACTCTGACTCTCATCAGGGTGGAAACCACAGTGTGGCGGTTTAATAGATTATGACATCACAGTGTTATTAGGAAGTCTTTGACAATAGATAGTCTTGGTGACTCCCTGAACTCACTTTAATGTCCTGTCAGGGTTAATCAGGTGACGGGACAAAGCTTTTAAGTTTACTTAAGCATATTGTCAGGGAACAGCTTTAGAACTCTGACCTCTAATTGTCCGGTATTAAAGCTATACAAAGTCTTCCATTACATGTGAAGATTAGTTTCCCTTCTTTTTTGCAAACGGTGTAGCTTATAAGGTCTAATATATTAAAGATACATAACAAGTGGCTACACAGTTTTACCCGACATTATTCTGTATTAAGTTGTGTACCAACCCACCTATTTCTTACCACCAACTGAGATGTCATCGCTCAAGTAGGATAAAGTCACATTGATTGCCTTATGAGATTGTAGGGCCTTCGGCACTTTTAAATGCGACTAGACAATAAAGAAAGAAAGGAACACTTTTTAGCCCTATACTAGACCTTGGTGAAAATGATCAGCTGCCAAAAATGCCGCTTGCTGTCACAATCAGCAAGTATTGTAATAGGCTGCCAGGAGAGGCAATCAGGTGCAGATGATTTATACTATTGCAAATGCATCATTTATTTAAAGTATCACAACACTGGCATCTCAGAACATTGCCCCGCTTTCATTTGCTTTGTGATAGGCAGAGACCCAGCCTGTTAGGTTTCTGCGGTACTCTGGAACTTGACGAGACGTTTTCATGTACACAATTAAGGAAGTGGTCCTTCCTTCATGTGCACTACAAGGAAGTGGATTATAACATTTCCTATCTAGGGCTATGCACACATTAGCAGCTTAAAACACAGTTTCTCTCCCCAACCACTCCATTTCAAACCACATGTGCACATTGCTGTAACACTTTGTTGAACACACCAGAGATATCTGTGGCAGGGATGTTCTCACCTGCTTTGCATTACACGCAGTGCTATTTTTCTAGAAAAATTGGTGCTGGAACTCACCATGGACGGCTCTCTTGTTATCTTATACAGTGGTACCTCAGGTTACAGGTGCTTCAGGTTACATACGCTTCAGGTTACAGACTCCGCTAACCCAGAAATAGTACCTCAGGTTAAGAACTTTGCTTCAGGATGAGAACAGAAATTGTGTGGTGGCGCGTGGAGGCACAGTGGCAGTGGGAGGCCCCATTAGCTAAAGTGGTACCTCAGGTTAAGAACAGTTTCAGGTTAAGAATGGACGTCCAGAATGAATTAAGTTCTTAACCCGAGGTACCACTGTAATGGCAATGGCACCCACCTGAGAGAGGCCAAAACTGAGTTCCAGTGAGTTCCAGCTGAAAACAAAAAGCCCTAGTTACATGTGTAGCTTCGCTGCACTTGAAACGCCTCTCAGGTCCTATTCCTGAAGCTGCCATCTGTGCATGCACAATGGATCTTTCAAATGTACACACCTCTATGCACGGCAACCTCTTACACCCCTAAAAAACTTCTCTTGACATTCATAAGTTACTATATGTGAAACAGGATGTGTCTAAAATTCATTGGGTTTTTAACCAACGTTTGCACCGGGGGGGGGGGGGCAATGGAGCTGAGCAGGATAGCACATTTTGAAATCGTGAATGATGTAATGATGTGCAGAACGAAACACTGCTATAAAGTTGCAACCTGAAATATTTGAGAAGAGCTGAAATATTTTGTATATTTGTCAGATCACTGTGTTCCATGTGTATGACTGCTTTGCAACAAGTACTGCTCACATGACAATATCTGACTGAAAACTACTTTTTTATACATGTAATGGTTCTAAATTATACTTAAATGGTATGGTTTTCAAAGGTGATGCTATCTCTTCTCTCACAATCCTGTGTAATTTAAGGGCTTTTTCCATTAAAATGACAATTCTTTACAAAGGGAATGTAATTCCGCAAGAAGCTGAAACAGTCACCTGAATCACTACTTTATGCAAACTGAAGCTTGACATTTTTTTTTTAAAAAATCCTCTCATCTTGAATCACAGATACCTCATTGATTCCATAGATACAATTCTAAAAAAAAAAAAAAAGCTTCCACAATTATCTATTAGTGACAAGCCATTTACATTATTTGATTTGTTATTATACAACAGTAGGCTGAGTGTCTAAGAAAATTCCGCCTGGCCTTTAATTTGAATTCAGCCTGAACTTTTATTTCCCTTCCCTTCCCTCCCCCTCCCCTTTTATGAAGATCACCCACTCTGGGACCCCACAGCTAATTCTCCCTTGGCCTCCTCTCTGGCCCAAGTAGGACCAATTCAGCCAGCTAGCCCTGGGGATTATCTAATGCTTATTTCCCCTAAACTGATTTTTGAATTTTATTGTTATTCATGTTTTTATACTGTATTTTATGCTGTTTTTATAATTAAGTGTTTTAAATTTGTTGTTAGCTGCCCTGAGCCTGGTTTTTGAACTGGGAAGGGCGGGGTATAAATAAATTATTATTATTATTATTATTATTAGGGGGGAAAGAACTTACTTCCCATCTTCTATCCCCTGGTGTCTTTTCTTCATATGCTTAGAAGTACTAAGCAAATGCACCTGGAAAGAGAATGTTTCTGACAAAGTCATTTCCTTACTGTAAGGATTTTCACACAAGGCCAGACTGAAGTCACTATGAGTTTTTCTAGGACTATAAAAGCACACCTATGGATGTAGATCCTCGAATCATCATCTCTCCCAAATGTCTTCTGATTTCATGTGGGCCTATGGATGTTGCACTCTTGATCTCTGGACAACTCTTTTGGGAATCACTTCCTCCTGTACATTGTGTGTGTGTGTGTGTGTGTGAGAGAGAGAGAGAGAGAGAGAGAGAGAGAGAGAGAGAGAGAGAGAGAGAGAGCGCGCGCGCTCAAGGGAAGAAACCGTTTCCCTGAGTTGCCAGGTGATGTGTGACACAGAGGAAGAGGAGAAGGACAGGAATCAAAATAGAGTGGTACCTCAGGTTACATACGCTTCAGGTTACATACGCTTCAGGTTACATACACTTCAGGTTACAGACTCCGCTAACCCAGAAATAATGCTTCAGGTTAAGAACTTTGCTTCAGGATAAGAACAGAAATCGTGCTCCGGCGGCGCGGCGGCAGCAGGAGGCCCCATTAGCTAAAGTGGTGCTTCAGGTTAAGAACAGTTTCAGGTTAAGAACGGACCTCCGGAATGAATTAAGTACTTAACCCGAGGTACCACTGTAGGCTGATCAGCTCAGACCTGTGCTAATGGAGATCTTTAACTTCGGCAGCTAACTACAAAACCTGAAACTAGCTGTACTCATTTTTGCAGAGGAGAAATGAGGAGAGACCCACATTATTGTTGTGCTTTGAATTATTGATATACTCTGATTCTTTTTTTTAGTTTGCCCAAAGGACTACCTGTAAAACTACATCTCGTTTAAAAAACAACAATCTTTGAACTGCTTCCTTCTCCTCACTTGTAATGATTTGTCACTCTAGTACAGTTCTCTCCCCCCCCCCCCCCCGTTATTGGGATGTTCCTGTGACACACATTTTTTTTATCCCTGTAATGTATAACTGCCATGGATGGGTCATGTCAGAAGCAGACATTCTAACAGCTACCGGTACTGCGTCTTTTGTTCTCTTTTCCTTGTAGAAATAATACAACATGAAGAGTGATACAATAATGTTGCTGTGTGTCTCCCTGGGCCAACCTCATATCGCTGGCTGGTGGCAACATGCACAGCATGATGAAGTCAATTACACAATGTGTTGTTTTAGACATCACAGGGTGGAGAAGGACATAGTGGAAGCAATTCTGTGTGTCTTATAAAGTCTCGCTTCACCCCCAGAGAGGTCTGTGGAAAGACAGGGCCTAAAAGAGCAAGGCATTTTGTTGTTGTTGATCATATATTTGTTTACTTTCAGTTAAAACAATTTCGCCCTGCTTCTCTATGAATGCATTCAGAGCAACATACAGAACATTTAAATACAGTGGTACCTTGGCTTTCGAACAGCTTAGTTCCCAAACAACTTGGAACTCGAACGCTGCAAACCTGTTTTCACTGTTGTGCTGCTAATTTGTGTGCCCCCCCCATTGTAATCAAAGCCTTTTCCCTCCCGTTTTCACTGTTGCTCTGCTAATTTGCGCCCCCCCATTGTAATCAAAGCCTTTTTCCTCCCGTTTTCACTGTTGCGCTGCTAATTTGTGTCCCCCCCCCCAATTGTAATCAAAGCTTTCCATTTCCGATTGCAGTGTTCTGAGGTGATATTTGGGGCTTATATTTGGTGCTTTTGTTTTTGCTATTTTTTGTGTTTTTGTTGGTGTGGGTTTTTCGTTTTTGGGACTATGGATTGTTCTTCATTTTATGATTGATTGAGTGATTGATTGTGTGACTGCAAAAATGAATAAAAGCCCCCATCCAAGCAATTACTATCATCACTGCAAGTAAAAAAAAATTATTATTATTTTTATCATCTACAATACTGTCTTATTTATTTTATAGTACAGTACTTTGATTGCTTTCATTTTATGGATCAATAGTATTGTTAGTAAAATTCATGTTAAATTGCTATTTTAGGGGTTGTTTTGCATTACTTTCTTTGGGAAAGCGCACCTTGGTTTTTGAATGCTTTGGTTTTGGAACGGACTTCCGGAACAGATTAAGTTTGAAAACCAAGCTACCACTGTAAATTATATCAGAAGTCCAATTAAACCTGGCAACAGTAAAAGGATAGGGATATGGACTAGAAAACTCAAAGAACTGAGAAATCTTGTGAAGAATAGCTTTGTCATATCCCCATATGGTGATTGACAAACTTTATGAACGACCTGTAGTCCTAAAGATACATTTAAAATGGAAACATTAATATGGTGGTTATTATTCACGAACCTGTTTTCCAGCACTGGTATTAAGTCCTGTCACTTCAGGAAGATGCTTGGACTCTCCTGGCTCTTTAAATGCAGTGAGTGCCAGAACTGTGGCTAGCAATAAAGCATCTCTAGATGTGTGCAGTATTGGAACACAAATGGCACTCTTAATTAAGTTGTCCATAGGCAATGCACGGCACTGTGACAGGTCATGAGGTGAAAGACATTCCTAGGTATATTGGACCTAAGTTGTTTAGGATTTAATACAGCTCATAAAATTCTGCAGGCCTATGGACTGTCCAACAGTGTTGTTGTTTATGGCGATGACTGGTAACACCATTATACACCTTCAGGCATACATCTTCAGGCACTGATCAGTCCAAGTCTACTTTGTACCGTTTTCACATGTTTTCAGAACAAAGGATGTTCTGTCCCATTTCCGCCTACAATGTGGTTTGGGAGCTGGCTCTCAACCTTTTCTTTTTTGTCATGTCATGGAAGAGAAGCACTGAATAAATCATAAGCAGTAAATGTACTCAAATCAGAGCTGGTCCCCACTTGAACTGCAAGCCTCATAACTAGAATCAACACTGATAAGAAATACTGGTATGACTAGAGCATTGTGTCGCTTTACTTCATCGGCCTAGCAGCTATTTCACCATAAGGAGGTTTCATGCCAATCCAGGAACTACTAGCATCCATGATTCACACGGCTGGGGCCAATTGTGCGGATCATTCCCACTCAATTGATACCTGATATCAACAAGCCACATGAGTCTAGCAGTTACCCAGTGTTGTGGAATTATCACCGGAAAGCATCTTTCAAGACCCTGAGCTAATGAGAGAAGAGCTATTTGAAGAGAAATATGGCATTCTTGACATCACTACTAAAATGATCAACCCACAATACAGAGGTTGTCAAAATGAATTTTGAAACTCTGAATTCAAAAATAGTTGGGGGGAGCCATTAACCTGTGTAATGAGAATACTGTATAAATCTTGCACTGTGATATTAATGCGTTGGTTAATATTTTGGTTCATTCACATCAGGACATTATTAGTTTAATTGTCTAACTTTATTTTCCCCGTGCTGTGTTCTTTGAAGCAGAAGCTCATTTTATGTGTATAGATCCTCCTTTCCCCTCCCCACCCCATTTTTATATTTTCTGTATGATTGCCGTTCTTATTTCTTCAAATGCATGTAAGCAACCACAGGTGGCACAGAAAGAAGCGCATCCACATGATTCAATAGTAGTGCTATATCTTTTTAATCAGCAACATCTGACACAGTGCACATTTACTGCATGATCGCACTGTCATGTTTGACACAAATGATGGATTGCTCTTCCAAATGAGCTTTCAGTACTTGTTCGTTGTATATTCGTCTGAATTGTACGTTGCTTCCAGCAAGCCACTGAAACCTCTGCCCATAATTACAGTTCAGCAGATGCTGTCTTACAGTTTTAAAGCAGGCCAGATATTGATCATTTTCCAATGCACTACTTCATGAAAATCTGATGTACCCGCTTAAACTTCTTGTCGTCGCTGCAGTGTGACACGAGACTAGTGCGGAAAGCTTCCCCTTCTAAGAACTGCCATTGCTATCTATCTGTACTTTTTGCCAAAAGTTGCATTATCTTCTGCTTTGTTCCCAAGATGCTTTGGTAAACACAGACCTTATTAATACAAAATGCATTAAAATAGTCAATATTAAGTTTAGCAAAAAGGGCCACAAACAGAGGGTGGATATATTAGTCAGAATGAATGCATTCTTAAAGCTTCGAATTTGACACTGTGAAGGCTCGGGTGCATTCTGTTTTCATTCTTGTCTAACTACTGAGGTCAGTTGGAGTAGACAATCATATTATATTCCTCAATTTAACTGAGTGTTGTATCGAACAGATCATAGATGTAAGTGGTAAAAATAAAGCCATAGAAATAATGCAATATATGTGCTAGCATTTGAAAGGAATTATGAATCAAACTAATGCAACCAAAGTATGTTTCCCCCATATTTTAATATTTTTAATAATGAATTATTTGATGACAAAATATTTTTTAAATCATGTCTTGTATAAAGTGATATTATACGATACAAGTAATATCATGCATATTATCAAACTACATAATGCTAAGGACTATCCACAGTTATTTCATTATTTATTTTATTCTAGGTAAAGGGTAAAGAGACCCCTGACCATTAGGTCCAGTTGTGGCCGATTCTGGGGTTGCGGTGCTCATCTCGCTTTATCGGCCGAGGGAGCCAGTGTACAGCTTCCGGTTCATGTGGCCAGCATGACTAAGCTGCTTCTGGCGAACCAGAGCAGCGCATGGAAACACTGTTTATCTTCCCTCCGGAGCAGTACCTATTTATCTACTTGCACTTTGACATGCTTTCAAACTGCTAGTTTGGCAGGAGTTGGGGCTGAGCAACAGGAGCTCACCCCATCGCGGGAATTCGAACCGCCAACCTTCTGATCGGCAAGTCCTAGGCTCTGTGGTTTAACCCACAGTATGTAGTAAAAGACCAACCGTTCTGCTGGAGTGCTGGGATTGTTTGTTCTCTTCCATCCCAAAATCATTTAGAGTATGTAATTTTCCTCATGGCCATGATGTTCTACAGTTTTTTTAACCACTGGCCCCTGGCCAGGAGGAGCACAACCTGTGTACTAGTCTGAATTATAGAATTCTCCCTCCTCAAAGAGAGGGAGAAAGAGGGAGTGTGTGTGTCCTGGCTCCTGTCCCAGAAACAACAGAGGCTCTTCCATATGTGTAGGGAAGAACATTTATTTAGGGGTTATAGCTATTCAGATCAGACTATAGGTACAGATTGCCAATGACACCATGAGACCAAGACCAGATTAAAGCTGTGAATATGTCTTGACAACTGGTCATATTCCTCCCACCAGGTTTTAAAGACAAGATGAAGCATGCGATACTCTCCTGATGAGACTGAGCCCAATGGTGGAGGCAGCACAAAGCTATTGGCAATGGGACAGGGGTGAGCCCATCTGGCTTCTCAATCTCCAGCTGTCCAGCCCCTCCTCCTGTTTGGTCAACACACTTATCCATTACTAGGGAGTCACAGGGCTGAGCCTTGGAGCAGAGCTGCCCTCTACAGACAGGGGCTTAGATGCTGATACTATTGAGTAGTACTTTAACTAAGGACACATTGCACTGTGGATAGGTTTACTCAGTACTGTTTGCAGGATTACTACAAGTATGCTCAAAACATGCCTTTAATTTTGCATCAGTGTGGACTTCCATGGCAAGAATATATTAATTATCTTCTATTTTATGGTGGTAGCCCGTGGCCTGTAAGACTGTTCATGTGGATTTTTTTCCAACTTAAGCCACACAAGAGGGAAGTAAGAATGTGAAATGGGAATGTAAAAGCTGAACTAGATCTATATTCTTGGTAGAGATTTCACATCACCTTCCAGTAATGAGCTGACACATTCCAGTAGGTTATAGAGCTCTTTGGCGTCAGTCATCTGTTCCTCAAAGAATAGGACCTCATGACTGACAGTTTCCATATGAGCTTGAAATTGACCAAGGAGCTCTTTAAACTTGTTATGACAGAAGCAATCTGAACCAGCCACAGCCAGGTTAGCACATGAAATTAACAATGGCATACTTTAACTTCTGACACCAGGGAGAGCATCTTACTCTGAAGAAAGGAAGAATGGAAATATGATGCTGTTGTCATACTGGTTTTCTCTCTTCTTCTTCTTCTTTCTGATTATGCATTTTGAACAAAACAATAGTCCAGGTAAATCAAGCAACTGGACCATCTAGTTCAGGCTAGCATCCTATTTGCATAAGCAGAGTGTAGAGGAAATATCACTCTCACATTCTTTTCCCTCCATAATCAGTGTACTGCCTCCGAATCAGCGATAAATGAATCAGCGATAAATAGCCAATGCCAATCATTTTCTCATTTTTCTGACTTTCAGTTTGTCGTATTTCCACATCAACTTATAATGTGTGTGTGTTTATGTATCTCCTTATTAACAATTGTCAGCACATTTCACCCAATATACATACAGTTGTATGCAGGTTTGCCTAACATACACATTTTTGCATGCAATTTCCCCTAATATAATGCATTTTGTATGTTATTTTCATGGATATGTGCAGCATTATGCACACTTTGCCCTAGTATATGCATTTTGTTACACTTTTTTTCCCCTAGAGAACTTTAAAAATGTGTGAAGTGTGAATTTCGAATGATAGCTGTGTTCCAGTTCACATCTTACTTTGGGAAGTTTGAACTGTCTAGTTTTGTCTAGTGTACCAAAGTGAATTTCTCCTCCACCACCCCAATCCCTACTTTGAACATGAAGCTACCATGCCTAATAGAAAAAAACATAGATTTATCCACCATGAATTTTCTAATCCCCCTTTTAAAGTTGTATGTCAATGACTATTGCCACCAGCTCTTGTAGCAGTGAATTCCTGGATGACTGACCAAGATGAAGCCGTGTCAATTCACAAATATTGGTTTCAGTGCAATGGGTTAAGTAGGTCTGGAGAAAGGTAAGGCAGGTGCAGTCGCGGAGGAAGGGGCTTCGGTACCCGTGGCAGCTGGGGCATGGCACATTGCACATGCAAGCGTCCCAAGGGGGAGGCAGCTGCCCGTGTAAGCCATCATTCCAATTGGGTAGGTGCCCACCCGCCCGAACATCCCAGGGGGGAGGCAGCCTCCCATGTGAGCGTTGTCCTAATTGGGTAGGCACCCGCCCGAGCATCCCAATGGGGAGGTACCCTCCCACAGTGATGTCACCCAGCCAGGCTGGCACCCAGGGTGGACCACCCCCTCGCCACTCTTCCTCCGCCACTGAGCAGGTGTCTATGAAACAGGTGGTGTCCTGATCAGACATGGAGTCTATCAGCAAGAATGGTGTGTTGCCTGATGATAGACCTCCATTCTGTTTCCTCCCTGACTTCTTACACCAATTACTTTAAAAAGGGATTTTATATATATATAAATAATGATGATAAAGCTGTCAATGGCTGCTGGTCACGATGACTGTGTACTACTCCCAGTATTGGAAGCAGCATGCTTCTGAATACCAGTTACAAGTGTTCAAGGGCTACTGTGCTCCTTCCCTGCTTGCACACTTCCCATAAAAGGTAACAAAAAAAAAGAGAGTCAAGGACCCCTGGACAGTTAAGTCCAGTTAAAGGCGACTGGGGGGGTGCGGTGCTCATCTTGCTTCAGGCCGAGGCAGCCGGTGTTTGTCCCCAGACAGCTTTCCAGCTCATGTGGCCAGCATGACCAAACTGCTTATTTCACAATGGAACACCTTGTTGGAAACCAGAGCTCACAGAAACACCATTTACTTCCCCGCTGCAGCAGTACCTATTTATCTACATGCACTGGCTTGCTTTCGAACTGCTAGGTTGGCAGAAGCTGGGACAGAGCAACAGGAGCTCGCCCCGCCGCGCGGATTCGAACCGCTGACCTTCCGATCAGCAAGCCCAAGAGGCTCAGTGGTTTAGACCACAGCGCCACCTGCTGTTCCATAGGCACTTCCCATAGGCATCTGGTAGACCAACTGGTGGAAGAGAAGTCTGAAGCTAGGCCTTTATCCAGCAGGGCTCACCTCATTTTCAGTCGTTTACTGGGAATGTGTCTTGCAGCTGCCCCAGCCCGTGCCCCTCAACGTTTTCAGCCAACCCCTTCAGGTTGCACTGATCATTCTGAAAAAGTGCCCCTGAGCGGTGTTGTTCTTTTCAGAATGGTAACGGCTTAGGCAACATGACATTGCAGAGATAAACATTGCACTGCACATGATGGGAGCGAATGCAGCCAGGTTGACACAGCTGAAAAGAGCAGCAATGTCAATTTCCCCTTATATACAGAGTATTGAAAAGAGAATCCAGGCCTTCTACTGAGATATTTATATAATACCTTCTACTGAGATATTTATATCTCCCTCTGCTGTTTCGCCTTAGATAGCACATTTGCTGATAAGAGACATGAGGATGAGGACGCATGCTGGTGCCTGCTGCCAGCAGGGTGAAAAATGACAGTTTTAATTAAATACGTATTTCCAGAAACAATTCAGATTTTATATATAGCAAGGTGGTGCATCTCACACCGTGAACTTTAAGATTGCTGTGCTGAGCAAAAGCTTTCTTTCATCATTAGCCTACACTGCATTTTTCCCTCTCTCTTTTTGGTCCTTGGTTTGATGAATAAGTGGTTAGCTGCTAATGGCTCTTAGGCATTCACATTAGGAAATTTAAGTTTTTTATCAAGTTGCAAATGAAGAGGAATTTCCCATTGCAAAAGCACCTAGGAAACGTACTACTTCCTTCCCCAATTTAATTATGTTCGTACATTAATTTACTGAACCTGATTATTATTTTTAAGAGCTATTATTGAAATGTTTTGTTCTCTGTTTCTCATGTGAGCAACCAGGTGAGCGCAGAATAGGGCTGAATGACCAAAGCCTAAAACAGAGACCTGGGAACTAAGGTATTGCTTCTTTGCTGCAAAGTGGCAGCAGGAACAAGATTTGTTAGGGGCAGGTGGCGTGAGACTTAACCCTTTCCACCTCCAGCTTTACACCAGTGGTTTCACCCCTGCCCTGGACACAGCAGAAGATAAACAGTGGTGATAGAGTCTCTCTGGAATGTAGAGCAATACTTGTAACCTACCCCAGATGAACCACAAATGATAGTAAAACTAGTGAGAAAACCATACTGCTGCAGGAATCTGGTACTACCGTGGGGGTGGGGTGGGGATGGACTGTTCCTCTGAAAAGCTCATAAGTTGAATAACATGGTCCTTAAACTGTGCTGAACCACAGCCAAAAACCAACCGGAAATGTACATCTCATAGCCTGAGTGACAATACTTTCTCTGAGTACAACTTCTGTATATTTGTAACCAGTTCTGTTCTGTGACAAGGTTAAACTGCAGAGCTCCACACTGGAAGATACACAGCTTTCAGTTTAACGTGGCTGAGCAGGAGCTGTCCTACGTCAAAACAATGATCAAGTGGGAAAGTTTCCCGTGAAGAGAAACATAGCCCCTAGCCAAGCCACTCATAATCACTGCAGGACACAACTGTGCCCCAGTCGCATGTAATATTGGTGATGGCAGTGAGATTTACACATCACTTTTGTTTTCTTAGTTCTTTTCCATTTCATTTCTGAATGCCCAGCTTCATGCCGCGTATGTATGCTTATAAATATGAGGACAACTGTATATACCAGTGTTTCCCAACCTTGTGCCTCCAGCTGTTTTTGGCCTACAATTCCCATCATCCCTTGCCACTGGTCTTGCTAGTCAGGGATGATGGGAGTTGTAGGCCAAAAACATCTGGAGGCACAAGGTTGGGAAACACTGGTATATACCACCTCTGCAAAACACCACTTTGCTTTCAGTTCCATTAATGAAGTTCTAAAATGTAGGAGACTTTCCCAATACTACTGACAAGGAATCAGCATATGCCTTTCCCGCTCACCCTGCCCATACAATATAAGCCATTTGGCCATCTTGCAGCATTTTGTGTGTGTGTTTGTGCATGTATGAACTGCCACACTGACTTATGGGCAGTCTTGCTAAAACCATACTATATATATATTTTTGCATTGGACCCCATAGGGTTTCTTAAAGTCTGATGGTTTGGCCCAATGCAGTTTCGGAACTGATGTATCATGAGTGCGTCCATTATGCATATAAACTAGAGTCAAGAGGTTGCATCCAAACTATGTTAGTGGAATAAATAACACGTTAATCATGACTTAACTTATAATCCATTTATTTAAATGGGAATGAAGTTCTCAACTAACAAATTTTTGCGCACCTTTGAGCAGTGTGAGATTCCAGGGGGTTCTAAGCATTTACCCAGGGTTTTGTTTCCTCGTAATGAAGGGACAGGGAAGAATGTGGTATCTTTATGATATATAGCTTATTTACGCATATATACAACCTGAGCCTATGATGGAGGGGTTCACAGCATTAACACCCCAAGGGGGTCTTGCTTCTCCCATAGCCACAGTGTTGGATTCCAGCAGAAATCAGGCATGGCTCTGTCTACAACTGCCCAGCCTGCCGCCTTGCTTCAACTCACACAACTCAATTCCCAACTCTGCCCTTTGTCTTTCTAACAACCAGCAAGTTGAGGGAGAGGGGCCCACACATTTACTGTCTGGCACAGAGCCACTTCCATGGTTACCCCTTAATGACCCATTCTTAGAGGGCCATTACCTCACCAGGAAACTATTATGGTTTTCCCCAGGAATTGAATCTGTGATGAATCCAGGAATTAGAAGGGTCTCAGGCAAACAGCCTACCCACCCCCATCCCCACTCAGAATAGTATGCTGCAATCCTAACCTCACTTACCTGGGATTAAGCCACACTGAATTCAACAGCACTTCTTTCAGGGTAAACATATGAACTTGTTCATAAGTTTTATTTGCGGTCAAAGGACAGTTATTAACTCTTTCATTTGTATAGGTGTAAATTCTCAGAACGTATTTTGTATAGCCAGCCACCCAGCTATATCTGTATTTGATTGTATTTGATTCCTTTGCTATGCCTTGTGGTTGACGCAAATAAAGATTTTATCTCTATCTATCTATCTATCATCTATCTATCTATCTATCTATCTATCATCTATCTATCTATCATCTATCTATCATCTATCTATCTATCTATCATCTATCTAGCTATCTAGCTATCTAGCTATCTATCATCTATCTATATCTATTTTTCTATCATCTATCTATATCTATCTATCTATCATCTATTTATCTGTCTATCATCTATCAATTCTATCATCTGTCTATCATCTGTCAATTAGGACAGGAAACATTACAATGGTAAGAAATGGCCAGAACACTGGGTGCTGCGGGAATACTAGTGTTAATGGACAGGTGGGGGGGGGGATACAGTATTTTTCCATGTACAGTTCTACCTCTGGTTGCGAATGGGATCCATTCCAGAGCCCCATTCGCAACATGAGCAGAATGCAACCCACGTCTGTGTATGTGTGGGCCGTGATTTGCTGCTTCTGCGCATGTGCATGATGTCATTTTGAGCGTCTGCGCATGCACGAGCGGCAAACCCCAGAAGTAACCCTTTCCAGTACTTCCGGGTCACTGTGGGACGCAACCTGAAAAGATTTAACCTGAAGCAAACATAACAAGAGGTATTACTGTATAAGACACAACAACTGTTGGCAATCCTCTGCAAAGAAAGCTCAACAACTCTGTGCCATCTCCCCCCATTTTCTTAAATCTGAGTCCCCCAAAATAGGGGTAGTCTTATACCCGGGGCGGAAAAGTACGGTAGGTTGCTTAAGCCCATTTCTGCTCAGGATTAGCGCTGAAGTATGGCAAGGTTGTCATGTCTCTTGCCCACTTAGTGCCAGGTCCACAATTCCCTGAACCTTTTACACAAAGCAGATACAGTTTCTGTGCTATCCAGACCAATATTAGAAATAACTTCATATATACTTGCAAGAGCATTTTGTAATCCCTCGCCATTACTTTATATTTGTTAAGGCAGCTCAGAACTTGTGCATTCAATCATGTAAATTTGAGAAAGGGGAGGGAATCAAAGATTCCACCCCCTTCAACAAAAACAAAAAGTTATCTTCTGCAGTTACATCCATTTTCAACATGCACTAGAAGCAACACATTTGTAATAAAATTTAACTGTGGGATATAGTATGAAAATAAATATCTCATTTACACCAGAGTATTCAAATTCACTTTTTACTGTGTTTATAGTTAATTACAGTCCCAAGTACAGGCAACTTTTTGAGTCCAGTGAAACAATTATCAGCCCCCCCCCCTTTTCTGTACAATGCTGTGTTACCTTGGCTGAATTGTTTTCCCCCATGTAAGCTATTTTAGCCGTTTAATGTGTTTTCTTGGCATACTGTCTAAGTAACTATGATCAAGATGAGCAATCAATTGCATTTTATTCTAATGGCTAAGCTTTGCAGAAGAAGGCCTGACATATCATGCTTTATTGATTAAGTGACCAGGCTGATTTTCTTCAACTCTGGTTCTAACTGCCTTTTCTGTGTTCTGAAGCTGTTAGTTTCCTATAAAGCAGTTTTATCTCACTTTGTGCTTCTCTCTCTCTCTCTCTCTCTCTCTTTCTCTCAAAAGATACTTGCTGTGTTACCAGAAATGACTTAAGAGAATGAATTGAGAAAATGAATTTATTTATTTATTTATTTATTTTTTAAAACTATGGTGCAAAGCTAGTTTACCAGGCATATGTTATACATTAATCAAAATATCAATATCGAATAACATGAAAGGTTATGAGCCTTCTGTTTCTTCAGATGTATGAGATGTGTCTGTCAGAATACATAGATGATTAAATATAAATTTGTCCCTATGCTGCAATTTTAGGCAGCAATTTGGAATGCCAGTATATGTTTGTGTGTGTGTGTGTGTGTGTTTAAACCAATATATATCCATACATATAGCACAGAGTATGTGTATTCGTCACTTTTTGCTTATGCATTTATTTTGCTGTAACAAAGACTTGTTCCAAGTCCTTGGATCAGCATTGTTTTAACATTGCATTGAAAAGAGTCAGCAGAAACAAAACTATTATCACCATGATTATTTGCTGAAACATTTGAGAACTTCAGCAATCAACAGCTAAAGTTTGCCTTCCGAGTGTTGTGCAGCCATAAACAGTTTAAGTTTGTCAGAATCTATAGCAGATAACCACTAGACTTGCCAGAGCTGTTGCAGGACTGAACAGTCCTTGAGAAATCCAGGATGATGATGGTGATGATGACAACAACAACAACAACAACAACAACAATAATAATAATAAACAGTTGGGTTTTAATGAAACAAGACAAATACACAATGGAATTTTACAAGTAGGCTTATCAGAATCTTTGACTTCTTGTACAGGCCCAATGGCTAGTGAATCTGAGCAATAAACAACATTTAAGATGGGATACCTCCACATCTGTTCCATTAAAATCACAATGAAAAGGAGAACCAGGAACCTGGAAGCAGATTGCTAAACACTGCAATCTAAAATGCAGATGGATTGGGCCAAATCTGCAGCACTCCCCACCAAGAAAGGTCCTCATTCCTCAAACAGCTAAGGCTTGCATTTTTTGTTTGGTTTTTAAAAACCCTTTGAAACACATGAGTTGAGCTTATTGAAGAGTGAGTGAACTTTTTATTTGTGCTGTCTTATTTATTTAACAGCACAATCCTAGACAGGTCTACTCAGAGGTAAATCCCCTGGAGTTCAGTGGGGATTCCTCTGAGATAAATGGGCATTGGGATTGAGTCATAATGTATCATCATGGGTCAAGTTGAGCAGCATTAAATGAGTTTGGGGTAGGTGTCATTCTGAAATATAATCTTCAGGGTGAGGGGGATAGGTAATATTAGCAGCCTACATTTGAATATAATCAGAAATGTTTACAGGTTGCTTATTAATCATGACCAGGAAAAGTAAATAGTTGCCTTGAGAGGAGCAATAACATAACTTGCATGCAGTTTGAGAAGCTGACACACCCAACTTCACTGAACAAATGCATATGCTCATTTCTAACACATAATTACCGCTCCTCACATTAAATGGGGGGCGCCCTTTGCGTGGTTGTGAGCAGCCCCCTAGACCCTATGCAACACCATTAGCACAGGCTTGGCTTCGCCTTCCCCAGGTGGGATACCTGGAGGTCTCCGCCTACCTCAGCCAGTTGCTCAATCCCACCTGGGGAGGCATTGCCAAGGTGACCAGGCCAGGTAGGGGGAGGGACCACCCTGCCCATACAATAGGGGGAGGATCTTACCTGGGAATCGTCAGTTGGCTCCAGAGCTTCTCCCACCCTACCCACCCTCAGTTAAGACTTCTTTTGCAGGTTAACCTTTTCTCCACAGGTATGTGGGCGCTGCTACGTCAAGGTCGCTGTTGAAGGGCCGGAAAGGAATTCTCCTGCATTGGCAGGTTTGCCTTTCCCGTAGCAAAACATCACAACTTTGGCGATATCAGGCCTTAGGCGGAATCCTTTAGTCTATTTTCCCTAAATTGGGAGTGGGCGTGTAGCGGTGAGCCACGCACCCTTCTCTTTGCGGCGGCAATACCAGGGTTCCCCATTAAAGGGGTTGTTTGAGGGGAGGCTTTGGCCGTACGCCGAGAGGTTGTCATTGCTCTCCTCTGCAACAGCGGCGTAATGGGAGTAGGCTCTCTCTGCTTGAGCATATGTTCTCCAGAGCTAGCCCAACCCCCCCCCCTCTGGATAACCCTGATGTTCCCCAGATCCCCGGCAGGGGACTTGGAGGGATAAACGCCCAATTCCTGAGCCAAGGTCTACCCAAATCTGAAACATAATAAAGTTGTGGCCAATTTTAATCCCATAGTATGTTGTCTTGAGTCATTATTCCACACAGGGGCTGCCCAGGGTTTGGAGGACTCCGCCTGTCCATGCAAATAGACATGCAGCGATGTTTTCAGGATATTTGCAAAGACTGACACCCTACACTTAATATGATTCAGTCTATCTAACTGATAAATCATTGTTAGTATAAAGCCTTAGCCTTAGTCTAAAGAGAGCTGCACATCTGCTGAATGCATAGGCCATTCCAAACCAGATGTTTCAGGAAGAAATGTGCAATTAAAACATACTTTGCGGTGGAATCACCACTATATTAGTGCCTTTTAATGTGTTTACTATGTTACCCATTGATCCACAGCGGATCATTCTGTAAAGCTTTCGTGAACATAATATTTCCTATTTTTATAGTGGTTTGTGCAGACATTTTCATTTGTTTCATAGCATTATGCAGGTTCAGTACCCTCACAAGTTGCTTTTTATAATATGTTTTTATAAAGTGTATTTCCTCAGGCTTGGATCTCAGCTGGAAACAAAAAATAAAATAAATATGCTTGGTTGAATTATGGCCAATACTGCAACACTCTTAGCAGATTCTTAGCAAGCTAAGACTGCATTTCTCTGTGTGCTTACCGTACATAGGAGTAAGTCATTGGGGTTTTCCTTTGGGTAGTCACATAAAAGATTTCACTGTAAACTCAATTTTATGTCTTAATTTCATATAAAACAGAGAGAGCTTCAAGTTGTTTGACACCTACATTCTCATTAATTACATTTTCCTTGTTCTGTAGAAATCTAGAAGGTGGATTTAAATATCAGATGGCACACAGATAGCTTTTCAGATTATCTTATCTGAAGTGTTTATACTCAGAAAAGTTGTTGATTACCCCAGTGACAGCAAAGGATGCTTAATGCACTTCAGCAACTGCTAGTCAAGTCTTTTTTTTAGCTCTGAGCCCTACTCAAAGAAAAGGTTATGGGAGTTTTTTGGTGGGGAGGGAGAGACTTGTAGAACTTCCATCCCCAGGAAGCAAGGACTTCCTATGACGGAGGGATAAAAGTTCCTCTTTATTTCCCTGTGAGGTCACTAAAGTGAATGCTACTGTTTGGAAACATCCCAAAAGGAGTTTCTTAAGGGAAGTAAAAACATTTGACAAAAGTTACCAAATTTTATGGGGAAGTGGACACCTTTAAATTGTTTGGAGTTTGCCCTAAAGTGACATTCCCAGGACAAATTTAGAGATTCGTACTTGGTTGAGACATCAAACAAATGCTGAGCAAAAACAATAATTTCAGTAAGACAAGCGATGTCTCTCAGGGGAATTCTACACTTCCTATTTCTAACAATAAGAACAGGACAGCAATACAGCAAGACACCTGGGGAGACTGTGAATTTGTCCTTTAGAGGTTATCAAGAAAAGCCTTGTGGGAACATTCATCATGAATATTTTAGTACAAGATAATCTGTATCAAAGCAGGGGGTTGTGTTGCACTGATTCTTTCCAAGGAGTCAGCTATATCGCTGCAAATAAAATGTGTTGTAAAGTGCAATATAGAAATGTGACACTAGGTGGCGATTGTGAGCTATGGCAAATTCAATATATTTTTCAAAACCTTTTTTAAAAAAGCATTTTCACAGCGTTTTTTTTATATGTGTGTAGATTCCACACAACTCTCTTCTGTAACTTCAGTTACTACAGAAGATGACTCTCTTCTGTAACTTCAGTCACTAGTCAGCCAGTGTCCAGGTATTTGGTGACTTGGATTGAGAAAGAAATGTTGTAGTTCACCAAGCCAATGTGTGCACCTGCACTATATTTTTTCCTTACAATTTGCCACAGATTGGAAAATTGAAAGGATATATCTACAGACAGTTGAATTGTCCACACATTGAAAACGGGCTATTAACATTTTGAGGGACAAAAGTGCCAGTAATTAGTTTGATTTCAAGCTGTTTTCTTGCACTGTGCTATTTCAGTGCTTAATTGATTAGTTGGCTATTTGATTGATTAATAGTGACATGGCTGAAAATCTGAAATGCTTGTCAACCCTAACAGGTTATTGAAGTCTGAGTCTAACAGACACTGAGGCTGACACAAACTATATCTTAGCATTCAGTATATATCCTGATGTATCGAGTATTGTTTAAATAGTAAAACCAAAAGCTGCAAGCCTGCTGCTTCTCCAACTTGCAATACACCCCTCACTTTTTTCACTTGCTTCATGTTGTAGTAATTTGGGATGGGGGCAATGGCCTTGATTTGCCACAGCTTGTATCTATGGCATCTCTGATCTGTCCTCCCCCCAACAGAAACACACACACTATGTTAGGCATTTTGAATAGTAGTGCCAGTCACCAAATGATTCTTCTATACAGTGGTACCTCGGGTTAAGTACTTAATTCGTTCTGGAGGTCTGTTCTTAACCTGAAACTGTTCTTAACCTGAAGCACCACTTTAGCTAATGGGGCCTCCTGCTGCTGCCATGCTGCCAGAGCACAATTTCTATTTCTGGGTTAGCGGAGTCTGTAACCTGAAGCGTATGTAACCCGAGGTACCACTGTCCTCATACATTATGCTTCTCACACAAGTCCTGTGCATTCTTTGATTTGGCTATTGTTGGAAGCATTTAATATGACTGGGAACAAACATGCTACATATAACAGCAGTGGCAAGAAGAAGAGGCAACCTACACATTTAGAAGCATAATGTATGGGGACTGCAGTCCTACCCCCTTGCTATATATAACAAACACATTCATATGGGGTTAGGTTCAAAGGTTAGTTTCACTGTATGGCAGGAGTTTCTTCCATCGGGGGGTGGGAATTATTTCATTAGATGGGAAACATTTGGATTCAACCCATGAGAAACAAGAACATTTCATTTCACTTATGCTTATATAACATTTTTTACCTTCCCTAGGGAAGCTTAAAGCAAATAAGTGAGCCTTTTATTCATCCTTAACATGACAGCAAGGGACACAGGTGGCGCTGTGGGTTAAAGCCTCAGCGCCTAGGACTTGCCGATCGAAAGGTCGGCGGTTCGAATCCCTGCGGCGGGGTGCGCTCCCGCTGCTCGGTCCCAGCGCCTGCCAACCTAGCAGTTCGAAAGCAGCCCCCGGGTGCAAGTAGATAAATAGGGACCGCTTACCAGCGGGAAGGTAAACGGCGTTTCCGTGTGCAGCTCTGGCTCGCCAGAGCAGCGATGTCACACTGGCCACGTGACCCGGAAGTGTCTCCGGACAGCGCTGGCCCCTGGCCTCTTAAGTGAGATGGGCGCACAACCCCAGAGTCTGTCAAGACTGGCCCGTACGGGCAGGGGTACCTTTACCTTTACCTTTTTAACATGACAGCAGCAAAGACTGAGTGTTTTAAAAATCTGTCTGTTTTTCTGCTTTCGTGGCCATATCCACTCTGTGCTAGCCATGATTCACCAAGTGACTGGGAGCGGCCACTGGGACCACATAACACCAGTCCTGAGAGATCTGTATTGGCTCCCATTACGTTTCCGAGCACAATTCAAAGTGTTGGTGCTGACCTTTAAAGCCCTAAACGGCCTCGGTCCTGTATACCTGAAGGAGTGTCTCCACCCCCATCGTTCAGTCCTGACACTGAGATCCATCACCGAGGGCCTTCTGGCAGTTCCCTCATTGTGAGAAGTGAGGTTACAGGGAACCAGACAGAGGGCCTTCTTGGTAGTGGCGCCCTCCTTGTGGAACGCCCTCCCTTCAGATGTGAAGGAAATAAGCAGCTATCTTCTTTTTAAAAGACATCTGAAGGCAGCCCTGTTTAGGGAATTTTTTAATATTCAATGCTGTATTGTTTTTAACACTTGATTGGAAGCCACCCAGAGTGGCTGGGGAAACTCAGCCAGATGGGCGGGGTATAAATAAATTATTATTATTATTATTATTATTATTATTATTATTATTATTATTATTATTATTGGTAGCACATCAAAGCAACTCCCCATCCTTGTCCTATTTTAATAGCAATGAAAAGATCCCGAGCTGATGATGGGTAGAGCCAGAAAGAAATGTGCCATAGATTAATCTGGAAGAGAGACCATTCTGCCCCAATTTTCACCATGGATAACTCAGATTACATGGCAATACCCAACTAAACAGATCCACTAGAGCAAGCACATTTGGCATCTAGTGGGAAGTCTCGGGCAACTTAAAAGGCATTGAAAACTGCATAGAATGAAGTCGGGAGTCACAGACATCATTGCCTGATTTAAGGTGCTCACTGGTATTCTTCAATTAGGATAACCTCTGAAATAAACATAATAGTTTCAAACACCGGCATGTCAACCCATCTCCCTACTATCTACTGTAATCTTTGCTTAAGACAAAAGGTGATTTCTCTGGATGCCTTTGCATCCTGCAGCAAACATACAGATCTCTTTTGTTTCATCTCAAGCAAACATAAAATACAAATAATATGCTGCAGTGCTTGTCTGGCCATTGGGACGCGGGTGGTGCTGTTGTCTAAACCACTGAGCCCCTTGGGTTTGCCGATCAGAAGGTTGGCGGTTCAAATCCCTGCGACAGGGTGAGCTCCCGTTGCTCTGTTCCAGCTCCTGCCAACCTAGCAGTTCGAAAGCACGCCAATGCGAGTATATAAATAGGTACCACTATGATGGAAAGGTAATTGGCAGTTCTGTGCGCTCTGGTTTGTGTCATGGTGTTCTGCTGTGCCAGAAATGGTTTAGTCATGATGGCCACATGACCTGGAAAGCTGTCTGTGGACAAACTCCGGCTCCTTTGGACTGAAAGCAAGATGAGTGTTGCAACCCATAGTTGCCTTTGACTGGACTTAACCATCCAGGGGTCCCCCCCCCTTTTTAACCTATTTTCTTTACCAGCCATTCCTATTCATAATGTGCTTGTTCTCTAATGAATACCAATAATCAACTTTTTAAAATAAATAAATAAATGTTTATTGACATAAACACATACAAAATTCTTTTTTTGGAGTTGTTTCATCTTTAATATCATACGTCGGCCTGGGTTGCATGGCCCAGTAAGCCAAACTATGTCTGTGATTGCTGAGCAAACATAAAACCTGCACTTACCTGTCATGTCATTGCTGGTAAATTGCAAACTGCTTTTCTGGAAGACAGCTTGGTGATTTTCAATAACCTTTGAAAACAAATGGTAATGGCATTCTTTTTCTCAGCAATGATGATGCCTCATGGATCACATGAGGCAATGAGCAGTTGAAATGAAAATGAATATGTGATACAAATAAATTGCAATCTGATCGGGGTTTGGTTCCTCTTGCTATTTATCTTTGTCAAGGTATTTAAGGTGTATCCAGCATTTGTCTGAGTAGAAGGCTACTTGCACAACCTTCTCCTCCTCCCCATTGCAGCTCCCAAAAGCAGCATGTAATGGGTCATATGGGGCTGCAGTTGGAAGAAGTAGCTTAAATCAGGCTCCAGTGAGAGGGAGAATTCACCCAAAATCAGATGAAATATTTTTGTGCAAGCAGAGCATGCTGATGGAACATTCTGTGCATTTCACTGCATCACCGTTCAACATAGTCCAGGAGTTCCCCCAATCCTCTTGAGAGGCTTTGCAGGAATGTGGGGGAGGAGAGGAAAAAAGATGGTTGTGTGAGCTGACATCTGGACACACAACATTTGCAGTGCTGGATTTACATATAAGCTAAACAAGCTATAGCTTAGGGCCCCACTCTCCTCCCCACAAAAAATATACTTCTTAATTGTATTTCACCATTAATATACTTATTTTTAATTGTATTTTAGTTCAACAATTTCTTTGATAAAATACATATTTTGTTATGGGCAAATGGCTTTCGATACCTATTATGCCCATAAATTACCATATAGCATATATTCAACACAAAAAAAACAGCAACAATTTGTTGTTGACAAAGGACAGCTGGACATGATGTAAAGGGCCCTATTACCTTCAGTAGCTTAGGGCCTCATCAAACCTAAATCTGTTGGGAAACAACCGTTTTTATCTGGGTTTGTTTGTTTTTTAAAAAAAGAGTAAGTTCATTAGGTGCAACTTTTACAATAATGTCTTAAAATGTATTCCCAGGACAGAAAACCAACAACTAATTACATATTGTGAGAGTAAGATTATAATTTAGAAAGTTGCATATCTCTTTATAGTGCTAAACACCACATTTAATTGTGTAGCTGCTATAAGTGATGGTGATGCAGAGTACATGAAGGTTACACATTGGTGATACTGAAGGAACACAAAATGAAATTAGAATGATCCCGGCGGCATCACCAGAGGGCAAAGGGAAATGCGTCTTATATGGCAGAGTTCTAACACGCACCTGACCCTGTGCTGCTTTGAAATAAGTGGGTGAATAATGAATCCATAGCATGCTACTCTCCAGGGACTCTACCCCTCGCCTTGACAAGCTCTTTTATAACTTGATTGCCTGTTTTTGCCATAAGAGGCTGCTGTGATTGCTGAGCGAATATAAAGCTGGTGCTTATCTGTCATGTCATTGTTGGCAGATTGCAAACTACTTTTCTGGGAGACAACTTCATAGGTTGACATTTTCAGACAGATGTAGAAAGTGTTTTCTGGTAAACATTATACAGAGAGAGAGAGAGATTGGCAAAAGACCAGGAATGTACACTGGAGTTTAAAAAAGCAAGCAAGAAAAAAAAAAGTTTATTTAATCAATTTTACTAAACAACTAGCGGACTCCCCACCCCTCACCCCGCTTGTTTTAAGAAGGTAAACCATAAGGTAATCTGATCAAACAGTGAAGCAATCTGATAAGTGCATTTCATTAGTCGGCTTACTGGATGTTGCCTCTTTCCAGGGGTTGCATTGGGATCTTGCTAATTGGCCCCTCGAGAAGTATTTGTGGGCACTTTCAAAAGAGATAAAATGTATTTGCAGTTTATCACCCGATTAGCACCACAGCCCCCCACCCCCACCCCCGTGTAATTGTTAGCATCAGCAGTTGAAGAAATCTTAGATACAATGGATTTGTTGATCGTTTAGCTGATTGCATTTTCATAAATTTGTGAGTAAAACTGAGTAAAAGCTATCACTATGAAGTAAAAACATATGCATTTTCATTATGCCTGCACCTGCATTTTAGAAGAGCCATTCCATCCCACATGGTGAGAGAAAGGAGAATACCATTTTTGCAAAGCAAATCTTAGCACATTTACTTGGAAGCAAATCTCACTGCTGTCGATGGACCTTACTCCCTAGTAAATATGTTTAGGATTGCAGCCTTAAGATGGTTCTTGTCATCTGCAAATTACATGTGTATATTCCTTGGGGTACCTTTTCAGTCAACTCATAGATCTAGATCTAGATCTAGATCTAGATCTATATATTAATGTGACTGATTAAACCAGCATCCAATGTTATTCTATTGGATCCAGATTTTTCCTTCTATGGACAGAAAAACTTCTCCATGAAATGATTCTGACCTTGGAGAATGATGCCCTGCAACATAAGGAGCAAAATCTGGATCTAATTTATGATCGCTATTGTTGTTATTGCTAAACATAAGCTATTAACCTTAACATTTATCATTTCCCCAGGGGAAAATATTAGCTATTCCTTTTGCTGAAGAGACTTCTGTAGGATTGGGTCATTCCAGTATGTTGGGAAATGAAATTAACAACCTAAGCTCTTTTTTAACATTCATATTAGAATGTGAATAAGAAATGCATTCAAACTTTGAAAAATAAAGGAGTCTGACAAAGAAGAGTGATATCTGTGACACTGTGAAAAAACCATGTGGAGGAAAGTCTGATTTCCATGGTTAGTGGATGGCAGCTGTAATACACTCCATATAGCTGAATATCTGAGGATGCCATAATATCTAATTCCCATATGAACATGGAAATTGTTTATCAGATTACCAAGATGGAACTCACTCACATAAACACAATGATAAAAAGATACTGTAAAAGATCACTTGATACACGTGCTGCATTTCATTATGTTGCCAACGAAAGCATTAACAAGCACTCTCTTGGGCTTAATAATGCCTTGCTGTGGTCACATTTACTCTCCTGTTGACAAAGTCGAGCAGAGTAATGAGCTAAACTTTTCTTCGTGATTGGCATTGTTTTCACAGATGACTTGCCTTTTTTCAGATAGCCACGATAATTAATTTTGGCTGTCAAGACTGTGACAACACCTATATTTAGTTATATTTTCAAGGAGTTTCCCTGCATATTTGTTTCTATCTGCCATTGGCAGCTGGATTTATGGGAAAGTAGATAGGGCTTACTGCATGTGCAAAACCTTAACATTGTAATGATTAATGGTGTAAGGATTTACACCATCACCCTTAATAGCTTTTTAAGGAGCTTTCATGGTTTATCATATCAAAATGCAACTTTCTTTTAAAAAAACCTGCCTAAATATGGATTTTCACAACAGAGTGTAGCGCATGAAAACAAATAATTCCTATATTGTTACAAATATACGTGAGAGACAAATTAGAGCAAGGGTAGCCAAAGATCAGGGAAAGGTTGTGTTCCAACCAAATCAAGAGGGAACTGTTTTGGATACTCCTGATTCAGAGCATCACTTTTAGAAAAAACAAAACTAGAAGCCACAATTCTCAACGTATATTAAACTCTCTATTCATTGTGCTGTTTTGTGACAGACTGCACTGACTGAAGAAACCATGTCTAATGCCACCACTGTTTTTCCATGGGTTGCACAAATCACTTTTAATTGTTCGGTTCCCATCGGCTGTAGTCGCCAATGTCAAGGACAATGGGATGGTAGTCCAATGACTTGGAGTCTACAGGTTCCCTAGCCATTAATCAACACATTCTTCTAAGATGGGATTCTGTTTTTTAAGAAGTGCATGTGTTACATATAGGTGGTTTCTGTTTATTTCAGATTAGTAATTATGGGAGATGCAGTCTATTTCAATCCCATCACATGCATCATTAAAGTACATGCCTGCACTCTTGGAAACTGACTTTTTCACATTTTATTTCTTGAGGAATACAGTTATTCCTCACCTTATGTGAAGGTTCAGTTTCAATGGTTATGCATATGCACAAAAATAATGTAGCTCAAGCTCTTGGCACTGTCCTGCAGTTAGCAGGTGAGGGGGAGAGAACACCCCCAGCTCTTTTTGTGCTGGGTCTGCTTGGGTTACCTGACACTAGGTAGGGCCTGTTTGCTGTGTTAGCTCCAGAAAGCTAGGGATGCTTGTGCTAGATCTTGCAGGAACTCAGGTTGACCGATGATAGGCATCCCCAAACTTGGCCATCCAGATGTTTTGGGACTACAGTTTCCATCATCCCTGACCACTGGTCTTGTTAGCTAGGGATGATGGGAGTTGTAGTCCCAAAATATCTGGAGGGCCAAGTTTGAGGATGCCTGACCTATGAGGTCTCATAAGAGCATCCAAGAGCCTTCCAGAGGCAGTGTGTTGAGCAGGCCTTGGCCAGAAAGCAAGGCAGAGAGCTTAAAAGCTCTTTCCATGCCAGGTAAACCCTTTCATGCCAAGTAACTCCTAGCGGAACCAGAAAGGGCTTTTAAGCTCTCCACCTTGCTTGGAACTTGACTTGTGCAATTTCAACCAGCCCACCTTCAACTGCATGTGGTTGAAATCCTGCAAGTCCAGTGAACATAAAAATGATGGATTGTTGTATGTATGTTCCCATCAGTTTATGTAATATTAGCCATGAATACAAAACTATTATATTTATCTTCTGAAACAGTGCTCAATTGCATGAAGACATCAACATGAATGAATGGATTACATCCCCAGTGTGCCAATAGCTATTAAAAGTTTGTCCTTTGAAGCAAATAATAAAAACAAATTAAATTAACTTTCCCATTCTCTCTGAAAGTCAGTTGAGTGCAGAAAATCTTAGAAGATTGTTCCAAAGATGATTATCCAAAGGTAAAGCAATACTCCTCAGACCAACATGTTTCATTAGAAGTATGACAGCATGAAAGCCAATATTATCCAGTGCACAGAGAATTTTATTTGTGCCCTCCGAAGCCCTGGGTTCAAATGTGGCCCCAGAATTGTGGTATGGTCATAGCTATCTAAGCAGCAAAGCTCCATAGCACAGAGGCTCATCTAATTTTTGTAGATTAGTTGGGGACTTTTTGTTGTGGGAAGTAATTCACAAAATAATTAATTAATGAACTAAACTGAAATACCAGCAGTGTAGCTCTACTAAATCCAGTGAGTTAAACTTCAGGTTGCAGACCTTTTGGCTTTCAGACAGAAGCTGGTTATCACCTTCCCATGGACTTGTGTCGGGCTCTTTCTTTCACACTTTCCTTGTACTTGGAGAGTAAGCCCCATTGAACACAGTGAGATTTACAACTGAGTAGACATACATACGATTTCATTGTAAGGTTATTGCTATTTATAATCACTATATTATCTTTGTTGTTGTTGTTGTTTAGTCGTTTAGTCGTGTCCAACTCTTCATGACCCCATGGACCAGAGCACGTCAGGCACTCCTGTCTTCCACTGCCTCCCGCACTTTGGTCAAACTCATGCTGGTAGTTTCGAGAACACTGTCCAGCCATCTCGTCCTCTGTTGTCCCCTTCTCCTTGTGCCCTCAATCTTTCCCAACACCAGGGTCCTTTCCAGGGAGTCTTCTCTTCTCATGAGGTGGCCAAAGTATTGGAACCTCAGCTTCAGGATCTGTCCTTCCAGTGAGCACTCAGGGCTGATTTCCTTAAGAATGGATAGGTTCGATCTTTTTGCAGTCCATGGGACTCTCAAGAGTCTCCTCCAGCACCATAATTCAAAAGCATCAATTCTTTGGTGATCAGCCTTCTTTATGGTCCAGCTCTCACTTCCATACATCACTACTGGGAAAATCATAACTTTAACTATACAGACCTTTGTTGGCAAGGTGATGTCTCTGCTTTTTAAGATGCTGTCTAGGTTTGTCATTGCTTTTCTCCCAAGAAGCAGGCATTTTTATTTAACCCCTATTACAACAGGAGCATCTCAGGCGCTCTGCTGCTGTCCCAGCATAAAATGCAGTCCTTGTGACCCATCAAGCCAAACACAACACATATAGTGGGGCCCATCGGAGCTCTGAAAAACAATCCATTTTTGCTTCCAACCTGGGATTGCAAAAGGAAAGAGACTGTCAAGCACCCAACTTTGTCAGGCCACAACATATGGCTTCTCTGGTGTGCTAGGCTCACTGGACTATAATGAAGGAATGAAAAGCACTTTGCTTACACGTTGATAGGAAGGAAGGTACACATTTAGGAACAGCAGTTGCATTGTTGGCGAGATTCAGTCAAATGAGTGCAACTATGATGGTGACACTGTTAGCTCTGAAATAGTGGAAGCATGTGAGCCCTCTTCAGATAGTCTGCATTCAGACGCACCAGAGAGGCATTCTAAAATACACAGGGAACCTCCTCTAGTACCAAGTGACTCTCCACTTGATATTTGATTTGATTTGATTTATGCTGCCCATCTGACTGGGCTGCCCCAACCACTTTGGGTGGCTGATAAGTTTGACCTCTAACTTGCAGAGGGCAACTGGAACTCTGATTGTCTGACCATAATAGGTCGAACAATTGTATTCCACTATAAAGCAATATATAGAAGATGGATTATAATAAAAAGATGGGGAAGAAATATGGAGTAGGCCTCTTTCCCCTGGTTCATCCATTGAAAGGTTACCGACAAGTGTAGCTATTATACACAAATATTGATTGATTGTGTTGATTTTGTTTCGCCGACAAATTGGTCCTTATAGTTAAATCTAATATATTTGCTTCTTTGAGTTGAACTGAATAGGAATGAATAGGAGCCACAAGCTGTCACCCCAAACCCACACTTTACTGTATGGGCCATCATGGCAGCTGACATGGTAGAAGTTCTCAAATAACTTTAGCTCTAGATTTAGGGAGGAATGCAACATAGCACTATGACAATCATTCCATCAATGTAAGCTTTTCAGCTTGCCAGGCAAGACAATCTCCCCTCTCCTCCCCACATACCGTTCTAGGAGTTCTCCAATCCCACCCTACCCACCAAAAATATGAGGGCACAGGCAGCACCTAGGAAAGTATTGAGCAGGCTTCCACCAGCAAGACTTATTAGTTGCATGAGGGACATGTGTGGCGCTGTGGTCTTAACCACTGAGTCTCTTGGGCTTGCCGATCAGAATGTCAGCAGTTCAAATCCCTGCAATGGGGTGAGCTCTTGTTGCTCTGTCCCAGCTCCTGCCAGCCTAGCAGTTCAAAAGTACGCCAATGCAAGTAGATAAATAGGTACCACTGCAGTGGGAAGGTAAATGCCGTTTCCATGAGCTCTGTTTTCTGTCACAGTGTTCCATTGTGCTAGTAGCGGTTTAGTCCTGCTGGCCACATGACCCAGAAAGTTGTCTGTGGACAAATGCTGGCTCCCTCAGCCTGAAAATGAGATGAGCACCACACCCCATAGTCGCCTTTGACTGGACTTAACTGTCCAGGGGTCCTTTACCTTTATTATATGCCCTACTCTGAATATACCCATTGAAATCAATTAACCAAAGTTAACAATGTCCATTAATTTCAGTGGGTTTACTCTAAGTAGGACTAACATTGAATACAATTCTTAGTCCTCTTTAAAACAAATTTATCAAAAGTAATGTGCAATGGTGACCTGAGATATCACAAGGCAGATATGAATTGCATCAAAAGCAATTATATGAAGCACAGGCATAAAGCTTCAAATTGTTTTTACACTTGAAAATTCCTGAGCTTATATTTGTACAGTGTTGACACAATATCATAGCCTGAGGCCAGGCATTTGTTATACACTTTATAATAAAAGTACACACTCTAAAAATAAAATCCATCAATCTTTCATAATTACCTGTGTGGAGAAATTAAAATATCAATCACATGGAGGGAAATGTGTCAGAACTTTAAGGCTGTTGCATACCCCCAAATGATTTTCATAGCAGTACAATCCAATACAATTTTGTACATCCTTAGAGAGACTGACAGTTACAGTTGGATAAATGCTTGTATAGCAAGAAAGCCGCAGAACAAAAAAGTAATATCTTGCAAGTACTTTATCTGCAATGATTTATGGCTACATAAATACAAGCCTCGCAGACCAGTGAAGAATGAGGGATGGCTCTCATTCTGACCTTAGCCACAATAAAAACACAAGCTTTATTTGTGAACTCTTTTACTAACTCGTTGTCTCAGCCACTGTGAGGAACCACCAGGTAAAATTCCTGTCCAGTAAAGCTAAGTGAGATGTGTGCAGACCAGCCAGTAGTTCCCACTACTGTTTTTCAAGTGTGTCATGGCCTGATCTAAGACACAACAGCAACCATGGGTGGGTGGGAGATCTGGCAAGAAAAACCAGGTGCTGGGACCAGGGTGATTTAAATATCCTGCGAGCGCAAATATCCTGAGGAAAGCCTACCTACTCCATCAGGCCTATCTTCATTTTTTAAAAAAATAATATTTTAAACATATAAAACACATACATTTACATTTACACAATACCCATACACAACACACTACCTTATTTTCATAACATACAACATACCTACATTACTCTATATAATACCTACCTATACTATACATATCAACATACTTACACACCTACCCCACACGGACACCCTCCAAGTGACTTGACTTCCAGCTGTTCTTGTTACGCTACTTTATTTTTCCTACTAGCTTAAACACATTTCATTATTTCCTTAATCTCTTCTTCTATCTTGACTTTACTCTCCTTTCACTCTAATCATTTCCTGGATTCACTCAATATCTGTCAGAAATTCTACTTTTTCCACATAAATTTTGATGTATTCCTTAAAGATAGCCCACTCCTTATTCACTCTTTGTTCCATATCTCCTCTTATACTCCCTGTTAGTTCGGCAATATGGAAGTATTCCATCATTTTAGATAGCCATTCTGTTTTAGTTGGGACGCTGCTGCTTTTCCAATTTTTGGCAATCAGTAACTTTGCCGCCGTAGTCGCATACATAAATATTGGTTAAGGTTGCAAGGTTACCGTCAGGCCCACCTTCAGGCCAGATCCTGACTCCAAGCCTGCCTGCCATTGGGCAATTGTGCAGGCAGGCTTGGATCCAATTCTTGATCCACTTTGTGCGCACTCCCTGCCTGTTGGGCCAATCCCAGCAACCCAGCACCCATGCGGGAGCAGTGGAGCAGACCTCATCAGCCTGCAACACTGCCACACCTGTCCAGAGTAGACAGACTTGTGACCTTTACAAAGGAGTCTTCTAGTGTTGTGAGGGTAAAAAGGTAAAGGTAAAGGGCCCCCTGACCATTAGGTCCAGTCATGGCAGACTCTGTGGTTGTGGCCCTCATCTTGCTTTATTGGCCAAGGGAGCCGGCGTACAGCTTCTGGGTCATGTGGCCAGCATGACTAAGCCGCTTCTGGGGAACCAGAGCAGCACACATAAACGCTTTTTACCTTCCCGCCAGAGCGGTACCTATTTATTTACTTGCACTTTGACGTGCTTTTGAACTGCTAGGTTGGCAGGAGCAGGGACCGAGCAACGGGAGCTCACCCTGTTGCAGGGATTCAAACCACCAACCTTCTGATCGGCAAGTCCTAGGCTCTGTGGTTTAACCCACAGCGCCACCCACGTCCCTTTGTGATGGTAGTCAGTCTGAAAAGAGCAGAAATGAGTGAGGTGCTCCTAGGTAAGAAATCACCCATATTTTAAGCAAATAGGTATAGGGCTGATTTACTATCATCATCACCTTAAGTACTTTTAAAATAGCTAGTACATTTTATGCATTTTATGTCCTTCAACTTCTTTTGGATCAATATGAATACTCTCAGTGTGGCCAAGTACTGTTCTGTGATAAGCAAACACTCGCCAGGAACTGACCCCTGACCACTTTTTGCCTTTGAAGTTCATGACACGCTTACATATTTTTAGCTGTTGGTGCCTATATTCTTTTATTCTATGTGTTGTTGTTTTACCTGCCTTATTTTATTCTCTTTCACCCTATTATGCACATTTGAACAATGTGTTCTGCGTGCTTTTTCTTTTGTTTCCTAGGTACTGGTCACTGACTGCAACAAGAAATATTTGCTTTCAGACTTTTGAAACTGATTTTGAGGGAGCAGGAAGAGCTGAAAAGGATTTGCTCCTTGTTGTTGTTTTGCACCTACTCAGTGGCATTAGGTGGTCGCCCCTAGGTTTTTAATGTTTGCTGTTTTATATTTTATATTTGTTGGAAGCCACGAAGAAGAAGAAGATTCAGCACACATAGCAGCAAAGAAAGTGTTTTGATTTGAGAAGCTGGCATACGTGTTAAAAAATTTCATCTCATGGACTTATACCTGCTCCAAATCCTCCTTAGTCACCTGCCTAAGCTGTTTCTGTTTCTTGGGATGAAGGGAAGCTTGAGTATGGATGGGACTTCTCGTTCTTACTCTGCCCTGCATCCCTCTTGACCTTCTAGCCTGACTTCTCCAACTCTAACCTGTGCAAGAGGCCCTGGCTGTGTCTGTGCAGGGTGCATTATAAGGCTGCTGGTGATACAGTTCTATGGAACCTTCTCCTTTTCATATGTTTCCTGCAGATGGATGGAACAGCTGGGATCCACTGCCAACTCAAAGGGATCCCAGCTCTGGTGCATGCTCCTACGTAGTTACTAGTGCCTCCAGCCTCAGAGTGGGGGTGAATCTGCAGCTGTTGCAGATCAAAACAACATGGCCTCATTGTGAGAGGGCAGTGGAGAACCAGCTATAAATTATATGGCTTGTGTTGGCGTTGCTGCTTAGGGAATGAGATTTGACAGGTGGACCCTGAATAGAGAAACTAGTATTGCAAGAAATTGGACTGGATTTTGGTACCAGAAAACAGCTTACACAAGCAGGCTACCACTAAGTAAAGAGTTTTGCACCAACATGATTGCTGCATTTCTGTATCTGTGATTGCTTCTAATAAGATGGTGTGTACTTATCAGATACAGCATACCGATGCTCCCTATTAACCTTTGTTGCCATTGGATGGATGCGAACCAGTTAAACTCTGCAGCCATCTATTCTGGCAGTACGTGTCTGGTGAGCAAGGACAGCATTAGCAAGACCCATAGAATGCTGCATAGAATAGTGCAAGTTATTTTTGACACCACAGCTGCAGATACTGTAAAGGTTACTGAGTACTTAGTGTGACATTTTTAAAAGAAGGATAAAAGACTGAACTTTCGCCTTTAATCTGTTGGTTCCATGTCATCCCCGCTGCAGAATATCAGCAAGTAATAGCAATAACATAGTGCTGGCAGCCATTTTGCTGTGACTTTCCCAAATGCCTTTTTTTGAAAGTCAATTCATATTCAGTGCATATGTTCACTGAAGATGTTTGAAACTGGCTCATCTAAGACCAGTAGCCCCAATGGACACATTCAAAGTTGCTATGGAAAATTGTAAGGCACCTAAAGTAGAAATAAGTGTTTTTGTTTTGCGATTAGACTTTCTCTAATTGCTAGTATCTATCTTGATAGAGTAGAATGAGGCAATTCAGCTATCCCGTGAGCCTAATCCTAATGCACAGTTTGCTTCCGTACGATATTGGCTTTTCAATTATTGCACCACCTCTTATCTATTGAATTAGCTCCAGAATCTGGTGTTACATTATCCATCACATTTAATTCAGAGATTTCTAAAATTATTTGTAAAATCTTCTAGTAGTACCATACATAGGAATCCTGTTGGACACCATTTCCTATCATTCCTGACCATTGCAACATTGCAACATTGCAACCATTCCAACATTGCGAGAGCAGCTGGTTTCCTGCATCTGGATTAAAGGGTTCCAGATGTTCAAAATATTTGGTCAGGATTTTGGTGCTAGAATACCCAGATTCTAATCTCAATGCAAATTTTGTTACAGTGGTACCTCAGGTTACATACGCTTCAGGTTACAGACTCCGCTAACCCAGAAATAGTACCTCATGTTAAGAACTTTGCTTCAGGATGAGAACAGAAATCGTGCTCCTGCAGCACAGCGGCAGCAGGAGGCCCCATTAGCTAAAGTGGTGCTCCAGGTTAAGAACAGTTTCAGGTTAAGAACATACCTCTGGAACAAATTAAGTTATTAACCCAAGGTACCACTCTATTTAAAATATTTTTTTATACCACACTTCAACAGAAAGTTTCAGAGCAGTTTGCAAGAAAATAAAACATCATCATCATTATTATTATTAAAATGCAGCTGAATAGCAATGATAGCACAACAGTTCAAAGCTCCATGATTGCAGTCATGGGATTGTTGTCTATCGCATGACGATGTATGTTTTGACTCCACAGTGTGGGAAGTGATGGAAACAGGATACTTGTGTTACTGTGTTCCGTGAAGTGAGACTATTGTCCTTTCTCCTTTTTCTCTTTGCTGTCTGATGCTAGAGACAGAGGGAGCCAAGTTGCAGTGTCAGTGTGTGTTTTTATGTAAATAAAGTATATTAGCCAAAATGCTGAGTTGCTGAGGTCTGTTACGCAAGCTGTGCAAACTCTGTGGATCCCTAAGTGTGCCGATGTCTGTTGGCATCGGTCGCTGTGATGTTCGAGCTGAAGAAAGCTTCTGAAGCTCCCGAACGATCGACCAGGAGGGAGAGAACATGCCAGTTGGGCATGTGTCTCTGCCAGGGTCCTACTTGAGTGTAGGACGAGCTCCTGCCAGTGGCAGCCCTTTCTTATTTAAATTAGAATCATTCCTTCAAGCCTAATTTCAGCAGGGGGAGGACTGATGAGAGGGGAGCCTACAGATACCTTGGAGAGCACCTGCAGGTGAATATGTGCACACCACACTGGTGACAACTGTTTAAGACAATCAGAAGGAGAGTAGACTCTGTATTCAGTTCCTATTTCCCCATAATTACCAGATCCCTAGGCTGAGTGTTTGACCCTCCCTTGCAAAACTTCCTGAGCAAAACATCCACTCTTGATCACATCCACTCTTGATGTTTCTTTGCACAGCTTCCCTCTGTGTATCTTTTATATTTCTGTGCACTTTTGACTCTCTTGTGCAGATTGCTTAATAATTTTAGAAGAACTAAACGAAACACAATGGATGGAATTCAACATGCTGCATGTGCAAGCATTTCAGCTTGCCAAATGAAATTATTAATCTATCTGCTCCCTCTGCATACTGTTCTCAGAGTTCTCCCTCCTCATCAGCCAATTTCAGGATGCGTGGAGTAAGGAGAATGGGGGATCTTCACTGACTGAGCATGTTAGGTGAATCCCTCCCAATAGGTTGTATCCAACTAAGTTCCATTCAGAGTACACCCACTGAAAGCAATGGGCCTGCGTTAGTTGCAGAGTGGTCATGTGTTCTGGTGGACTTCCTCCCACCCTTTCAACACCTGTTTAATCCCCATCTCTTTTCCTACCTTCTTGTTTTTCCTCCAATGACCTCCACTCGCTGCCACCACTGCCAGATATCTTACATTCAGGTTTCAGATACTTTCGCTTTTCCAACTGCCCTGGTGAGTATTGACTGGCTTGCTTATTTGATCCATATGCGTTGAAAATAATTTTTCAAGGAGGCTCCAATACAACTAAATTACAGCTACCTTTTGTCCCAGCAGAGCTCTTGCTCCTTTAAAAAACTAAAAGAAAAAGGCAGAAACTTAGCAGGCAAAACTGCCATCACAACATCTCACAACACCTACTTTTAGAAGACAAATCAAGGACACTGCATTGTTTGAAATGGAGGGAACTTTACATTTTGTTTAACAGCACATTAAATTATTTTTTTAAAAAAAATCTCTCTCTCTCTCACACACAGAGAGAGAGAGAGAGAGAGAGAGAGAGAGAGAGAGAGAGAGAGAGCTGCTATAGGTCTGGTTTCAGGCACAGTTGTTGCCTGAGCGATTATGATGACAGTTAGGTAAAAAAGTAAAGGGATGGTCCAGTCAAAGGTGACTATGTGGTGTGGTGCTCATCTCGCTTCAGGCCAAGGGAGTTGGCATTTGTCCATGGACAGCTTTCTAGGTCATGTGGCCAGCATGGCTAAACTGCTTCTGGTGCAACAGAACACCATGATGAAAGCCAGAGTGCAAGGAAACACTGTTTATAATGACAGTTGTGTAGACTGTTACATTTACAGTCATACTTAGGTTTTCGAACACCTTAGTCCTCAAATGTTTTGGCTCCTGAACGCTGGAAACCTGGAAATGACTGTTCCAGTTTGTAACCTTTTTTTGGAAGCCGAACGTCCATCAGGGCTTCTGTGGCTTCTGATTGGCTTCAGGAGCTTCCTGCAGCAAATCAGAAGACGTGCTTTGGTTTCTGAACATTTTTGAAGTCGAACGGACTTCCGGAACAGATTCTGTTCAACTTCCAAGGTACAACTGCATTTTCAATAACTGTTGCAAGCCTCTCTTCATTCATATCCATTTTGTTGCAGGGAGGAGCGTACAGCCTGCAGTGATTTATGTTAAATAAAGAAGCAGTTGGTTAGGTGATATATTTATTATAATGATACTTGGAATGACTTCTTCCTTTCTTTCTCAAAAAGATAATCCCAAGGAGCATATAGTAGTAGCAAGACTTGTAAAGCACGGTTTGGAAAACACCATTCTAGACTATGTGAATTCTGTGTGAATCTTCAAATGTGCTGATTTACATTATGCCACATGGAACTTCCAGTTTTGTGATCTGATCTATTTATGACTAGTTCAATATTGTAAAAAGCCTTCAGGCTCAAATGAATAGGAACATATTAAACTACAACATGACATTCTAGTGAAATGTGATTGTTTGCCTCAATAATTCTCATTCACTCTATATTGAAAAAGGATGTGTCAGCATGTTGAGGGAAGAGTAATTAAATTAGAATAGAGTGACAGCCAAGAGTAATACTAATAAGACTAAAATTGTAAAGCAATATGGTTAATGTTATGCAAATTAATATAAATGAAAGCACCATTGCATTCTTACTGGTGCTCTAGAGATGCTTACTGCAATTTTCCATGGACAGTTTAGTATAGTTGAAACAAAAAACTATTGGTTTAGTGTATGCCCATATTTCAAACTGCTGGCACAACTTAAGAACACATAAAAAGGCAAAGGTACAAAAATGTAATAGATATTTAATTGCCTTCTGTTTTCTGTAAGAACAACATCAATTTAGTTAGTTGCAACATATTTTGATAGGAATAAGTCTGGTATTCAATCTAATCTAGGACAACATCCTCTAATACTGAAATTCCCTTTAAAAGTCAGAGAGGTCTAATCAGTATAATTCCTGATTATGTGTTGGGAGACATGAACCTTCCAGGAACACTTTGTGTTCTTGTTACCTTTCAATCTATGAACTGTTCACACGCTGCAGTACTTTGATTTTATGAATGTACAGAAGTTACATAAACTTCGTATAATCATGGAAGTTGGTTATAGGTACTTCAAAGTTTCCTTATGCACTGAATCAACTGGTACTTTGAGGAGGTTGCAGTAGACTCCTCAAAACAAAAATCCTTCAGAAAACATCAGCTGCTGCAACAAGTGTAGTCTTGTCAGCTCTCTTAGTAAAATTATGTCAGGGTGCTCTGTTATTGCTTGCCTCTTCAGTGGTGGAGGAATGATCAATGAGTTTATAAGAACAATATTGCCCCTAGGAGGAATGCAACAAGAAAAATATTTAAAAAAACAAAAAAGGACTTTCAGATCCAGAGTTGGATTTCACCAATCAATGAAATCATCATCATCATCATCATCATTATCATTATTTTCATTACACCTTTCATTGCCATGTGATCTCATTGTGGATTACATATTAAAAGCAAGTACATATGCCATAACTTAGTAAATAATTGAGTTGGTTGGATGTCACAATAAAGAATAGCTAATTGCACAGGTGGGCAACCTGCTGCACTTATCTTTGTGTTTACAGATCAGTTACATTAATTGTGAGACATTGGTGTTATATGCAATATAAGGTTGGGAGGGGAGAGGGGGTAGTGTGGTAAAGCTTATATTCTTTTACTTAGTGTATGTGCGGAGTCTGTGTCAGCCTCCCTTGGGTAGGTTTCTCTTTCTATTTCCTTGCTATCTTTCTTTGGTAATGAAAGAGGTTGGGGTGGCCTAGGGTGTGGTTGATTGTCTTTGGTTGGCCGCAGTGGGATTTGTTGGTGAGGGGTTGTTGGGTCAAGTTAGCCAGATTGATTTGCATGCTGTCGGTGGATTCTTCTTGTTGTCTTGTTGGGCTGTGAATGTTGATAAAGGGGAGCCATACCGACTGAAGACGTCCTCTTCTATTTGTCCCCATGTCAGTTTCAGTCTATTGGTTAGCTTTTCTTTTTCTTT